>NW_027555847.1:164096485-164766485 GCF_003287225.1 Phascolarctos cinereus | reverse complement strand
TCTTCCTCAAGGTAGTTTGATGTGACCAGTTCACACTATTTGTGAAGCTAAGTTGGGTTACTATTCTCCTCAAACTGATGTTGGGAATTGAAGTATAAAGAGACATTGTTAGGAGCACTTTCTGAACAAGAAAGACTCATCCTTAAAGGGTAGAGGAACCATTGACCTTGATAGTGGTAGAAATGGAGAAGCTATTTATATTACCTCATTATTAACAAGACCAGCCAGTCACCAGACCCCTTTCTCAAATTCCTGATCCTTCTTTCTCCTTCCTGTACCTAGCTTTCTAGGCAGCTGGCCTATCCAGGAAATCCATCCAGAAAAGGAGAGGTAGGAGGACAAATCACAACCACTGGGGATGCCTTTCCCACCTTCCTCCCTCCCGCTACTACTAAGAACACTTATAGGTTACTGGATTACTCCCATGGTCTAGATGAAATGGAAATCATCATCTCTCTTCTTTCTGGTAATATGGAAGGCCAGCAGGTCTTATAATCTGCCTGTCTGTATAGCTTTCAAACCCCTTGCACTATCATCTGACCTAGTGCTATAACCTAAGGGCTCCTTGAGGGTAAGGTCTGCCTTTTTTAAACTTGTGTCCCCTGCCCTTAGAGTGCTTGGTAAATGCTTTTTCATTCATTGATTCATTCATTTATCTCTTCATGAGTGTGGACTCACTGCTGCCTGCTCCCATTTGAAGAATATTGCAGATGGAACTGCTTCATTGAGCAGCTAGTTGCAGTAGATGACCTCTAATGCTTAGCGCCATTCTGAGATTCTCACATAGTAGAGAGAGTGCTGGATTGAGAGTTAGGAACATCTGAGTTCAACTCCTGCTTCTGACACTAGCTATATGACCATGGGCAAGTCATTCAATTTCTATATGCCTTAATTTCCTCATCTGTAAAATTAATGGTTGCTTTAGATGGTCTTTAAGGTCTCTTGGATCTCTGTGGTCTTATAGCCTCAGGAAAATCTCTCAATTGTGTCAGATTCTTATAATAGAAAGCCCACCATGGGGGAGATAAGTGGCACAGGAACAGTGGACCCAATATCGGGAAAATTTGAGTTCAAATCTAGACTCAAACTTTACCAGCTGTGTGACCCTAGGAAAGTAACCAAAATGGGGAAATTAATAGCATCTACTTCTCAGGACTGTTCAGAGGATCAATGAGACAATATTTGTAAACATAGAGCTTGGCCCATAGTAGGCATTTAATGAATGCTCATTTCATCCATCCAGTCACCAAGCCTCCATCTCTAATCCATCATCAGTTGTGAATATAATTCAACCTTTTATAATTCAGCATCCTTTCAAGGAATATTCCCTAGATCAAAATTATTTCATAGTCTAGGCAGAATATCTACCAGACTCAGTGCCAAGAGAGCTTGCAACAGAGTTATCCTTATTTTCATGAAGAAATGCTAGGACTGATAATTGAACATTCTTTGAATCAGATAACAAGCCATTTGATAGAGTGAATACCACTTGTCAAGAGACCTATATTCTTACTCTTAGATCTGTTTTCCCTACTAATTCATTTTGAAATGTTGTGCAAGATGAATCCTGAGTTTCTTCATCTGTTTAATGAAGAGGTTCCTTTCAACACTAAAATTTTATAATTCTGCATTATTTCTTTACTGACCTCTATTTCTCAATGAAATTTAAGAATATCCAAATCCTGCATCAATTTCTCCTTTCCTTGGGACTTTTCGTCAAGCTCTTTTCCTTGGAGAGAGAGGGGAATGTTCTCAAGTTCTGAGGGCCAATGAGTGGCATGATTACTCTCAGAAGGAACAAAACACACAGGCTGCTTAATTTACTGAATGTCATATGTACACATAAAAAATACTTAATGAAAACTCTGGTTTCAGAAACAAAGTCTAAGGTAGTTTTTATGAACAGTTGGTTGTGGGAGAAATAGAACATCAGTAACTTTTTTCATAAAAGTAGATATGATCACTGATCCTGGGGAAAAATTCTAATAACTTTTAAAAATATATTTTATCAACTGTATTAACATGTTCATACTATATATACAAAACCATAACATCAAATATTTCAGGCCAAACCCAGAAAACTTCATGTCACGACAAACCCTAGTAACAAATTTCCCAGAAAAAAAGACCACAAATTAAATGCAACTTTTAAATTCTTGAAAATTTTTGTTTCAAATAAATTAATTATTCCCCACCCCCACTTCCTAAAGTAGAAAACAGTTCTGCAACTTGCACAAGATTAATGAAAATGAACCCCTTTCTTCTATTATATATGGTAGCAGTAAATTGTTACTTGTAAAAATACTGGGGTCCTAGCCCATTATGAAGAGCTCACACTAACTATTTGGCAGCATATGCTTTTGAGGGGAAAAAAAAGTAGGACTGAAATAGTCCCCTGTAATGAATAGACTTTTTCTCCTCAGGGTGACCTCTACCTTCAGAATATGATGGTTTTATTATGATTAATAAATTTCATTTCCACAGAGGAAAAAGGAACAGTGTCAGCTCAAACTTAAAGCAAGAAGGCTTCTTTTTAAATGCTAATTTCTTAACATGCCCTTGTATGACACTAAGATTTAGACACAAGGTTATTAGGGAAGATTCGGACTCTAACGTTACATTTGTGGCGGATATCCCAGGCATATCAATAACCTGATATCCTTACAACAGGATAAATGCTAACCAAAAGTACATAGTCAATTCACTTAGACTTAAATAAGAGTGATATGAGACTTCCTTATTACCAAATTATGTCCTGAACAATAACATTGATTGAGTCTTGCTCTATTTTTTTTTGAGGATTTAGGGTGATTCTTCTATCTTTCATCTAGACTAATCACAAAGTAAGCGATGCAGGATAAATTAAGGCTAGCTTTTCTTTTTTTTAAAAAAATTATGGAAATATAAAGCACAGATTCATGAATTGCAGAGGATTGGGCTGTAGCTTAATGAAAGCTGCTAGTGGAGGAGGAAGATGATGTGTAAGAAATGAGAAAGTAACCATAGTAGTAAAGGTCCTTACTGATTTATTTTCTAGCATTTCTAATTTTACTCTCAATAACATAATACTTAAGCCCATTTTGAGGCATTCAGAAATAAGTTATCTCTGTGTTGGCGATAGGAAGTCCACAATTTCACAAAATCCCAGAGAAAGCAGTATTTTGCAAGGTAATCCAATGGATTATTTTTGCAAATACAATGGCAGAATATCCAAGTGGGAAAAAAAAACCTGAATTCTTTTAAACTGCAAAAAACTAGCTTGGCTAAGATAGTAAGAATAATCCATAAACTGTGCTTGATGCAGTTTGATTATAGCATGAGCTGGCAGAGCATGGAATTTACAACAACATGGTATCTCAGTCCCACCCAAGGTGTTCAGTTTTCAGGAATACTAGGATGGCCTTGGTCAAGGTTTACCACATGGTCCTCCAGCATGTATACAAAGATAGCTTTAGAATGAGAGTTGAATCTGTTTAAGTATATGCCCTTAATCTATTGTTTTTGATACTATTATGTAGGGCAATGAAACACGTCCACTGATGATATTTTGTGAAAGCAGTTTGTATCTGAGGGACACAGACCAAGTTCAAACTTGTTGGTATGCTTCTTATTTCTCAACAGTTGAATTACTGGAATCTGGATTGTCACTTAGAAGGCAGTTAGCCCCACCGGCATGTCTCCTTGCCAAGTGGATGTGAATCCATTGGGCAGTCTGAACCAGCTCCTGAAGGCATGGGCTGTGTCTGTTCTTTGATCCACATTGCTGTATCCTTGGGAGGCTCTAAAAAAGGTTCTGATCAAAATCATATGGAATTTTTAAATCATCTTCTAAATTCAGTTGGACTTTTGAGTTGAAAAATCTGGATATTAGAGCAGAAACCTGTTTTTCTAGTGTTCCTGTTTTCCAGCACCCACATGACCCTTTCTATGTGATAGTAAAAGAAATGTAATGAATGTCATCTGTAAAATTATTTCAATGTAGTACAGCAGAATAGATGTCACAGTGATTAAGGGGCTTTCAAAGAGTGATCCCTTTACTATTCCTTCCTCAATAGTACTTAGAACAATAAATGAGACAACCCACATTGGCTATATCTTACCAAAGAATTTCTTTTTGGGGAATTAGTACAGGCAAAACATAGGTTTCAGACCAATGACAAACAGAAGGATGGGGATTAGAATAACTAATGTGATACAGTGTCTCTCCTTTATGATCCCTTTCAGCTACTCACCCACCTGGCATTTTATGCTCTTCATTCACCATCTGGGAATGCCATTGATTCAGGGTCCTGTGGTGCGGGAAGGGGAGTCATATATGTTCTTTACCTCCATGAGGTAGCTAGAGCATCTCTGACACAGCTAAGTATTGACTAATGTGGAAACAGTATGTAAAAGTACTCTGGAGTGTACAAATGGGATTCTCCCATTTCTGACAACAAGACTAGTTTCCCATTTGTACCTTCCAGATACTAGGAACATGGAAACTTTGAAGTGGGGGGGTAGAGTACTTCTGTCAACCATCTCTGTGAAGCCTGAAAACCGCTTTAATGAGCTTAGTTAAATGCAACAAAGAAAAGGCTTATAAGCACATCCCAAACTTCCTAAGTAGTTTTTGTTTTGCATATACACTTTTCCCTTGGTAATAAGGCCCACCCTGTAAGCAGTGATACTTACCTAGCTATTTTTATTTAAGTTATCAAAGCTGCAGTGACTGATTTAGGCAGTATGGAACTGTCTAGCTAAAATTCTATTCAAAGGTAAACTAGAGTCCTCAACAGGGCATGTTGGGAAATTCCAGGCCCCATTCATAGGATAAACTGCTCACTGTACCAGGATCCAGCTCCAAGACTTTCTAGGGGAAAAAAATGAGGGAAGGAAGGTGAAGACACCTTCCATCCTCTTCTTCTATCTTCCAGCTAGACCCCTCTCCTAGGCTGATGAGACTTTTTGAAATAATAATAGCTCACGTTTCTTCAGCTCATTTAAAGTTGGCAAAGTACTATGCAGACATTATCTCATTTTATTCTTAAAACAACCCTGTGAAGTAGGTGCTGTTATTGCCACTTGGTTTTGCAGGAGAAGAAACTGGGGTGAGAGAGGTAAAATTAGTTTCTTGTGGAGGGGTGTCACACAATGTCGGAGGCAGGATTGGAACTCTGGCATTTCTGACTCTAAGGCTAGAGCTAAATCCACTGTAGTGCTGCTTCTCAAATGAAAGTCAAATTATGTTGGGAAGAATTGGCCTACTCTCTTCACTTTTTTCTCAGTAATTCTTTTCTTTCAGGACACGTGATTAAAGGTCTGACTGTCTTTGGGTGAACAGTACTGCCTCCAGAATGAGCCATGACCATGGCTGACTGTCTCAGGCAATGATAGTAAAGATCTTTGGTAGCTGAAAACAAAGATCCAGAGTCAAATTGGATAGAGGGAGAGGGGAGAGTTGACTTTCTTTCAAGCACTGAAACGTTCTAGGGAGAGAGAAATTTAGAGCTCTTGTTCTATACTTGGACCAGCAGTGTCAAGTCTCATTAGATGTAGAGAGAGAGGTACTTGCCCTAACTCGAACCTCAACCTGTCCAATTTTAGGGAAGAGGTGATATAGAGTCTGATACCATTTGCTTCACTTCATTATTAATTAGTGATCACCAATTTAATAAGAAGTTTAAAAATTTTTTAAGGTATTAGGCTTTTTTGCAAAAAAAACAAAAACGAAACAAAAACACTCATCACTTCTGTGGTAGCAGAGTTTGAGCAACCAACCTTTGCTTTGTGGCTTCAAAATACAACAGATTGATTTAAAACAAACACACAAACAAATTGTGAAAGGTTATTTAACTAAGATATATTCATGCTGAAGGGATGTTTCATTGAATAATAGCAGATATTTATAACACATGGACATATAAAATACCTTTCATATCCCATCCTTAAAAAGCACTCTGATCCCAGCAGCTAGGGAATAACTTTCTCATTGGATGACTCTCTTAAGATGATAGATTGCCCAAGATGAAAACACATCCATACACCCCCTCGAGAGATGTATGCAAACACTTACTATGTCTCAGTTCTACTGTAAGAAGACCTTTGAGTTGTAAGCGTCCCATTAATAAATCATGAAACTCCAGCTTTATTGAATTTCGTCAGGTTAGTTTCTGTGACCAGCTATACAGAGTGACCTACAAGTGCACCTGAGGAATGCAGGCCGTCAGAGGGATAATGGCAAACATGTCTGCCAATGTTTCCACCACTAGGTGAGAAGGAAAGATTAATTGGACCTCCCTTCAGAAGAACATTGGATAACTTGAGGGGTGACTGATACCAATCAGTCGATGCCACCACCATGCATCTTTTACTTTAATAGTGGCCAGAGGCAGGAAGAAATTACAGAGTTAACAGATGCTGAATGTCACAATTTGTTGTAGTGGTAAAATGCCCTTTCAAAGGCTATCATAAGGAATGTATGAATAAAGTTTACCTATGAACGTTAGTAGAACACTTTCCCATTCCTTCCTCAACAGAGATTGGCCACAGTTTTAATTGGAGAAAAGAAGTACATACATCATAAGCACTGATATGACTAAATCTTACTGTTCTAAGAGCTGTAAAAGGCTAACTTTTTCTTATCATGGAGTTCACTGACTTAGTGGAATTGTGTGAATAAAAATCAATATAGTCAGAAAATGCTTCCAAATGCAGCAAATACCCCCAAGTGGAACAAAAGAAGAAATGAGAACAGGTTTCCTGGATTAACGCTCTGGTATTTTCCAAAATCAACTTGGAAGTATCTGGAATTCTGTTACTACCAGGCTACTTAATTTTAATTTACTGTAATCATTTTTATGAATTACTTAGAAAGTTTTGTACAACCTCATGGATTTATGCAATCAGGAGAAAAGCCTGCTTAGCACTTACTAACCAGATCTCTGAAAAGTGGATGTGTCCATTTGTATAGACACACACGATAGGTATATGTATGTAGAGATGTGTATATACAGAGATATACATATATATATATATATATATACACACACACAACACACACACACACATATAACTTACATTATGTGTGTGAGAGTATATATATTTGTCTATATTATAACATATTATGTTATATTATAGGCATTCAAAGTGCCTAGCAGAAATGATTTTTTGGCTAAGGCAAGTTTCACTCCATCATTGTCCTTAGGAATATAATTATGATCTTCTAACATGGAAACTTAAAGTTGAGTAGAGATCTTAGTTTCCAGGTTTTTCTGAACAAACAAACGGTACAAAGGAGGCAATAGCTCACATGGTCATAGAATAATAGATCTAGCTGGAAGAGCTCAGAGACCATCTATTTTAACACTCTCATTTTACAGATGACGAAACTGAGGCTCAGGGATATTAAGTGACTTGTCCACTATCACATAGGTAGCGTCAGAGGCAGGATTTGAATCCAAAATCCTATGACTCCATAGCTAAAGCTATTTTATACCTGGACAAACCCTTGACTTACCATGCATCCAAGACTAAAAGGCCTACAGTTCTCTGCTTTAGTTTCTTGGCTTCTCTGTCCCTGTGGGGCCACCTTCCTTCCCATTCTCTGACAATGTGTTGTTTGACTTCTTCCTCCCATATTCTGTTCATATCTTTCTTCTATCTAGATGGTACTCTTCAGCTGTGTCCAGTTTCCATTGTCAATACATCCAGGTCAGAACATTTAAGGATCACAGATTTAGAGCTAGAGGAGGCCTCAGAAGCCATAAATTCTAGTCCACCCTTTTCATTTTACCATTGAGGAAATTGAGACCTGTAGAGATTAGGACTTAGTGAAAGTCACAGTTAGGAAGCCTCAGAAATGGGATTTGAACCTGCTGTGAACTCCAGAACCAGGGCTCTTTCTATTATACCACACTATGCTTTCCTGATTCCCTCTTCCCAATGATCACTACAGTATTCAGTCTTCATTCGGTAGTTATACATAGTTGCTGTTTGCTTATATGCTGCTTGATATGCTCACCATCTTGTTTATGAAGTGAATATGTGTGTGTGTGTGTGTGTGTGTATACACATATATGTGTATATATATATACACACATATATATGTGTGTGTATATATATACACACATATGTGTGTGTGTATGTATATACACACACACACACACACACACACACACATATATACACCAACTAGTTGTAAACTTCCTGAAGGTAGGACTCCTGTCATTTGCTTCTTTTGGAATCCCCGATAGCACCTTATGTAATGTTGTATACATAGCAAACAATCAGTGAATAATGAATAAGCAAAGGTTTCCCCATCTGTAATTTGGGCACCCAGGAATGGTACTGGGCCTCAGAGACTGCAAAATAGCACTTTACCTATGTACATTATACAATCCCACATAAAATATTTGAGATATAAAATTAGGATACATAGCCAACTCCCAATTAAATTGATATGTGGATCACCCATAGAGAAATTTTAATCCCAGGCTAGGTTTCTCCTAACAAAGTCGTGTACACTCAAGAATTACTAGGCTCATTATAATGACACAAAACATGACTAGTAAGGTAAAACTGATTATCAAATCACATAATGCATTTCAAAGCCAAACAGAAATGATCTTTGGATTATCTGGTGTTTTAGATTATCTGCACCACTGGCCCACTTCATTAATGAAAATAATTGGGAATTGACTGCATATATACATGCATAAAGTACTCTGACAGAGAAGCTATACTGATAGATGAAATTATTATTACTTGCAATTTATTATCAAAATGATGTAAAGCACACAAACTATTGGGTCACCCTGATCTGTAATTTACTCTGAGCCCCCTCAGAGCTCTTCTGAGCCCCATGGCACATCCTGATTGATAAGAATTGCTTTGCTCAGCATACCTCAGAAATGGCTGGATGCCCTACCATGGAGAGGAGAAGGAAGATGATGGTGTGCCCCACTGGGGCTATGGCTACAAGGCCAAAGTGAAAGGAAAGAGCTGAGCCCCTTAATTTGGATAATTAACTTAGAAAAAATGATTCTTTAGCCACTGCAACTTTCAAAATGTTGCTTCTTGCTGCCACCCGCAACCTTCACAGTCTCAAAACATACAACTCAGAGGAGAAACAACCACAAAGATGCTGAACTTTTCTACTGATGGCAAAAACAGCCCCAAAATACTTGAATCTCTTTAGTGCCTTAGATTCCTGACTTCATGGACACAAATGACATATCTCTGAAGTCTAGAGATGAAAGCCTTTTTCATTGTGGTTGTGTATGTGTGTGTGTATGAGAGAAAGAGACAGAGAAGAGAAAAAGATTAAGATCAATTTATATTGAACCATACTTTCTTCTAGGCTACATAAGTGGGTGCCAGGGTCTAGTTTGATCAAAACTGTTCACATAGTCAGTGGCCCAACCAAAATAATAAACTTGCTTCTCAACTCTCATTCATAGTCATGGCCCATCTTCCACTACCATGAGCCAACCTTGACCAAATCCCATAGTATCACACAGACTTGGATTCAGGGAATCTGTGGTCTAAGCTGTAGGGAAGAATTCTTCTTTCCCTTTGTACTGTCTTGAGCAGCAGTTGGCTTGTAAGAGTACCTTGATGTCAAAGAGGCAGAACCTATATAAATATAGAGGTAAGTAGGTAGACTGACTATTTTGTGTTCCTTAGGGTTAATGGTACGTTGCCTGAGACAGATCTCCACTGAAATTTGTATCCTTCTGGAGGAAAAGAATAACATGACTGGAACCACAGACGATTTAGTGACCGGTATAAAGCAGGATGGACTAAGAAAATAAATGTCCCCATAAGTACAATGCCGTAAACCCAGAATGCTTATAAGACCAGTTTATTTTACAAGGCTAGAAAAAGCAAAATAGGCATTTCAGCATTCCCCTAAAAGAGGAACTATCAAAAATTATAACCTCTCCTTCAGGAAGCATGCAGTTTGGTGTGACTTTGAAAGCTGAAGAAAATGATTATTCCTTTTGTGTATGTATATGTGTGTGTGTGTGTGTGTGTGTGTGTGTGTGTGTGTGTGTGTGAGATAAGATTTAGTCACATGCTAAATCTATTATCTTTTGATTTAAGCCATATAGATGGCATTTTATACCTAGCCAGCTTTGCTGTTGGTGACAGGCATAAACAACACAAACATTACAACTCCTTATGAGAATTTCAGCCACAAATACCATCAGACATTGTAATCTGACATTTTAATTAAGTGCTTGTAGTTTGAGTATCTCACATCTTATATGATGCCTTTAACTCTGAAGAGTTAAAGATCTTGTCTCCTGGCCCTGAAACCCAAGCAGATACAAGTGCTTAATTGGTCAAAAGTTAGAGACCCCACAGCAGTACTATGAGAGCAGTATAACAGTAAAGAGAGGTAAGTTTTGTATTTAAAATTCATACATAAGATTGAGGAATTTGTTACATTAGCAGGTGGATACACTAGGTGTTCTAATGATTTTCCAGGCATGCATGAGATGGAATTTTATCCCTCCTAAGAAGCTGTCTTGCAAATAGTCATTTGTTCGTGGTGCTTCACAATTCACATTGCATAAGTAAGTATAAAGACTGATTTCATTTATTTTTTGGCTCCCTTAAGAAAGTGGTGAATGTTTGGGGGAAATAATAAGCCAGGTTATCAATCTAGGGTACTTATTTACAAGAATGATTCAAAATAACAATGTTTAAAATTTTCCAAAGGCAAACAGATATTTATATTCCGAGGAAACAACATGGACAAACTATCTTTAATTTCTAAATTTAATTAGCATCAGTTCATTACCCTATACTGTAGCAAGCAACCAATCAACTCCTTTTTATGACTTTCGCCAAAAACATTCTGTTTTTATAAAGGTGACAATTTTCTCTGCTAAGTAATGTTTCATGCCTAAACCTAAGACATTCAAGTGAAATAAATGGCATTTTAGAATATACAAACAATTTAAAAGGGGAGTTAAAAAGGCTTCTGAAAATTAGCAGATATATGAATTACATGACATTTTAAACAAAAACACCTTTTTAATCAATTCCTTCTTTAATTGAATACACTTTTCCCCTTTTAAGCATCTAGATCAGTTAAATCCACTCCAGTATAGGAGCCCAGAAAACACTCTACTACATATTTAGGTGAAGGGATAATGGTCTCACCAGGTCTTACAGAGAGAAATGGAATCTTGAGATTGGATACTTAAGAACATTATCAAATTTGTTTTATACAATTTAATATATTGTACTGCCAATTTAAATAGTGTACTTGGGGGTAAAGGGTGTCTCATGTTAGTAATTTGAGACTTTAACCATTTTTTCTGCATGAAAAATGTCAAGTTCCCTTTAGAGAATATAATTTCTGACCACAAAAGAATATGACTGCAGAATCTGTTGGATATACAAATTAAAGGGTCTCATAGTATAAAGGAAGGCTTTGATTTCAGAATTGGAAAGTTTAGAAAGATCATGAGGTGTTTTTATTTTATTTTAATTATAGATCACTGTTCCCTTCTTTCCATTGCCTATGTCCCTCAGAAACAATGTAAGAACTAAGTAACTGGAGGGAAAGGCCATTCTTTATTACTAGCTGTGTAAAATTGTCAATTGCCCTAAATGAGTAGTCATTTACAAATTTCAGTTTAATTTGTGTTTTTGAAATAAAACATAGGTGCATAACTCATGCAACTAGAGTGTGCTATATACACTGTTTATCTTTTCCTTCTTTCACTTGCTGGCTGATAGCATATTAGTAGGATTTCCTAGTAATCATTTAGGTGACACTTTTTGGTATGGATTAAAAATTACATTTGGGTTTTGTTCCAACATTCACCTAATAGCATCTAATGAAGTAATTCCTTTCTACCCAGAATGTAGGTTAAACTATTCCGAGCCATGTTAATGCAGCAAAAACAGAAGCTATTTTCATGTACATAGCATACAGTTATGTAATTTCTATTTGCTAATATCCTACTATCAAAAAACCTTTTCTCTGAACCCTATTCCTCACATCACTCTTTTCGATAAAAAAAAAATAGAATCTTCATGTGGAAGAATGAAAACCACTTTTAGTAAGCTCTCATAAGGCACAAGGCACAGATTTCTCTCAGACAACATCTTCCTACAGCCTACCATCTCTATCACAGTAGGTTTTGAGTGATTTTTTGAGGCCTGTTATACTCATATGTATATTATATATATACATACACACAGATATACATGTATATACACATACACACAACATATATATATACATCCATATCCCCACATACAAAATATGTGAGCCCAAATATGTCAAATAGCATATAAATGCTGTGTCTACATCTTTAATCCTCTTTTTCATTCAGTATTTTAATGTTATAGTCTCAATTTTGCTGTACGATTTTAAAAGAAGCTTCATTCAACATAGTCTTACTTTTCTGGATCATGTATTATTAAAACTGGAAATAAAACATCAAAGTCAGCAAAATACCTAATGTTTTTTTATATGGCAGAGCCTAAAGGCTTCAGCTATAACTTAGTGAGACGACTCCAAAGATTTATATTATGGACTTTTACTAAGCTTTCTAGAGTGATTAACTGCAGCATGTGAAAAAGGATATTGAGACCTGGATGGATGCATCAAGGAGTATCAATGATTGTTACCTGCAGAGGTGTTACAAGAAATTTCATCTGCTGCAACGAAGACGAATTGATTTCTGCAAGAGAAGATAAAATTCACAATACTGCTTGCTCACTGGGAAATGTGCTATCTGCCAATTGACTTGATGTGTACAGATGGGGGGAAAGGGAGGTGCTTCACTTTAATGAATGTAGTGAGAGAAAGGGTTGGCGTAGTTCAGAACAGGAGAATTTAGATCATGGAGTAGGCATGCTGGGATCTTTTAAATGAATTAATGGTGACCTCTGAACACAGACTACTTACAAACTTTCAGTGGAATCTTAATGTTTTCTGCATAAATGTGTCATGCTAAAATACCTTTATGAGGGTAGGAAATTCCAAACTACATGTATGTGAGTGTATCTGCTAAAAGATGTGAAGATATGTAGAGAATCTACTTAATAAAAAACAAATCTACTGTAGCTAACTGAGAAATTAACAAAATTTAGGCTTTAAATTTTCTAATATGATTTCAAAATAGAAAAACACTTTCTGTTAATTCAGAAGAGAATTTGTTATGACATGTTCTCATATACTATAATTTCAGCATTAGAATAACCTTCCTACATAAAGTAGTATCATAAAGTAAATGAGAGAACTTGATTTGAAATAAACCTTCTCTTGCAAAATTCGTTTTTTCCACAATGCAGTATAAAAAAAAGAACAATGGAAAATGAACTTTGAAATTATTTCAATAAACAGAAAATAAGGTAAAACTCTCTTAAGAAATCACAATTTAGATAACATTTTCCCATGAAAAATTGAAATCTAATAATAGCATTTGAGGCTGAGTGTTTGCCATGAGTAAGCTTGGGGTGACAACCATAATTATGATTGGTCCAGTTAACAACACTAGTTAAATGCTATAGAAACAGCAAAAATGACATTTCTAGTTCTCATCTATGAGATGTTGATCAGCCAGCTTTGACCAAGGAAAATGTTTTAGATCTTGATCTGTTTTGCTATAGTTATGGAGACCTGGCATTAAAAGTTTTTATTAGCAGGTCGCTTAAAATCTCTTAAGAGGGTTTTACTAAAATACAATGTATGCTCTGAGATCTACACATGAATGTTTTTCAGAATCCCCAAAATGTAACATTCAATTCAAAATTCTATTAACTTTGAAACCAAGTAACTCTATGAAGAATTAAGCTTGCATGAGGACCTGTATTTTGGGGGCTTGCCTACCTTGGAAGTCAGAGCCAACTCATTTACTTCATTTCCCAAGACAATAAAGCAAGCTTAATTATATTCCTACTCTCTGTTTCTTCATGTATAAGACCTTTGTGACTTACAAATATTGGTAGCTCAGTAGGAAGGTTCAGATAATAGTAAAACTAAAATCAATAAAAACCAAGATGAGCTATTTGGGTTATATTTGCTTTGCCTTCTCTGACTTCCATAGTTGTAACAGAAGTTGTACAGTAGATTCTGAATGGACTGAGATCAATATATGCTATACTTCTTTCAAGTCCAGGTGACTGATTGTGCTGTCATGAGCTATGTAACACTGAACAGCCTAAACTGGATGTTTAACTTCAAAACCAAAATACCTCTCTCCTTTCAGCAGACCCTCCTGATTCAATCAAGGACACATCAGCTTCTTGCATCTACCAGAAATCCTAAAACCTTGTTCTCCTGGTACCAATTCTGACAGAAAACTCTTCCAAAGAGGCTACTTCCATCTTCCCCAACTCTCCATTTCCCTTAAGAGTCTACTTAGCTCATCAGACATTAATTAAATTTGGCAATTAAAAGTGCCAATAGCAGGTGTACCAGCAGATGCAAGTCTCATTTGTTGTATCTGTGAGTTAGTGGGGGAAAAATATGAAAAGAGCCACAAAGACATAGAACTATAAAGATGTGATATTAAAAAAAAAGCATAAGCATACTAAGGTTTACGTTTCTAAATGAGTATTGTGCTTCAAAGTTGTCATGCTGAAGGCTATAAACTGATTCCAAAGATGTTACCACCAATATATTTTTGTTCTTTTTTTTTAACTGCCCTCAGAGCTACTTTATGAGGCAAAGTTTTACTCACCTTGTTTGACAGACTTGATTTTATTTAAGAAAAATCAACTCCACCCCCCAAATAATGGCAATCTGCCACTTCAAAAGAATACGTTGAAGGTCTCAAAGGATTCCAAAAAATGTTCTGAGCAAGGGCAGTATCACTGTAATAAGTTTATACTCTCTCAAGTTTTTCATATACTCTCTCAGTGCTTTTCAAGGGACAATACTCATGGATTAATATGTTGAGGTATGTTTTTGTTTTCTCAAAAATCAATTATTATTTTATGCTCACAACTTATAGCTTAGAAAACTGCTCTTCTACAGAGCTCATTATGACATTTACCAGTGGAGCAAACTAATCATAAGCTAAAGATTCCCAACCCTTTTGAATTGGTTCTTTAAAGTCAAGTGGAGAAACAGTTTATGGTAATGGAACATGTATATAAAAAGTATGCGACTAGAGTTGTCCTAATAGGCAAAGCAGTTCAGGTAGAGTTATACTAAGCATCTGGTCATGATCACAGTGATAGTTACTGATGACCATTTATAGCATTTTTACCAATATCTCCATTCTTCCTTTGAAAAAAGGAGATAGAAGCCAATTCAGTTTTAGTATCTGAGAATGAGAGACTATCATTACACTCTCTGTTAGGCTATTTTCTCTAAGATACAAAAAACAGAGGTAGTGATACAGCTAGATGCCCAATCAAAATTATTCTGAAATATTCTTCTAATCCTTTGTAAATTTTGAAATGGACTGCTATAATATACAGCACCAAAAAAAGAATATTTTGAGTAATATTTATGCCCAGAGGGAGGAAAAAGGAAGCAAGTTAGAAAGGATTTCTTCCTTATTCTATCTCTGGCTTGTTCAGTATTGCCTTTTGCATTATTTTTTGCAGAGTCTATGATTAGAAATAAAATTTCAATAATGATTAACATATTTTTAGCAAGTTGACAGGAATCTAATAGCACTTTGGAAATACCCTTTATGAAATTAGCAGAACCATCAAATTAGCTTTGGACTAATGCCACAGTCCCTTGAGACTTTCAGGTTCAACTCTTGTGGCCACTTCTGCCTCCGGGGCACCTCAGCTTTAAAGGGGCTACTGAGGCATTTGCTACAACTATTTTAGATCATTATTCTCTTGGACTAACCTGGGAATATTTGATTCTAATGTAATGAGTTCTGGAAAAATGGTAGGCTCTAACCAGGGGATGAACTGTACAAACCTAAATTTTTGGAAGAAAAGCCTGTATTACCTTTCTCTATTACCTTTCCCTGCTTTCTCAAGGTAATTCTCGCTCAGCTCCTTTCATACATTCTCCCATTACTGGAAGCGTACCTTTTCCGCCATTTATTTTAAATAAAATTATTTCTTACTCTAAGAATCTTCCTTAATCTTATCCAAATTTACATCTCAAATCCTACCTTCTTCAGGAAAATTGCTTGAATCAGGAAGTTTTTTGCAGAGAGAGAAGAAATCCTAATTTCAAACAAAACTATCCGTGTTTCTATTTTAGTGCCTAAGTTACTTTAAAGAAAGATGAATTTGTATTGCCTCTTTAAAATGTAAATTCCTAGGAGAGAGAAGCCACATTTTTCTAGGTTTTGCACTGTAAACAGGCAATCAAGATCTTAACATATGGTTATTGGACAAGGAGTTATTATAATAGCAGACTGAACCTTCTAATTCCAAGCACTGAGATTTTGCCTGTTTTATGTTTTCTTCCCTCCTCCTACACTAAGTATTGCCTTTTATTTGAATAGACTGAAATTGAGGCTTTGAAATGAAAGAAATTTCATGCCGCAGAAGCATGTTGGGACAACCCAAAGCTTTCAGATTGAAGAGCCTCCTCTGACCACACAGTTTAAGGATTGATAATCAATTAAATTTTTTTCTTGCCCCAAATCAAACTCCAAAATGAAATTTTCAAAGGCTACACTTGAAGTATATTGGACACAGTCAGGTTCTTCTCTTGAATCATGATGGTTACAAATGTAAATAAAGTTGATTATGATGTGATGTGCAGTTTGGTTTTTCCTCCTATAAAACAACTGACTGCTCACTTAATTACTTCTGAAAATTTCCAATGATTTACTTTTTTAAATTGAATTAAATATTAACTCTTAGCCATTCTTACTAGTGTTGATATAGGAATCAATGTTCAATTTACATAGCTAAAATGCTGCATGGAAAAATGGTCAGTCAACTGGGATAAAATTCTTTAGTCTTTTTTTTTTGTTTGTTAAAATAGCTAAAAACTAGCTAGCATTTACATGTGCTTTCAGTTTTGCAAAGTGCTTTATAAATATTATCTCAATTTATCCTCACCACAACCCTGGGAAACAAGTGCTATAATTCTTCTCATTTCACAAATGAAGAAACTTCAGCAGGGAGAGGTTAAGTGATTTGTGCAGGGTCATACAGCTAATAAATATCTGAGTCTGCACTTGAACTCTGGTCTTCCTGATTCCAGGTTTAGTGCTTTATACACTACACCTCTTAGCTTACTGCTATTAGTGCTAGTAATTTTCTTTATTGGTTTAATTATTTTGTCCTGATCTTGTGGTTTCAGTCATGACATATATATACTATTCACTGGATATGTAATGTGTGAATTAGACATGCAAGTTACTGCCTGGATGTAGTGTTTTGTTTTTAATTTTTGGGTAGTTGGGGTTAAGTGACTTGCCCAGAGTCACACAGCTAGTAAGTGTCAAATGCAAACATCTGAGGCCGCATTTGAACTCAGGTCTTCCTGACTTCAGGGTCGGTGTTCTATTCACTGTGCCACCTAGCTGCCCCTGGATCCAGTGTTACAGAGAACTGAACTTGTATATAAAAGAAACATACTTTTAAAACTTAATTTTGTATGTTTAAAAATCCAGGCAAATACCTGGGTCTACATTTTAATTACTTAATACTAGGGCTAATGTAACATATTAATTTGGATAAAATATCTGGAAAGGGCAATGAAGTTTCCAGGTATAAATGAAGGCAAATTGATTAAAAATGTTTATCAAATTGCATGAATCAGTAATAGAGAATTATCTTGAGTCAGGCCTTTTGCCTTCTCTCTATTAGCACTATGGAATTGATTCTTAGAGTATATTTACTTTAGTGCTTTTCCCAGACTAGTGATGAGCTGGAAAAAAAATGTGCAAAACCTATTTGAAGTTTCAGTCTCATGCAAGTTGGGCATGTCTAGAAAACTCTAGATCCAGAGCTACATTACCTAGGCTCCAGAATCTCAATCACATTAATGCAGTATTGGATGCAATATTGGCCAACTTTGGGCTAAGGTTTATTCCCAGAAGTATCTTTTGCTTTGTGGTTTAATTTCTATGCTATTTATATAATTAATTCTTGGTTTAAAATCAAATTACATGGAGATTGATTTCACCATTATTGTACACATGTACTTTAAGCAAAACCAAAATATGAAAATCCATATTTATGAAAATTATTCATTAGGGAATGATTTGTTCCTAGAGACATTATGAGACCATTGTAAGGACAAAATATAACAGATTATGAAAATGTTTTGGAAAGTTAAAGGTGCTATACAAATGTAAGCTAATATTAATATTCTTTTCTCTGCAAAGAGATTCATTACAAGAAGATTCCCTCAAAAAGTAAGCCACTGTATTGCCTTAAAATATTTTAATCAATTTATAAACATTTACATAGAAACTGGTCTGCCTTGTAAAAGGAAGTATACCTGTATATTTACTTAGAAATTTACATAACAAAGTGAATAAGCAGTATGAATTGTCCCCATTTTGAATATTCTTCCAAAAATCTGTGAGTGTTGCTAATAAGAAGGTAGATGTTCATCCGTTATCCAGTGTTTCTGGGAATGGGCTATAGGAAATTAACGTGTAAGTATGTTTTGCTTTTTAATTATTTTAACAATTTCCCTTTTTCACTCTAAAATTTGTACCTGGGCTATTTTAATGCCAGAGTTGTCCATGAAACTGACACCTGAGCACTGACATTTTTTACCCTCAATATAAACAGGACTCCCTGAAATTTGTAAGGGACCAATGACTGAGGAAAATAGCAGCCTAACTGGTGAGGGAGGGTTCTATTTGGTAGCTGATTACAGTTATGAAATCTCCCCAGATTTTTAGCTCAGTTAATTCTCGCTGGAGGGAATATATGATGGAGAAAGATACTCCTGCTATTTAGTTAATCTAAGAGATTTCAACATAAGGATAAATTTCCATATCCCCCAGAAGAATTACCTACAAAATCTTGGAACCATCTCCCTACCTTTACTCTAATACAGAAGTTCACCCATCAGTTTAGTATATATTTCAGATCTCCTGTTTTCCTACACATACTCTTCATTGTTAGTAATAACATTACACTTATTGAGATGAGAGGAACTTTGTAGCAAGTAGCATTCCTTCACCCATGTTTTCTTCCCTTGTCTCTATCCGGGGGTCTACACTCAAAACTTACTCAAACTTGTTAAGGCTGTGTCTGCACTAAACAAGTTAGGGGATTCATGTAATACTCTGGTAACATTTACATCAACATTGTGCACATTTGAGCATATTGATATTCATTTATTCTTATAAAAATAATGCCTATAATTTTATTATCTAAATTTAAAAACTGAAATGCTGCAGTCTGTTAGAGGTTGGGGCGTGTGTGTGTGTGTGTGTGTGTGTGTCCGCCTGTGCCGGTGTGTTTAAAAGGAACACATTCAATAGAAAAGCTAGGTGTTTAAAATATTCCAGTTAAAGAGCTTAGCTCGTAACTAGAAAGGTGAAGTGTGTTAACAGAAAAACGAAAACAAATAAAAACTCTCCAGAAGTCAGTGAGTTGTTCTGGAAAGAATGCTAGATTTTTGGATCAAAGAATCTTAGTTCACATCTGAGCTAGGACTCTATTATAATGTGTAAAACCACAGGCAAGTTACTACAAATCTGAAGGCCTCAGTTTCCTCATCCATAAAACGAGGGGTTTGGGTGGTGACCTAGATGTACTTTGAGGATCCTTTCAGCTCTAAATCTAGTGACTGTAAGCAACAGAATGAAGGAAAAAAATATAGAACCAAAACTACATGTACATAAATATGTAACATGTACATGTGATGCATGTGTTGGATATACACAAATGCATGTGTATGGTGTGTAGATATGTGTTCATATATGTATATGTGTGTATATATTCATATTTTACATATATATGTATGAAATAGATGATGAGAAATTTCTCCTTTGTTTTGATAGCTTTTTAGCTTGCTCAATACTGCCTTTTACATTACTCTTGTAGACAGTCTTTATAAGGAATATACTTTTGGGGCAGCTAGGTGGCACAGTGGATAAAGCTCTGGCCTTGGAGTCAGGAGGACCCGAGTTCAAATCCAGCTTAAGACACTTATCACTTACTAGCTGTGTGACCCTGGGCAAGTCACTTAACCCTGACTGCCTCACCAAAAAGCAAAACAAAACAAAACAAAAGGAATATACTTTCAATAATATGAGTAATTGGTCTTTTAGCAAGTAGATAGAATCTACTATATATGTGTGTTTATGTATGTGTGTATACACATACACACAATTTATTCCTCCTCATTTTAAAAGGCTATGAGGGTTTAGGGCCAGAGGAGGACAGAGTGCCATGTGCACAAAGGGCCATAAGTATCCTAAATGAGAATACTGTAGTAATACATATTTATTGCTCATAGCTTGACTCCTCACACCTGAACATCCTTTATATACCCTTCAATATATAACAAAAGCTCTTTCTTTCAGACAACATCAATTTGACATTTTCTATAAATTGTGTATTTTATTGGGTTAAAAGCTCACAGTGGGTCATACTCTGGATTACAGGAAATCCAGAGCAAAATCATGAGCTTTTTCAAAGCAAGAATTTATTTTTAGAAATCCTTTAGAGTTGCCTTCAACAATTAACTCTTAAATGTCACACTTTTAGTTTTTTTATTCATTCATCTTATTTGCTTATTAGGACTCATTTACAATGTACATAATGCTTAGATATAGTGAATGTATACTTTAAAGTAATCTGTAATTCAGATTTAATTCCAACATAGGAATGTTCTATGCTACTTCTACTGTTAAACTGTTAGGACTAAAAGACCTTTCCCCCAGTGTTTGGGTTCAGGTTGATAATTAAGTCATCATGTAGCTAACACATCAAGAGACTTGAGTTTAGTGTGACTAATCTCTTGGTGGATGATTTAGCAGAGAGTAGACCCTGAGAGACTGGACTAAAGGCAGATAAGTTTGATGGAGATGGAAGGGGTGATGAAGTCTCCAAATGTCTGTTTTTTTGGGGAAGCTACTTGGGAGTAAGGATTATTTCATTCATTCTATTTTCCCCAGTACCTAAAACAGTGCCTGGCATGCAGTAAGTACAATAAATGCTTACTGATGGAATTTGCTACAGTGGAAGGGCCTGAATTATGGGTGATAATAAGTTGCTACAGGTCACATAGGGAAATATTATATATTCATGTTGGGAGAAATAGGGGTGGAAGGTTAAACATGGATTAGAGGACAACCTTGTCCAATTCAACATTTTTAGTAAAGGAAAACCACTCTTGTGGGTTGGTGAAGCTTACTGTGGTTGGTTAGATTATTAAATTCGATTTATTTAAAGCTTGGAAATCCAGGAAAAAGTAGGAATATAATTGTTCTAGAATTAGAATGAAAGAACTCTAGGGAGAAATCTTGAAAACTGTGGTTTTGACATCAAGTTCTGATTAAGTTAGCAGTATGTGTATATATGTATGTGTGTGTGTGCGCTTAAAATTTTCAAATGTCTCCTTGTCCAGTTCTTCTGCTCTCTGACTCAGCTACTATATGAATAAAGTTATCTGTTAACTGCACAATGAAAATTTAATGTCTAAATTTAATTGTCTAAAGAAAATTTAATGTCTAAAGAAACAAGTGTCTCAGTAAAAATAACAAATAATACATGTACCATTTTCAAAGAATAAATATTAACTGTTTACATGGGAATTGTAAAATACTACATTGGTACTACTTAGCAGGATAGATATTATGTGGGCACTGTAGCTATGGGAACAAGTAACAAGTCACTTAAACTCTCAGTGCCTGAGGCAGCTTTCTAAGACTATTTAAGTTATAGATCAATGTATAAGCTTTTTAGGGCAGAAACCGTTTTGCCCCCAGCACAATTCAATAAATGCTTGTTGAACTGAATGAATCTGTGTTAGTGTAGGGAATTTCCATACTAGGAGTTCTTACAGTAATAAAGTCACAGGTCTGGACCAAAAAAAAAAAAGTAGGGGAGTCATGCCAAAACTAAAGAATGCAAGAATCTTATGACTCCAAAAAGGTTGGAAATCACTGATTTAGACTTATCAAAGATATGTATCCTGTGGACATTCAGAAAAATTGATATCAATGTAATAATGCTATATTCTATGTAATTACATTTCACCACATCACTTCAGGTCTTATTTATTTTTGCCTTAAATATTCAGATAGTTGAAACAAATGTATTTCTTTGACTTGAATATTGAGATACGTGCTTCAACAATTCCAGTGCAAGCTCTCCCAAAAAATATACCGTGTAGGCCTTTATGCCTCACTGCCTGATGAATCTAACTCTAGTTATTTTTGCTTTTCAATAGAGTATGAAATGAGTCATGGTTTTGATGAGTGTCTCCTCCCAAAGGAATCAATCATTATGATCCAAGCCATGGAGAATGCTATGAAAGGTCACTCATTTCTGCTCCAGTGTCCACATGCATGTGCTATGTAATTATAGAGAAAAAATTTAAGAGGCCAACATTCAAACAGAAATCAGCAAAACAAAAAAAAAATTTAAATTGCCAGTATATGTGTGTACATCTTCCAAGGAAGTCTTATTCCAGTGGCTCTCCTGGTTTGGATTGCTTGTGAGGCCTTAAAGACTAGACCAAAGTAGCACATGTTCTAGCAGGCCCTAACTTTATGTAGGGAGGGGCCTGGTGTCAATCTTGGGTGTTTGTTATCTAGATAAAGTGAAAATGTTTAGCACCAGAAGGTCAACTACAAGGGGATGATTTTATTTTATTTATTTATTTTGGTTATGGTCAGTCATGAAAACTGTCTAAGGCATGGCAGCATTGTGATGTGTCAGTGGAGGCTGTACGCACAACAGTTTTTTTTTTAATGTAATGTGTGTGCATATTCATTTAATCAGGAAAAGAAATTAAGTTTTAATAAATGTCTATAGAGTAGGAGTTTATATATAAGTAATACACATATTGTTATTTAGAGGGAAAACTGGAATTTTAAAACAGTTATATTCTACCTAAAAATGGAAATAATTCAACTTATACACGCTGGCTTGTTACTTGACAAAAAGCAAGCTATCAGAAATCTCTAGAAGCTGCATATGTCTTTTTTAATATTATCATATCTTCAAAGTGGTCTCTGAGCTACCATTCTGTTGTTCATTTCTTCCCTTTAATTCTATTGAATTACTTCCCTCCTACGTTCCTTACTTCAGATGTAACTAACTCATCTAAAATAGCCACATCTGACTGGTCTCATTCCAGAGAGGAACTTTAGTCAGGCTGCTTTCCTAAACCTGTCTGCTACATAGGATTCCAAATCACCTGCTTCTAAAACGTCTTCATACCTGAAGGATTCTGCCTCAAAATACTTAGAAATATGTTTTATTTATGATCTATCAAATCAATTACCTGTCCAAAAAATGTTGCGTTGTTAAGCTCTGACATGATTAAAGAAGATATTATGGTTTGTCCTGTCACTGACAAAATGCTGATGCAGTTTATTGTGACAGATTTGGTCTGCTGGGTTAGAATCTTTTCTAATATCTCCCTGACTCCATGTTGGCTCAGTCTGTTGACTACTGTATTTTTTTAAGTCCTCTTTAATTACACATTCACCCAATAGCACATAACAGTTGTTAAAAACCATCCCAGATTATGGGGCAAATGTGTAATTAGTTTGTTCTTGAAACATGAACTCTAGTACTCCTTTCTTTCATTTTTCTTTCTTTCCTTTTTTTTTTTAAAGAAATATATATATGGAAGAAACTCAGGAAACAAATTCACTGGTGATCATAGAGGCTAAGTACCACTTAGTCTTTAATACAGAAAAGCAAGAAATTCCTTAAAATGAACATAAACTATTTTCAGCATATTATCTGATTATACTTTTTATCTTTTCTTCTCTTTCAGAGCCATTTAAATTCTTATTGTAGAATTTTACTCAAAAATAGATTTCATTGAGTAATTCTCATTTCTCTCCTTATGAAATACTTTAGGTAATTATGAATTTCAAGTTGAAAAACAAAAAGTGGGGCTATGGTTAGGTAAGAAAAATCTACTACCCCTGTATTCATTTTCTACTTGGTAAAAAAAAAAATTTATACATGGGAAGGACAACACAAGTCTCTAATCCTCTGAAGGAAAAATAAAATATGGAAATCCAAATTTGAGAAAACAGATAAATTGCAATAAGATTATTCATGCTACAAAAATAATATTCACTTTACCAAAGGATTTTCTATAGGGTTAATTTAAGTAATAACTTTCCCTAAACTGATTTGATTTACATTCAACTTTTTTGCAACACATCTATCACATTAAACAAGGTACCAATTATAGATAATATTTCCAGACAAGTATCTCAACAGTGTAACCTGATCTATGTCAATTTGCATGAATGCCCTGGTGTTCTGCCCCAAAATTGAAAAGTCAACTTTTTCTGGACAGCTGAATTTTTAGCAGAAAGTCTATCCAGAAAGGAGGCAAGGAAGGTCTTCAGTGCCTTAGAAGTTAACTTTCATTACTTATATTCTAGAATATATTCATTGTTCTGGGAGCAAGGAGATCTAAGAAGCTGAAATATATCCATCTTGAATCTACATCTGCAATACAAAAAAGAAAATCCTCTAATATTCAACAACAAAAAATAAATCCTTCTTCTGAGGGCTCTCATATAGACTACAAAGTGGTAAAAAATAGCTTTATTTTCCTCAACTTGGATAATTCTGAGTAGGAAACTTCTTCAATTGCACTAAAGGATATCACTGAATGTCTACTGAAGTCCTCTGTAATAATTGGCTTTACTTTCTACTTTCAAAAGGGGAATAAAGGAGATCAGCCAGGTAAATATTCATTTAAACTTGTTTATATGATTTTTGACTGATGATCTAATATGCCTTTGGACATAATAATCCATTCACCTATATGTTCACACTGAAGTAGTGGCTTGAAATTTTCTGCTATGATGTTATTGCAGGTTGTCATGGCATTTTGACTTGAATAATCCCGGATGTTAGATGAATATCATTGAACATAGCAAAAACTACTAACAAAATGGAAACAAAGGAGTGACCTTTGCCTGGCTAACATATGTCATAGGCTAGAATCTAAGATGGTATTCCCTATCCTAGACTTCTGTGACTTTTTGTTTGTTTCATTAATGCCTAGATCCCTTGAATTCTTTGAAACTGAGCAACTCAGTCTTCTTTCAAATGAAATCAAACTTTGGCATGTAGTCCAGTGGACTCCTGTCAATCTTCTGTTGTTTTCCCTCATGCTATGAAGTTTTAATGTGATCCTGCTATAAATCAGACTCTAGATGAACTGGAATTTCCATTGAAGTATGCCAACTGCTCTCAGTGCAGATAATTTATAAAGAATTGTGATATAGATTGTTTCCTTCCTTCTGCTGCTTAATCAGAGTAAACCCCTTTTTGGACTAAAGTAGTGGGAGTTAGATAGGAATAGAACTACATGGGCATCCTTTTAACTTTTCATCCTAGGTCACAAGGTTAGGGGTTTGATTCAAATAAGAGAAGCCCCTAATGATAATGGAATTTCATTTTGTCTAAGCTGATTGGCCCATTCTCATTAACTTAATTTCACAGCTTGAATATTCTTTACTCTGCTGCATAGCATAAAAAGTATATCCATTAAATGTTTAAAGTACAATTTCAAAAAATTAATCTTTCCACAAAAATCTTAAATGGTAAATTAACTTTTCCATTGAAGATGCTATTATGTTTTATATGCTATCAACCCCTAAATTTTTAGTATATATCATTTTATAAGGACCCCAAATGAAATGGGATTTTATTTCAAATGAAATTATCAGGCTGTCTATTTTAACAACTGTATTTCTCTGTTATTTATTCATATCTAATAGAAATATAAGCCTAGATTATATAAAAGAACAGTCAACATTAATGGAAAACAACTCAAATCTCACCTATTTTTATCAGTTAAATTCTTGGCTTAGGCAAGCATAAGTGGAATGTGTGTTTATTTTGGGTATTCATTTCCCCAGCATAGTTTTTCTCCTACACGGTCTAAAATCAAACGTACTGAGAGAGGAAAGGGCTTATTTGCTTAGGGCACATGTCTTAGTGATCGAGAGATTAGGACCGATCCTTAGCAGAAATGTTGATTATCTAGGTCCTCAGCTACTTTTCAAGGAGTTTTTTCCCCCAGAAGAGAATCTACTTGATGGGCAAATGGATTTGCCAGGAGATTCTCCTCTCCTTCCAAGACTTGCTTCAATTAATAACGAACTGCTAAAGGAGTCTTGGACTTAGACATATATCTTACCAACTAAGAGTTCTCTCAGTCATGACTCTTCAGACGTAATAGCTCTAATGAAAACAAATAATCATTACTGAGTAGTGCTTCTTGCAAGAGATGATCGGCTGGATACATGTATGTTTGGAAATACATCTGTAGTTTAAAGATGAAGGTAGTGGGATACTTGAGGTTGCAGTATTTACTTTACTATGCTTCCAGGAAACCTATACAAAAAATTCACTTGATCTATACTTTACATGGGGTTAGTTATAACAGGCCTAAGAAAGACCAGTGATATACTTCCCTACAACAGTGTCCTAAAATTTGTTTGGTATGCAGTAATGGATTACATGCTTATGAGGTTTTAAAAGAAGGATAGCATACATTTTAAGCAAAAGAACTAGCTTGTGGCTACCCTAAGGTCCCAACTAGCTCAATGATTCTCTGACTATTAATGGAACAGATCTGTCATTAATTCTTGGAGAAAACTATCAATCTACATTTTTCTAGAGAGAAGGCCATGCATATGTCATGCTCTAAGTGTGATATGTCCATATATATGGGGACTTTTCATTATAAATATTATTGTGATCTCATACAGAGCAACTGTAAAGTCTATTTGCTTTTCAAGTAAGAAAATATGTATTTGGAAAGCATGTACACATCATATACATTTACCCAGATATTGCTGGCAAAATTCATTATGCAGGAAACTTTTTTCTTTGCTCAAATACACAACAATCAAGTCATAAAACACAGAACCAATAGCCAATCAATAAAAAAATATGCCTGCCTTTGGGCTTAATTCAAGCAAGCCATTCATTGAGCTAATGTGATGGACCTGTCAAACCCAGTACAGCATTACAGACATTCTAGCAACATCAAGTGAACATGCAATGACAAATGACAATACACCCCTTCGCCATGCTTTGACTGGCTGTCTCACAAAAAATCTAATTTGATAGCTTTGCCAGTTTTCCTTAAATCACACTTGAAATACATAAGAAGTAACTGTTTGCTTGGGTGAGATTGGATACTTATCAAATGTGTCTTATATTCCAAGGAAAAGATATTATTATACACCTCTTAATTATTTTTAACAAACCCTAAAATTTTATTATGCCAACCAGCCCTATATTATATGCTAATCTCTGCCCAAACAGGACATCTTCATTCTTACAGACAGATTCTCAGAGCCATTAAGAATGCCTAAGGTCAATATCAGGTGATCTGTTAACTAAAGACTATTGTGGAGAATCTATGAGGTGCTTGTCTCAAGAGCCTTTTGAATAGTTCCAAGAAAATTGTAGTTCAATTTCTTCAAAGGCCCAGAATCTTTAATTTGATGAGGACTTCGTGCTGAGAAAAGGTAAAATTTTGCCACAGTGGGAAACGATAATCTTCAGCACAGATCTCTTGCTCTCAAGAAGTCACGGAGAGTGATGTATGATTACAGGGTAAATGCCAGAGTTAATTTGTTAATAGTTCACATGATGGCAGGTGTCTGTCTTTATTCTACTGCTGAGCAGTAGATACTATCAAAGCCTTCTTCATTCCTGTACCTCTCTAATGTTAAAAGATTTTTTGTTTCTTTAGAATTTTCTCTCCCACCCAGCTTGAGTCTCTTCTCTCTTAGTTGCTTCTCATTACTGATGTCTTGATGTTTTGCTGGACAAGGGTACCATTATACAGGGTGTCCCAAAAGTTTTAGTGTGGTTTTAAGCTTTAATAGACTTTTAGGACATCTTGTATAACTAGACTAAGAGAAAATTCTAGATTAGATGTTGCTAAATAACTTTGTGTGCTCAATCTAAATTCATGAATTATTTTATTAATCTCACATTTCCCCCCCAAATACATATTTTGTCCAAATAGGCCTCCCTTTCCCTATTCCATTGCTAAGGAGGGCTTGTCACAAAATGTACCCTTGCAATTTGTCACACATACATACACTTTACAAACCACACCATAAATAGCATTTTAAGAATGATCTTTTCATGGCAATTTAGGGTACCATCCATTGCATTTGCCTTGATGTTATATTTTCATGTGCTGTAAGTATTATGTTAAAAAATAAGTTAAATTGGGATTTATACTCAATATCAAAAGCAATCAATTAGACCAGATGTGCAAGACCTGCCTATTGTTTGAATATCAAAAAAGGACTGTTACACAGATAAGTGAATATTCCAGTAGTTTTTCTGAACTAAAAGTGCTGCACTAAAGTAGGAATTACGTATTCAAATTTTACCAATCTAAAATTAAGGGCCATTGCCCGGTGATATGTGTGGGCAATAAAAATATTTAAACCAAATAAGAAGCTACTTTACACATAAATTCACAAATTCTTCTCCTTTATAAAACTTCGATGAAAACTTTAATTTGTAGGAGGTAAATGCAGTTCGAGGCATCCAAATTGTCAAATAATTCCATAAAAGAAAAACATTACATTATTTATTTTAAAATGTTTAAGAAGCTGTCATGGAAGAAAGCAATTAAATTATAGATTTATAGTTAACCTTATTCAACCGGGGGGAGATAAGGTCAAGTATACACTTATTCTGACAACATGGATAAAAACTCAGAAATAAATACATTGAAGAATCTTATAATTATACAGAAGGCTGAAATTATTGTCATTATAATTACACACAATGTGAATATTTGAAAATTTAGCATACTAGATATATTGTCATAAAGTAATTTAGGGTTTTAGTGCATTACTAATGATTGATAACATGAGAATTTTCTGTGTGCAAACTGTAATGTCACGGAATCTTTTCATTTATAGAGCTATCCTGAGTTTGTCAATTTCACCATTATCTTAATTAGCCTTGTTGACCCTGTCTGTCTTCTCATCCAGCATCAAAAAATTCTGAAGACAGAAGTATATTTAAAATTTGATATTTTACCTTTGGCATATGATTATTTTAGCTTTATTCATTTAGAACTGCATCCTGACAACTGTTTGATTTCTTTGGAGGTCTCCTATAGTCTTGAAAACTTTCTTGGGAGGGTGGAAGAAGGAAAAAAGCCCAAACCAACAATACTCTATGCTCCAAGAGATAGTGAGATCTGAACTGTAGTTGCCTAAATGGCCTTAAAAAAAGTTTGGTTTTGTGATTGCTAAAATATAGCTTTTAAGGATCAGGAACTTATCTGGCTTTATAAGATCACACAAGAATACTATAGCTGCAACATGCTAACAACAGACCTTTGTGAAAATGGAATGAAAACTACTGATTAAGCACGCCACTGTTAACCTTATGGAGGAACTGAGAGACGACAGGCCAGGCGTATAGAGTAGTGCCTGCTGCTGATGTTACTGGTTCAGGAGTGTCATATAAAGTAACTTGCTTACCTGTCTGATAGATAACAGCATGCCTCAGCCACACATGCAATTTTTATTTATTCATGAAACATTGTTTAATTTTAAAAAAATGTCATTACCAGAAGAAGCACTCTTTATGGCAACTAAGCATGCAGAGCATTTTTAACATTCACAATGTGTCCTCAGAAAATGGAATCGACGAATTGCATTTAATTGAAATACTGTTTTCCAGGGGACCTGTTGTTATGGCAATGGATACAAAAATTACTACTGACTTCCTACTTATGGCACTGACCCTACTGACCCTACATTAACTTCTCAATCTCTCTCTCTCTCTCTCTCTCTCTCTCTCTCTCTCTCTCTCTCTCTCTCTCTCTCTCTCTCTCTCTCTCCCTCCCTCCCTCTCCCTCTCCTCTCTCTTTTCCTCTTTCTCCTCATCTCTCTTCCTCTCTCTCCTCTCTCTTTTTCACACACACACATACATACAGCCTTTCTGTATTGTGACACAATTCCTAGCACACTAGGACAGTCTCTAACTTCAGGTAAATTCTGACACATTCTTGTTCTGAGTAATGTCTGGGCATGACCAAAACCAGCCTATTTTCTTTTGACTGCTACATATGCCCCCTCTTCACACCTTACACTCCTCCCCTCCCCCCTGCTCCAGACTGAGAGCTGAATCTTTTTGTTTAACTCCTAAATTTAAAAAATATAGTGAAGGAAATCTTTGTCCTGATGCAAAAGGGGAAAGACTTGCAAGGTAGGTCACTACCTGAATGGTTGTCTTCCACTTTCTGCCTCAGAGTTAAACAAATAGCTATTACTATTAAACCTTGTCATGTGACCTTTGACAAGACACTTAACTTTTCTGGGCCTAAATTTCCTCATCTGTAAAATGAGGAGGTCAGACAAGTTGAGACTGATCTTGAAGGTGCCTTTCAACTCTGAGTCTGTGAATCCATAAAATGATGTTGGTGGTGGACTATGAGGTAGCATGTGTGTGTGTGTGTGTGTGTGTGTGTGTGTGTGTGTGTGTGTGTGTGTGTGTGTGATATGTACTTGTGTGTGGTGAGATCTGGAGAGTATGTTAAGGGGCACAAACCATCTCTGCCTAATGAGTTATGACAGAGACCTAGAATTTTATCTGGTTAAAGCATTCATACTCCTCTTTTATAGTTCTATAATAACTGGTATCCATACAACTGAATTTTTCTGTGTTTTCTCTACCACTCATGCAGCTTCATCAAGATCAAGGTATAATATCCTTTCTCATCAATTTCATAAATGTACAAATCCTTATCAATAATAAGAGAGGACTTACCTGTCACTGTAGGCAGCCGCAGTGGCGGTGGCGGGTTGGGCATACCGGTAGGCAGCATAACCACCCTAAAAAAAAAAGTTTGACATGAGGAAGGCAAAAACATCAAAAGCATTATTAGCTGACAGACACTGAAGCAATGCTCGAAGGACTATTACACAAATACTATCATTCCAACTACAAGGTTAATTTAAACTAAATACATAGAGGTATAAGTAATAATCACACTGGACAGTTAAATAGTTTAGTATCAACCCCATTTGCATGTTACGGTTTAAGCTTTAAATAAATCTATCTATAGGAATGTTCTTTGGATGCAAGTTTTCTATTGAACTTTCACATACACATTTTGTATGGATGTTATTTATTCTTACATGTGAATACTAATACTGTTTAGTCAACATTTCTCAACATTCAGTATGGAAAGATTTTTTTAAATTAACATTTTCAGCCAATGATAAGTCACACACCATGACATATCACTAGGATTCAGCCAGTGTATTTGTTTTATGTTGAAAACATGATAAAGTCTTCTAATTTGTAAATAAAATCATTATTGTGAAGGAATGTGAAAATAATTAACATTCACTTGTATGTAACAGTAATTGCAGCTGTTCAATTAAGCAAAGAGGACAAGCGAATGTACGTATTTGAAAGGAACTGTGAGCAGTGATGCATTGATTTATCAAACTACAAAAACAGCAGAGCTTCTTGCTCAATAGACCATGGTGATGCATCAGCCATTTCCAAGTGATCTTAGCACAATTAACAAATGGGACCTAGTCTCCATAGATAACACAAAGACCACTCAGATTCTAATGATAATTCATCATCCCATGATTCCCTGGAATCATGCCCCACACCTAACATATAAGACTCACTGCTGGGATGACATAACCATTGGCCAGGCCATACCCATAGTACTTAGGTCAGAGGGACTCTCGTACTGAGTCAGAACAGGGGAGTCCAAATTAGCAGGTATTCAGTGGGAACTTCTTTTGGCTTTCAATTTTTGCTGTATCAAGTTGGGGACAGGTTAGTGAGAAATGAGGAGGCAAAAGATGGAAAGTGCTCTAAGTAAATCCTGCTATTTCTTCAGGATATGTTAGTTCAACTTGGTTGGGGATCAAATTCGAAACTAGAGTGTAATGGCGATTGCCATGCATTAACACCACCTTTGCAGTCCCTCAGGGCTGAACCAAGACAATCTTAAATTTCATGAGAAATTGTCCCATTAAGTCATTTTGATAGGGGACCATTGGTACTTTGGGACAAAAATACTTGAAGTTAAAAAAAAAAAGGAGTTAAGAGAAAAGGTCCAAGAGACCACTGTGTGACTAAAACAGTTTGCCTTCCAATCAAGGATCAGAAACTGGAATAAAACTAGTTGAGTAGTTTGTTCTAGGACTGGATCAAATATCATAAAACCAAAAGTACTTCTCACACTGGTAAAAAGTTAAATTTTCTGCCAAATGTCATATTACAGGATAGGGATACAGAGATTTAGAGTTCTTTATGCTGTTTCACTTGTGCTGTTTCTCAGCTTTTATATTTCACAACCAAGGACCAAGTGTACAAGCAAATGTTTTGAAAGTCAGGTTAGGCCAAGAATTGACTGGTAGATTTCTGGGAGGCATTAACAATGAAATACATTTGAGATGTGAGTTTCCAGAATATATTCCACCAGTACTCTCATGGCTCAGAAATTATGATTCAGTGAGTATAATAGCTCAGTAAATATTTTTGTGGTCCCACATCTCTCCAACAATACTTAGAATCTGATGTGAGTCAACAACTGTGACAAAGATGGGAGTGGTAGAAACTAATATCTTGAAAATGCCTGAAAATAATTCACATGGTCTGTGTTGGCATGTTCAGACTTTATACGACATCTATGCCATTATATTTGTGGTTCTTCTCTCCAATGAATACAGCCCCTTGGAAATTTTTAATGGAGTCCTTTAGCCATATTTAATGGATATGGTCATGCTAGGAGACATTTCTGGCTCTCCATAAGACAGAACAATGAACTGGATCCTTTGTTTCTTAGAAGTCTATTCAAAGAATCTCTCACTTATACATCAAGGCAACAATTTATAAAAGTCCTAAAGAGACAATGGGTCTAAAATAACAGAAGTACATTTTGGTCTTGACCATAAATCTAGCTGATAACTGAAACATGTCAAAAAGGGGTAGGGGGAGAAATTAAGTGTCTAGGAATCTTGATGTCTGCATTTTGAGAAATTTTTTCTTTGAATTTTTTTCCCTACGAAATTCCTATTAAGAGCATGACATATTTGTGCATTAACTCAGTGTACATGTGCACATACTGTAAAATAATAAAAAAAAATTACAAATTACTTTAATTTGCTTCTCTAACAGGTGACTCTAATCAGTTTTATTGCCTCATATTTTGTAGCTCACTGAGCATAACCAGAGCTCTTTCAAGGTTCCACAGAATTGTCTAGCAAGGAGAGTTCCTAACTACCCAGTAGCCAGGCTAGTTTCACATAGAATTGGTTCCTCAAAATAAATGACATCTTTTGGCAATTGTGAGGTTTTGTTTTTTGTTTTGTTTGTTCATTTTTTTTTGGGGGGGGGCTATTATCACTATACAGGAAAACAATAGAATGCAGAATGCAGAGTTTAATTTTGCAATGTTACTTATAACATTTATTTCTCAGATTCTGTGGAAGAAATATAAAGTTCTTTGTAAACAAATTTAGTTATTTTAAAGTGCTGTAGTATGAAATCCTATATACAAACATCAAAAGTCAAATTCCTCCATTTCTCACTGGAGAAATTGATACCTAGGGGTAGCTAGGTGGTGCAGTGGATAAAGCACTGGCTCTGAAGTGAGGAGGACCTGAGTTCAAATCTGGCCTCAGACCAAACACTTGTCACTTACTAGCTGTGTGACCCTGGGCAAGTCACTTAACCCCAAGTGCTGAAAGAAAAAAAAAAGATATTGATAGCTAGAGTAAGACCACTAGGAGCCCATTTGTAAAGTTAATTTCATAATACTTGAGTGAAGTGAGTGGTATCAAACTCAAAAAGAAATGGTTTCATGTGGGCCACATATTGACTCAGAAAATCACAAGTTAACAGTATCTATGTCGTACTGTAGTTTTATATATTCTGTCAAACATTTCCCAGTTACGTTTTAATCTGGGTGCAGTGGCTCTCAGCCTCTTGCTATCTGCAGATGCAAATTTGACACCTTTGCTCTGGTGCCTTGGGTAAGTAATAGGAATTTTCTGAGTTATCTAGGGTGAGGCAAAGGAAATCTGAATCTGTTCTATAGGTGGCTATTGGGTCCTAAAAACTATAGCATAGCTCAGTAGAAGCATTCTGTATTAAAAATTCAGTTGGACTTCATTTTGTACATTAGGGGCCTTAGGGATAATGTGCTCCTTTATATGGCTCAATTTGCTATAAATCAATTTATATTCTAAATGTACCAGGGAGATCTTTCTATTTAAAAGTACTCTTAAGCAAATCCTTTTATGAAATGAAATATAGCTCGGCTAATTTATCTGTTTAATAACTTGAGGTTTTCACATACTTGGTTTTCTTAAGATGGGTAGGCAGAAGATGGGGGGAGGGAAGGAGAAGAAAGGGAATGCTGCTGAAACCCTGTAAGTTGGTCTTAAGAATATGACATGCTTCTACATGCCTGGACCCAAATTTTTAAAATTAGAATTTTCTCTAGAACTTTAGAAACTCCTATGAAGAAAAACGAATTTATTTGTTTAAGAATCTTTAACCTGAGCTATCATCAATTTTTAATGAAGATGGCTAGTAACTAGCAAAGAAAGACTAATTTGAGTTGTCTTAAAATGCCTACTTTCACTTTCTTGGGTCTATTTTTATTATCTGGTTTCACTGAAGTTCAAGATGACAGTGGCCAAAAGTTGTGCATCTTCAGGCAGCCAAACACTAATAGTTCCACTACCTCATTTCCATTTGTAAGATCAGTGACTTTAACAAAATCCACCAACCCAGGGAATTCCTTCGATATGGTAAAGAATGTTGGGTAAATGAGAGCAATGTGTGGGCCCAGATTAGAATGATGCAGAGAGTGCTTGGTCCTACTGCATTAAAGCAGAAAAACACTAAGCTGAGTTTGAGGCTTAGTTTAGGTTACTGGTTTAACTATTTGGATTGAATTTGGGAAATCCACTCACTATGGCAAATACCTAATCAATTCAGTGTAACAACCAATTTTATTCCCTGAATTGTTGAGCAGCTTCAGTAAAATCACCAAATCAACCCCTGGTTGTAGGACTGGACAAATATGGCAAAATACGGCTTTAAGCTGAGCATTTCTAGGGAAGAAACAATTGGTGTGGCTATTCTGTCTCTTCTGGAGATTTTAATGATCCATCCTGATTGATGTGTAGAGTACAGATAGGCGATCTACCATTGTGTTGTTTAGTATCAAGGTGTGAAGCCAGGTAAAGTGACTGTAGTGTCTGGGCTATGATTTGGGTCAGTATAACTATGGTCTGAATGTTAGAAGATAAATATAAATTTTTAGATATTAATTTAGATTCTATAATTAATAAAAATCAAAACTGGAAAATGTCATTGCCTAGGTCCTTCCTTCTTTGCCTGTATGGAAAAAAAAGGTCCCCCACCCCATAGTTTTCTTGTTAGTAGGATTTCACAGCAAATCCACAGTCAAAGTGATGAGTTTTTCCATCAGTTGGGACTTCATACCTGCAGTAATTTATTGCCATACACAGGCTCTTGATACACTACTCTATAAGGAAACAGAAATGTAATGTTTTCAATGCAAAAAATGGAATAAATAAAAATGCTTCAGTCAGACAAAATCCCAGAGCAATTCATTTACAAGTTTGCTTCTACTAATATATAGATCAACCTACACATAGCTATACATACATGATAGGTGTGATGATAACCAAATGCCAAGACATAAAAAGATATTTTCTGAATCTTAATTGTGATTTTATGTGAATTGGGAATTCATAAGAAAGAAAAGTAATGCAAAACACATAAAATGCAATTGCTATATACGGTATGGACATGCTTTTTTTAAAAAAAGAAATGATAATTTCATGGCTTCTGATTCCTCAGTACATATTTAAACAGGTCATATTAACTACTCATTTGTAAAAGCCATATTCGTGTCTTCAGTTTCATATAAGACTTTAGATTGTGGGCTAATTACTGTGAATAAAGTAATACAATTTTGGTGAGGTCCAAATTTGGGCAAATAGTGCCCTGCAGTAGCAGCACGTATTCAAATTCACACTATACAAAATTATAATTATGTAAAATATAGTTGTTTATTTTATTGGAATAGAAATATGAAGTCCAAATTTGAATACCACTACCATTTAAAGGGATTAATTTATTCATACTAATTATGCCCTCACTATAATAGTACTAGTGTGATCATATTTAACTATATTTTCAACAAATTGAAATTGATAAAAGACCCACAAAGTTTTGTTCATTTGGCTCAGCTTGAAAACTAAGAACACAATGAAGTAAAGAAGTTACCATCCTGCCCTGTTATTTTTAGTTCTTTTTCATAAAGGACATTAAATGATATCCTTTTACAGTAAAGGAGAACACACTTGCGATAGGTGTTTCATTTAGGCCTAACACATCTTTCACGCACTGGCTAGATTACTTTTTGTCTTCTGTGCATGATGGAACACACTGGTGTGGGGGGGGAACTTTTGGCTAGAAAAAAATATTTAAGGGTAGGTGTGTTTTTTCATGTGACAGGAGAGATTCTACCCCAATTCCTCAAAGGTCTAATACAGATACCTAATTGTAAGCACCCTATAGAGCCCTGTCTTAAAAATGTGTGTGTGTGTGTGTGTGTGTGTGTGTGTTTTGTGTTTTGGATTTTTTTCTTAAATTAATTTCATTTAATGCAACAACCTATATTGAGGTCAACAAATTGTTGACCTTTTGCATTGAAGAGGTAATGACTGATTCTCTTACATTTTTCCCCCTCACCAAAATTAAGGAATAGCCTGCCTTGTTCTACTTGTAAGATACTTCAAAGTTAAGAGCCACATCTTATATGTTTGTGTTCTCTTTCTCAAGCCAAGTGTTTAACATAGTACTTTGTGCATAACAGGTACTCAGTCAGTATATTGAATGGAATAGAACAGATTTATGCTAAGGTCAGAGGTCAGGAAATCAGAACTTCCGGTACTTATTACTGAGCTATCCTTGTCCCTTCAGTCTTACTATGTCAATTAAGCCCCCGGTACTCCTTCTTGGCTTTCAGATCCATGGATGAAAGGCATTACTTCAATTAAAAAATGGTAATTAGCACTGTTGTCAACCAGGGCCTTGAGGATTATAGGATGACCTTAAGACTACCCAGTTTAAACCTCCTTTCTTTACAAATGAGGAAACTAAGGCCCAGATTGGTAAAGTGACTTCCCTAGATAATATAATTAGTAAGAAGCAGAGTCAGAATTTGAACCAAATGTTTTGGCTCCAAATCTAATGTTCTTTCCACTGTATCATACCAATCTGAAGTACTGAGTGATAATATGATTTTATATAATATTTTCTATTATTTAAGCTACTGCATTTTATTTATGTGCTGTGATGATATTGTTCTAGAACCTCATTACAACATTATTTGCTACAGTGTTGTTGTTTAGCCGTTTCAGTCATGTCCAACTCTTTGTGATCCCATTTGGCGTTTTCTTGGCAAAGATACTGGAGTGGTTTGCTGTTTCCTTCTCCAGTTCATCTTACAAATGAAGACACTGAGTCAAACAGGGGTAAATAACTTGGCCAGGATCACAAAGCTAGTAAATGTCTAGGCCTGGATTTGAACTCAGGTCTTCCTGACTCTAGGCCCAGCACTGTCTCCACTGCGCCCAAGCTGCCCTACACTTTAGCATTTGTTATAAATTGAGTCTATGTTGGCTGTGATTTAAGGGAGTTTAATTGCTGAGGAACCAAACAGAAGTCTCTTATGATGTATAAGAAAAGTCCTATGATATGGACTCCTAAGAACAATGTTGGCATGAGGCTTCCCTTTGGGCCATCCACAATTTATCAGATCTGGTGATTCTGTGCTTGCTTCAGAAGTCATGCTGTTTCAAGGCACAAGCAACAAATTCATTTTAAGGTCACAAACCAGTTTCCTCTCTATTCATAGCCATTTCATCCATCTGAAGGCAAATTTTAATGCCCTCTGCCTTCTAAGGCAAACTGAAATAAGAGTCTCACAAAGGGTGGCACCTTCATGACTCCAGTAAATTGTTGTTATCACATACATCAATATTTTACCTAATGCTTTTCTTTTCCTTTGTCTCTCCCTCTCTCTCTCCTCTCTTGCCTTTCTTTATACTAGCTGTTATTTTATTGCTACCACTAACAACACATGCTCCAAATGAACAACCTTCTGGACACAGGAGTTCTCCTATAATGTTTACTAGTAGAACTTGCTCGATTTCACTTTATCTCATCTTTTAAGCAGTTAATTTTTTGAACACTGGGGGATTTTTTTCTTTTTCCCTTTAAAATTCACATAGTCCATCTCTCTCCAAATCACCTAGAATTCTGCCTCATTGCTATAACACCTGACAGTTCTATAGTTTTCCATATGTTGTACCCTTGTCAAATATGTGACTGTATCCCCCAAAGAGAATTAATTCCTATGCATGTAGCCCTTTCTGCAGATGGACTGATTCTTCTTTCCTCCTGGTCTATAAAGAATCAGTGAATCTAAATGTAAAACTGAGCAGGGGTTGGGGAGAAAGGGCAGCAGTTAAAGCAAAACAAATATATTCTATCAGCGTATTTCAAAATAGCTATTTTTAAAAAATTAATCAACGTAGGATAAAGCTTTATACCAATATATCCTTGCACATATTATACAAATACAATTTTTAAATCCCCTATAAGTGTGATGGCATCAAATGATAGAGTTTAGCTGCATGTGAAAAACAAAACAAAACACTAAAACAAACAAGCAAAAAACCTTGTAGAGACTTCCCTTAGTGACTGTACAGGTTACTACTCCCTGACAGCAACCACCAAAGTTTTCTATTCCTGGCTAGCCGAAGGACTTGGTGTAAGTCACACTGTGCAGGAAATTTCTTAGGGAAGGCAGCAGTGCTGAGTGAATAAAGTTGCCAGTCTTAGGAGTAAGGAAATTGGATTTGAATTCTACCTACAACACTTATTAGTTGTGTTAACTATGCACAAGTCACTTGACTTTTCCAAGTCTAAATCTCCTCATCTGTAAAATAGGAATGGTACTTGTGGTAAATGTCTTACAAAGTTGTTGTGAAACTCAAACTCTGAATATAAAGTGTTTTGCAAATCTTAAAGCACTATATGAATGTCAATTATTATAATGGGAAATATCTAAAAACTGGAATTTAAAAGTCTGAGCTAACATATCTCTCATACACTGCTCATCAAAATGTTTCAAAACCTTGAATAAGGCAATAGTAATAATGACAGCTTTGACTCATTCCTAACTGCACAGAATCTTAAAAGTTGAAAAGTACCTTAGAGGCCAATCTTTTACTCAGTGCAAGTATACCTTTTACAATTTTACAATTTCGAAGCTTGTGAAGTGACAGTTCACTACTTTCAGAGGCAGCCTTTTCTATTATTGGATAGACTTAATTCATAGAATTGTAAGATTTAGGAAGGAACCTTAATGATCATCCATTTCATATCATGGGTCCTCACTTTACAGATGAGGAAACTGAGGCTCAGGAGGTTCTGTGATAACTAGTACTAAGTTCTTCCTTATACTGCCTTGAAATCTGGTTCTGTAACCTCCACATTTGTCTTGTTTTATCCTTTGGAGTCAAACAGAACAAGTCTTTTGCCTCCACATAACAACCCTAAACAATCCTTCAAATATTTGGAGATAGTTATCATGTTTCTTTTAAATCTTTTCTCCAAATAAGGAAGGACAATATTAGATTAAAATGTAGGAGAAAAACAACAAAAAAGACAATGAGAAGTACTAATGGTAAGTGATCTTAATCTCTCTTTTTGGCTTTTATTGTAACAAATGAATACATAAATATATGTCACAATTACCATTATTACTTAACTCAGGTGGAACTGGCAAGTTTGAGGCATGGATAGAGAAAAGGGAAAAAAAGAATAGAAAAAAGGATAAGAGGGAGGGGAAAGGGAATAAATGGGGTAGGGATAGGAAGAAAGGGAAATGGCTGTATGAGGTAGGACATAGAAGCGGGCACAAACAATTTTCTCAGTGGCATCAGTGCTATAAACTTGCTGACCTTAGTCTATTAGAACACTGAAAAAAAGAATAAACTTTTTGGCTAAAAAAAAATTTAGTTTCTTAGCAGAATTGAATTTTGAAACAGCTACTCTGAGGTCTTCGCTCAAATATATTTTGCCTTTTTTTGAGGGGAAGGTTGCAAGAAACAAGAAGGCCTATCTAAAAGCAAAGTTCCATGCAGTTTGGAATCTTCCTTGATTTCCCCTATGCCTGGAAATTTGACTGACTGTTAAAATGATCTACTTCTATCACTGTGATACGACAATTATGGGCTCGGCTTAGCTTCTCTTTGAGAAGCTCTCACCTATTTGTAATCCTCCTTTCTCAAATCAGAGTGGCTAGAATCAAAATGAATTATGGAATTCAGCATTCCCACAGGAAGAACGAAATGTTTAGTAAATTGTTCTAATATAAGTGCATCATGCCTTTCATTTATAAATAGATTCTTTGTCTTTATTTGGTGTTGGTGTTATTGCTTCTTTATTTGGCAAGTGCCTTTTGTCTGTTTCTCAGTTCTTTTATTTGATTTCATTTTCCTTTGTTCTTTTGTTGATGTAATTCTCTCTGTACTCTCCCCTCCCTAACACTTCTGCTAATCTAGTGTTTCTAGCTATTTAAATTGTTTTCTTCTCTCAAAAGAGTTTACTGTTTTTAACTCTTTTTAATGGGACTATTTTCCTTTCAGAATTCTTTTTTTTTCCTTCAAAAAGCTTTAGTTCACACCATTTTAAATGGTTATTAAGTGGACTTTAGTTATTCCATCCAAGTTGGTGCTCAGCAGGAAGATACAGAATTCTGAACCATCTGTTGATTCACTCTCTGCTAATTTCTATACACCTAGACCTCACCAAGTCTCTTTGATAGACACTGCAGGTATAGAGAACAATATAATGCAGATGAGAAAGCAAATATGTTTTTGTGGAAAAGGAGGAAAAGGGCTGTGGAGGTTTAGTAGAAAGTCACCAAAGAATTTGGGTTTATCCATACCTCAGGAGAAAACATACGCAGGTATTACTGAGTCTAACACTAAGATTCATTCTTCATTGTTAAAAAGGTGGTTCTTGAATTGTGGATATCATTTCTTTAGTTACAAATAGGTGCATTTTGTCTGGAACATTTTGTCTTGCATCACAAGTTACTTTCTGATTTAGTGTGTCAATGTCAAGTGGGTCTTTTTCCTTTAATATAACTGAGCTTAATCTGGAGTTTATGGATAGATTGGCCAGGGGTGGGGTTGGGAGGAGTTTGTGAACTTGGAGGAGAATCCTCATTATATACATCTTTATTTCAATATAATTGGTTTTATTTTATGCACTTGATGTTTTATTTTTATGCATTTAAAAATATTATTTTCTTAGAATAATTCTCCTTCTTAAGGAGTCCATAGGCTTCACCAATCTGCCAAAGGGGTACATTATATTAAAAAAGTTAAGAACTTCTGATTTAGGTGAAATAATAATAAACATGTTGAAGTCTTCATTAAAGCAGAGAAGACACTTGTTTGTCTTAGAGGATCAAGCCTTTGGATCTTAAGCTAGAGATTATCTAGGTCAACATATTCATTTAACAAATGATGAAACTGAGGCCAATGATATAAGTAATTAGGAGCAGATATAGGAATATGACTTCAGATTCCCTGACTCCCAGTCCAATTTTTCTTCCACCAAGTATATAAAAGACTTTAGTGTTGAAAAGAAGGATTCCCATTGAATTCTTTTCCAAATAACAAAGAAGCTTCCCTTGCCTCTAAAATAAGAACAGGATGAAACCAGATATCAATATACATACTTTCAGAACATATACTAAGTGATTTTTACAGGGTTTTATCTTAGAAAAATAATTTCCCATATTGTTTCTAGACTTTTCACAAAAATATAAATATCCTACTTTGAAGGAACATTGAAGAAAATTGTAGGTAACCAGGGGTTTCTGAGAGGTCACTACTGTTCTTCCTTTTGGGAAGGCTAGTAGATTAGGTTCCTTCAGACTAGGATCTCACATTTAAATTTTAATTGTAGTCAGCTATTTATAACAAAAAGTGAATTAATTCTAAGGAAAGTGAGTTTCTGTGTTTAATAAAAATGGAATCTTCCTTTAAAATTCTAGAGTCAGAGAATGTTAAAGCTGGAATAGACATTAGAGGTAACGTGGGGTCACAACTCACAGTTTAAGAAGCACTGAAAGGGTCGCCAGTGGAAAAAGTTTAAGAATGTAACCCTCTTTTTATTCCAGAAAGGATGATGAGGCCCAGGTAAGTGCAATGACTTGCCCACGATCACAGATGTACTGAAATACTGTTATGGGCTGGGGTTTGATGTACAAAAATTAGTTATGTTGGGCTAGCCAACTGTTTTTATAGTTCAAAAATTATATGAGTATGCATGCCACCTTACAAGGGAGAAACATATAGATCAATGATAGTGGAGTAATTTCATTTTCTAAATGAATTTCAAAAAAAACCCTTTTATAACCATTTTAGTTTATCAAGGATTAAGTAAGAAATACAGTGTCCTTACTTTCTTCCATCAAAATACCCTTTCTCAGAAATGTGAACTGTTCATCATGTATCTAGTTTAATATCGCAAACTATAAAGTATTTCAGAGGTGCTTTCTTGGGTGATTGAAAATACAGATGGGTAATGCTTTTAAATTCCACCTAATGAATTTCAAATATTCATACCATTTTTCTTTCATCAGTATTTTGGAGAAAGATTGATTCTATAATAATTAAGGTGATGAAATCTCTCTGCATCAATAAAAAGAGGTTTAATTATGATCTTATCTTTTTTAAACCAGGTATAAAAAAGTATGCAGAAAGATTTAAATAAAATTCTAGAATCAGATAGTGTTTTTATTTGGGAGGAAGGGCAGTGGAATGATTAGAGAATAGAGATTGAGGTTTAAGATTTGAAGTATATTTTATGGTAACAATTTAACATAATTTTCTACTAGTTCCCCTGTTAGATGATATTTTTTTTTCTTATTGTTGCTACAAATAAGTAATTAAATGTTTATTCTAACAAATACAAGTGGAAACAGAGCCATGAAAATATCTTTTAACTTTTCAAATGAGTAACCAAAATTACATATATGGTCCTGGATATTACAATAATAGTGTAAGGAGCAATACTAAACTTTGGAGGGCATGTTTTTGTGGAGTGAGAGAGGAAGAGACATTAATTTCACAAAAGAGAAATGTTTTCTTAAGTCTGTATTCATTCGGGATATGATGGAAGAGTTCACACACTACTCAATGATAGCTATAATGAGCAGGAAGGATTTTCCACCTAAGAGACAGTTCTCTCAATTTTTTGACAGGCCAGGAAAAGGAAATAGAAAAACAAAAAGAAACAAATAAACAACAACAACAACAACAACAAAACCCAGAGTAAAACTACGTAGCAAACTTGTAAAAAGAATGACTCCAGGAATGTTCAGAGACAGCGTGCACATTAATGAATACTTACATAAATGTCTGCACCATAAAATCCATCCTGGTAAACAACACTGCAAGGATGCACACACAAAGAAAAACATCCATATTAGTGCATTTCCACATGCAAACACACCAACCCCTGCACTGGTGAGGTTATTCTCGTCACAAGAATGAAAAAGGTATAAAGGGACAGTGTTCACATTGCTTAAGGAGGTTGGGAGACTATCAGTAGCTTTAGCTGGGAAAAATGAAATTTGCATTTGTTTTAGTCAACAAGCAGGGAATGGTGGTGTACTATATTTCAAACTGCTGAGTTTTTAAGGATGGAAATGTAGAAATGCATAAATTCTAAATTTAAAAACTGTTGAGTTTTAACAAATGAAGACTAGACAAATACTGCTTTTGAAAGTTAGTTTTGCATTTAGTGAAGACTCAAATTTTCTACTTAATATGTGAAATGTTAGCAGATAAGTATAGCTTATTTAGTTATGTCTATGTAATGGGACAAATAGCTGACTGATTTTTATTTAAAATGCAGAATTCTTTTTAAAAATATGAAACTAAAGTCGACCCAAGAATTTCATTTTAGCCTCTAGATATCATATGCATTTTCTGGTTTATATATATACATAATATGTGTGACACACACATACGTATGTCTATATCATTCATCCTAAATCATATGATGTAAATTTAGAACCCAGTCTTCAAACCTCTAAATCTCTCTATGACTGATGCATGAAAAATGACCTGCAGACTCTTAGAACTATTTCTAATTATTACAGAACAAACCCAGTCCTTTAATTAATTTCCACAAAACTACCTTTACAGAATCACAATCTCTGCAAGAAAAGAACTACTCTAGAAAAAACCTGACACAGATTGTTTTTGAATATTCTTAAGTCTAGCTCAGGCCAGGGACCCCCAATATGTGTTGTTCTAATCTAAGGCATCCCAATACCTCAGGACCAAATGGCATTTTACAAGTTAGGGAACCTATTTGATTCATTTTTTCTGTGGCTTTTCCAAACGATTCCTGAAAGAGCATGTATATGTTAAACCTATTAAAGGAGACAACATTTAAATACAAGACCAGCTTTTGTTCACTAACGTGCCTTTCTGGATTTCAGCATCACAGCTGGTTTTGCCCCCAAAACCAGTACTTTGTTAGAGAGAAATCATTTTATAAACACATGAATGCCTCTGCATATGATTTGGTGTAGAATTTAAAATGTGTGTCCAAAGGAGACTTTTCAGAGCTGATACATATTGTCTTTAACAATGTAGAAAGGATTATCAGTGCTTACTTAGGAGGTGGCCAGGTATGGTTTTCTACTGTTTTTATTTTTATTTTCTAAGAATAAGGTTCAGGATCCTACGTGAGAAGCAGCTTAAACTTCTAATCCAACATACTGAAATAGAAGATGTTGGAAACCATTGTCTGGATCCTCTTTAAGCAATTCAAATGGGTATAGTTTTCGTCTTTCATGAAACAGGCTCAGAATATTCTAAGGGGCCTCAAAATGGAGATGATGCAACAGAACAAACCACACAGAGGTGGTTAGAGCTCAGAGTTATAGTCAGGTTTCAAACTCCCCAAAATATTTCTGTTCTAACTTGCCTTATTCTACTTCCTCTTTGGGAACATTTGGGGACACAGTGGTGGATGGAGGTGGGGAAGAAGAGAAAAAATTTTTGAAAATACTTTATTCTTGATAATTGTGATTGATAATAATCATAGGTTTCATAAGCATTACATTGGGAGGTTATACTAAATTACTTCTAAATCAACTCTAAGAAAGTGCTCTGTGTTCCAGCCAAACTGTTCTACATGTTAGTCTTTGAATTTAGCATTCTTTCTCCTGCCTCATGACTATGCACAGATTTTTCCCTGTGCTTCGAATATTTTCCCAATTAATCTCCCTGTCTTAGAATCCCTACCTTCGTAGCTCAGCTCAAGAATCATCTCCTAAGGGAAGCCTTTCTTAATTCCCCTGGTTGTAAGTAGTTTGTCAGTCTCAAAAAATCTTGTATTTATTTCTTTATTTAAATATTGTATTTCCCCAGTAGAATACAAGTTCCTTGAGGGAAAGTATGTTTTTGTTTTTAAAGTCTTTGTATCTCTTAACACTGAAGAAAGTACTTAACTAAATGCCTGTTGAATTGGATTGACTGGATTGTATATAAAGTCATTATGAGTAGAAAGAACCCAAAGTATTCTCAGCAAAATTATTACCTACTTTTCCAGATAGATCTCTGATATAAATGATAAGGTAGAATGAGAAATGGGACTAGGAATGAATTTTAAGACCTACGTGTAAATGCCACATAGTAACCATTTGACCGTGGCCATACCTTCATGTCTTTGGACCTCAGGTTGCTAATTTATTAAAAATAAGACTGGAAGTTAAGATTGGGTTATCTCCAAACACCCTTCTAACTCTTGACAGTCTGATTTTATTAAATGAGATATGGTTATGCAAGCTTTTAAAACTGTGAGATATTACGAAAGCATTATTTTTAAAAAGATCAAAACCTAACCCTTAAAAGTAAAGAATTGTGTTTATTTTTGTTCAAGGAAGAAACATTTAGATGTTAAGATACTTTCTCATTCATTCTTTAGGCAGTATTACCAAGATTAGAGTCTTTAATACATATTAGAATGGCTTGTAAGTTTTTTACCCCTTCCAGGTTCATACCTTTTAACTTCACTGTGCATCCATGTAACACAATGAACTCTTGCCACTTCTTCATTTTCCACTCCTTTTATAGAACCATAGAAATTACAAAGCTGTATGAATAAAATGGTTCCTTCAAGGTCAAATAGCCAGTCTTGAACCCAGATCTCCTGACTTCCAGAGTCAGTGTTCTTTTTAGTATATCATTATGTTGGTCATGCCATAAAGTGAACTGAAACTGAGGGCTGTTTCATTTCTTTTAACTCATATTCTGTATTTATAAGAAGAAAAGGTAAAGATGGGGTTTCATTTAAGCTAAAAGGCCCACTGTTATTGAAAGAGGATGGGGTTTGGTGCTGGTGGTGGGTTTTTTTAAAGCCTCACTTAAGTTCTTATTATCTGTCTACACTGATCAAAATTATGAGACAGTTGCTCACCTATCTCCTTTGTCCATCTAAGTATGGCCTCATCTGTGCACAGATAAGATCTCAGTTATATTTGTTTTGTATTTTAATTTTTTCAAAGCGCCCATGTTATTAATTTTGAGTTTTCTAGCAACTTTATAAAGCAGCTAGGAAGGTATTATTATCTACAATTGATGATTGGGGGGACCAAAAAATCAGGTGACTTGGATAAGTACACATAGTTAATTAGGGAAAGAGCTAGGCCTAAAACCCAAGTCTCTGTCTAGACTGATACTCTTTCCAGTAGCCCAGGAATAATATGTTTTGACCACCTTGTGTATTAATAGATTAGAATTCCAATAATTACTCTTAAACTTGGTTTTCGATCAGGAGTGCCCAGCTCTCAATTTCAAGATGACAACATAGAAGAAAAATAATGCTGACTCACAGAAAACTAATCTCAAATCATACATTAATCAGCATTTGTTTGTTACAATTATAAGATAAAGGAAGTTAGGCCCGTGTGTCTCATTTAATCTCTGAATCTCCCCCAGTGCTTATAAACACTCTGTATTAAGAAAGTATTTAATAAACATTTGTTGTATTGAATTGAGTGAAATAAGCTCATCTGCTGTCAGTTTCCTTACCTCTTTTGGTTTTCATATATTATTATTTTAACTGTATTATTTAATATTTATTATTAATATTATTAGGTACCTAGGAACTTAATCCAAAAGGTAATACTTATTTTTAGTAATATTTATATTTCACATAACATACCACAATCAATTTGTCTAAGAGATTGAATAAATTAAATTAAATCTAATGTCTCTCTTTTTCTTTTTTTAATGCCATAAGAAACCCCACTCCCTGGTAATTCAGATTAATTCATAGTAAAGGAGGATCAATGAAATGGGGAAAGTATGCAGCTACTGATGAATCAAGTCCAGAACAAATAGCAAAAGAAAAGAGTTCCCCTCATACTTTTTGCAAGCAGGGCTTGCTGGCTGAGACAGGCAAAGGCAATTCTAATCCTTGTCAATGCTGCCAAGATGGACTATGCTTCTGCAACAGCATAATGCAAAGGCACAATTCATTTTTTTTTAGGAAAGTAATAATAGTCAAACATTTAGGGAAAAAAGAAAGCCAGGAGTTATTGCACTAAAGCAAAATAATTTTACTTAAATGAAATTTAAAATAATTATATAGGGCTCCATCAAAACAATATACTCTATACTAAGTGTATGACTTCTAAGACATGCAGAAGCAAAAATGCTTTTTAAAAATCACTGTTCATAAATACTCTGGGCTCCCTCTGTTTCTAGTAGGAAGAGGAATTAAAATATAATTATGATATTAAGCTCTAGTCCTATTAGATTTACATGCTTCTTTCAACCTTTAGAGATTATCTCTCCCCTGTAGAATTGTACCATTACTAAAATTTGGGGGGAAATGCAGTATTATTTGAGGGAACATACTGAAAACAGGGGAAGGTAGTATTATTTTATGTCTAGTACTTACAATAAATGAACAATGCAAAGTGGAGATTAGAAGTCAACATGAAAGTCTAGAGATTCCATTCTAGCATTTGGGCTATACTTTATGAGGACTTTAAAGGTATTCCTGGTGGAATTCCATCAAGTTTCATTCTTCAAGTGCCCAGCAAAGAATATTTTTTATGATCCTAAATATCTGAAGTACACTGACTATCTCTCTAAATTATCCTTAAGGTATTAGTATGCCTACTATACAGAAGAGGAAAGTGAGGGACATAGAGGCAACATTCACTATTGAAAATTATGCAGAGAGGTAAGAAGAAAATCAAATCCAGAATCCAGTATCTCCTGTTACCCTGTCCTTATCATTGCCTATTAAAAAATACATTGATTGACCTAAATTAATCAAGACCTTAGGGCACAAATCAATGGATTTAGTGAGGCATGGAAGAAACACTCCCTAGAGTGTTTCTGCTTACACATGAAAATAGAACTTATAAACTTCCTGTGACTCAAGCTATGTCACCAGAAGATATGAAGGTAAAACTAAGTGGATAGAAATGATTATATTGGCTCCATGAATAAATACTTCTGGAGTGTATGTGCCAAAAGGGTGGTATCCACTAGAGGGAAGATCTCTGGTAAAAGGAGACAGATGAAGGAAACCTTAAAGTTAGGCCATGCAATTGGTTCAAGAGCCAATGGACTTTAGTACAATAAACAGAAGAGACCCTGTAATGAAGAGAGCCTTGCCACAAGTCTCAGGTTCTGTAGAGAATCTGCCAAAGGAATACATCTTACCTGCAAAATCATAATCACCTGGGCCCCTATTCATGGTCTTTTGTTCTTCCTGAGTACAAGTTAGATGCCCTCTCCTACCTATTCCTACTCTAGGTGAGTAAAGTGGATGAGAACATGGATCCCTTTTTCACTATATCAACCTCAACAAACCTGTTTCCACAGGACAAAATGATCTCCTGAGCCTTCATAATGATTTGGGGGCATATCTATAGAATACAAAACACACAGATGGAAAGGGAAAATTTCACTCATGATGTTTGTTCTTCATGACACCCAGTATTCCAGTGGTTGCAAATATCCAGATATGACATCATAAAAAACAAAACTTCTGGATAATTACCTGAATTTTTTTTTAACTTTTCATTTAGTTGCTTAGTTATCCTATAGATATAAGCCATAGAATCCCAGCTTCCAAGTTTCTTTGAAAGCACATGCCTTTATTTTTGAGTTTCACTTGTACTACTTGAGAACTTTGTCTATTTCTTTACTATTAAGTTGGAATTACAAAAGATTAGATCATCAGCAAAAAGGTTATGTGTACCTACTATTACAAAAATGATTAGCAATGACACTAGGATGCTAAATCCAAATAATTTCCTGGGTATTCACAAACACATTATTTTTGCAAGTTGAATATGACTGCACAGCTCCCTTGTGAAAAAACCATTAATTAGTTATGCATGACTATCTCCAACAAAGACTACTTTTCTTATAAGTTAGCAAATTTTAATTTTATAGCAGGTGTGTTATTCTGAGATTTTATAAACTACTCATGTGAGAATAAGCCATATAATTTTACTTTTATGTTTTTCTGTTCAATATAGTAGTGAGATACTATGGGTACATACCAAAAAGATGCAATTATCTTCCACGGAGATAAGATACTTTTAAGCCAAACTAATGTGGTGTAAACATGCAATTTTGCATTTATAGCTATAGGACCGTGTTCTACCTGTTTCATAAACTTAGGAAGCAATTTTTTTGGTTTCCACAACTCATGTACTGAAATATACATGGGAAAAAAACATGTATATGTGCATGGAAAAAACATCTTTCTAGAACTCAATTTCCTGATCCATAAAATGGGTTTGCTGCAGTCCTGAGTGATCAGAGCTCATTATTATGATCACAGTACCACAGCCCATTAACGAAAAAGATCTGATGTATTATTTATATCTCAAGAAAGTCTAATTTACTGAAGGGGGGGGAATTATAGAAGGTCATTTTAGTCTAGGCTACTTTGGGCAGCTTATAATCTGACATATTGATTAAAGTCTTCTGAATCTCAAGCAATTAGACATCTATCATGGGTAAAATGCACTGCATTAGGGAGAAGATCTCAATATCTAATGACTGATATCTAAACAATTCAAATCTGCAAATCTTTACAAGCCTCTTGACTTTTCCAGCAGCTTTCTGAATGCAATTTAGAACATCAAGAGAGCCAGACCTCAGAAATCTGTTTCCTGGTCTAATTAGATCTCTCTTCACTGAATTACACATATCTTCCCTTGATTAGAGTCAAGTATTATTGCAATTCCTCATGGAACTTAATAGTACAGGTGAGCAGTGTCTCATGATAACCATCAGATGACACAACTCCACTTGATCTTAAAGGTAATTAAGCAGCATTTCACCACCATTCCCTTAGGATTTGGCAATAGCTGAGTCATGAATTGCAGCCAGCTGTGGGAAAGAAAGGTGTATTTTTTTTTGGTCCCTTCCCTTATGCTCCCCAAAAAGGGACGGAATAGAGGCAACTTTTGAGAAAAATGAAATAAAACAATTTTATTTAATCCAGTTTTCATGTCTATATTTGAATTGGTGCTCAATTTATTCCTTCTCTCTTTTTGGCAAACACTTCATAAATTGAAGTCTTGACTTCAATACATGTGTCATTAGGGAGGGGCAAAAAAACCACCATGATTTTTGTGTATAAAAAGTCTGGGGCCCAATTTCAAGGGTTAAGCATGATCCAACCTCCTTAATAACCAGATGTTTGCAATCATAAAAAATACATCTTTAGCTGTAACCATTTCTCTGTTCTACAGCATTCAGTCTCAAAGAGAATTTACATAACAACATGTGACATATAAAATGCTTAAAGCCACCAACCATGACAGGACAAATTACACTCATTTTTCAATACTTGGTGCAAGGTGCTCCACTTCAGGCACTCGGATGGGCTGCATGCTGGGTTGGTTCCAGTGGGGAGACAAGACCAGCATGCACTGCACTCACAAACAGCTCAGTGCTTCAGGGGTGACGACGAAGGGAGACTGCCACACTTACCCTCCGTAGGCTGGGATTGGGGGGGGAGGAGCCGCTGCTCGAAAGGTGTTGTAGACGGTGCGGCCACGGCCTCTGAGGTGGGCTCCTCTGTAAGCAGCAGCTGCAGTTGCGGCTGGATAAGGGAAGCCAGGCACTATGGGAGACAGAAGAGAAAGGAGAAGGAGAAGATGGATGGATTAGATACAGGAGGCAAAGCCCAAATCACTCCTTATGTACATGTGGACACACAGAGGGAAGATGTAGGAAACCTACCATCATCCTAGGGTTTGTGGACTCTGTTTCCTCATCTGTATTATCTGTAGATAATATATAAAGTCCTTTCTAACTATCATGTTCAAGAGTATAACAATAATAATAATAATTATTATTATTATTATTACAACTAACAATTATATAGAATCTGCTCTATGCCAGCCACTGCACTGAGCACTTTCTGATGAATTCTCATTTGATCCTCATAACAATCCTGCAAGATAAGTGCTGTTATTATCCCCATTTTTACAGATGAGGAGACTGAGGCAAACCAAGGTGAAATGACTTGCCCAGGGTCACACAGCTAGCAAGTATCTGAAGCTGGATTTGTACTCTGATCTTCCTGACTCCAGGCCTGGCATTCTACCCATTATGCCACCTAAATAGAGGGAGTGTATTAAAGGCTAGAGAAAAAAAATGAGGTTTGATTTAAAAGAAATACTCTTGCATATATATCCTATAAGACCTGCTTTAAAATGTAACCCCAAAGAATGGGATGTGGGAATTTTTCCATGCTAAAAACAGTGAGCCAACCTGTGTAATTGGGTTCAAAAGTAAGCTATTTATAATACCTTACTATTAGAATTGAATTAAGGCCCAAGCAGAGTAGGGGCTGGTGTGGTAGGCAATATGCTATTTAATATTTATGAGAAAGATTCTCTTCATCGCCATCCCCCATTCAATATGGGTTCTGAGGATTTCAGAATAGTAAGGCAAGAGGAGTGACCCATACCAGGCTGATTTAAGCTTTCTACTTTATTCTGAAAACTTTAAAAGGTAAGAAGAGAGCAAACCTTCCGGCTTTATTTCTCTCTCAGGTTTCCTATACCATATGCTCTCTGTAGCACCTGGATTTCCTGGCTGGTGTTTCAACAAATATGCTTTAAATAGCAGAGAGGTGTGAATTTTAATGTAGAAAGTGAGTAGATCCTAGTATCATAAATTAGAAGTGATGAGATGAGAAGCTGCCTTCCACATGTGGGGTGGGGATGGGAGTGGGGGGAAGGATGGAGAGCAGATTTGACTCTGGATGTGTCTTTCCTCAGTTTAAATATTAAGTTTTTATAGAAACACACTGAATTTTGAAATAAAGAAAATGAAAAATTCACAATCTGCTGCAGCAGCTGGCTGCCTGGGTGAGGAAATACTGTAATTATGCTGACCTATCCATTATCACCTGGCTACAGTACCTTCCAAGCTTTACAAGATCCCTCTCAGCGACAAGCAGGTTTTACAGTAATTCTTTTAGGATTTAGATGTTGAGATACAACATGAAACAGAACCACAACAATACAGCAAGAGGAGAACATTCTGTTAAAAGTGCAAAGCCAGTATTCAATTTTATACCTCTTTGTTACAAAAAAGAAAATGCCTTTTAGATGCCACATAAGGTATTTACAGGTCTTAATACGTGGCTTTTGGGCTTCCAGCAGACCGCATTAGAGAAATTCCTATTTTATGAAAGGAATGCAAACATGTCTATGAATCAGTTTTAGGATTTAAATTTCATATTCTTGAGGAGGCCAGGTCTCTACAGCCAAAACAGAGGACTGAGAAACCATCTTATGATCTAGGGCAATGTAGACCATCCATATGGAGGATCTGAACTCCAAAATGGATTCTTCACTCAGGTATCCATTTCATTTTGAAACCTTGAGTAGGGACCTAGATGGCACAGAGGATAGAGTGTAGGGCCCAGAATCAGGAAGACCTGAGTTCAAATCCTACCTCAGACACTTAGGAGCTGTGTGACCCCGTTTACCTCAGTTACCTCAATTGTAAAATGAGCTGTTAAAGGAAATGGCAAACCACTGCCAAAAAAAGCCCAAATGGGGTCACAACGAGTCGGGACCTGACTGAAACAACTAAATAGCACCACCTTGAGTAGGCAGAAATGTCCTTTGAAATTCATTTATTGTGCAAATGTGTATCATGCTCATGAAGGCTATCTTATCAACTTGTAGAATTTGTATCAACTTGTTATCACTGGCAGGGGCAGGGAGCATTAATCAAAAATCCGCTCTGGTATATCCCATTTGGCATGCACAATAAATGGATTTCAAAGGATACTTCTGCCTGCTCAATGTAATCAAAGTGAAATGGATACTTCAGTGAAGAATCCACTCTGGAGTTCATTCACTGATGGCAAAGCCCTCTCTTCACACCCTGTAAGCTTTCTAAACTACTAAATGTAGTGTCACGTATGAGGTGACTATTCAAGAAATATCTGCTGATGAACAACAGACAAATGACTTAACTGTATTATAGCCAGAGTTCCCAGGGAGATAATTTCCATTTTTTATATATGCTGCCTTTGCCCAGAAACCACAAAGTTAGAAGATATATTTTCTCTATGAAAAAACAAACAGCATGGACCAAAGGATAACAATTTTGGAATTCTTACAGCTTTTAATTTTGTTAAGTACTGTTATAATTGAATGGTGTTGGTGTTTGAGTGTCGATTTTGATCGTGTTGGAGAGCAGTGCACAAACTTAATAGGAAATACATGTGGAGAGGCATTCATGTCTTTTTCTGTCACCATATAAGAAGAGCTCTTTCTGGAAACAAAGGACAGTACAACCCGGGAACATGATAAATGATAAATGTATGGGGGGAAAAATGACCAGAGAATACTTCAACTGAACAAATATTTATAAAACACCTGCTAAATGCAAGATGGTATACTGGGCATTATTAGGAGAAGGAGAGTATGCAGAAATGGAATAAGTAATCATCTTTCTGATCCATATTAATTTTTTTACCATATTTGCCACTGTCTTTCTTCCTTCCATTGTTATAAAAATGGGAGATTCAGGGGAAAACATGTCAACATGGTTATTGGCTGTTGTTCAGAGCAACCACTGTGCTGACTAACTGGATCATCCCTTTTTCTACCAGTATGCTTTTGTAGACAAAGGTACCACATAAGATTGCATATTTGAAATGATTTATCTAGATAATTTGTACAATGCAGAACAAGAGAAGTAACTTTCTCTGAACTATACAGATTCATGTCTCAATTCTATTTGATTTTGTGAACAAAGAAAAGAAATAAGCTTCCTTCAAACCCAGCTAAGGTGCTACTTCCTACATGGGGCTTTTACTGATTACTTCAGTGGCTACTCCCATTCCCCCAATAACATTCAACAAACAGCAGATTCTTAGTAAATGCTTATTGAATGAATGAATGGCACCTAAAGTTGTCAGATCATTAAAGAAAACTTTTCAATCTAATTTAAAAGGAAGCACAGCAACCCTTTATTGCAGTTCTCAAAATTTGGCCGACTGGAATAAAAAAGAGACATACAGATAAAAATCATAATTGTCCAACATTGGCTTTCTCATCAACTTTCTGACCTGTCAGTAAAATGCATTGTAAAGGAAAGATTTTTCTAAGCTTGCCAACTTGAGTTTGATTTTGACTGTTTTAACTTTAGGTAAAACACATTAAAACAAATCATTAATAAGGAACAATGGAGTGTGTTCAGGTTGGGTTGCTAACACTAAAAAATCATTTAGTGTCTGACTGGGAGAAGGAAAAAAAACTGAGCTTCATTATGCTGGAAAAGTTCCCATTTAAACCTTATCTGGCATGAATCAAAGTGAAAAATTTGGTATCACTGCAATGAAAATTGGATTTAGTCCATATGCTAAAAATGGATTTCTCGAGAAGATCACAACATAAGAATCTTTGGAATACATACTGACTGCACATCTTGTTGACAGATAAACATCCCTATCTGAATTTTTCCTGCCCATTCATCTCAATTCTCACAAAGTAAATATTTCTATATGTTAATAAACTAAAATTCTCTTTTAAAAAAAAGAGAGAGAGTGGTTGGGGTAGCTAGGTGATGCAGTGGATAGAGCACTGGGCCTGGAGTCAGGAGGACCTGAGTTTAAATCTGGCCTCAGACCAGACACTACTAGCTGTGTGACCCTGGACAAGTCACTTAACCTCAATTGCCTCACCAAAAAACAGAACAAAACAAACAAAAAACCCAATAACAACAAAAAAAAGAGTGCTACATTATGAAATTTAACATAAAGAAAATGTTATGATGCAGCTGGGTATATGAATGATATTAGGGCAAAACAACGTGGGTCTATTAGATGGAAGAATTAATCAATATAAATCACCTGAGGTTCTTATCTCATACCTTATTTCCTCCAGCCTTTCAATGCTTGCTTCCTCCCCACCAACTATAAGATGTACTGCTACTTGTCTCAAATTGCCCCTAGATTTTATTTATTTATACAACTGGCTACTGTGATTTCTGGATTTTAAAACACAGTGGTTACCTTCAAACACAAAAGGAAATGATATATTCCCACAAACCTAGAGATCCCAAGAGAAGAAACACAAAACCAGTAGAAAATACTTGAGCGTTATAAACTGCATATTAAAGTTTTAGAGCTCTGGGATAGATGGAAGAGTAGCAGATGCAAAAACCAACAGGGGGGAAGATTCTGCATCAAAGCTATAAAAATATACAACCGCTTTAATGGGCAATTATTCTTTTGCATTTGTGCTCTGGTTTGAATTTGCATGAGACTGCCATATGCCCGGAGAAAGGTGTGCCATCAAAATGGATGAATGAATCTATCTTCTTCCCACTCTTCATCTCCCTTTACTCCATAACGCCACCTCTCCAAACCATGTGAATGTTTTAAGATGGAGAGATTTTAATGCTAATTCGGGTTTGAATTAGTCTGTGGATAATTTATTATAGGGAATTTTCATTTGCAAAATTCTAGGAAGCTAAAGCTATATCAACATTACAGCCATAGTTCAGCAGGATTCCCCTTGGGGGAACTCCCATCACAAGTGCTGGCCAATAAATTAGGAAGTGGCATCAGAGGTAGCATGCTGAGGTGAGATAAATAGAATCCTATATTTCAATGAGTGAGCAATTTCAGAACATTGTATGGCACAATAAAATGAAAATTTCAAATCTGATTTTTCCTCATTTTAAAACTTTCTTATTCAAATAAATCTTAACTACGTACATAGATATACGCATGTGTACATATATGGATATATACATACACACGTTTCTCAGAATCATGTGACAATATGCATAATCCCATCAGCACTGGAATACTAAGTCAATATTCTTAATAATAGCTAGTTGAGCCATCCATTGGAGTAGAATATTTTTGCCCTCAGAGTGACGTCAAATACCAAAAATGTCAAGTTTTCAAACTACTTTGTTGGATCATTACAGTATTTTCATTTGTAGATTATCAGAAAATTCAGAGGTGACTGTAAATACCTACAAAATGGCCCTCTTCATTTACAAAACTGTTTTCATACTACTAGGAAAACTGCTGTTATTACATTTACAGTATATTTTTCCATGAAGCACATATTTGGGCTACACTATCTTTTCCACAATAAAAATATGTGTAGATATTAAATTCTGTTGTTTAGAAATGAATAAATCTACATTTTGGACAAACACTTTCATATAGAATGTTCTCATTTGAAATGCATTGAAAAGGAAAAAAAAATTTCTAATTAATGTACAAGTCTAATCACCATTCTCCACATGGAAGAGTAATTTTTCACTGTTCATTTGCTCAGTTTAATCTCAAAACTGACATAACAGAAATGCAATGGCCTATAAATCTGCTCTCATTTGTTTCTTTAATATTCATATTCCATTGAACTACAGCTGCTTGTTGCTACAGTCTATTACAACATGCAAAAGTGTCGATAAAAATATTATGAAAGGCAAGATGTGTTTCTTCATGACTGCGTGTGTCATTTATTTGCAGAAAGACAATAAATGACTCGTGGATTTTCCCTCAGCCTGCTGCTTGGTGGGCGATTAGTGATTAATTACCTTGCAGCAAATTGACATGGCACGAGGAAATTGACACAACCCTGATTAATTAACTTTTTATGGGAGATAGTTACTTACAAAACATTGTGCACCATAATTGAATCCTTTTACATAACGTCATGGTACAAAAGTTTTAGTCAAATCCAAATTAGCCAGAAGTTTCTATGTTGTCATATATTTAGGAAAACAATGTTGGCAAGCAAGAGGACATGCAGGCATGCACTTGTGCCGAACTGCACATTTTTTGCATTGCTACATTTCTGAGAACTCCACGTCCTCCTTAAAAGAAATAAAGTTTTCCTGTCTACAAGTTGAATACTCAGACATGCACAATTATAAGACAGTTGGAATGAATCACTGGGAGAAGATGTCTGCTCATGTTTGACTCTAACATCTACTTCAGAGTGAAGGTAGGGCCACATGTGCTTTATCTCAAAAGATAACACAGTGACCAAGTTTTAGATTTACTAGTGGCTAGTATCCATAGACAAGGTATATGTAATAACATATTGATTAGTTAGGATGCTATGTATGAAGGATTGTATTGTTAGTTTAAGTAAGATAGGCTTCCTCAGAATTTACCTTAAAATATTGAGGGAGCATGTGTCACATCTATTTGTGAAATTCAAGCAGCTTTACAGAAGTGTAGAGTACTAGGGAATCCTCAATTCAAAACAAACAAATGATGACACATGCCGATTTAACTAGGACCCAAATTTATTCCCTGTTTACTCAAATTAATAGCTTTGGCTTGCCTTCAGGAGGTACAGTTATACTGGTTAGGGCAATAAACAGCATCTACAATGAAAGCAACAGATAGTTTAACCAAGTCAGCAATGATCTAGGAGCTTTATTTGTCTTTCAATTTACCTTTGCTTCCCAGTTCCTAAATGAACTGCAAAATATACTATTTTTTTAGGCAAAAAAAAAGTCTTAGTACTAATGGAATTTGTCTAAAAGCCTAACAGAATAAGTCTTGATAGCCAAAAAACAAAAACAACAACAAAAAGTAATCAGTCTATAAAGGCCTTTTTTAGTATTAAAATTGTATATAGAATTTTAAGTCATCTGACATTTTTTAATTGCTCGTTTGAGGCACCAAGATTTTTTTTGATGTATCTGTCTGTATTTATAAAATAAGACCATAATGCAAAATGTATCAAAAGAATACTAGATTTGGAGGCCCTGCATTCAGATCCTAACTCTATAACTTAATTTTCTCTGCTTTAGTTTCATCATTTGTAAAATGAGGGGCTAATGGCTTCTAAGATCCTTGCCAGTTCTATATCTATGATTCTATATTGATCCTTATTCTCTGTAGTCTGAAGCTAAGCTTCTGTCTTAGATATTGAAAAGTGGGATCACATAAAATTTGAAATGAGTAGATCTGTTGCTCAAGTTTTGCTTACTTTATATTTCCATTAAAAACATTTTTTGTCCATTTTCATAAAGTCTATATCTGTGAGTAAACACAACCTTAGATTATAACAGGACCTTCTGCCCAGTGCTTTGGCTCGATACCTAAATCACAGAACTTATGTGGTAGGATTTCCAGGGAGCAGCCATGCATGACATGAAGCTGTCATTCACTTACATACATGTGGTCATGAAAAAGAAATACAGCTTTCTGCATCGAAGACAGTGGGAGAAGTAGAGAAATGAGGCAGATGAAAGATAAAAGGAAGAATGAAGCGTTCTGGGGAGTTCCTAAAAGACACCATAACCTTTTCTCCTTTGTGCCCCTCTAATATTCAATCTGGAAACATTCTTTATGATAGGTAAAAACAAGAGAAAACAAAACTCTAGAACATTACAAGTGACACTACAAATCCCAACTTCACTTGGTTGGTTACCTGCAAATTTATTAATGGGATGTGTTGAATCAAGGCTTCAGAAAATCATTAGGCCATGTCAACACTGGCCTCAATGTAACAAGATATTCAAGTTCTCCACAAATTGATGGTAATGCCTATGCTGCTTTTAAAAAAATTTTAATAAGGCCATATTTTACCCCCAATGTACCAGTTCAACAATAGGCCAGTAAAGTTATAACCAAGGGCAAATAGTGCACAAGTGTAGAAACAGCATTAGGCTTTGTTGAAAAGCAGGTTTACCTCATAACTTATTGCTCTATAGTAGTCATACCAAGGGACATTCAGCATCAATTTATCTTAATTTATCTATTGGCACAGTTTACATGTGCATGAAAATCTTGCCAATAGATTTATCTAGAATTCATTTTAAAGGAAAGTGACAACCTTATCTTTTTTCCCCTAGCTATATGGGTTGGTTTCCATTTGTGACAAGACATACATACTAGAAAAAAAATGCAATGCTTTCTTCACCATTTGAAAGAGTAGATATTGTATTATAGCATTATACTGAGACTTATATAGCAGGTCTGAGGAATTATTCAGTGAGTTTTTACCAACCAGAATAAGCCATATGAGATCATCTCTCATTTTCGGAATTTGTAGACCAAAGATGAGTAGCTCGGTCTAAATTATCTAGGTACTTGACTTTCCATTTTGACTGTATAGACACTAAGTCAAACTATTAAATAAAGAAATTTCTGCACAAATAGAAAAAAGTGTTAGTGATATTTTCAAACCATTTGGTAACACATCATATTTCACTAATTCATATAGACTTCAAAATGCAGAACTGGATACACAGGGTCTGCAATGCACAGGACACTTTTCTGTCCCTTTGTAGATTATGTAATCCTACTAAAATGCCTAATTTTAATCTAAAAGTGGTTTTGAGAGGAAAAAAATGGAACCGTGTCAGCTTTTCAAATCATATGACATGAAGCCTGGATAACATCATTTCTTTTGGATGATAAGGGATTGGAGAGGAGGAATAGAACAAAAAAAAAAAGTAAGGACTGGTTTCCTTTGAGCCAATAGCTTCAATCTTCAAAAGGTAGAAATATTTTCCATTTAAACACCTTGAGTATTTTTAAGGAATGTACCACTCAGAATTTTGTTATTTTTGCATTATTCCTGCTCACCACCAAAATTATTTTTCCCCAGAAAAATGAATTAATTCAAAAGACATATTCAGGATGTCTTATTTCCTGAATATGACATAATAAGGTTTTGCAGTGTGGAAGTGATATTTGTGATCTGCCTACTCAAATATATTGACAATTCCCTCCGGGCAGGATTTTTGTAACATTTCATTCAGCAAAGGGAGCATGAATCTCAAATGTGGAGTGTTTAACTTGGCAGAGCCACAGAAGGCATTTCCAAGTTACTTTCTGTTGTCTGCAAGAGCAGTACAAGACAGACAAAAAAGCACCAGGCTGAAAATACAATGCTGGGACATATATTTAATTTATATGAAATGATTTGTCATAACCTATTAGTTGACAAAATGTGAACCAGTTTCAATTTAGCTTTCTGACAATGTAACACAGAAACCAAATAACTTATACAATTATTTTATTTAATCCATATACAAAATACAGGTCTAAATGTTAAATCATTCATGATCTCATAGTTGCCCTGGACAAGCAGCTACTGTCTGTCAAGGCAGGAGATAGCGCAGTAAATTATCCACATGATCCCAGCCTGGATTTCCAGTTGAATTACAGGGCTGCTAGAGCTTCCTAACAGAAGATGATCTGAGGGTGTTGCTTGATCATGGGGTTTGCAAATTGTATAAATACTTTCTTTATTCAGCTTGCATATCAAGGTTCATTCCCTACTAAAGTCCTGCTCTTGGGTCCCAAAGTGATTCAGAGAGAAACCTAGATCCTCAGAGGACAACACTTCCATGGAGTAGTTCAGGCGCTTCCTACAAAATGGGAAAGACTTTACACATGGTCCCGATGACAAACTATGTGTGTTATCTAAGGACCATCCAGTTAGTGTAGAGAGATTGATGATCAGAAATCTGGTCACAAGGGGATGATTTTTTTTGACTACTGCCACTGCATGGAATGAATAGCGTATCAGTGTTGCGATACAGCTTGCTTTGGCACTTTGTGTTTGAATCAAACTTTGAACGTTAGTTATCAGAACTCAGAAACCATGCATCATTTGTGAGAATAGAACTTGTAGCAGCTCTGATATATATACTGGCATCCAAAAATACTATTTGATTGAGGTGGTCATACGTGAAAGCACATCTGTAGGTTATGGAACTGTTGTCTAAACTCTCAAACCTTTTGAGAACCATCAACTCTGTAGCTTCAATGACCTTGACAAAGCATCCAGGCTTTTTATAAAAAGATGCAGGGGGCAACTCAAGATTCCCAACCACTGGGTATCTCTGGGCAATTACTAGATCTCTGCAGGTAACATTCTTGTAAGTAGGTTGATCTAAATTCATGAAAAAATGTATGCCAGACCATGTACCCTGCAAGGTGCATATTAGCATAAACATGAGCATGTTCAAGGTCTCAAAATTTTCTACCTTATACTAGTAACACTGTATATTGCCATATTCTCTGCACACCAATCCAAGTTTACAGCCTGAGATTAAGAGTTGACTTGTTCTCCTCTTTAAAATCCATATCATTTCTGAGAAACAAGTCAAGTACAACCAAGTGGTAAAAATTCATAGCAATGGATCTTCTTAATATGCTTTTCAAACTGATTAAAGACTTTCCTATTGCCAAGTAAGGGCCAGTAGAGGATGAAAAATGACAGATACTTAAATTTTAAAGCAATAGCAAGCAGTTGGTTGATCCACTTAAGAAAACGTGAGCATTAAAAATACTTTCTGTCAACAGTATCACAGGACCAAGGGTTTCCAGGGAATTGCCGTGAACAACTGCCTCACTGCCTTTCAAAAACATCTCATCTTTGCCTTGTTGTTTTCTGGTTGCTCATGAGCTAGAATCCCAGGGCAACATAGTTTATTGTTTTAATATCTGTCTGACACAAAGCAAAAGGATTCTCTGGTGACTCCTTATCTGTCATATGTATTTCTGTAAAAGAAATATCAAGACAAATAAGATGTTTGAGGGCAGACCATGGGATAGTACTTCTGCTACTGGCTGTCTTTTAAAAGAAAAAAAACCAGAACGTGAAAATATAAATGACACCATCTATATTGAGATTAATAACGTTAGCAGAAAGAGAGCTGGGTATCAGTCATTTAACATATGATTCCTTATACTCAGACCAAGTCTCTGAAACACCTGTCAGACTTACCTAGCCTTTTTGATCTCCTAAAATCAGGACACTTTGGACATTATTAAGACTTAGTAAAAAAGACATCAGATAAAAGAATAACACACTCGAAAAAGGAAAATATATAAATGAGGCCATCTATATGATAGGCATGCAGGGGATAGTGAACTAAAGGACTTTCACAGCGATTTAAATTGTGTTTTTTTTTCAATAACACTAAAAACGAGTGACACAACAGAACACAGAAGGTGAGATGTTAAAAGACAACAAAAAGTGACTTCATAAAAAGAATATTTTTTGAGATTCATAAACCCATCATGACTTCTAATAAAATGATCCTATAGATAGAGGTAAGAGATTTAGACACCAAAATTCTTTTTTTTTTCCTTCTATATATGTGGAAAAGGGACATTTGAATGAAATGACACTTATATGCATTTGTGGTAAGGAACATCTGTACACCAAAACAATAACTCCAGTGTAACAACAAATGCTTAATAGCTATGCTTTGGCCCTGTGCCAAGCTGAAGGGAGGTGCCCATTCAAGTGTGACATATTTCAGTGTTAAGTCTGATCTTTTTCTATTAAGCACCTGGAGAGGGAAGTTAAATAGGGTAAGCAAATTAGCATGATGCTATGAAATAGGAAGAAGGTTGGAGAATTATTACTTACTAGTAAGGTCATAAATTGGCCTTAAAAAAAGAAAACAAAACAAAAAAAAACAACTTTAGCTCCATTGGGTAGTAAGTCATAGAGTAAATTACATTTTGGAGATGGTATTCTGAACCAAAGGTTCTTTTGTGATGAAGAATGACTGAAAAGTGATGCTTGTTTAAAAAAAAAAAGCAAAAAACAGAAAAAGACACCGAGAACAAGAAGGTAACTCATCATAACTACTGAATTTGAAATTGACATGATTCCAAGAGGAATGTGTCAGCAACTCCCAAGAGTGTACCAGGAAAAAAGAAATCCTGCTAAAATAATTGTAAAAGAATTCACTTCAGTAAAGAATGCAAAGAATCCATTAGTACAATGCACAACCATAGCACAAGAAACAAAGCATATCAATAAGTCTCCACTATACATTTACAGTGGTGTAAAAATATAGAGGGACAACTTTAAACTGACGTGATTATGAAATAACTATGACCAAGGGAAGGTATTTGCATCAAGATTTTTCTGATTTCCTTTATCTTTTCCCCCAAAGTGGCGGGTAAGGGGACCTTGACTATGGGTATGTTGTCAAAACCATACTGAAGAAAAATGACAAAGCTAATCTTAAAGAGACAATCTTGATTTCCTTCATTCTAAATATACTAAGGACCTGTGATTTCATTGGTGTGGTTACTTGCATCACTGTTGTAGATTACATCTACTGTAACAGCCTTCTGTTTGGCCACCCTGCCTCAAGTCTCCCCCCACTCCAATTCACCCTCCACTCAGTTTTCAAAATGATCTTCGTAAAGTGCATGTCTGACCATGTCATATACACACACCTCATCCCTGCCCTTAATCAATAAACTCTAGAGGCTCTCTATAGTCACCAGGATCAAATACAAAATTCTCCTTTTTGGTAATCAATGCCCTTCATAACCTGTCCCTGTCCCACCTTTCCCAATCTTCTTATACCTTACATACTCTACCTCCCCATTTATTCTGTGTTACACTGACACTTTACTCCTTGATGTTCCTAGACTAAGAGTCTCCTCTCAGCTCTAAGCATTTTCACTAGCTGTCCCCCATGCCTAGAATGTTCTCTATCCTCATCTCTTCCTTGTTGTTGTTCAGTTGCTAAGTCATGTCCAACTCTTTGTGACCCCACAGACCATCCTGTCCATGGCAGTGATACTGGAATGGTTTGCCATTTCCTTCTCCACTGGATTAAGGCAGAGGTTAAGTGACTTGCCCAGGATCACACAGCTAGTAAATGTCTGAGGCCAGATTTGAACTCAGATCTTCCTTACTCCAGGGCCAGAGCCATCTAGCTGCCCCTCATCTCTTCCTTTGCTTCCTGTAAATAGCCAGTAAAATCCCATCTTCTATCAGATGCTTTTTTCTGACTCTCCTTAATTCCAATGCCTTCCCTCTGTTGATTATTTCTAGTATATCATATGTTTCTTCTTTGTACATATTTGTATTCTCTCTCCCACACTAGACTGTGAAGTTCTTGAGAACAGAGACTGTCTTTTGCCTTTCTTTTTATCCCCAGTGCTTAGAACAGTGCCTGACGTATAGTCTGTGCTTAATACATGTTCATTGACTGATTATAACTCCTCAATGCCTTAAAAGACAGTTTTCATGATTTGCTGTGGCTAAAACATGTCATCCCCTAGTGAATCACCCTCTTGTGTTGAACCTCTATATGCTTAACTAGGCTGATACTGATGACAGAAAAAAATCTATCACTGGGCTCATTGTCAAAACTTTTCCAGATTGATAGAATGCAGCAAATTTGCGGTCTACTGAAATAGTATTGTAGACTATAGGATCATCTCCACATCATGATGAGACTTAAGAATAACACCCCAAATATCAGAAGCTAAAAATAGAAGACCTGCTGTTCTATTGTGTCCAGTATTTTGATTTTTATAGAGGCACCACAGGAACTATTGTAAAAAGCCATGGCTCATCAATCTAAAAGGCTAAACATATAAATGAATGTCAACATTCAAGTGACCTTTGTGTGGATTTCTTTCTCCATGTATTTATGTCAGCCCTTTTTTTTTTGGAGGCATTTTCTCCACTAAGTTGGTGACTACAGTTTACTTGCTAATAATACACACTCTGAGCAAAGCCAGTTGGATTGATGACAATAAGCAACAGAGTTATGGGGAAGTAATAAGTGTTTGTCTGCTTTTATGAAAATGAAGGCTTCAAAGAAATGCTAAAAATAATGCCAGGTGAACTGATGCAGGGTAGAGGAGTTGGTGTGAACAGCCCAATAGGAGAGCTTTAAAGGGAAAGTCAGAATAAAAGAAACATGAAAGAAATTAAATAGAGGTTGGGGGAGGGAAAGGAAACCAGGATTTGATTTTTTTGTAGCTGAATAGCTCTGCTCAGAGTAAGAATGCTATTCTCAAATGAATCTTTTCTTTCATCAATGTGGTTATTCTTCCCAATGATGAAGACTGTAACCAATCCATGCTTGCCCATCTGCTGTGACTCTTCCAGATGTCTTCCCATAAGTACAACATGGAATATGATTCCAAATGCTAGAGGCCTTCTTCATTTTCTTTTGAGACATTTTGAAGATACTAAGATTAGCATGTGCAATATACATCAGTTATCCTTCTTTCTTACAATTTCCACCAGTCCATCTTCTTTTTAGTTCAAACATTTCTTTGACAGTATCCCAAGAAGTGTCAGACATGTGGCCCATGGGCTACACATAGCCTTACAACACTCATGAGTTTGGCCTGAACCAGATTAAAATGTAATTGGGAATATTTAACAAAATAAGTAAGGATCCAACAAAACACAGATAATGCCATTTTCAAACTAAGTCAATATGTGGCGCTCAGGGATCCTTATGTGTGATTAGTGGCCAGTATCTCTACTTGAGTTTGACACCACTACTTTAAACTACTTCTCCTATGTTATTTTTTGTTTATAATGCGTTTCAGCTTGTCCACACCAATCACATGCCTCTTCAGTACCCTTTTGGTGATCCACAACTTTTCCTTGTAGGCTGTAGTGTTACTTTGCCATATAACAACATGAGAACATTAGTATAAAAAATGGACCTTTGTTTCAAGGAGGAACTTTGGGTCATCAAAGGCTTTCCTTAGTAGGGAAATTGAGCAATTTTCCAAAGATAATACAGTCATCGCTGTTTCTCATATTCAATTATGGGCACAGCTCACCATCCATTTGCAGTATTTGTCCAGGATCAATGTGTATATAGAGATAGATATGTACAAACATATATGTGGATATACACATAAAACATGCATATATAAAAATGATCAGAGAGTAAGCACAGTTGCATCTTTCTGTTTTCTACAACTTGATGGAAGTTGCACAATGGAAAATATAAGTTTTATTATGGAATATTGTCTATAAAAGCTTGCCTCTTCCTTTCTAGTACTCTAAAGAGAATTCCCTCAAGGCATAACTAGATTATTTTCAGATAAGAAGCATTTATTATGTGCAAACATTTTCTATGTGTAAGGAACTGTGCTTAGTACTGGGGATACAAAGAAAGAGAAAAACATGGTTCTTGGCTTCAAGGAGTTCACGTTCTAATGGGAGAGACAACACGTAAACAACCATTATCATACAGGGTATATACAGAGTAGATGGAAGGTATCTCAGAGAGAAGATACCTGCAGTGGAGGTGAGGGGAGGGAAGAGGGGAGGCTTGCAGAAGGAAAGAATTTGAATTTAATCTTAATAGAAGCCAGTAAGTATAGTTGAAGGAGCGCATTCCAGGTATGCTGGATAGTCACTGAAAGGAAACCAAGTCAAAAGATGGAGTACAATGTAAGAATACTGAGAAGACAGGAAGGAGAAAGGTTGTGAAGGGCTTTGAATGAGATCTTGGAAGCCACTGAACTTTCAACAGGATCAGTTTGACAGCTGAGGGGAGGATGAACAGGAATAGGGAGAGATCTGAGAGGAGACCAACCAAAAAGCTTTTGCAATAGTCCAGGTGTGAGATGATGAGAACCTGAATTGGGGTTGTGTCTGTGTGACAGGAGCTAAGACAAGTGAATGAAATGTCGTCTGTGTAGAAACAACAAAACATGACAATCAATTAGATATATGGGGTGAAGGCGAGTAAGAAGGCAAGGATGACACTGAAGTTGTCAGCCTGGGTGAGTGGGACATGAGTGGCGCTCTCAACAGTAACAGGAAAGTTAGGAAGATGGGAAGGTTTAAGGGGGAAAAATACTAACTTCTCCTGTGAACCTACTGAGTTTGAGATGCCTATAAGACATCCAGTTCATAATGCCCATAAGGAAAGTGTCTGCCATAATTCAACAATAGTGCTTTTTTTAAAAAAAAAATTACCCAAACCTTTGCTTTCATAAGTATAGAAGGGTAGCCCCTGGGGAAGAAATTCCATTTACCAATGTAGATTTACAACCTATCTTCAGTGTATCATTTTAAGAATTGACTGAGGTTCTTGCTTTCATCAGATTTGGCTCAAGAAGGGAATAACATAATCAGTTAGGTATGGAAATCTAACTTGCCCTATGAGTAGTAGGAGGGAAAAGGGGAAAGAAAAGGGAGGGGGGATGGAAGGGAGGGAAGAAGCAGTGGGGGCGAAGGGGAAGAGGGGGGAGGGGGAAAATAGAAGGGAGGAGAGACTGAAGGAGGCGGTGGTCAACAGCAAAGTACTGGTGGGGGAGGAAGGGAGAGAGGAGAAAGAAAAGCATGAACGGGGAAAAAGGGATGGAGAAAAAGACACAGAGAGTAATCATAACTGTGAAAGTTGAATCGCTATCTTTTTTTTTTCTCTTCTGTTGAGCTGTGTTTCTTCTTTCTGATGGTTCCTCCTATTGGTTTAATTTTTACTTATAACTTCACTAATGTGAAAATATGTTTAATAGGAATGTAAATGTATAGCCTATATCAGATTGTGCACCATTTTGGGGAGGGAGGTGGGAAGGAAGGGGGAGAAAAATTTTAAACTCAAAAGCATATGGAAGTGGTTGTTGATAAATCAAAAAAAATTTTAAAAATATGCAAAAAAAACAAAAAAAAAAAAAGAAAGAAAAAAGAATTCACTGAGGTTCTCAGAAGTTAAGCCCAGAGTCAAATAATGAACGTGCATCAGGAGTGGGACTTGAACCCAGGATTTTCTGCCTCTGCAAACAGCTTCTGTCCATTATGCCACATTTTAATGAGTGTCTACAGCTATGAGAAAACACAGCCAGTGATTTCCTAGAGTAGACTAGAAAAATGGTAGCTGAATTGGGGCTGGTAGGGCTTGGGGGGAGTGTCAGATGACTTTCTAGAGAATAAATTCAATTCAAAGCTTGAGAGTTATAGGCCTCAAACCCAGATAGGAAAAGACTCTGCTTCCCTGGGAATTAGAAGCTTAAAAGTGTTGGGTTGGGAGTAGAGCATTGCTAATACAATAATAAAATTCTCAGCCAGGGCCTAAAGGAAGAACTTTCATACTAGAAAAGGAAGTGACAATTGAGAGTTATTTAGAAATGATTGTTTAATATTTAAATGTTTTGTCGAGGTAAAAAACATAACTTATTATGACCATGATTTAACTAAGGTGCATATAGTTTTAATCCCCTAATTCTCTTACACTATAATAAAGATGTTTATTTGAATTATTTGCATGACCTAAGGTGGACAGGGGAAGGGAAAACTCTTGAGAAGGAAAATAATTATGGAAATGTAATAAATGTGCGTGGGGGGCATGCAACTAGGTGGCATCATAGATAGAGAGCTGGGCCTAGAGTCTGGGAGACTCATCTTCTTGAGGTCAAATGTGGCCCCAGACACTTACTAACTGTGTGACTCCGGGCAAGTCACTTAACCCAATTTGCCTCAGCTTCCTCATCTGTAAAATGAGCTGGAGAAGGAAATAGCAAACCACTATTTCTGCCAAGAAAACCCCAAATGCAGTCACAAAAAGTTGGACACAACTAAAAAATGACTCAATTAAGTCTGATAAACCCAGTGGCATCATCTTTAGAGGGTAGAGCTCTCCCTTTTTACTCTTGGATGTGGTGGTGGGAAATTAATGAGACAAACCAGTGAAAAGATCTCAGCTGGGGGAGATTTATACTGGGGGACTGTGTCCCCAGATGTCACTCTGTCTTTTAGTAATTTTCATCAGGATATACCGGTATTCACATTATAGGATCACAGATTTAGATCTGAAAGGGATCTTGTTTTACTGATACTGTCAATTTGCAGTTGAGAAAACACACACTGGCACTGATAGGTTTAGTGACTTGCCTAGGGTTACACAGCAAGCAAATGTCTGACAAAGAATTATTTTTCTCCCTGTAAGTCCAGGATTCTATCTACTACACTATGCTATTCTCTTACAGTCTGTGTGCCTTTCAGAAATCCTCTAGTATGTTATGGGATGAAAATGGTCAGCAAGCATAGCTGTAAAAACAAAGATGAATTCTTAAATCTATAGAGAGGGTAGAATGTGGGGAAGAACAACTAAAGTTAAAACAACTACCTATAGATTCACTTTTTATTACTGGAACCCAGTACAACATTTTCTATATTGAGATGAATAAAAGTCAGTCATTAATTTAGCCTAATTAATTTACAGAACCTTATGGAAGTTTTATCAATTGCCCTCTACCTCACTCCATCCCCCTGAAAGTTATGGACCTAATTTATATGCACTTATTCCACTTAAGTAACTTAAATGAATTCCACAAGATTACTCCATAAAATTATAATCAATATATCAATTAAAATATGCTGCTATCTTCTTGCCCTTCAGTTTCATAAGCCAGAATAAATGATGATGATTTGCATACTGATAACAGTTTGCTTCTGCAAGAACTTTCCCATAATATTAGATGTTTTTCTTGTTCAAAGTCAAGATTTTGAGAGAATTAAAATTAATTTTGTTTTTACTGTAAGACTTCCCACAAAATATGCTGATAAACTCTTAAGTATAGCTTTAGTGGTATTGTATGAAAACAAATTATATTTATGCGAATATTTGTGACTGTGTAGTATATTCTTTTGCCTTTGATGGATGTCTTAGTAGCAAATGAAGCAGAAAACAAAAATGATGTTAAATTTGATTCTGGCAGAAATACTTGGACTAAACCAACTTCAAAAGCAGATCTACACCTGTTTCTGAAAAAAGCATTTTTCTGCTGGTGGTGATCAATGACACATAATATTGCTAATTAGGGTTGGAGTTTTCCACCCATGGAATAAATTAATTATCTTCTTATATTTCAATTTCAGGAAATGGCAGAGCAAATTAACTATAGGAATGAGGCAAAATCCCCTTTCCCACCATTTTCATCCTTAGAAATTGAGTTAAAGTGGATACATGTAAGCACACAGACACTCACGTATGCATGCTGAACTGCTCAACTCTGAAAACAGACTGTTAGAAAACCACCAAGCTCATTTCACCTCTTCTTATGGGAAGGAGCACATACCTTATATGTAATAATAAAAAGGTGCTAAATGTCTATGCCAGGGAACAATGGCACACTCTGCTCATAGAATTTTTCTATTGATAATCATTAAGGAAATTTAAGATATTATTATTCATATCATGAGACAGATGGCCTTGTCAAGTACACTGGGAATTTTGTTTTTAAAAAGATCTCCTAGAGCATCAAATTTGAATATAACATGATTCATAGCCATAACTAGAGTGGGGAAACCAGTTCTTCTTCCCAAGATATAAAGGTATAAATAGCACTTGCTGGTCTTCAACAGCATAGAAAAAGCAGATTCTACTACAGTTTATAGTAAGAATAATTAGTTAAAATTGGAAGCTTATCGGATGGCATGTGGGGGGTGAGCTACATCCTCCAACTCAACTGAGGGTACCCTGCTTGCTTTGGCTACAAAAATTCCTAGTTAGACTCCCAAAGGGATCCATTTTAAGCCTTGCACAAAGTGTTCCCCCCCCAAGGGGTATTAGAAATACTTTTATAGATAGATAAAATACTGTTTCACCTACAGAATTGCCCCATATCAGAAACCTTAAACAGCGTGTTGAAGGAACACTTCAATGCACAGATGTACCCCCATTTAAAAATAGGCATGTGCACATGCACACACCATACAAACACACACACACACACACACACACATACACACACATACACATACACACAAAACCCTGTTATGTAAAGTTAAAAATAAGTCATTTTGGTGAGAATTATTCATACTACAATTATACCTAATTTCAGGATTCATTTAAATAGTATGTTCCCTTTTATTAAATTTTTACTAAATTTACTTAACTAAAAGTTAAGTGTATATATAATTGTGGATATTTGGACAGCTATTTGGTAAAGGGGCTAGGGTTCAGAGAATCCAAAGTATCAGAAGCTAAACAAAGATCAGAAAAGATCTATGAAATCATAATGAGAATCTAAGAAACTTCAATTTACATTTTTTCTGGAGTTCATCAGTTATGAAAAAAATTATATACCCACATGTCTAAGTTATGAACATGTGATATTTGTACTTTGCTAAAAAATAACAGAAACAGAGGGAAAGTACCACACACTCTAAAGGACCAGCAGGGCACTTACATTTACAAATGCATTTCCTATGGATCACCTGGGGTCCTATTCTAATAAGAAAACAACGGGGAAAAATACGTTCTCTAATTGTGCTTTTGTTAATTTTGTTTTCACATGACGATAGTGAAAAAAAAATACATACAACCAAATTACCATGTTGAAAGTAGGACAAGGCAGATATTCTGTGGAATAATTTTAGCTAGTTATTATAATTCTAGTTGTCTTGACTATAGACAGAAGAAGGAATCTGAAACAAGGGGAGCTAAGTGCAAACAACCTGGAAGAAGGACAACTTTAAGTTACTCAGAGTAAGTTAATATCCTCAAGGAAATAAATACACCTGAACATCAGCTGAATAGCAGACAGCCCCTCTGGCCATTTTGTTCTGTAATATTGGCAGGCAGTAAGAGATTCGTGAGTTGCTCTCATGCCACCTCTCTGACTTTAAAGACCTGGTATAATCAAACAAGTGATGGACTTGAAATCATAGGATTTAGAGATGGCGTGGATGGACCTCAGAGAAAATACAATCCGACACTATCACTTACAAATGAGTAAATGGAGGACTGGAGCAGTGAAGTGATTTGCCCTATATCATAATGCTAACAGTCATAAGTGGAATCCAGGTCTCTTGATTACTGAACTCTTTCCACTGTGCCAACTTTCTTCATTATATAACTTTTAAACAAAAAATACACTTTTGGACATCTTAATTTCCTTTCTGATTGCTTGAGTTAAATGGCAATTAATTTTAATCAGTAGCAAGAAATGTATTCTGATACAGTCTTATCAAGTACAACCAAGATATTAGCTAGCTCACACTTTTTCCCCCCTTTGTTGTTCTAGCTAGTGCAAGTGACACATGGAATAAAAGTAATGAAATGAATACTTTTGCAGCCCACCTGATACAAATTGTAATTGACCCTAAGCAGCTGGCAAGTGTCCATTTCTATGGCTGATCTATATACAGATCCTGTCCACACATACCCTGCCTTGCCCTAGGAGATTATATTCAGGTTTTCATTCATTCAGCCAATCAGTTTTTAGTCTACTCGTACTATGACTAATAGCATGATGTACTTTGGAGGTATGAAAAGAACAAATATAGCTTCTGCCCTTAAGACACTAATAATCTATTAGTAAATGCAAAGAACAACTGGAGAAAGTTTGGACGTCAACAGATTAAGGCACGTGAGACATAGATAATACATTAACTACTTGAGCCATGCTTATAAGATTTGGAGTTAGAAAGACACTTGGAAGTCTCCTAATCCAAGGCTCTCATTTTATAGATGATCAAAATAATGTCCAAAGAGTACCTTATCCAAGGTTACACAGGTATTAAATGGCAGAACCCAAATTTAACCCCAGGTCTTTGCTGTTCTCTCCAGGAATAATGCTGCCCTTCAGGAATCTACAGGACTATTCCAGCTGGAACAGATTTTGTCAGAGAAGGCTTTTTAAAGTGGCTTAGCTTCTGACTAGCTCTTGTAGGAAATAATGTAATGTGGGCTGAAAGCAAGGAGTAAATAGCATGAGCAAGGAAGCAGTTTCTGGGGAACAGCAAGCTGATTAGTTTGGCTGGAATGGAGAGGCCCTATGGTTGGAAATGGGCAGAGAAAATTAGGCTACCTCAGTAGCAATTGTGTGGAGTGATATTTGAGTGGAGGCAACTGGGTATAAAGTTAACTGGGGCAAGGATATAGTGAAACCATCCAGAAAACCAATTCATTAATTCAGTCATGAGGTTACAATGGATTAGAGTAGATTATTATCGGGTGGTACAGTGGATAGAGTACTGGGCCTGGAGTTAGGAAGACTCATCTTCATGAGTTCAAGTCTGGCTTCAGACACTTACTAGCTGTGTGACTCTGGCAAGTCACTTGACCCTGTTTGCCTAGTTTCCTCATCTGTAAAGAGAGAAGAAAATGGCAAACCAGTCCAGTATCTCTGCCAAGAAAAACCTAAATTGGGTAACAAAGAGTCAGACACAATTGAAATGACTGAACAGCAGCAATTATCTAGCATAGAAAGAAAGGGTCAGGTAAAGGAAACATAATCAAGACCAAATGTGGGAGGCCTGAAAACTAAAAATGGAAGCCAAAGAGTAAGGTGAATTTAAATTCTACATTTTGAAGCCTCAGTATCCTCTGGGATGAGTGTATAGTATCCTTGACAATGAGAGGAGATAGGAAGTGGTGCTTATTTGAGGAAACTGACATGAGTTGATGTCCATTAGGAAAGTGGATACCAAGGTCTGAAGTGAGAATGACAGGTCTAAAGATGAAGTTTGGGGAGTCGTTCAACTGAAACCACAAGAGGGGATGAGCTAGCTTCTTTAAGGAATATCCATATAAATTCATTCTATTGAACTAGAAGATAATCCTTTGGTGCCTTCATCGTTTGCAGTGAAATACTATAGACGTTGGATTGTAAAGTTTTAAGGAGGGAGTGGGTAACAGAAAGATGGGAGACAGAGTAGATAGAGGACCTCTAGTCCTAGAAGTTTCTTCATGAAAGTTAGGTGGGACGTGGGATATAGTTGGAAGGGGTAGCAGTGTTTAGTGAATTATGTTTAACGCTAGAAAGTAAGAACTCGGTGTAGAGTGAAAGGTTTAAGATACTAAAGAGGTAAGAGATAAATGTGGGAATCATGTCTCTCATGAGGTGAGAAAAGATGAGGTTCCGAACAGAGATGGGAAAATAATAAGGGGAACACATGGAAATGAGTAGGGAAGCTTCTCTCTGATGATGGAAGGTTATCATCTTTAACTAAGAGGAGATGAAAGAAAACATTTGAGGTGAAGGTCTTGAAGATGTGAAATAGATAATATGGTGAACCTGTGAGGCCCAGTAGGTGGACAGGATTCCTTCTGTAGAAAGACCTGGGTTCAGATTCTGCTTGTTACTTTACAAGTTGCATCTTTGGAAGGAGCACCCATCCATTGAAGTATAAATGTTGAGGATTACTATTCTTTTTTTTTAATAGGTCTAAAATATATAATTTATCACAGTATACATAATTATCTAGCATATGAAGAAACACAGGTGCCTAAAATAAACTGGTAATCTAACATCTAATCATACAAGGTTGTAGTTACACTGAGGGGGCTATAGGATCACCATAAATATGAGGATTGAAACCAAAGTTATTTTAAAAATCTCCAAAGGCTGTTCAGGAAAATTTGCATTTACTTATAGCTTTGGGGTTTTTTCCACAGAATTTATTGGATCCAGTCAAAGATTGTTTTGAACTATGTATTTCCAGACTACTTCCCTGCAACTAACTCCTCATATTTATTCTCCCCTGCCCCCAATCCCTGTTTCTATTTAGGAAGAGAAAGGCTGCAACCATTAGTATTTGCAGTGGATGAGAGGAAGATTATGTTACACAAGTGGTTTATGGAGCATGAGTAGATAAATTTCCCTTGCATGAAAGAGACAAAAACCTTTTGATTTGGAAGCTGCCCACAGAGCAGTGGAGAAGAAGGAAGGTAAAGATGGGACTAATAAAGGTAGAGGTGTGAAAAGGAATCAGAAATACTAGAGTTGAAAAGGATTTTTTGAGATCAACTAGTTTGATATTTCATCATTTTATAGATAACAAAACTGAGGCAAAAATGATTTGCTCATGGCCACACAGGTAATTAAGGTAGTCAGAAATTACTATTCTTATTAGAAGTTTTGTCAGTTGAAAATGACAAAGATTCCTACAATAGCAGCACTAAAAACAATAACAAAAACAAACAAAAAACTGGATTTGTCAAAGCCCTACCTTAAGTTGGAGAATACTTAACCATTAAAACATAGCATAATCTTTTCCCTTCTATTTAGACTATGTTAATATGAAAACACTGTGGAGACTGTTCGTTACCAGGAAGGCCTCTACCCAGCCTAATGGATCATTTATGCTGTGGAGTCAGTTCAAAGATTAGATGGACAGCAGGAAGGAACCTGCAGCTTTAAGTAACATACCTTCCAGTAACCATATTAGAAATCCTGGCCACTCGTGCTCTATTGCTAGTGACTGTTGTAGTGGAAAGAGTTTTGGGTTTGAAGTCACGGGTTCTGAGTTTGAATCCTGTCTCCCACTTGTGAAAGTCAGAATCTCTCCCGGAGGCCTCAGTTTCATCATTTAACAAATTAAGAGATTGGACTAGATGTTCTCTAAGGTCCCTTCTATCCTATAGCCATAATACTAGGACTGCTCATCATGTTCATTGAGGAAGACTGACATTGCAAATTTACCTATCTTAATGTCATTTTTGGTCAAGTCAAATTCAGGGATTATCATCCAAGTCATTATTGCGTATTGTAATGATGGATACTCGCTGACTTGATTATACATCTAATCAGTGAGAATCAATAGTAAAGAAGCATGCTGAAGGATTGATAGCACATTTAAAACAAATTCAGTTGTTTGTACTTATTAATTTTGACTTGATCCTTATTAAATGAGTTTATGTTTTGCTTTCCCCTCAACCCTTAAAAAAAGAAAATTAAATATTTTAATTTTTAATTAAATGTTGTCTTTAAAAATTCCTTGGCTGAATCAGTTGATAAGAGGGAAAAAAAATTCTACTTTGGAAGCTGCATCCTTTGATAGTCCAAAAACATTTTAGAAGGGGATAAAAGAACAGGGGCATGCTGAGAGCCAATTTTTTTTCCACTAAAAATGGAAAATTCTGCCATAATGACTCACTACTTTTAGTATTACTCCTCTGATCAGTTTGCTCATTACCTGAATAGCTAATGACTAGCGGTAGCTGACAACTGTCACATGCTACCACAGATCCACGTGAAGAAGAATGATATAAACGTACTGTAATAAGGACTAAATACTTAAGTTGATGTCTTCCTTAGGCACACTTCTCACTAGCTCCACAATTTATTATTGAACACCTGATAGAACAGAATCCTTCAATTAACCAATTTTGGCACTTTTAGGGGGAATCTACTTAAGAAATGTTCACTTGTCCTAAAAATGTTTTTGCTACTATATAGTTGGGTGCCAAAAAGTTTCTGGTCAACACATAATGTAAGATTCAGTCTTTTTTGTTTTGGTTTGTTTTTTTGCCAATTAGATGCCAGAGATGTGCCGTGCCAAGTTTTTCCATCTCCCTTCTCACTCCCACACCATCCCTGTTCCTTCAATAAAATATATTGTTATATTAGAAGATACTCTTTAATTATTGCCTTCTCCTATTCCCAACTATCTCAGAAATTGAAGTAAGTATTGGTTTGGACAAGATTTATAGTTCGGGTATATGTCCTGGGGGATCATGGAAGGACAGTGGAGAGGAAACTGATTGTACCACTTCTCCCTAAAGATGTTTTTCATGTCTAGAAGAATGTCTTAAATTTAAATGGGGAAGACTGGAATCTGCTTTGAGAGTACATCTTGAGTTAGCCTGTACGAAGATGGGAGACTTTTCCCTAACTCTTTCATAGCTGAGAAGTGAGTTTTCCTCAAGCAGCTGAAGATCTATCTCTTTCCAAAGATAATGACCAGATACAGGCTAAATTGTTTTGGCTAGTGTGCAAAGGGTCACTTTGTATCACTGTGCCAAGAACTTTATTGATTAGTAGTTACAAAAACTAAAGAATACCCCATCCTTACTTTATGTAGACAGCTAATACTGAAATAAATTGCTTTTGTGTGTTATCTCCTGATGTTAGAAATTCTCCATTGTCTCCAAATGACTTCAGTTACTTCTGGGTTTTTAACAATCTTAACTGAAGATGTTTTTATCCTTGTGACTGCTTACAACTTCCTGGCCCATCGGGGAAGTCTCTGTTCACTTCTTCAGGCTGGGCAATTCAGTGATGATCTGGAACCGCAGAGTGGTACAAATTGGCAGTTCCTGGCCCCAACCCTTTACCCAGGAAAATCTCAGGCTGCTGCCCCTCTGGAGCTGGTGAAGAGATCTTCAAAGAGGAACAACCCATCTACAGTCTGTTCTCAGCCATGTCACCGAAGAAGTCCTCTTTTTATGACCATCTTCCTCTCCATTCTTTTGGTCAGTACTTTGCAGTAAATATATACATTGTATGAAATGGATGATAAGGTCTCAGGCTAAAGGAAATCCATACAGCTAAGGATGAGAGTCTCCTTTAGGAGGGACGTATTATGAGAAATAAGGATAAGGTGAGGGGACCCCACGGCCCAAATAAGCAAAGACAGCTTTTTGCTTCAGCCCACTTTAAGAATTCCGAGGTTATTTGCAGTCATGGAGCTAGGTTGGGGACCTGCTTTCAGTATAACCAGAATGGATCCTCCCCTCCTCTCAACCCAGACAAGTCCCCCACCCCCAGTCACTGTTAAAGGAGGCACATATGCTTTGGCATCACTCTTGTGATCTAACTGCCCTACTTAGTCAGACCCACCCTTAGCCGGATTCCTCCCATGTTGAAGAGCCATGAATATATGGAGCCATCTCCAATGGCTAGCTAAACATGAACCTTAACAGTTTGGGCCTGTTATTTTTTTTCTAGATTGAATGGAGGCTGAAGCAATTCCTCTTTCTTACAGTAGTCAGTCAGAACATTTGGTAAAACAGCCTTGCAAATGTCCCACTTGCCAAGGAAAAGCAGCATTTTTATAAATGGCAAATAGGCTGCTGATTTTGTATACTTCACTTCTTAATACCCCCCTGAAAGAAGCATAAGTTTATCATGCTATATTTATGTAGTATCAATTTTATTTTATTTTATTTTGTTCTTTATTTGTAAGGCTGTGATAGAAGGTAGGCAAAGGGCTGTGGTTCCTCCACCATTGGGACTTATCTGTAGATAACAGAATGAAATTGATGTCTAGACTATGAGGTATCAGACGGGGATGATAATGAGGAGAGTGAATAAGATGCTACAGAAACAGAAAAAAGCATGCTAATGATTATCACCTTAACCTCAACGAGAGCTAGAGTGGGTAGGGAAGGGAGAGGAGGGGAAACTTACATGGCAGGGAAGGTGATTTGACTCATATTTATGTCACAAAACAAAAATAGAGCCGCAACACTGGCTTACTTGTGGAAGTGTATACTAGTGAACTGGGGGCACTGTACACAGAAGATCCCTCCTGGTTTGCCTGGCACAACAGCACCGTGCCTACAAGAGAGAGAGAGAGATGGTATCTGGTTTTGGAACACGCACACTAAACCTGAGGCATTATGTCAAATTAAAAAAAAATACAGCCATATACCAGTGTTCAATGGGGCAGTGAAGACCAATGAGATTGTCTGCCTGTGGGTCTTATATTCCAGAGACCTCAACGAGTAATTCTCAAGAAAAAGAAGAAAATGTTTCTGCCCAACCCAGCCCACCAAGCAGGAATCATCATCATTTTGCAAATTTTGGAGACTTGCTTTTCAGCATCCCTGTTAGGCTAGTCTTTCAAATATAAGTACAAAGAGAATTTTTTTTTCTGCCTGCCGAGCTCTAGTAGATTCAGCCTACTTTTTCCCCCTCAGGAGGTGCAGACGTAAGAAGATGAACAAATTTGACATTTATTACTTTTACTTGGACAATATAAACAGCTGGTTACACTGGGCAAGTAGCTCTCTACAAGACTTTTGCTATTACAATTTCCACTCCTTGATAACCTAGGCTCGCTCTCTCTCTCTTTCTCTCTCCCCCTCTCCCTCTCCCTCTCCTCTCCCTCTCCTCTCCCTCTCTCTCTCTCTCTCTCTCTCTCTCTCTCTCTCTCTCTCTCTCTCTCTCTCTCTCTCTCTCTCTCTCTCTCTCTCTCTCTCTCCCTCTCTCCCCCCCTCTCTCCTTCTCCCTCTTCCTGAATATCCTGTTTCAACTGAAAAGCCTGTCTAACTAACCTTGTGGATAAAGTGTGCACGTTAGCATTCTTCCTCTCCATTCATATGGCTATTTTCTCTGCTTTAATTGAAAAAGACAGCACATAGCAGACATATTACTGCCCCCCAAAATGACTGACATCTCAGACATTCGTGTTCTTATGACATGTTTGAAATAGCTTGATCAAATATTGGTCAGTTCAGAAATTTCTTCAGGAATTATTTTACCTCCTTTCTACTACTGCAAATTAAAAAAGTAGAAATATTCAGAAGATTGTGAAAAAACATTTTATATATATTTTAACCTATTATGGAAAATGAAAAGGTATTCCTAATATTACCTTCCCTGGGTGGATAAGTTCAACACTTCCAGTTTATTCTTCCATTACCATCAAAAGAGAAATGAAGTTAACTCTACCTCAAAAAGTCCATTTATTACAAATGTTCAGCAGTAATAATGAGTTCTTCTGTTCCTTGGAGCCTCACCCTAGGACTGAAATCTAGAACTACAAAATAACCACAAAACCTTTAAATCCAAAGAACAAAATTCAATTTAAAAAATTCTTCCTCCAGCAGCTTTTTAAAAAAAAAATCAGGTAAATTTTGGCATGAAGAAAGGTTTTCCAAAGGTTGTTGAGAGCAAGAGAAAAACAGACTTGGAGGGCATGAAAGCCCTATTGTACCTGGTAATAGTTTGTTTTTGTGGATTAACACAGGAAATGAACAGCATATGGTGAGGGACAGGGTAGTATAATTTTGAATTGCAGATCTGAAGTGGTTAAGATGACTGGCTAATATGAATTATTCTCATTTGATATGGTCCAAGCCTTCTTAATTTCACAATTTCTCAACTTTCTCTCTTTCTGGACTTATCTCCCCAAAACAAGATATGCCTAAAATTCCCAACCCACAGATCAATACCATGAACAATCAAATATAGCTTTTCCACATCCAGACTTGCAGATAATGAGAAAAAGGGATGCTTTTGCAGAATGTTGGCCTACCAATCAAACATCTTCCATTACCTTCCCTGATTACTTGAGAGTTCCAGACTTTGGCAACTCCAGAAGGAGAGTTCTTGAAATGGAGTAACTTTATTTGCTTCAATTTTTTTTTTTTTGGCAAACAAATTATTTTGAGGTCCTGGGCCTTAGGCTGTCCCAATCCTAATCCCAATTCATTAGTTAAAATCTTTCCCTTCTCTAACTATATTCCATTAATACTCCATTACAGAACACAACTATAAAATGGAGTTTTTGAAAGGTCTAATTTTTCTTCACTTGACATTTTCTGTTTTTATTCTGCATGACCACTTAAAAAAATGATGTTGATTTCTAATTAACCAGAAGGAATGCACTTTTTTGGAAAGGCTATCTACTTTGCTTCAGATGTACTCCTTCCACCAAGGAAAACCAGGTTGTCTTATACATGGTCCTGTCTACATTAAATATTACTGTCAATACTTATAACTAGAATTTTCAGAAGTCAGTAGGATTCATTTTAATGAGAGGTAAAGTTTCTTGAGATACCTATGTTTCAAATTTAAAATAATCTATTTGTAGTGAAAATATCCAAGAGATTTAATTATTTGACAATAAGACCCTGAGGGGACATGCCAATATCCTGGATACAATTTACAGAATCCCAACAGAGTGAAATATAGGATTTTTGTTAGAATGCTAAATCCTGGCAGAATATAATGAAATCTTGATCTTTTTCTTCTGTTGTGTTTTTATAAGAAAAAATATTTGAATAAAGTTCTTCAGATACCTTCCTATCTCTCTCTCACACACACACACACACACACACACACACACACACACACACACACACACACACAATAGCCTTATGCCATAAGGCTGACCTTTGTAAAATAAAAATCAACATCTGCCACAGGGCTCAGTTTTTAGATTACCTAAACATGTTCCCATTCAATTTATAATGTACTTATGTATTCAGTTAGGACCTCTGTGACCTTTTATTACAAAAAACCTTGAAATTCAACAAAACCAGACAGCAAAAATATTATTTAATATTAATGTAATTTGGAGTATTTATTTTCAAAAATAAGTCAATTGAGCAAATATGTAATGTATACATGGGATTTCCAGTTAACTCTTCTACTTTAAAAATTACATGGAGAGATTTTCCACACTTTTCATGACCACACCTGGCTCTTTTCTGAGCTTATTTTTGCAGATTAGAACTCAAATACCAAACCCAAAGCTATAGATATACGAGTTTAGTCCTGTGGGCTAGCTTTTTAAAAAATCTATCTTTTGCATGTTTTCAAAGTCATTCGTTCTGATTTCAAATGAAAACCTGGATTAGTGATAACTGGAAATGACAAGAAACAAATGTAGCAAATCACAACTGGGGTGTATATTGGAGATTATTCCCCAAAAGTCACACAGTAAATTACGATATTAACAGCCAAGATTCTAAATGATGGAAGAATACACAAAGGAGACAACAGAATATAGGACTATCTGGATTAGCAGAAGGTTAGCCATGGTTACTTGAAATTACTTCATGAAGAAAGTGAAAAGGAAAGGCTTGGTTGCTAAGTTTAAATGGAGTGGTGTAATCACCAGACAACAGTGACAAAAGAATGAAAGGGATCCTTGGCACCCTATTCTGAGAGTGCATCAAGAAATCCTAACCCTAGAGCTCAGTCTTACAACTTATCCAGGCACTTAAGTACTTAATGGGCTGAGCTTGAAGGGCTCGAGTGGAAACTTACCATTGGTCCATACTAGTCATATATACTTAATAAGTTTTTTGGATCTTGTTAGCCAAGCGACTTAAGGATCCATTGTCATTTTCTGTGAATTTGGTGAGGGAAGACTGAGTCAGCCCAAGTAAACCCAGAAAAGTCAGGATGAAATTCTTCCAGCCTAGCAAAATTCTGATTTACCTGACAACTTAGAAAGAAAGGCACCAGTGTTATCCCATGAGTATCATCCTATGACTGGGTACTTAGGGTTTACACTGCAGACCATCAAGTAACCACATGTGGCTAACAGCAGATATATTAAATTCCCTGCTTTTCCCTATATAATACTGAATGTGAAAACATTGTGGTCAAAACAGACTATACTAGAAATAGTGACTAGAGTATGGAGTAGTAGAAAGACATTGGATTTGGACTCAGAGTCCAAATTGGTTTGAATTCTGCCTCTTCTACCTACTGCCTGTGTAACCTCGGGCAGTTTTTCAGGTACTCAGCTTCTTTATCTCATAACATAAGGCTGGACTAAATGATTTCTTAAGTTTCTTCCATTTCTAGTTCATATGATAAAGAGATGTGGAACTATGGGTGCATAATGTTGCACCCAAATTCAGACAAGGTTGTTATGTTAATGAGTTTCAGTTAAATGCCTTTTTGTTGTGGTTGTAAAGGAGAGTTCTGGGGTAGTCACACATAAAAGCACATGTGTATATGGGGGGGTATATATTGGGTAATAATGGGTGTAAAACAACAACAAAAAAAAGGTATCTACAATTTTTTTTCTTTTCAATACCTATAAGAGAAAAAGAATGTTTCCAATATATGAGTTGTTTTGGAGGTTGGACTTCTGAATGGGCTGCTTTGAAATACATGATAATCAATGACACCATCCCCTCCCCCAAAGAAAAGGATAAAGTATGGTTCAATCAAAATATTCTTCTGGAAAGGATCCCTACAAGTGAATGTTTAATACTTCTGTCTTGAATAGTGTGAAGGTTTTGAACCACTCAGAATGGGTGTGTGTGTGTGGCAGGGGGGTTTGTCTTTGGAGATTAAATTTAGACTGAAGGAATCTTAGTTCTTCCTGTTTAGCTGCCCAGGCTAGGCAAGATTTGTTTAGTACTGACCATAAAGGTCTCAGATTAGACAAGTTTAATGATATCTTTTAGTCTTATTTGAAAGTTTGAAATTTCTTGCTTAGATAAAACTCAGTGTTGCAGGGCTGGTTCAATATTAGGAAAACTATCAGCATAATTGATCATATCAACAACACAACAAAAAACAAGTGATCATCTCAATAGATGCAGATAAAACTCAGTGATTTGTTGGGTTTTGTGTGAACATTTGGAATCTTCCTGGTTCTGGGTGCTGGCTCTGTCTGTCACGGCTGAGGCCGGCTGTGGCTGCTTGTCTTCTCTGCCTTCATGGTTTGTCACATGAATATGATTAATGACATAGGAGAGGGGAGCTCTAAGCCCCCCTCTACTTTCCCAAAAGAAATGGTGGCTTATTGTTCACATACCCAAGATAATGCTAAGATACAGTGGTTTTGAAAGTGGAATTTTTATACTTTGTACGACTCCAGGGAGAATCCTCTGATCACACGTTAAAAGGAAAAAAAAATCAAGACAAAAATAAGCAGCCTGCAAAAATTCAGTGCCAAATCAGTTCTCTAGCACTCTTAATTTTAAAAAGCAGTACTAATAATGCTTTCTTTTCTAACAACAATACTTTGAATTTAGATATCACTTACCTCCCAAATTTCACATCTATTACCTCAATTGAGTTTTGTCTAATGTCTATACATGTTAGGAGAGATTAAGTTTTACTAGGTCAATTTTACAAATGCTGAAAGTGAGATACATGGAAACTCAGTAGCCTCCCATGTGTCTGACACTTAACTAATGGCAAAGCATGGCTTAGAAACTAGCTTTCCAGACTCTTAGACCAAGGTTCTAGTGATTACTATCTCCTTCTATTACTTGGAGAATAATTTTTCCAGGAATGGTTGTATAATTGTTGAAAAAAAAATGCCTGAACCCAAAAAGTTCCAGGCATTCAAAAGTATTTTTAACCTCTCCTCCTTCCATGGTAGAAGAATGAGAGATCTTTGACATGATTGCTTTGAGCATTATTAAAAGTATAAAAGATTCTGAGTCAGCCAAGTGGTTCAGTGGATAGAATGCTGGATATGGAGTTGAGAAGACCTGTGTTCATAATGCATTGTTGGTGGACCTGGAAAGCAATTTGGAACTATGCTCAAAGGGCAACCAAGCTCTGCATACCTTGGATCCAGCAATACCATTACTAAGAGAAAAGGACCCAGATGTACAAAAATATTTATAGCAGCTTTGTTGTGGTAGCAAAGAATTAGAAATTGAGGGGCTGCCAATTAATTAAGGAATGGCTGAACAAGTTGTGGTATATGAATGTAATGGAATACTATTGTTCTATAAGAAATGATGAGCAGGTGGATTTCAGAAAAACCTGGAAAGCTTACATGAACTGATGCTGAGTGAAATGAGCAGAACCAGAACATTGTATACAGCAACACTGTGAGATGATGAACTATGATTGACTTAGCTCTTCTCAGCAATACAATGATCCAAGATAATTCCAAAAGACTCATGATGGAAAATGCTATCCACATCCAGAGAAAGAACTATGGAGTTGGAAGGCAGATCAAAGCATACTATTCACTTTTTGTTTTTATTTTTTCTTTGTTGTGTTTTTTTTCCTTTTGTTTTGATTCTTCTTTCAGGACATGACTAATGTGGAAATGTGTTTAACATGAGTATAACCTATATCAGACTGCTTCTTATCTTGAAGAGGGGGGAGGGATGAAGGAAAATTTGGAACTCAAAATCTTACAAAAATTAATGCTGGGAACAATCTTTACATGTAATTGTGAGAAAATAAAATACTATTCAGTCTTTTTAAAAAAGGGGGAAAAAAGACCCATGTTGAAGTTAATTCTCAGGCACTTACTAGCTGTGTGAATCTCACTTAATCTCTGTTGTCCTCAAGTTCTTCATGTGTAAAATGAGGACAATAATGGTACCTACCTCCCAAGGCTGTGGTGAAGATGAAATAACATTTGGAAAGTGCTTTGTAAACATGAAAGTACTAATGAATGCTATTAATATTTTCATTGTTGTTCAGCTGTTTTTCAGTCATATCCAACTTGTGACCTCGTTTGGGGTTTTCTTGGCAAAGCTACTAGAGTGGTTTGCCACTTCCTTCGTCAACTCATTTTACAGATGAGGAAACCAAGGCAAATGGGGTTAAATGATTTGCCCAGGGTCACACAGCTAGTGAGTGTTTGAGACCAGATTTGAACTCAGGAAGAGTAGTCTTCCTGACTCCAGGCCCAGCACTCTATCTATAGCATCACCAAGCTACTTTTAATATTATTACTTATTTAAATGGTTTGGTCAAAATCACTATGGTTAAAACTACTATTCTGGACCTTAATAATGGCATCAGATGAATGGATCCATAGCTCAAACACTATCCATGCTATCATTTCCTTTGTGAAAGACAGGTTTTTTCAGCAGCAAAAGTGTAGCCAAAAAGAATAAAATATTGCTACTGATAGGCTCAACAAAGACAGGAATGTGGGTTAGAAGGAACAAGAACAATGACCTCACCTACTTAGCTTGCCTTTTATTCTGGCTCTTATTCGTTTGTGTGTTAAGTTGGAGAAGAGCTTAAGAGAATCTAGCCTAAAATTGCATGGTTATCTAAAAGAGAAGGCTTTGCTATTCACTTAGACATTGGGGTCAGAAAAGACCTAACCATACCCTGGGAGTCCCTTGACTTGACTTGTCTTAGCTGAGCTTCTTGGCTACGAAAAGACCTGTGAGTGTGTCTTCAGGACAGATTCTAAGTAGAATCTGGCGGAATAAAACTGAGATGATTTAGGACGTCTGAGGCCAGAACTCAGTACCAGGGAGCATCTCAACAGAGTCTACACACCTGACAGCTATGAGAGCAATTATGAGTGGAGATTACAAGACCAGCTGAACAACATGTTCAACAGAGCTATTTACAGGACCAGCTGAGCAACAAGACCAACCAGCACCTGTGTAGGAGAGACTGTGTACAGATAACCAGTCATCACCATGACATCAGCAGAACGCAGAAAAGAAAAGAAATAACAATAATAATAACAATAGCTAGCATTTATAAAGCACTTTAAGGTTGGCAAAGGGCTTTACAAATATTACCTCATTTTATCCTATCATAATTCCATAGCCCTGAAAGGGAGGTGCTATAATTAAGCAAGTACTAGTATTATTAAGTAGAACATAGGTGCCACCCCCAAAAGGGACAGCAGTATGATGTTATCATCAGAAGCAATGAGTAGCCCTGAAATCAGAAGTGTGAGCCACCTTTTCACAGAGATTTGTCACATGCCCTTTCTGTGTGATTTCCTGTGTGTTCTCACTTTCCTTACTAACAGTGTATATATTTGGTAGAAGAGTATGTCTTACATTTATAGAGAGATTATTTTATTTTCAAGTTTCTTACTACACTACTGGGTTAACTATCTCAGTTGCATCCTGTGGCTGACCAAAGAAAAAAGTAAGTCCCACAGTGAGGTTTTAGGCTCTTTGTAGTTTTGAGTGGATGTAGCTACAAAGAATCCTTTGAAACTGAAGGAGTTTCTGGGGTGGGGGTCCATGTGGGAGGGTGGGTTGGTGGGCCTCAGGTTTGACACTCTCTAGAGCTTTTGCATTTTCTACAAGGGGCTAACTCTTGGCCTTTTCTGTTTTGTCCTTACCAGTACTGATTTCTGTTCTGATAAACAGGTATATCTGATAGCCCTTATAATTAAACATTGTCTAAAAGCCACCAAAATAATATTGAGCCAAGCTAAACGATATGTTTGTAACAAAAACCTTGCTGAATTTTTAGGGCTGCTGCCTCATCTGTGTGACCTCAGGCAATTTATTTGTCCTCTCTGGGCTACAATTCCCTTATCTGAAAATTGAGGATTTCTTCTAACATTAACATTCTATGACTTCATAAAAAATGAACTTTGGGATATGATACCAGATTGATAAACCCTTCCATTTATTTCAAATAACAGTTCTGTGTAAATAATTTTTTTTACAAATCAAATTCTTTGCAAGGGGATAGGATTTATTGTATTTAAGTAGTTCATTAAAATGATTAATTTTTTATAATGTGTATAATTTTTTCCTCCAGTTTATTTTGTAAATTTTCTTCTTCATAAATCAAATTTTCTTAGTAGAGTACTTCTCCATGAATTACTTACCCCAATCTCGAGTCCTTCCTACCACAATCCTGCCAAAAAGGGCATACTGGTAATTATATGAATGAAATAGAACAGCTGTATCTATTACAGGCAAGTCCATTTCCAAGGCTGGTTTAGAATATTTCTGTTACCTAGTGATTCCCAGCCTGTAGTCTAAAACACCATGGGATACTAGTGATATCACAAAGATCACAAAGCTCCCAAAACCTGATTTTTTTTTGTATTCACTTTAATTTTAAAAATTATTAAGTTCATTGGAAAGATGGGATGAAGATAATTAAGAAAATGATGGGATTAAGCAAATCATTAAATGTGGTTTGTTTAATCCTAAAGGGCAACTCACTATCACATGCATATCTACTAGTGAGATTCATTCTAGGTCCTACCCTATGCAGAACAATGTGGTTGGCACTAAGAGGAAGGGAGAGATGTTACAAAATGTGGATAAAGGATGTTCTATTGCCTCATGAGCAAAAATTAAACTCAAAGACACTAGAAAAGCAGACTAAAATAGGGCTACCTATAATTCTTGATATTTAATAACTGTGTTCAATAAGCTCTCCAATCTATGAATAAGTAGAAGGCTCTCTCTGTACAGCTCTGCACACTTCAATAATTCTGAGGAAGCTAGATGTTTACACTAATTCACTGGCCTGGCCTAGTGTGTAACAATGTTGATGAGTGTTTACAAGGAAATGCCTACTGAACCACACCTCCTTAAGGTACTTCTCGGGCCATCCAAGGAAACAGTGGGCTGATTTGTATCTTTTCTAAAAAAGAAAAATGCAGGCAACAATGGGGAAATGAAAATTTCATTAACTAAGGTAAGGAAGCTAAAGAAGACAAAAATGGAAACTTTGTATTGATGGGGTGGTTGTGCTTGAACCCCCCCCAGTGCTAGGACCATATCTCTCCCCAGCCCAAAGACCCTATCTCTGGTAATAACTCAAGTGGGCCTCAGTGAGGCAAACTCTCTCTCTTACAAGAACAAGCTGACCTCTGTAAAATTTCCTTTGTATGAACAGTAATATCTTGTACCAGCAGGACTATTATGTACTGATTCCCACAGTTACATGGTTACCATATACAATCTAGAGGTCAAGCTATAGAACTTCAACTTGTTACAGACGTACACATACCTTAGAAGCTCCCCTTCCCAGGCCATGCCAGTAGTGAACGACACCTGCTCCCAAGGTACAGAAACTGTATGTTCACCACATAATTAGCATACTTGGCACACCAGTCATTGAACTTTTTCTGTATGAGCTTTAGCATTACTCCTGTTACGCTGCGAGTTTCCGAAAAAGAGTTTTGCCCACTATATAGTGTTACAATAAGCTTTTTGACACTTTATTGGAAGAGTGCTTGAGTCTGTAAATTCCTTCCAGACAATTCTGCTCTGAACCTCAGTATTTTGGAGTCCCTATACCCCTAAACCACATCAGTATTATTTAGCATGGCTGGGCCAAATACCCCCAATTATGAACATTAATGCTTTTCAGATAGTTTATTTCATTGTTCCTTCAAGGAAAAAATAATTTAAAAAGAGAAACATTGAAGTTAGTGGATTTTTTAAGCAGCTTCCACACAAATGGAATGGGCCTTAACTTCACTGACATCAATCATAAGCTAAAAGAAAATACTTGAGAACCCTGAATGTCTTATGCATTCTCTAAAGTACCTTTCCCTGTCTGCCATTTCACATCACAGGGCATCAGTCTGGGTTTGTATGTGTATGAGGGACAGAGGGCAGACATGATTTCTATTCCCAGTAAAATTTCTATTGTCAATTTTTTTATTTTCTGAGTAAAATAATCCTAAATTCTTCTCTGTCTTGTAGATTAAACTTTAAATAAAAACAAAAAATCACCCTTCAGTAGCCACAGAATCAGGTTGAAAGGAAACTTAGTGGCCATATAATATAGTCTAATACATAACAGAATAAGAATTCCCTTAACAGACAATCTCAAAAGTGGTCATCTGGCCTTGACTTGAAGATTTCATCTTTTGGTCAGAGTAGAAAATATATTTATATATATTTCTTTAAAAATGGGTTGATTTGTTAAAAAAAAAAACACCCCCCCCAAATCAACTTAGAGCTGAGAACAAATATTGAATAGTTCAGATCATCAAAATTATTTTTGAGAAATGACCAAGTATCTGAAGGCACTGGCTTTAATAGGAAATGGGTTTTAGCCTTCATTGTACTATATATCACATATACCATAAAAACATACAAACCAATGCACACATGTCCCAGCCTAAATATTTGTGACACTAGGGTATACATTTCTTTAAAATTATGCCAAGTTTAACACAATGATAAATGCATGTCAATTAACCTTGCACCAGATTTAAATGTATAACCCATTAACTAATTTAATCTCTCAAAAAATAACAGCCGTTGGCGTTATTCTTTGAATAATCCTTGTTTAGTTTCCATAATGGTATACATTTTAATGAAAAACTCATTATAATGTAGCATAAGGCATAATTAATTCTGAATGATTCCTTTGGTGTAAATCACTAGTACAGATGCTGAATTCTATTTTCTACTGACTTTATTAATTTTTCATAAACCAATATTTCGACTGTAATGGGTTGTAACAGTTCCATAGAAGTTTTAGAAATGCATTAACCGTCATCAATGCTGTTAATCTAAGTAGAGTTTTGCCATTTGTATATTAGTACTTTAGCTCTAAATTTTTGAAACCCCTGGTAGTTTTTTTCCATCCTGTGAATATGTGTATCTCTGTTTAATTAACATAAAGAATATTAAACAATATTTAGCTAATTTGTCTATATTTACATAATGACTTAATCACTTGAGCTAATAATGGTGTACTATAAATTTACAAGGATGGATACTGTAATTGGTAAGAGGGAAAAATGTCTTCAAAAATGAAATGACATTCAATTGAATTGCAAAGGAAATAAAAAGACAGAAATAACATCTCCTTTACACTCCTTTATGCTTCGTTCTCAGATATGGAGTCACTCACTCCACAACTCAAATTTTATAACAATCCTGGAGTTAAAAACTAGCACTACATTTAAATGACAGTTAACTTGGCCACATACTGTGGACAGGTACAGATACAATCTAACCTGTCTTACCTCTTTAGTGTTTTAATATATCTATTAACCAGTGTTTTTTATAGAAAGAAAACCATCTATTCATTTAACCTTTACTAAGTATCATTATGTGTACTATTTTGAGCATTGTGCATAATAATCCATGGCATATAGGAATATTGCCCATGACTTGACAACAGCAGGGCACACCCATTGATTTGCTCCCCTTGCAGAGGTAATAGATATCCGCTAATGAATTCACACTCTTCTGATCCCTACTCTGAACCAACAGCATACATTTGAGAGATGAGTAGCCAAGTTAAGGAGGCAATCTATAGCCATGAAATACAGCAAAGCTAACTGGTCTACAGAAGGATTGATCTTATGACCTTCACCTTATTATCTCTGCATTCTAACAAACTTAGCTAAATTCCTCACGTAAGTATATTGAGTAAATGCTGCATCTGACCTATCTCACTGGACTTGCAAACACAGAGAGACTATACATGGTTCCCCTTGAATTATTATTTACATGCTATGATGTCACCAAATTATTTTTTAAAAGACTGTTTCTATATGAACTTTAAAACTGTATTTTCTTTCATTATAGAAATTCAGTACATAATATTCAACACATTTCTTGATGAAATGCTTCTGTTAACTTTAGAATTCATCAGCAGCAAATCTAACAGTCCTGTAGTGTCTTATAGATACACACTGGAAGAGATCATCATAGTATATCTCTTGTATAGATATTGTTGGGGATTTCTGTTCATATACAAACAATGCTAAGGAGGAAAAAAAAGTAATAATTTTTTAAAAATACTTTGTTCATTTAGAAGTTTTAATTTCTTTTCTAATACTCTCTCAGTATCTCCCTTCCCTTTCAGTTGTTCAGTCATTTTTCAGTCATGTCTGACTCTTCAGGTGTTATTATTATTGCTGTTTTGTTGTTCAGTTGTCTTTCCGTCGTGTCCAACTTTTTGTGACCCCATTTAGGGTTTTCTTGGCAAAGACACTGGAGTGGCTTACCATTTCCTTCTCCAGCTCACTTTATATGTGAGGAAACTGAAGCAACCAGGGTTAAGTGACTTGCCCAGGATCACACAGCTAGTAAGTGTCTGAGGCCAGATTTGAACTCAGGAATATTAGCCTATCTGACTCCAGCCTTGGTATTCTATCCATTGTGCCACCTAGCTGCCCCATCTCCCTTCACTACCACTATGTAAACTTGGACTGCCCTTCATGCTTTCAGAAAATGTCCAAAGATCCAGTTCTAGTGCGTTTTGTATAGCTAGCTATAGCAACTTGCATATTAGGGTTTTGGAGTCCTATTTCCAATTACTTAAAGATTTCTACTAATTTATGTCCTGAAAGTATCTGACACCATCAACACATGTGAAGCTACCAATAAAACTCCGGTTTTCTTGGGATTTTCATGTGTAATGGAATAAATTAATCAACAAGTGTTAAATTGAAATATTTAATTATAGAATAAATACATTTATGTGTTGAAGGTAAAATCAAAGCTATATTCCATATCTATGTCTGTTAATATCTTTTAAAATTTTTTTTTATTGATTTCTTTAAATATTTCCCAATTACACATAATAGGGTATATTTTCTAGGCCATTCCTTCAATATCAATAGAGAGGGTCACAGTTGTGAGAAAGGTTCATACTATGTACATAGTATGATTATATGCCACAAAAAGATGCATCATGGGATAAGGAACTCATACAAGGCTCTATTTCTAGTGTTCAAGGAAACTATTCTAAAAGAAGAAGTTGAGTGAAATCATTTTCAGGATTCTTTGAAAAACAAGTACACAAACACACACATGAAATAATGTGGCAGAGTGGATCAAGAACTGGCCTTCGGAGCCAGGATGATCTGGGTTTTGGCCTTATCTCTGAGACACAATGGCTATGTGACCCTAAGGAAGTCATTTAAACTCTCAGGGCCCCTGGCAATTCTCTAAGACTATCAATTGCAGGAAAAACCATTAACCTGCCTTGGGAGAGGAAGCTCCCTTATCTTGGGGTTCCCTAAAACAATTGAGTCACAAGGTCCAGTCCCTATCCAGATATATACTTCAAATTATTAGACCAAACACTCATGTACATAAATATGTATGTGTATATATATATATATATATATATATATATATATATATATATATTTTTTATTGTGTTTATAAATGTATGCAGATAAGAAAGGTGTGCTTTAGGGAGTGGGCCAGCACAAGGGACAAACTACTATCCTCTAGGGTATAGAATGTGTTTTTGTTTCTCTTTGCATCATTAATGACTAATCATTAATGATTGACTATCTGACAAAAAGAGAAGGACTAAAGTTATATAGCAAGGAAACCATTCAGGCAATAAAATATATTCCCTGAGAATTAAGAGCTGGAAAATTCATATGGAATTCTGTCCTGATAGCATGATTTCTAAAGATATGGGTTCTGATTGACAAAGAAGTTGAAATATGAGTCAGGACAGCCTGTGTCCTTTTACAAGCTGACAGAGTAAGGCATCCAGCTCTAACTGAAAGTGTAAAAAGGGAAAATCACATACAACCTTCTTGACTACAAGACTTCTGATCTCTATGGCAGGTACATATAACCTCCTGAACAATTTAATCTAATCAGGATAATCTTTACTTCTGCTATTTAGAATTATATAAAAGACATACTAACTCATCAAGAGGTATAGGAAAAGATGGTTTTCTCTGGCTTTCTGTTTAATGCAAATCTCTGTTATCAACAAGCACTCTGACCTATCCTACAATATAGTAAATAATTGATTTTTAAAAAAATATTTTTGAGTTGCATTTTAATTGTTTGAAAATGAATAATTTGGAAGAGGAATATGGAATTATGATTCATAGAAACTAGGCTGGAAGGGACCTTAGAATTTATTTAGTCAAACACCCTCATTTTTAGATGAGGAAACAAGATCAGAAATATTCAGTGACTGGGCATACATTTAGTGGCAAAACTGGAACTGGCATTCAGGTCTAAAGGGTAAATACTGGTGCTGCTTTCTAAATAGATTCTCTTTTCCCCCACTCCAATCTCCTATATTCCACTATATTCTCCTATATTCCACTTGAAGAATGAAAATGTCAAATGGTCCATCTTCTTTTGTACTGTGGGCATATATGACTATTAATCAGAATATTAGATTAACCAAAACATTTCATTCCCTTGCAGTTTTAACCAGTCTATTAGTGGTGACCTCTTCACACTGCAACTTTGCAGAGAATGAATGAGGCAAGAAGGACTTTCAAAGAGTCTACTATATTTAAGGTGAGCTGAGGCTGTTCAAACCCAAGGGAAAGCAGAGGAGGAGACTTTAAGGATGCACTGAAATACAATTTCAAATAACAAAGCATAATTTTAGCTAGCCAGAAAAGAGCCTAGAATACCAGTAAAGAATATAGAGGCTTGCTTTTAGCAAAAGCGATTGATGGTTTTCAAGCCTAAGAGGCAGAGGGGCAAAAAGCAACTGCCTTCAAAATTGGTGGCCATGTACATGTCAGGCATTTGATTCTTGTTCAAAATGACTGCAAAAAGGGGGATGTGATCACAAAACTAACCCATCATCCCTTGATTAGAAGTTGTCAGAGAAATTTCTTTGGCAACAGAAAGCTTTTCTTTTCTACTTTTCTTTAGGAACCAGCATTTTGAGTATAAATAATCACTGAGACTATCCCAGGAATCACTTGAGAGAGGAGTTCCAGCTCTCAGATTTGGAAATGGATAAGGCAGTGATCAGAATTTTCAGGGTTTAATGTGAGAAAGATGGAAAATCAATAAGATGGGGAGGGGAGGAAGAAAAGAAAGGAACTGAAACAAACTATATCTTACCCCAAACGGGAGACAAAGAGAAGTAGATGTACAAAATAATGTCTATGAAGTAGAAAATTTCCATTTTAAAAATCCTGTGCATTTGGGACATAAATTTGTAGTTTCTTGTTCACTTCAATGTATCATATTTAAACAAGACACTCATAAATTCCACAGAACACCACATGTCCAAAAAAGAAATCATTATCCACAGTGGGTTCTGAAAGTCAAAAATGGGAAAGTAACATCGTGAGCTATTCCTTAGGGATGCCTCTGCTAGCAAGGGGTAGGCTAGCTCTTTGAGTGAACAGAAAGAGCACAAATTACATGCACTGGGACACAGACAGGTGATACAGCAGGAAGAATGGAATTCTTTATCACAAAATATGATTGAATCAGTTCTTCTTGAAAAAAAAAGTGGTATTAGCTTAAGAATGACTAGATTAATTCCAGAATGTCCTTTATTGTGTTTTGGTTTATCATGATTGTGTTTGGTTTAGTTCATGATTTGTGGTGGAATTGGTAGCCTTTTCACAGGAAATCTCAGACTCTAAAAGCAGGTGTGTAGGGAAGGTATTGTAATTTGCTGAGGTATATCCTTAGCAGGTAAACTTCTAAGAAAGATAATGGGGAATGAGACGTCCACTACTACAATACCAACAAGCAAGTCTCAACCTAAACACTGAAACATTCGCTTTGTCTAAAATCCATTATTCCAAAACATAGCCAAATAAGTGAAATGTAATTTCACCAACAGATCAAAGATATCTGGTATCTTGATGATCTAATTTCTTCTAGATGCAACTGTCTCCGAACTGCAAGAGTGGACTTGGAAAGTGCTTCATCAATATAATTGAAGAAAAATACACTTCCTGCAGTTATTATTCATTTGATTTCCAAACACAGACACTGTCAGGCATCCATCCCTATCCAGTCTCACCCATTCCCTATTCTTGCCTGTCATGTGTTTTTCTAATGCCAGATTTTTTTCTTTTAAATTTTTTTGTTTTATGAGTGTACATTCAAGGGAAAAAAATGCCAATAATAATAATGTCACCAGGTCCACTGTTTACCATTACCTTCAAGGTTTTAGAGTTGATTTACTCTGCATTCCTCCACTTTTGACTTTAATTGTCTGCTTCTAGTTGTCAGGACATAACTATATCTTAGATTTGCATTGCATTAGAAGATCTTTCCTTTCTCTGTTGATCTTGTCTTATGGAGTAATTTAACTCAATTCCAATTTTCTTTTGCATGCGGGGTGCTCTCCATCCCAGCAAGTGAGTTATGTGTATTCAAGTGGTGCATCTTATGAATCTTGTTAAGCTTTACAGCCTTATAGCCTCACTGATGGAATATTTAATCACAGAAATGAGTTGGCAGATATGATATACAATGCAGTTAAGCCTTGCAGCATGTGTCTTCACCAGCAATTGAGAAACTGGGGAATTTCCTATTCATCAGTACCATCTTGACAGTTTGGTGTAACTCTATGTTTTGTTTTGTTTTTATTTATTTATGAAGATTAAAGGTGCTTTAAATCAATAGTTTCTTTGTAGAAATCTCATGTATATTTGGCCAAATTTTTCATCACTTATTAATAAGTAAGCAAAAGAACTTCTCTTACTGACCATGTAATCTTTGGCATTAGCCCCATTGGGGCATTTTCATCTGAACACTTTTGAAACTACCAATAATAAAACTAAATAACATCAGTATTGCTGGTGGTTCCATATACTTTCAAATATTCCAAACTCTGTTTAACACCTTTCTCTCCAAAACTCAAGAAGAGAGTGTCCAGAAACCATGGCTAAAATGTCAAAGATCTTCAAGAAGAAAGTAGTTGCTTGTGTCACCGTTTTATTGCTCACAGGTCTGGGCTCTCCCTCTAGCTTCCGGATTGCTTAGATTAAAAAAAAAAATCAATACTATTTAACTTAATAGGGGAAAAAAAAACCCCAACACTCTTTGAACAGATTTTAGATATCTATGGGATACAGTGATGAGTGCGTGTTTCTGGAAATGGAAACTGGATGTATTTTTTTTTTAATTATGGGTATGTGATTCTAGTTCAGAATTCAGAAAGCCACCACTTGGAAAGTGTCTTTCATAAAAGCTTCCTAAATGTTTCTTTTACGCTGTAGGAGAAAGTATGTCATAATTCATCAAACAAAATTAATACTGTTGAGCTAGTAATTAAAGGTTCTCATTAAGAAGTACAACTGCTCTCCCTAACCCCACCCTGCAATAAAAATGCATTGGGGACTTTGAGAGGTTATATACAAAAATCAATAACCTGCCATTTTATAATTAAAAGAGAAAATAAATGTTAGGAAAAGGTCCACTAAATTAGGAAAATTACCTTTAGGAGAGATTGAAAATATTGATTTTAATTTACAAAATATGTGAACTCTTCATGCCCTACTCTGAGAGACAATTGGAGGCTGGGTTGTTAATTCTGCATAAGCTTTGAAAATCAATAATTATGCTATGGGAATATTATTATAGTCATCATTAATAAAAAGTCATATATACAAAAATGACTAATGACTCCAGCTTTCTATTTCATGCAGATTCAAGTTAAAATTGCTAAATGCCTCAATCAAATCAATGTCACAGCCTCTCTCTCCACTTAGATACATTCAGCATTGCAAATAGGAGAAAGGTATCTATCTATCTATCTCCAAGGTAAGGAACATCTAAAATAGCTAAGGTCGCCAATTCATGAATATTTTTATAGACTGTGGCAGCATTTGAACAGCTGATAAGGAATACTCATCTTCCTGAGTTCAAATCCGGCCTCAGACACTTACTAGCTGTGTGACGCTGGGCAAGTCATTCAGCCTTGTCTGTTTCCATTTCCTCATCTGTAAAATAAGCTGGAGAATAAAATGGCAGACCACTCCAGGATCTTTGCCAAGAAAACTCCAAATGGGGTCACAAAGAGTTGGACATGACTGAAATGACTAAACAACACCGAACAGTTGTATGGCCCCACTAAATGGATATTATCCAGGTGTTTAGATAGACACATATTTACGTGCATGTGTTTTTCTATGTATGTGTGCAGCCTAAATTAGAAATACATTGGTCTATTTTAGATCAATTAAAAATATTTTCAGGTCAGCAAACACTTTAACGTAAATTCCTCTTCCAACCTTTTCCCAGCTTTTGAAAGTCATAAGTTATGTCCATACAGACACACAGAGATGGACACGTGCACATACAAGCGTGCTCATGTGCTTCTGATTTTTCATTCTGATGTTTTTCATCCTAGTGCCAGCAGAGGGAAGAGGACTACAGAAGTCTATTTGAATCAGACATAAAACTTTCACCTAAAATAGATAATTAAGGTTCAAGTGTTCAGTGTTCTTCTAGGTTGGAAATATCTAGATAACTGTTTCACTGCTTTCACTTTGCAAGTTTAATTAAGGTAATCATGGTGCAGCAGAAAGAAATGAGGCAACCAGAAGTTTTAGGAGGCAATGACATTTAATTTTTTTTTAAATCTGGGTCATAACTTTATTGGCTCAGGAGTATAGGCCTATCTTATCTGTAACTTTAGAACATACGTATTCAGTCACTTCATCATGGGGTCTAAGATACTAAAGTGGTTTGCCATTTCCTTCTCCAGTAAACGAAGGCAAACAGAGGTTAAGTGACTTGTCCAGGATCACACTGCTAGTATCTGAAGCTGTATTTGAACTCAGATCATCCTGACTCTAAGCCCAGTGCTCTATGCAACGAGCCACCTAGCTGCCTCCCAACATCTAAAATAACTGTGATTCTATGTCCCTGTGGGCAAATACACAAATAGGCTTTTTTAAAAATTGAGATTTGATCATTTTCTGGCTAATGTGACTAATGATTGTAGTCAAATTAGATTTGGGACTAAGAAAAAGAAAATATCTACTCCCCTTTCTCCAGATGAACACATCGCTTGTTCATCACTTACCATTTGCTTTGTCTTGGATTTTTTTTTGTGGTCATGACATTTAGAAAAAAGCAAAAGAAGACAATTATGACCCAAACTTACCTGTAGTCCAGGCTTATAACTACCTTCAGTTTTATCCAGAAGCAATGTCTTGTCTGTTGCATGAAACATTACAACACCACTATTAAGTTGCCACTTGGGCTCCTAAGCTGAGCTTTCTTCAAAGCCAGAGGGGAATGTATGCTCCAGTAGTAGCTGTAAACCTCTGCGTGCTACTGTGAGCACACATTAAAAAGTTTTCTACTCTTCAGCTCTAAGAATTAACTGGCAAAACTAGACATATAAATTTCTTTTCCTTCTTCCACTTTCACCCCCAAAGAACCTTAGTGGAATGGCAAATCATCCACTCAATTTTCAGGAACAATGGTGAACTGGGAGAACACAGAAGGCTGAAATCCATGGAGAATTAAAAATTTAATTCTCAATAGTTTAGATTGATTTCCTACCAAAACATTCCCCACAGCTGTTCACAAACAGAATCCACTGCCCTAAGGCTGGGTCTACAGGTCATCAAACGCATAAATGAAAACTGAAAAAACCTGGGTCAAACTCCAGACAGTGGTTATTATATGGCCCAAATATCTGCATAAAAGACCACATTGTTTGAAAAATTCTTTATCCATGTGTTTGGCATATAATCTGTAGTTAGGTGGCACAGTAGAAAAGAGCACTGGGCCTGGAGTCAGGAAGACCTGAGTTCAAATGCAGCCTGAGACCCTTGCTAGCTGTGTGACCCTGGTAAACTCACTTAACCCTGTTTGCCAGTTTCCTCATCTGTAAAATGAGCTGGAGAAGGAAATGGCAAACTACTCCAGTATCTTTGCCAAGAAAACCCCAAAAGGGGCCATGAAGAGTCAAACACCCAATGAAATGACTGAACAACAAATTGGCATATAATCAAACCCCAAATGTCAACTATTCCCACCTTCCCCCCATTCTACAAACATTTATTACATATTACAAGTATATATCTGTAATGCAGATATGTGTATTCTTCCTTATAACAAAAAAAAAATCACATGTAGGTATAAGGCTAAGACCTATGGATCTAATTGATATAGGGAACTTGAAGAAGAGGAAATTCCTTTACTGATGCAGTTCAGCACCCACTCCACAACGTTTTAGTTTTAAGAGTGTTGCTCAGAACATTGAGGGAAAGGTAGGTGGTACAGAGGATAGAGAACCAGCCCTGGAGTAAGGAGGACTTGAGTTAAAATGCTTACTAGCTTTGTGACTCTGGCTACATCCCATAACCTTGACTGCCTCAAAAAAAAAAAATTAGTGTGCTCAGAACACTGGTAAGTTAAATGTCTTTCCGAAGGTTACCAAGCCATTATGTAGCAGAAGGGGACTTGAACCCAGGTCTTCCTGGATCTAAGGAAGTTCTCTACAGCATACTGTCTCTCTTATACATGTATGTTCCACCCTTTCCCACCCGTCAGTGATGACCCCTGCATTTCAACAATGTGCTGCTATGTTTCTAAGCCAATAGAGAACTTCTTTGCTGAGCGAGGAAAGAAATGGGCTGGAGGGTGGCAATGTCACAAAATCATTTAAGGTATTTAACTCAGATCAAAGCTCATGGCTTCTAAGATTGCAACACTACATGTTATTTTTCCCCTCAAAATTTTTGATAGCCAAGTTACTACAGGTAGAGGGTAGTAGAACGTTCACTGCAAGGACTTTGTCTTACCCAGGACATACAGACATGAAGCCAAAGTGGGCAAAGAAGCAATCACCAAGTGTAACATCCATGTAGAAAGAATCTAAGATCTTTCTAGTTAATCAAACCTTTTCAGGAGCAGTTCATCTTTACCTCATTCCTGAATTGTACAGATAATTAATTCTTCATTTTGCTCTGCCTGTAACAGTGTAACATAAACTAAATAAAAAGTGTGTGGCTTACACACATAAGTATGTTGAAGGAAAATAATTGTAGATCAGTTTACATTTCTCCAGACAGGTTTTGAAAAAGTGAATATGCTTCTTTCAGGCAAAATCAACGATGTCAATGGGGAGGCTCCCCATACTTACCCCTATGTATAATATGTTAAATGAAGGAGTCTTTCTTTATTATTTATATGATTTTTAAATAGCCTTTTTGTTTTGCCCAAAGAAATCATTCAGAACCTATCAAGAAAGTTATTTATTTATCAGTCCATTCTACAAACTCCACTCATGATTGACAGGCCACACAAACTGGAAAAAAAAAGTCAAAAAGAAAAAAAGAAAAAGACATTGTCATACACAGAGATGTTCTTACCTGCATAGAATTCAGGACTATACACTGCACCCACAACTGGATTCAATTTCCAGCCTAAAAAATATAAAAAGTGACCCATTGACATCATGTCCACGAAGAGCAATACCACATACTTTAAAACCCATCATATGTAGTTTCACAACTGTTTGACAGTGAAGGATGAAGAGTGGCATGATGCAGAAGTCTAAAAAATAGGTGCAAACCCTGCCCTTTTCACTTGCCAGCTGTGTGATGTGGAGTTAGTCAATTAAAATTTTTGGGACTCAAAGCCTTCCTCTATAAAGTGATGATAGCACTACTTAGGTAACTGACTACCTCACAGGGTTGTTGTAAGGGTGAAATGAGGGGCAGCTAGGTGGCGCAGTGGATAGAGCATCAGTCCTGAAAGTCAGGAGGACCTGAGTTCAAAACCTCAGACCAAATACTTGACATTTATTGGCTGTGTGGCCCTGGGCAAGTCACTTACCCCCAACTGCCCAAAGGGGGACATATATAATGTATAATTTTAGTGTGAATTAACTATGTGATATTTTCAAACTCTTTAAAAATTGATATGCTAAGTGTATTTGCTTTGATAGCTGTCAATAAGGCAGCATATTCAATTATCAATAATTATTATTTAAGGAAGTATTAATATTTTATATTCACATTTTTTTGATTATTGAAATCTTGAGGTCAGGTGTGGTTTTCTATCCCAAATGAATGAAATGAGATAGTTAACTGTGCTTTGTAAACTATAAAGCATTATTATGAACACATATAATAGCTGCAGTAGCAGTGGTAGTAGTAGTATCTTTTTTTTGGTCATTAAAAGACATTTACAAAAATATTCATATGAAAAAATATATACTGCCATATGTGTTCCTGTGTGCCTCTCATGATATTGTACAATAAGGAAAAATAACGCAACTAAAACTTCTGACCATCTTTTTGAAGGTAAAATGTTCCTGAAAATGACCTGGAGAGAAGTAAACTCCCAAGTAGACACTTTTTGAAAGCCTCTTCCCTCAATTGCCACAATAAAATTATATTCTTTTTACAAATAATAAATTATAATTATTTATAAATAGGATATAAATGTTATTTATAAATAGAATATAACTAATTTATAATTTTACCATTCTTTTTCTTTAAAAACGCAAGGCACTTCTTTACCTAGAATCCAAATATATCAGAATTTTTTTGCAGTATTTTCCAATAATAATTGACACTAACCCTGACTGAGTCTGTCTCATTTCCTGAAAGACCTTTTCAATTACCAATGGGAAGCATGCTTTGTATAATTTTAGTGTGAATTAACTATGTGATATTTTCAAACTCTTTAAAAATTGATATGCCAAGTGTATTTGCTATGATAGCTATCAATAAGGCAGCATATTCAATTATCAATAATTATTATTTAAGGAAGTATTGATATTTGATATTCATATCTTTTTGATTTATTGCAATCTTGAGGTCAGGTGTGGTGTTCTATCCCAAATACCTAGTCCAGTGCCTTTCCCTTAGTTTAAGCTGAGTCTTAGCCTAAACTTTAAAAAAAATTCATACTTAAAGTCTTGATTCCTCCATTTGTTTGTGTCTCTCTCTACATAAAATATATTCCAGACCTCCTTTTGATATATATATTTTTTACTAATTAGGATTTTTTATATTTATCTGTCTTTCCAAATCCAGCCCAGTGTTAAATATATTCTACAATAACACTGTTCAACATCGAAAGTAGGTGACCCTGAGTTCAAATGTTATGGCAGGGGTGCACAGGCTCTGACAGGTATTATACTACAATGGAAAGGCTTTAAGTACGAGCCTAATGATGGACTGGCTCTTCATCCTCCAAGAATGTGCCTAGCTAATTTGAGAGAGGCTCATAAACCAAAGGCTGGCCATGAAGTGATCAATTTTGTTTTCGTTTTTGGTCACAACCACTCAGAAGGAGTGTCTGCTAAAGCAGACAGGTATACAAATTTCCATTATTAAAGAAAATACACAAAAATGAAATAGTGTACCAAAGAAGTTGCTGGCAGCATAAAAAATAAAATCTCTGTCAGTTTTCAAAATCAATGCTTTAAGCATATTCATTTTGCTGTGTAGGAAGTCCTGAATTCAGATTCTACCTCTGACATTTACAAGCTTTGTGACCCTGGTGAAGTCACTTAACCTCTGTCTACCTCAGTTTCCTCAACTGTAAAACTCAGATAATCATAGCACCTACCTCCCAGGGTTGTTGTGAAGATAAACTGAGATATTTGTAAAGAACCACTTAAAGAACTATATAAAATATAGTATTATTATTTAGGCTACTGATATATCAATGCCTTCAAATCTAGCCCTCAAAAAGTAATCTGACTTACACCTATGAAAGAGAACCTGGGGTTCCAAAAGAACCCTGGATTTGGAATGATGAGTCATAAGATAATATAATATTTTGAGTTAATCTAATTCCTTTATTTTTGGATGAGGAAACTGAACTCCCAGGGAACAGAAACTACTGGTGCAGAATAGTACAGGTACAAGAGCATAAATAAGTCATATTTAGCTTAGATTTTATGCAGAGAATCATTATCCCTATTTCACAGATATAAAGACATTGAAGCATTAAGAAGTCAAATATCAAGCAAGTTTTGTAGCTGAAATTAAGGGGTATGAATGAGATGACTTCTGAGGTCCTTTCCTACTTGAAAATCCTAAGGTCCTGTGAAATTTCAATGCATGTTCAAGGCTCAGAAATCAAAGGTGCTTAAAGAAAATAAGCAGTAGGACTAATGGGGTTCTTATTATGTCTATCTTCCTTTAACTCAGAAAATTTAACTTGGGCAAATTTTGATTCAGTAAAAGGAAGGACTTCTTTTTAACAAATAAAATTGTTCAAGCCAAGGAACACTTCTTAAGTGAGTGAAAGACACTGGACTAGGTATTTGGAATAGAAAACAGCATGCAGTTCTCTGACCTCAAGATTTCAATTAAAATAGCAACCATGACACTATGAGCTTTAGCTTAAACTCTATCCTTTTTGCTAAAACAGATTGCTTCCACTTTTATAATGACCTCGTATAGCAAAATTCTTAGAGCCTATCTGTATGATGATGTGGGTTGCAGGTGTCACATTAATTCTGGTTAGGTTTTCCTGGATCTAGGCAAGTAGGAAGGTCTGGATTTACCCTTGCAAATTTGTAAAATTTGCTTTCATTTGTTTTTCCCAGGACAGTGTTAGGCCATGCCCCTAAATGAAAAACTTCCACTAAGGATACTGCAATGGATACCAATTATTCAGAGTCCATTGATCATAGTATACTAGATGATGAACAATTTGAATGAATTTTGGACCTGCCAGCTTTGGCTGATGGAGTTCTCTAAGATCGTAAGTTATATTAACAGCCTCTCATTTTATCTAAGGAGGGAAAAAAAAGGTCTTCAGAGATACCAGTTGATGCCCAGAGCTGAATTACTGTCCCCTCCCCCCATACCTCATTTTCTTCCTGTTCTCTATTTTCAGTGCTGAAGTGTTTAACTTTTTTGAAGCCAGCATGGGGAAGGCTTCATTCATCATGAAAATAACAGCAATTAAACTTTACTCTGTCTTGTCAGGGAGGTCTGTGCTAGCCCATAACTGTGAGGGTTAATCAAGTGTGATGAGAACTGACTTCTCTTGAGCAAAGAGCTGCCAGGAAACCCTGGTGCAGGAGGAGGAGCAAGAAAATCGCCCCAGTAGGTGTTATTGTTCACGTCTTAGTGGGCACATCTTTCTTAGTGTCACTGCTCTCCCTATCCATGTTCTCTTTCCCCAGACTCTGTGTGTGTGTGTGTGTGCGTGCACTCATGCAATGCATTTTAACTTTAAAAGCTCAAACATGCACGGGAAAATAAAAAGTGTTTTTTGTTCTACAGACACAGTATGTGGGATTCACAGTTCTCATTAGAAAGAACTGTTCCCATAACTGACTCAGGAACTATCTAGCCCAACAGTTATTTTGGAAGGTCAATATCATCCTCATCCTCTTTCATCTCTTCCTATCAACCACTATCCTGTTCTATGCTAGACAGTTAGTAAAGGAGGAGGAGTCAGTGATGATAGATGACAAGAGTAACGAAAAAGAAATAACCTTTAAAGGAGAAACAGTGGAGTTTGGCCCTGAAAATGTCTCTAAACAGATATACAAGTATGGAAATATTATGCAAATTTCATGCAAATACACACATATATGGCCCAGACTAGAAGAGGCCCCTGGGACAGCCTTCCTAAAGACAATGATCTTGCACTATCAGGAAGATGGACATGTCTGTCCCAGAGATTGTTCCCATTTTTAATTTCTCAGCTTGTTTGTGTATTTCCCTAGGCCTTCCAAATTCAGAGATTTTGATCAAGGACATTAAACCAAACAATGAAGCTTACAACCAAAGAAAAACAGCTGACAAAAGCCTGCAGCTCTCAACATCCCAGGGCCTCAGGCATGCTAAAGCAACAGAGCAGAGACTTCAGCTATTACAGCCCAAGTCTCTGTTTCTGAAATGTGGACAGGTTATCCATGCGCAATTCAACAGGCAAAAGCTTGTATGTCCACAACACTCCAAAAAAAAAAATCACATTTTATAATTTTCCTCTCTGTGTACGGTTTCCAAACAAACTGCCAAAAATACTCAACTTTAACTACCTCTAAAAGTGCTGTGAAAAGGCAGATCTATATTTGGATAAAATCAATCAACGTATATGTCCTTTTGAGTTTCTGGAACAAAGATATCCTATATAATGCACTCACAAATGTTTTATATGCAATTCCACTATTATAGGAAATGAATGTATGCTAAAATGTGCATGATACTTCAGGGGTGGGGCACCTGAGGCCTTGAGGCCACATGTGGCCCTCTAGGTCCTCAAGTGCAGCTCTTTGAATCCAAACTTCACAGGATTTGTTCTGTAAAACTTAGACTCAGTCGAAGGACCGCACTTGAGGACCTAGAGGGCCACATGTGGCCTCGAAAACACAAGTTCCTGGGGGCAGCTAGGTGGCACAGTGGATAAAGCACCAGCCCTGAAGTCAGGAGAACCTGAGTTCAAATCTGGTCTCAGACTAAACTCTTGACACTTACTGGCTGTGTGACCCTGGGCAAGTCACTTAACCCCAACTGCCTAAAAAAAAAAAAGAAAAGACACAAGTTCCCCATCCCTGTTAGGTGTTCCAAAGACAGCTGGTTATCAAACTCATTAAGCTTGGTTTTTAACTATGTTAGGACAGGAATTAGAAAAGAAAGTGAAAAATTAAGAAAACCAGAAAAATTGTAAAAAAGCTAGACCCATTAAAACCATTCAGGTCCACAGAAAAACTAGAATTTTTAACCAGGAAAGCATATTTATTATGTTCTATAGAAAATCAGTTATATTAGTCCAAAATTTAGGTTAGCCAAGATTTAGTTCACGTTCCTCCCATTCCTTTCTTACTGTCTCTCCAGGTTAAGACGTAAATGAAAGAGTGGCTACTTATGAAAACAGATAATCACCAATGAGTGAGGTAGGGGCAGGGGGAGAGATCCTGCAGTCCTATTGCTAATCCTTAGCATATGCAAAATTCAATTTTGGCTTCTATATCAGTAAAAAAAAATTTTTTTAAGTTTCTAGAGTTTTCTCATTTATACAATTTCAAGTCAAAACATCTTTCATATATTTTCTATTATTTGCCCCAAAACCACCTCCTTTAACATTTCAGGGGTACCCTGTCTTTCAAGAATACTTTTATGCTCACTCTTTCCTATACTCTTTATAATTTCATGAATTTTAATTGTATAATACTCTTGAAGTGGAGTGGCTTAGAGGATAGAGCTGACCTTTGAGTTAGAAAAACCTGAGGTCAAGTCCCTTATCTGACATATGCTGGCTATGCCATCAGGCAAGGTCCTTAACTTCTCTGAGTTCTAGAAAACCCAAAACTACAGGCTGTAGAGGAAGTGCTGACCTACAGTGGTAGGGAGAGTGTCCTCATTGGAAAGATCTTTACATTAACAAAATCACACATCTAATCATTATCCCTATACCCTTCATATTTCCAGACTGAGGAGTTAATTGCTATAGATAAAGGGTCTCCTATAGGAATATTATTGCTATTAATAAGTTATCCTCTTGTGGCCAAAAGTCTAAAGGGATGCACAATGGAAAACATACTTGCCTTTAGAAATAAACCCTTTGGTCTCTCTTACAGTTATATGGAATGCGGCAGTAACTTTTGTGCCACACTATCACAGGAACCAGTGTTAGCAAACTGTATTATTCCTTCAGTTAAAAAAAACATGAGAACAGGTGTGTGGAATTAGAGAGTACAAAGATGGTGTACATATATAACAATCACCACTGCTTCGTAATTTAAGATAATGAGACCCCCCTAGACCTGAGGTGTTCATAATACTGGATCAACTGGATTTAGATTTGTGACCCAGCTAAATGCCCAGGATTGCATTAAAAAAAAAATCCTTCATATGACCAGTTGTTATAAGCACCAGTTGTTGAGACAGTTAGCTCAACAAAGCAAAAATAAAAGGGAGGAAATGAGGAAGAACATCCACTTCTTAAAAATGTTCAGCAGCTAGGCTATCACATATGAACCATGGCTAGCTGATAAATGGTCTTAGAAAAAAAGACTTAAGAAAACACACATTAAAGAAATTACATGAAACCATCTTTAAAAGGCTGATTCATTTCGCACTGGATTGCCTCTTTCTAATGTGTAAAATGTCCCTTTAATGGCCCAGGTCATCAAAAGGAAATTGAGGCAAAGAGAGGAATGGTAGAAAAAAATAACCCACCATTTAGTCATTTAGAATATAAAAGAAAACTGCAAATGACCTAAAATTAAGAAAAGAAAGTTAGGGGTTGTCATTGTATAATGAAAATCAATTAACAACCAATGTACTGCCCAGGGGTTGAATTTTTATTAAAAAAAAAGATCCTTAACAATGATAACATCTAAATAAATGACATTATTCTTCAAGGTGCTATAACACTTGCCTGTACAACATTTTTTGTGACATAGAGAGGGGGTATAAAACAATAATGTGGAAGGGGTGTCTAATATGTAGGAATGATCTTAACATCTCCCTTCATTTTCTTCCTCTCTCTCTGTTACAAGGACAACCATGATAGAACTCAAAGTGGTACTTGCTTGCATGGTCAACTCTTTTCACTTAAATTAGCCAGGCTATGCCCATTGTGATTCTACCCAACTAAAAATGGCTAGGGATCTAGTGCACAATACCAAGTCAGGATTGAAATCAGGGCCAAATTCTAATGTGACAGTGTCATAATTTCCTGGTCAGTATGAAAGAAACTAAAAAGGGGGGAAAAGGAGTTTTTCTTCCACAACTCTGTTTTCTTACTTCTAACAACTAGTCTAACTGACCCTACAACAATGAGAGTACCATCAAATTGGGACCACCCTGGAGGGACTGAAAGAAAAGACTATATGCTTAACTAGACCACCAGATGGGCAGCTTCTCTGTAAATCCCCCAATTTGTTCAGAAGATAACATTGTACTAAATTTGTAAAATAAAACAAGTTCTGGTGATGAGAGAGACATGCCCAGCTTAAGGAGCTTCCCTAGTTACTTGTTTTTCATTCGAAGGAAGAACATGACTTCCCATGAAAGGTGTAACTGCACTTACCATTTGTATAAGGGTTGACTGTCTTTTTATTTGTCATTACACGTGCTGTAGCATTATTTACCTAAGTACATAGAAAATCAAATTAGTAAATTTTGCTGAGCAAGGTTGTAATTCTATTAATTGCATGCATTATGGCTACTAGTATTCATATGAAAATGCAATTTAATTTATAAAAGGCAGTAGGTGCATAACAAAATCATACTATTTATAACTACATTTATTTCATAACCATTTAAACTTATAAATCATTTCAATAAAGCAACATCATATCATTTAAAAGTTTAATACAGAGACATTAAAAGCAAATTAAAAGGTACTGCATAATTGAAGATTAAAAAAGCATGCGTGTACTCCATGGTAACACTGAAACAATAAATATTTAAAAACAGAAAAAAAATCTCTCATATGAAGGAACATGCAGTGAAGTAGAAGGGGAAGAGACAAGGTACAAGGAAACAGAAAATGTCAAAAAAAAGGGACAAACAAATTTTAGCATTGTGCAACATAACCCTTTAGAAGATAAGTACCATTGGAAAAGCAACATCTAGCATTCAACACTGGAAACAAGAGCCTTTTTCATTGCAAGAATTAACAAAATCATTCAAGCTTTAAAATCACAGCTAACAAAAGGATAAAAAAGAGGGTGCATTATTTAACACAATATGGAGTTAACAATTCGAGTAAGATGTGCACCAAGTCATATCCTCAGTCCAGTCAGTGCCTCCCAGGCTTGCTTAAAACGTACACTCAATTACAGGCGTACCAATATCGAAAAAAATAGAGCATCAAGAAAACTTAATACAACAAGTCAAAAAAATTCACGTGGTATAGATATAGATATAGATATCAGCGCTAAATACGTGAAACGGCAGATGGACTTCTCCACTTACCATTCAGCACCATCGCCAGCATGGGTATGTATACAGTTACCATGGTTACTGAGAGTTTGGTGAGGGGCCTAAGCGCTACCGTCGAGGGGGAAAATGAAAGGCAAAATATGCAACATCTTACTCCAAGACTACAGCATTTTCAATTGGTATTTTTTTTTCTTTTTAAAATTCTAACAATTATAATCCTATGGCAGTGTTGAGGGGGATCCGGTGGTAGAAAAAGCAGGCTCTTTATGTAAACATTTTATTGCTTCCCCACTTTTTTTCCTTCTAGAGAGGGTACAGGCTACTAACCCTAAAAACATGACTGTTGATAACTCAGATTTTTCTTTAAGAAGCAAAATGTTTTTTCTTCTTCTTCTTCTATTTTTTAGTAATGCTTTGTGTTTCCCAATTTGTTTTAAAAAAAAAAAGCCACTGCGGATCCCTCGTCAACCCTGCAGCAGAAAAAAAAAAAAGCTGCTTTGTTTTTGGTTTGCTCTGTCATGCTTTTCTATTGTTTGGAATCTACTGCACCCATTGATTTACAAAACATTGAAAATAATAAGTTCAAAAGATTAAGCTTTCATTTGTCTCATTTCTGTCATACACCTTTCAGCAATAAGAATGAGAATAATAAAATAAAACAAAACAAGTAAGGCCAGATTTCCTTTTTTATATATAAATATATATATATATATATAAACAATGGGAAAGGGGGGAGGGGCGCACACACAGGACACCAATGATGCATCTGAAACAACGTATGAGAGTGAAGCAGACATTTATCAAAAAGATGAAAAGGAAAATATTTTGAACATGCACCTCGATTTTACGGCCCTCTACCACGGTGCCGTGTAATTTCTCCCTCGCCCTGTCCGCATCGGCACTATTTTCGAAAGTTACGAAACCAAATCCCTGCATGCAGGAGGGAGAAGGGGGGAAAACAACATGCACATTATTATTTCAATCAATGATCACTTTTTAAATGTTCTCTCCATTTAATTTCTATCTCTTGTCCTTGCTTCATTTCTGTAACATGCAAATTAGAGAAATTATAAGAGTACTAAGATGTGCGATAAGTAAGAGATAAATGTGAACAAGTTTCCTCTCTTTCACCAGTTAGATATACCCCCTAAAGAATTCAAAGAATACCAAAAATACCTTTCTAAATGTCACTACAGAGGAAAATAAATCTAACAGAAAGAAAATGAGATCAAAATAAATTTACAGTGTCTTCACAGAGAATAAACTGAAATAATGAGAAGATAAAGGGAACCACTTTTTGACATGCAGATCTTAAAAAAATAAAATAAAATAAAACAAATTAAATTGTGCACAAAATTCAACACTGAATGCCAGTATACTCTAAAACATTGCCTACAGAGTCATGCCGTGTGGTTGTAAGAACATTTCTTCTTCATGCAACACTAGGGTTATTTAATTTTTTTTCCAAATGCTACACAGCCTTTACTTATTAAAAATAAATTAAAACCCTCACAAATGAAAGATCTTTCATAATAAAGCTTAAATGTTTTAATATAATAAACAAAAATCACTTGATGTGAATATAAATTTCAACTAAGAATGCAAATAGTTCAAGGAATGTTTTAAGCACTTTACATCAACACTTTTTTTTAGGTCATGTTGCATGCAAGTTCAATTGCCTACTTTCCTTACTCCCTTATTAGCAAAAGAGAAATGCTTGTACTTGCTGAGTAGTTTTGAGACATAGCTATTACATAAATCAGTTCTTCAGAAAAATACAAGTATATTTATCTAGAATACATTATTTATGACATATTTTAAACACCTCCCCAGTTGCTAATAGTTGATTTTTAAAAGTACATTACTGGCATAGTTTTATTTTACTATTACAGTTTCATTAATTAACACTAAACTTAAAATTGCTAAATACATGCATTTCTTCCCTGACACTGCTACCTAAGAAGAGACCTCCCTCCTCCAAATGATATTGTTTTTGAAACTCTAAAACAAAATTGCATATTATGTTCAGAAACCTACTCCAGCCCTTTGAAACAATTCCAGTGTAAACTTTGTTCATTTTGTTCCCCCAACTTTGACTTGATAAGCTGGGACTAAATACGACAGAGTTTAGTAATATTATTATTACTAATGAATGCTGTTTTAAGACTTGTTGGAGCTTCCATATTGGACAAAATGTGTCCATTAAAAAAAATAGGTTGATAAATTAGCCATTTATGCTAGCTATTTTTATTATATTTATAGGTTGAACTCAGCCATCTAGGATATTCAGAGGCCGAAAAGAAGAACCTAGAGACTAGCTCTTGATTTGCAAGGACCACCAGTTTTGTACTCTACAATTAGAATGGAAGGTAGGCTGATTCCATGTGTTAGGTAATTTAATTATGGCATGGCATTAATATAAAGGCCAAATCAGGTTTTTATCCCCTTTTAAGTGGGTGGGCCAACTCTCAGATTCTCTTCCATGGCCATACAATTCAAAGTAGCAGCCATAATACAAATGTGTGCTATTGGTTATAAGGAAAAATATCTAAGCCAGAGTATGTGAATGATTCTATTGAACCTATGTGTTAACTACTGAAAAACAAAACAGAACACCCAACAACTTTAAGCAAATGGTCTTAAATATTGTGGCTCAACAACATCATTTTTGTGTAGAAAAGATTTTCTATATGAAAGATGACATTCCAAATCATATCAATTTTTCAAGACAATGTGTCTGTCCAAGTCTAAAATTTATAGATTACTTGTCTCAATATTCTCTTACGTAAACTTATGATATTCAAAGTTAGGGATTTAGTTTTTTGTAACGCCAGTTTGATCCTATGAGAAATCAAAGTGACCCAAAGGGTTTATCAGGAAGACAGAGCGTGATAAAAAATTTCTCTGCCTTGAATCTCAGAGAAAGGTACTGGAAAGGGAACTCCTAATATATTTGTAATCTTTTGCAAACTAAATTGGTTTCAAAATGGATTTAAGTTATGAAGTTATTATTTGATTTTTTTCCCCTAGGGTTAAACATTCTCAAGCAAAAATGTCAGTTGCAAGATACTGGGATGATCAGTAGAAGCTAGGCAAATTTGGTGTTAGAGATGTTCAGTGATAGCAGGCCACAGAAAGAAGGCCAAAAATAAAATTTTGACTTCATGTAGAGTGTTGCATCATTTTAGTGCTAGGAAGGCAGTCGCATAGCTAGGTCTTGATTAGTGTGAACAATGAATTCCTGTCAAGTGTTGCCTGTATTTTGAATTCACGCTATTATAACTTAAAATTATGTAAAATATGGTAATTGGCTACAGTCCAATTGAAATATGCAGTACAAGTTCAAATACTGCAACTACTTCATGAGATTACTGTTCACACTAATTGGGATCTGACTCTATTCCATTCTTCTAGCTAAAAGGATTCAAGGACCAAGAGGTACAGCAGATTTTTAGAAGCTTCTCAGATAGAGGTAAGATAAGGTAGGGAAAACTGTACTTCATTGCTTATTAAAAATCAGTACCACCTTATTCATAAAAAGATCTGCCAAATTCCTTACATTTCATAGCGGGTGATAGTCTTGGGAGGAAAAGAAATCTTCAGTCTTACATGTTAGAACTTCCTACAGCTAGCTGCATAGCTAGCTATACTGTGCTCGTAAATGGAATTATTATTAGGGTATGTAGCCTTCAACTCAAACTGAAGGAGTGGGAAAGATTAAACTTGGTTTGGATTCAGAATTAAAAAGCAGAACAGCTTGTGATGTAACACCTGATAGTTGTGTTTAACTTCCAAGAAAGGGCTACATTGAAAATTAAAAAGTTCTTTCATGCCAGATGAGGAACACTTTTCCCTGGGTAACATAAACAGAAATATGGTGTCAAGACAAGAGAAGATGTCAGTTTAGAAAGAAAGCTATCTGAAGAGCAGAAGACAAAAAAAGGCACTGGGGCTAAGTCTGACAGAACAAAGGAAGGAAGTATTCTGGCAATTAATTATCTGTTTATTATATCACTGCAGCCAAATTAGCTAACTCAAAACCCAAGGTCTGGATTATAGCCTGGATTTTATTTTTATATATGTGTGTGTATGTATTTATATAATTATATATATATATATATATATATATATATAATTATATATTATATGTTACATTATATATATGGAGAGAGAGAGAGAGAGAGAGAGAGAGAGAGAGAGAGAGAGCCTGGATTATAAATGTGCTCCAATGCTAAAGGGTATCAGCAACTTCTAGCATAAAATATGCCAGCTTGTCCCCTTTTTCAAATTTGGTATTACAGGAGCATCCTTTTTTTTTTTTTGCTGTTGAACAAGAGTAAATTATTTCCCTCAGAAGACTCTGCAGCCTTCTGGAATGAGGAATGAATAGAATCTAAACTAACCTTCCACTAACATTAAAACAGCCAACAGTTATCTTATTTCTGAGAGAGATATCACAGAAAGTATGGTGAAAGTCTAGGAACATGTGAGTCAGAGAAACTGGGCAACATAGAAAAGAATATAAGAAGTTCTTTTTTAAAAGTTTGTATAGAACTTCAAAACCTGAAACCTCAGGCAGGCTAGTCCTGGCACTGGGGATATAGAGAGGTCTAAGTATGCCACTTCTCTCATCTGTAAAATGAGAGGAATGAGCTAGATTATTTCAAAAGTTCTTTCTAGGGCTAAAATGCTATTATCCTATAATCATTTTATATGTGAGTTATAACTATGAAACCATAGTTTATATGAATCATATAACTATGAACTATATTTCTGAAGATATTGCTGATTTATGAATATTGGCGTTTTTACTTACTACCTTATCCCATTCTTAGAAGAGCACTGTATACATCTATTAAATAGGCAGATGTATGTTGCTCTCTGCAATAGAAATGCAACCAAAATGGTAGATAATTTTAATTTTTGCCAACAAAATCAAATTTTATTTCTGTTGAGGGTACTCACTATTTAAAACAACTTTAAAGTCAATCTCAAGCCAGATCCAAATTTATATAGTTGTTTTGAAAGTGTTATTTACTTTTATAACCTATATCATTCTTACTTGTATATAAAGAAATAAATATTAACAAAGAGGGATAAAAAATAGACCTGTAATTTCATTGGTTTAAGGAGTTCCCAGTGAGGAAACTTCCTCTTTTATTGCAAGTTAGTACTTTATCTACAAATAATAATCTCAGAAAGTTGCCTAAAGTACCACAAGCTTAGGTGACCTGCCTAGGGTCAGACAGCCAGAATTTTGGTAGAGGTAGAGGTAAGATTAGAATCCAGGTCTTCCAGCCTCCCAACACCATCTCTATATCCATCATGCGGCACAGCTTTTCATATATAAATAAAACTTGGTATATGTTCCTGAGATGATAATAGCATCCTCGTTTAATACTAATGGAGTATCCCTAGGTAGGACTAATCACTCTATTAAGTAAATATCCAAAATTATTCAATCTGGCCCTCAACAGACTTACCTATTTGTTGACATTTTCCTAATTCAAAATGATACCAGTGAGGGCATTATAATTTTTCACCCATTAAAATAGATATTTAACTGTAAATAAGCTTCCCTTCATCAAATCAAACTTTATATTTGATAATAAATATCAGTTAAAGGAAAACAAAATATTCCTACAGGTATTAATGCTGCAATTTAGAAAGTCACCACTGTTCTGTCTTTTCTATGTCAGGACCACGTTATAGAAGGATCCCGAAAAACACACCTATAAGAGTAAATCTTTACTAGCAAACATACTGATACCCATTAAAAGAAGCTATTTTTAATGTTTCCCAATCAAAAAAGGAAGCTATACTAAAATATTTCATGAGATGCAATTGTAAATGGGCTTATTCTTAAGGTTCCTGGTGTCAGGCAAATCACGAAGATGATGGTAGCCTTAAAAACAGCGGCATCACTGTACTTTCCGAATTGCAAATGACATTCTTCTAATGTCCCAAAACAGCTCAGAAAAAGCAGGCTTATGAATAAAATGTGTTCTCTGTATTTATACATAGATAGCTATATGTAAATGTGTTTATGCTTATTTATATACACACATATACAGGCAAAAATGTAGAAAATGTTTTGCAAAAGTTAAATGCAATTTTTCAGACATGGACTTGGAATAAAATCTGTAAAAATCTAACTCAGGCTTTGATTTTCTTTTGCATTATTTTTGCATATTTTGCATATTTTTTTTCATTATTTAGGCCTGGGTGAAAAAACTTACCAAAAAAAATTAATTCACTGTTAATGTAAAAACTTTCTATAGTGCTTCTTAAATATCTGAGATGAAAATATATGATTTTAAAGGTCAGAGGTCAAAATATTGAACTGCTAGAAAAAAATGACCATAAAATATTTGACACGGTAGGTGTATATGACAGGGTTCTTAAGGCAGCAGAAGAGAAAGCGATGGTGAACTAATTTCTCAATCTTTCATACTAATAAGCATTACCAGTATGGTGGCAGGGAAAGAATACTACATCCCCCAGAATTCTCTTCTTTGGTTAATTTTATGTCTGTTTGGAAGGGAGACTGCTGAATCTCTTAGAGCAGTAGTATCAAAACTCAAATAGAAAACAGGGACCAGTATTCTGTAAATAATGCCTATCAACTGCATATTAACCTAGTTTTAAAATGTAATAGTATGCATACTTTATTTTATTTTCACTTATTTTGTTAAATATTTTCCAATTACATTTTAATCTGGTTTGAGCTGCATTAGGGAATGTTGTGGGCTGCTTGTGGCCTGCAGGCCACATGTCTGGCTCCTGTTTTGGAGCACACAGTTCAATAAAGGAATAATGCTTTTTTCCTCCTTTGAGGGGTTAAACACAAAAGAGCTAACTGTGGACTATCATACTTAAAACCAGCTGTTTAATGCCTAAAGGACAACCTAGACCACAGCTAATTTCTGACTCTATGGCCCAAGGAGTATCATAAAAAAGATGGTATGCCTGTCTGGTAGGTGATTCCTTGCTACATAATTAATTTGTAGTCCATAAGTATAAAGACAGCCTAAGATTTGTTCCATCAGTGTAAGGGCAATACAGCATTGGACAATAACTTGATCTCAGAACTGAAAAAGGGGAAAGCAGGTTAGGAGGCCTTTGGGAAACTACATAGTGCTTTTAATGACCCTCTCACCCCCAGCTTCTGCTTACAAGAAAGGCCTATCTTTTTAAATCCCATATCCTTTTGGTAATGCTCTATTGCTATCAGTCGTAGAAGAGTATGGTCTCCAAATACTTAAAGTTGTGGATCACTCCACAAACAAGAGAAAGGTTCACAGTGGGTGTGAAGAGGCAGTGACATATTATGAATGAAGGATTGTGTACAAGTGCATAATTAAACTATGAGAAATAGGTATGAATAGAAAAAGAAATGAAGCAGTCATGTAGCAAGAACAAGAGATAATGTGATGTTTAACCAGTGTGCTCCACTGACATATGAACACAATGCCAAGAGATCAGATATACTGGGTGCACTGCCATGGAAGATTTCCATGTGGATCTAGACAAAAAGTCTCACAGGAAGAGATGGCTTAGATGGGTTGCCATCTGTACTACTGAAGGTAGTACTCACATTAATGAGATCATAGTTTGATCCATCGAGGTATTTTACCATAGATAAAAGAAAATAGAACTTGAAATTTCTAATACTCTAAATCACAGTCTTCTTGCTACTACATTCCCTGTTATGCCCAATAAATGTCTTATGGAAAAGGTGGGAATATTATAGTTACACCCTTTCAAGTTGCAAAGATATCTTTCAGTAAATTATTTAAATCACTTTCTTAACTGGTACTATGGTACTATGATAAGAAGAGTATACCTGCAAAATATTTTATCTATTAGCTCCTCCCAGGAATAACTGGATGATGTATATGAGTTCACTGTGTTCCCAGGCACATGGGAACCACTCGATATAAACACTGTTTTGTGAATAAAAGGCCTGAGTGTTTTCATGTGAATGTGAAAACACATGGAAGATTGTAGGAAAAAAATTAAAGTAAAATGAGAATAAGAAATGCAACTATATATTTTAAGAAATTGATTTCTGCTAGTTGTATCCCAGGAAAAAACTGACAAGGAGGAAGTTTGGCCTTCTTTTACAAATAATGATTTTATAGTAGCTTCTCACTAATTTAATTATATTTTCAGCCCCCAGAGAGTTTATCCTAAACTCAGTTTCCTAGTAAACATGAGGTGACAATAATGAGAAAAACTCAAAATATAAATACACATAGTAAAAATTTGATTGTATTCAAAGGGTTGGTGTATTAGAAGTTTCTTTACTATCTAGGAAAAGAACTGCACTTCAATAATATGGAAAAAAATCACATTACAAAAAACTTTCTCATGAGAATGCCAACTCATTTTCACACAGTCACCCCTAAAAGACAAAAATACATAAGCATAAACTATCATTATTATTTTAAAGCACAAATAATTTTCAATGAAAATGTTGATATATTCGGTGCTTTTAAGATCTACTTCTTACACATACTAAGCTAGACCCAATAAATTTCACAATGTTTTGGAAACTGTGTAGCTCTCTAAAGTCATTTCCATTAAATTATACCTTAAAAACATACCATGCTTTTATTACATCAGTGCAGTTGTTTCCCCCTTACTCATAAAAATACTTTAAGTAGCCTAAAATATCCTAGAATGAATTAGACAACTTACCTTTGAGCCTCGCTCATTAAAAATTATTTCAACATCTAAGATTTTACCAAATTGCTGCAAAGAAACAGAAATACATAAACATGAGCAAATGAAAGCACGTCATGCTGCACAAACTGGCAATTATTTCAGAGTATGAAAATATTGGTATATCAAAGGCATAAACTGTATTTAAAACTCTACAGTTAAAGGGTGTGATTAGAGAGAAGCAATCCAACCAAAATTGCTATATTCCCATATTATGAAATCCTGAGGCAGAATTTCTAGTCCAGTATAGGTGACTTACTTGCTAAGTAAATACAAACAAAATATTAATAGCATTAGGAATGTTTTAGTGTCACTGGCCTATTCCATTTTTCAGTGGGAGAAAGGTTTTTTGGCAACACTGGTTTTCAGCAGGGGTTTGGCAATTGATATATGTGATATCACAGCCCTTTCCACTGTGGTATACTTAACAGCCAGAGAGCAAGGTAGGGATGACATTAGAGGGCCTGGTTGATACACACAAAGAAATGAGAATTATACTGATGACCGAGTCCATACTCAAAACATGTGTATAGCTCTGATTTGTCTTCAGAGTAAACAGTATCTGCCATGTCATGATTCTTTCAATATTATTAGAAAAATAATCTTTAAAACCATCAGAGTAGCTAAATTGGGGCTCTATGAGAATGCAGCTTTTTAGTATTTGTTTATATGTGAGACTTAGAATAGGTTTATTAATGCTGAAAAATTTAAGAAATATGTATCCAGTGTATGTTTGATCCACACTATGAGAGGGGAATAGTCAATAAGAAGTGGCATAGATATCAATATTAATCAACCTTCAAATTCATTTCCCTTTTGCTTCAAGACAGTTCCCAATAAAATACCTTTGCTGACATTTTGGTCAGGAACCAGTTTATTTCTAGCGAACAAACCTACTAGATGTGCACTAAGTGGCCAGAGTCATCCTGGAATTTAAGATCTACTTCACTAATAAAAAAAGAGAAAGACATACATGAATAATTGAAAGTTAACTACCCTTTTCATGATGGTAAACAATATTCTGACCTTCAACTTATGAGTTTTTTCCTCTTATTTTTGCTTTCATTTTACTCTGTTTGCCTTCCCTACCTGTTTTACCCAGCTGATATACTATCTATCCGAACTACTCTCTAACCCAAGTATTCTTGAGGCTGCAGGCAACCATTAAGTAGAGGTCAGGGCCTTGGTTGGTATATATATATACAGAGAGAGAAAGAGTAGGGAAAATTCGTTTAAGACAGTGAAGAACAGATATGACTGCATGGGACCAATGCACATTCTCTCTACAGAAACACCAGGAGAGTCTGGCAAAGCGAGTCAGCTGGGTATTAACAAATCTAGATGATTCCACAAATGGAAGGTGTAAGCACTGCTTGGCAATGTATGGTGTAAAACAGGGTTAAACTACTACATTGTGTGCACGTAAAAAAATTGTTTTGTATACAGGTAGAAAGTGAAACTGTCAACAATAAATTGCTCAAGAAGCTAAGAAAGAAAAGTTTTAAATGTAGAAGAAAGTTAATTAAGTCTAAGTTATTTTATTCCAGAGATTGGGGCTCCTTTCTTTTAATATAATTATCCAAGACACCCACAAAAATATATTTTTCAGATAAAGTAGGTTTTGTCTTCAAAGAAGAGAAAGATTAAGGCACTAAGAAAAGTAAGCTAAGCTGTGAAGGAAAAAAAATCCACATTTCTTATATGCAGATCAAAAATGTGTCACATGAATAACTTGGCCAGAAATGATGCAATGAATATATTGATCATTTAAGAGGGAAGGTTGTATTGCAGTGACCAGTATGTATGCCTATTGCAGGTATGACATTCTCAAAAGAAAATAAGGGGAGAGAAAGGATTTGACTTTAAACATTCATTCAGTTTGCAAACATCTTTAGGTCTAGAGAATATTCTTCTGTTGGGCTTTTTCAGTGTTCTGAACTTCAACAGTGAGAATTTTTCTTAAATATGATTCAGCTGGGTGAAATAAAGGATTTGCCTTTCAACAAGAAATTTGCCATTTTATATTAAAAACTAACCTAACACCCCATGGCTTCTGTTACTCAGTAGCACTATATTTTTATACTTTCTACTCAGAATATAGGAAAGACACATTGTTGCAAATTAATATCAGGAATGAGAGAATAGAAACAAATGTATTTATGGATGGAGAATCATAAAGAAGTGCCCTCTGCCTCCAGTGTCTCAGATATCCTCTGACAGTTCTCTGAGGTGACATCGTGAAACTCCTGTTCTAAAACCAGGAGTCAGAAAAGACAGAACAGAACAACAACAACAACAAAAACCCAAAGTAGAATGATTCTGTAGTTAATTTGAACAATAATGCTCTGTTCCTGGGATACTTTATGTGTGCAAGAATGATGTCCCACACAGAATCTGTAATATTTAGAGCTATTGAGACAAGTACTGGAAGAATGATAGAAAGTTTGATTGAGAAGTACTTGACTGATGATATAAAGATAGCTGGCATATTTTCAATGCAAATTGACACTATACAAGACAAAGACATAACTGGTGTTTGCTCAATAACACTGTTATGATACATCTCAGATTCCATTAAAAAAAAAACCATTCTGTTATATACATTAGAACTTCATCTAAAAGCTTCAAAATAAGGAGTAGAGGAAATAGATGTATCAAGCAGTTACAGATCATCTTGGATCAAATAATGTTTTTCTGAAAAACTACATGGGATGATAAATCAATATAGCATTTAAAAAAAACCTAAAGTTAGTTTAAAGAACTGAACATTATGACTAAGAAACAGAATCTTCTCAACCAGTTTTTGTGTGAGTTTAACTATATGTATTTAGTATCTAGTAATTCTAGATGCAATAAGAGTGGCCAAAGAGAGTATCTCAATGCCCTGAAAAACAAGATATTTGGCATAAACAATGAAGTAGCTATCATATATGTTTTTGACTAACAAAATAGTGGTTACAAGACGTAGTTTTGCATGTTTTGAAAGTCACCTAGTTCATTAATTGAAATTTGAATAGAATATGTTCCCATATAAAGACTTCAGTTTTGATAAGCAAAACAATATAAGGATGCTATATAGTAACTGTTAAATTTTGAAACTGTGTTCACTGCTCAGTAGTTTCTGAATATATCAAGGTCAACTACAATCCCACAGTAACTATAGATGTGAATTACAAACCTTAAGAAAAGATTGAGCAACAATCAAATCATTCCCTCTAGAATCAAGGAATTCTTGAATGAGGGAGGTTAAGGGAGGTCAAGCTATCTTTTCAAAGGCAAATAAAGAATGTTAAGGAAGTTATGTTATTTCAGAAGTGTGTGAAAGGTTGATGATACCTATAATGATGAACACTTCCTACCTGAAAAAGATACATGGCTTATGGAGAGAAGAAATTGACAAAAAACACATGTTGTCACATTAGGCCATCAAATTTTCATTCAGAATCAATGTTCTTTGTAGTATAATTGTTAACAAGTACAAAGAATGAGTCAAAAGATACTGATATCAGACCATGAGTATCATGCTTACATAAACTTCTGTAAATAAATTTGTTTGTTTTCTATTGTGACCTAACAGATTAGCAAAGTATGGGAAGGAAGGAGACAGCTAATATGATGTATGAGTTACTGGAACACATGCTTCAAAGGACAATGGGTGTATAGAACAAACCCTATCAGCATCATACTGAAAAGATGCCAAAACATTAATTAAAAATAAAATGGTCAATACTTTTGAAAACCATTTACTGTGCTATGATTGTGCTTTAAAGCATTGTAAATTTCATAAAAGTATTAATAATGTTTCCTCTAGTCCAGTTTGAATAATGTCATACACTCAGGCTGGAAGTAAAAGCATTTCTGTATCTTAAAAATACAAATAATTCAGAAATGGACCCAATAAAGAATACAGAGTTTATATCTATATGATGCCAAAATAGGTGGATGTCATTAACCTGTGTTGGGTTACCTTCTTGCTTTCAAATTGCTTAGGGGGCTTATGTCACCCTTCCTGTATTCCCTGCATTCTTTGGTCAGATGGTCAAAGTAGAGAAAGCAATATTATAAACACTTATGGGGGGGTATCTCTAACCCAGTTTGTAATAGTTATACTCATATAATGTGAATTATATGGGTAATAACACCAGGTGAAGAAAGATGCTATGCACACTCTAATTCAACAAATATTTACTGGAAGCTTACTATATCCAAATCACTGTAAAAATGAGTGGGACAGAGCCCTTGCCTTTCAGGAGCTGAATAATGTCTGTCTGGAATGTGTAAAGAAGCTCCCAAAATAGGGAACATTATTTAATTCACTGTATACCAGAGATTAGTAAGTGAACCATTATTTCCACTACCTTCAACTCAATTCATCTGGGTTTGACACCACTGCTCTCTGCAGATGAAAAGAAGATTCCATTTGGTTTATACTAATGCAATTATAACCTGAACAGATATTTTCTGGGCAAAATTGTTTTTCTTCTACCTTCACTTATTCTATTACAAGGTTGAAAGAACTACTATCACCAATATTCAAATATTTCACCAATTTGGCAGCAGAGCAAGACCTAATGTAGGCTCAGAAAGACTGCCGCTGTCTTTCAGGTTGTTAGTCAAAATGTTCTACAAGACACTAACTGCCTTCAAGCTATTTATTACCAGGTGGGCACTATTTCATGACCCCTAAGTAAACAACTCTTGATACGAACAAGATGTCTAATAGGCATCTTTACAAAAACCCACATGTTTTAACACTGGAATTCCTCTAACTTCCTATCATTAAAATTGTCTCTATATGTTATGCATCTTTAACTTCCATTTCAGTGTGCTGAGCTGTTAAAACCAATCTTTGTCTTGAAAGTAAGTAGGTACCTTTGTGCTTTGGAGGGGATGAAGAAGTTTAAAGTTATTACCAAATAAGAGATGGAAGTGTGTGTGTGTGTGTGTGTGTGTGTGTGTGTGTGTGTGTGTGTGTGAGCATGAGTATTGTGTATGTACACCTTTTCCTTTAAAATGTCAGAATTCAAGTTTGGATTGTTTATATTTTAGGGTGTGTACTCTGTTGCTGTGCCAAGTACAGCCTCAATGAAATATCATGTATGTTTATTAAGAAAGAAAACAAACAAATCCTAGAGTTATTTAGATTGGGTGATATTTCCTCCCTTTATAGAAATGATAGAAACACTTCTATACCCTCTTAGGTAAATAGATGATTTGTATTTCCACCATCTGCTTCCATTATTCTCTTTGCATTTTTCCCTCTGTCTCAATCTCTGCTTCAGAAGGGAATATCAATAGTAGCTAATGGAACCTTTAAAGGCAAACAAAAGGGTGCATTCCTCTTGACTAGCTGGGGGAGGGGAGGAAGGGAACCTTTTTTTTTTCCTATTTGTTCTGCAGTGTCCAGGCCAAATTTGGCAACTATAGCTACTAAAAGACTGACAATATCATGCAGTCATGTTTATACCCTGAGGAGTATTGAGTTATTGGAAATGTGCACAGGGGAGAGGTAATAGCTCCCCACTGTCCACAAGCCAATGAATACAGGTGATTTACCTTTCAAAGCCTTTACCATAGCACTCCCTGATGGAAAATGAGGTACCACATACTTGGGATATCCCTTCTCTCATGCAGTCTGATAACTTATTTGCTAACTTTAGAGAAAGTTTAAGGAATCAGCATTATTGCCAAATATCTTTCCATATGCTGCCATGACTGCTGCATAAACTTTAATTTGAGTTAAAGTGTAGTCTATGTAGATACCTCTGACATACTTGTTCTACCTCAAAGAAAATAATGTTTCACAGATGAAGGTAAAGCCACATAGCTCCAGCATCAATTCTTAAGATTTATCCTAAAAAATCCTCATTTCAGCATTTTAGCAAAAGCATATATGTTACCATATAAATCCTCAATTCTCCTTCTCCCCTAGGTAGAAAGCTGAGTATTTAGGTAACTGTAATGAATCTTTTAAGTTTCTTGGTGACTATAGTACCAAGAAAAACATTAATCCTAAAACATATCTCATGTGTATATATTATACATATATATATTATATGGGGGTAATACCTATTTTAGTCATCTCATCATAGTTGTATTCATCTCACAAATGCACTTATAGTCTTACAGGGTTTTGTATGCTTGTTTATTTTAGAGTTGGTGAGATTCAGGACCCCAAAGTGACACTTGGGGGTGCCCAGGCTGCAGTTGGTAATCCCTCCTTCTATCTCCTGATCTACCTACTTACTTTTAAAGTGCTCCATAAGGATTTCCATGGTCCCATTATACCAAAATTTCTTCATGCAAATTCAGTTTGATATTTATTTTTTTCTTCTGATACTAATGCTCCTTATAAAAGGAACATCTGGTTGACTCTCAGAATGATGGGGAATGTGTGGGAAATGAAAGAGAAGTGCCTGAGGGTACTAAGCCATAGCCCATGGGAAACATGAAGACTTTGTAGCATCTAGGCCTGGGCCTTAGAACATTTTCTGTTGAAAGGAACCCCTGTGCCTCCTAAGTACCGCCTATGAAAGGCACTTATTTGAGGACGGGAATGCTTCTCCAAAAATGGATAAATGAAAACAGAGAGATAGTACTTACTCCAAACATTTGTCTGAGGTCCGGATCCCGGAATCTGAAGGGGATATTTGAGACATGCAGCCTCTTAGGCTGCGATTTGTTTTCTGTGTTTTCAGAAGGTTGTGTCTGAGGCTGGCCATCAGTCTGTGCTGCATCATCTGTCTGCTAAAAGAACAAAAGAGAAACAAAGTAAAAGAGGTCTTCAGTATATTTTCAGATCTAATATCTATTTTCCACGTCACTACATAATGAATGAATGCAAGGAATAAAGGAATCAGGCAAGGAGAGGTCCTGAAATATGAAAGATAGAAGAAGGGTCTGTTAGCTTTGCTCAATCCAAAGGATGTGCCTGTATCACTCTTGAGTCTGTTCAGATAAAATATTAACTAAATTCAGTTGGGGGTAGAGTTGAAGAGGAAGGAGAAATGAACCAATTGTTTGGCACTGCATATATAAAAGCTGACCAACTGAATTAAGCATTTACACAATGCTTTAAATACCTTATAAGGCATAGTCCTGTAAAAGTAGGATAGACCTATTTCCAATATTATATAAAAAGATTGAAATCTCACCTACCTGACATAGCCCACTAGAGAGGAAAAGGAGAGGCATGTATTTGTTCTCATGATTTTTAGTATATTAAGCCTGTCATCTGATCATTACCTTTAGATGCTTTTAACACCAATGTGATTTTAGATGTCTTAATTCGCCTGGTTTGGAGTTACAATTATAAGGCACTTTCCTCTAGTGGCTCTGTGAGGAAGCCCATTTGATCTGGAGCTATGAATTTTCTGGACGCTGTTTACAGAAATATAACTTCATTTGAAAAGTAAAATATAAGCAGACATAAGTTAGTAATTTTCTACAGCAAATTTTCAAATAATTATCACTCAGAACAAAGTGCCACCTTCTCCATGAAACTTCTGTGATTCTCCCAGATGATAGAGTGCCCTCTCTTCAAAAACCACCTTTATTAACTTTGCAAGGTTTTTTGTCTACTTATATATGTACATATTTTCTCCCCTATTAGAATGTAAACTTGAAGGCTAGTTTCAGTTCTGTTTTTATATTCCCAGCATTTAGTCCCACGGGAGTGAGGTGGCCTAGTGGATTGAACATTGGGCCAGGAGTCAGGAAGACCTGAGTTCAAATCTGGCCTCAGATACCTAGTAGCTGAGTGACCCTGGGCAAGTTGCTTAACCCTATTTGCCTCGGTTTCCTCATCTGTAAAATGAGCTGGAGAAAGAAATGGCAAACCACTCCAGAATCTTTGCCAAGAAAACCCCAAATGGGGTCACAGAAGGTAGGACACAATTGATATGACTGAACAACAAAGTCCCATACCTGGAGCATAGGCAATTAGTTTACTGACTCATACAATTGGGTATATTTCTAATTAATCCTTAACTGGCATCAGTTAGTTTAATATAACCATGACTTTGTCCCAGATATCATTTAAAATGTCCTTTTTTGATTCACTAATTTATATCTAGAATTCAAATTCCTTTGGGGCTGCTGCCCAGGTCCAGGAGCTCCAGTCAGTGTTGTTCAAAGATCCAACAGGGGGATTTCCTTGGTGGCCAGCAGTTCCTATCAATCACAAGTGACCTTTTCACTTTGCTTAAACATGGAGAGCTATTTAAAGCAATAACCCAAGCTGCAATTACTTGTCTCTAAAGGGTCAATGTCATGCTTCCTCCGACTCCACTGCATTCTTTCTTCCAGGTAACCAAAGCAGAAAGAGATTATAGTTATGTATAGCAGAGCCTTAACTAGGTGTTTTTTCTGCTTGTGATGAGGTCTACAAACCACACCCAAGGCAAGTGGTAGAAAAATAGGTGGATATTATGGATGGGTGAGGGAGGATGGGAGGATACTCTGTTGCAGGCAGAGAAACCCTAAAGTCTATGAGTAGATCTAGGATGGGTAGAAGAAAGCACTCATCCCAGCCTGCCATCTAGGACCTTACTATTTTAACTAATTCTTACTAAATATGCACTAAACTCTCTAGTTTCTCTACTGATGAAGGACTGAGTGTTATTAGCACCCTCTAAATTGTGTGATATGTTGCAAGGTTCTATTCACCCCACATACTAGTAACAGTTCTGATGAAGGGTATCTCTGATATATATATATATATTTCTTTTCCAAACAAAAGAAAGAAACTTTCTATTCTAATCCTAAATGGTAGAGAAAAGGATCTTCCTGTACCCCACACTTCTAGTAATAGGTGTTCCTTGAACAAGAAATGACACTACTTGTAGTGGTACTCTTAACAACCCTCAATTTTTACAAACTGCCTCAGTAAGAAAGATCCTTAGAAACCTATTCGCAGAAAGAACTCGTATCTTGTATCAAAGAACATCTGTTGAAAAATGTAAACAAAGCTTTCAAACACAGATTTAAAATCATTTCAAAATAACAAGTGAGTCTAATTTAAGAAGAAGAAGGATGAAAAAAAAAGACATCTTTAGGTCATAATTTATATCTAAAGCCTTATATTGCTGGGGTGGAGATATAAATATATATATATATATATATATATATATATATATATATAATATATATGTGTGTGTGTGTGTGTGTGTGTGTGTGTGTGTGTGTGTGTGTGTGTGTGATGGACCATCTAATTATATATATTAAAAAGTGTTTTCAATGTAGCATTTAATAGACCCTCTCAAGAACAGTTCAGGCACCAAAGAAAAATGAATATTGGAAACCCACCCCTTTCCTTGATTTCCTACCTCCCCTATCCTGAACCTGGAGATGCTAATATATCAAGTATCTAGGGCTGTGGAAACCATTTCACCCCGGGGACTAAAGGCACTGAAAATACAGCTTTGCTGTAGAAAGCAGGATCTCCTTGAGGACAAAGGGAGATGACCATATCTTCCTGGGCTGCGAACATAATAGGCAACTTTTCTTGAGTGGTAGAATGCCATAAGTGAATTAAAGGGCAAAACAAGAACAAAAAATATTTCTCAGAAGTACTGCCTGAAGAAACTTAATGCAGCTTGAGACTACCAAGGCCCAGCATCTTGAAAAATTACATCCCTTATTGGTAATAAGAGGACCAGTGATGCTGACTTGAGGAAACTACCTTAAAATCTTTCATTAGTGTAGTGCCAGGAACATAGTAAGCACTTAATAAATGTTTTTCATTCATTCATTCATTCCTCATCCGTTCATTCAAAATTACTACTTAACTGCAAATTAAAATGGTTTATTTCCCTTTCAGAGAAGAGGACTTACTTGCATTTAAATTTTACCACAACTGCAGAATGTTTCAGTTTAATAAACCTAATTAGGAATTACAGAGATTATGATTAAACATATTAAATGATTAATAGCATTATGTCACTCATGTGAAAATTAAAATTAATCATCTTTAGTCAAACAGTACTTTGGAGAAATCTTCGTGTTGTTTTCTTTGATAAAAACATACAACGCTTAATTAATCATTTTGTAACATGCATTTGTACAAGTGTCCACGAGTTAGCATATATGAATACCTGTGTGCATAGCATAAGTCACAAACAGGTGAAGAAAGAACAGAAATGTGTTCTTTAAGATTATCGTATGATGTTTTGATTTCACTTTTTCTACTACAAGTGTGTGTGAATGTCCATGGATTCTGTGCTGCTGTGGCTCTTTTTTTGTGCGCTTTACCTAGGAATAAATACCAAGAAAAAACTCAATTCAATGTCACTGCATGAAAGAAAAGCTTGTTAACTCATAGAAAGACTCTGTCCTCAGGTAGCTGATGCATTTTTGTTGCATAGGAATACAATTCTCAGCATAACTATAGACTAATGTTTGAGAAGAAAAACCTACCATTTCTTTATACCTAGAATAATTTTCCTCTGACTATGCTGAAGGTATAGTTTTAATGGGAGTATCTTGATAATCAATTGTAGATTGGGATTTTTGTTTGTTGCTGGTTTAGGAAATCACCCCTGAGTAGGCCTTGACCATAACACTATTCCTAGACACTATGACTTCCATTACTTCATTATATACTAGCCCTTCTAAAGTCAATGAAAATACAACCCTAGAAAAATATTCCAAATTACTACTAATAAAAGAAATGATAATTAAAAACAACTCTGAGGTTTTCATACTTCATATCTATAAAAAATAGCAGAGATAGAAATAGTTACTGCTTGAAGGCTATAGGAAGCTAAGCACACTGTATTTAAAAAATATATTATTATAAATTTAAATAGCAACATATGAACATTTCAATCTGCAAAGACTAGAAAGAGGATGGAATATGAAACTTTATATAAAATTATATGGAAGTAAGAATTTCATGAAAATCCTGATTTCATAGCATTTTCTCTTCCTTCCTTAAACCTGCTGATGTTTTGATGTTTTCAAGCTCCCAGCTGCAACATTACCATGACAGGAGGAAGGTTCCTTAACATGCAAGTGGGTCCAAAGGAGTGCTTATCTTTTTGCAACGGCTTAGCTACAGGTTCCTGAATAAAGTTGTTACAAAAATTTTAAATCTATATATTACATTAAATAGTAATAAAATTGTCCTCCTTGTCTATCTCCCCTTCTAAACTGTTTTTTGCTCCCTTCTATGTATTTTTAAATGCTTTAAGGTTTACAAAGTGTTTTGCGAGTATTATCTCCTTTTATCTCACAATAATCTTGAGTGTAGGTACTATTATCGTTTCCATTTTACAGATGAAGAAACCAAAGCAAATAGAAGTTAACTGACATGCTTTGGGTCACACACCTAGTGTCTGAGACTGCATTTGAATCTGGTTTTGCTAACCCCAGATCTAATGCTCCATCCACTATGCCACCTCACTCACACCACTTCACTCCTACTCAAAGGGGAAATATGTTATATAGGAATACCTTACTTTATACAATACACTCCAGAAAAGTTGGGTATAAATGTAAATTTATCATAAATTTGTTAGGAAAGTTTATTATTTAAAGGACCTCAGAAAAACAAAGAATTGTGTGTTAACACAAATAATCAATTTCTTTGTTTTGTTGGACATTTGTACCTATGTTTCTTAAAGCAGGGCACATTTTTATCATTAAATTAATTTTGATTTAAATTAATACTATTAACATTACATCAATATCTTGATTTTGTATGAGAGTCTGGTTATAAAACTTCACTTTGATTTCCCCGACAAATGTGTACAAAAGTAATAAAAACAAATTTATCTCAATTTTATAAATGAGAAAACTAATGGGAAATGAGGAAACTGCCCAGATATATACCGTAGAGATTGGCAGTTACATATAAAATCATATTTTTATTTTTTATTTTGTATATGGAAATTCTCATTGTAACTGATGTTTGTTAAGTTCAGAATAAAAACATCAAGAAATTTAATTTTCAAAAGGAAGAAATGACTTGCCCAGTGTTATGCAGATGTTAAGTGGTAGAGCTAGAACTCTCCTAAATCCAAGCCTTTTTGGAAGGAATTTTAATAAGAATTGTGGAAAGATCATGAGTCTAGAGTTCGAATTCTATTTCTGCTATTGACTACATGAGTTACCTTTGGCAGATCAATTTTGCTGGATCAAGTGAAGTGATTCAAATCAATTACCTTCAAGGTCCCTTTCAAGTCTAAACTGTCTCTATTCTATAAGAAAAGACAGCACAAGCTTGTGAATTAGGCTCTGGAAAAGTAAGAATTTTCATGAAAATCATGATTTCATAGCATTTTCTCTTTATTCCTTAAACCTGCTGACGTTCTTAAGCTTCCAGCTGCAACATTACAATGACGTGAGGAAGACATGTGAGTGGGTCCATAGGACTGTTGATCTTTCTGCAAAGGCTTAACCAGAGGTTTCTGAATAAGCTCATTACAAGGGCAGTGCCTTTTCTTGCTTTGGTCTGGTGATAAATCCCTATCTGGATTTGGAATGTTTGCTGCAGGTATTTCTTAATAAACAAACTCCCTAGATACTTCCGTGTGTTATCAATGCTACGAAAACACCGCCGGGCTTTAATCTCCTGAAGATCACTTAGTGCCTTCACAAGGACTTTAATAAAGAGCTGGGGGCCTCCTCCCTGTCCATAATCATTCCTAATTCAATGAATAGCTCAGAGCTACCCAAAACTAATCCCAGTGAAATTGGATTTAGGCATCGACCAATCCAGCAGTGACTATATCAAAGGATGAATGCAGTCTTACAAAAATAGGTGCCTTTTGGCTGCCCCTCTTAATTTTGTCTTCTTTCTTTGCCTATTAATACTCCTTGTCCCACCTCTCAAGTCCACCATGCCTAGCATTCTGGTTATTTGTTAATGTTTATATTTTCTTATAGACCAAGTCTTGATTTTATATTGGGATAAGGTATGGAAAAGCACTGGAATGAAGATTTGATTGCTTTAGGCAATGCCTAATTGCAGAAATTCTTTCTTCCAGGGCAGGTGAGTACCATTTCTGCAACACAGATTCTAAAAGAGTTGAGTAGACAATTTAGAGGTTATGTGACTTGCCTAGGGTCATAGGGGCCAGTATGTGAAAGATGGAAGTTGAAGCTGGGTCTTCCTCACTCTTTGGCCCTCTGCTAACGACACCATGCTGTCTCCCTAGGTCTTTGGATTATCATCACCTAAATCATATACAAAATTGGATTAAGGTTTGGCAGGCAGAAGAAAAGAACTGTGACATGGCAGTAATGATATAAGAGCCTTCTCTTTTAGTTTTGATATTGCTAACCCTGTAACTAGCCTCACTGCTGCCTCTAGGATAATAAATGTGAATTAGTTAAATATCATATTCTAGGGTGGGTAAAGGTCAGGAAACTGCAACTATCTGCAAACAAAAGAATGAGTGGCTCAAAATGGATAGATGTCATTGTCAACCAAAGAAATACCCTTATAGAGGAGCAGAGTCAAAGGACAATCTCACTGCACACTGCCCATATGTTACTTGGGCTGGAGGCAGAGAAGAACATTCTGCATCTAGGACATTAAATATATTTAAATAAGAAAAAAATACCAGCAGCAGGAGCAGCAGATTATTTTACAACTGTATATATTTTACTATCTCTAATTCCACTATTAGCCTCCTAAAAACCCAAGACATAAGAAGCTAATGGAACGTTATTTTCCCCACCATTAGCCTACTGAATATTTAGTATTGTATCCACACTACAGACTTGTTTTTCCTTTTATGCACAAGGTTCTTAAAAGTGATAAATAAAAAGTATATTTTTGAAAAGCCAGCTGTTTCTTTCTCCTACACCAATCAAGTTATTTCTCTGAGAGAAAAGCTTGTGAATGTCTTCTAGGCATTATTTGATTAAGTTGACAATATTATGTGAGCAATGGTTGAGTACCCACTGTGCTTTACTTTTGACCAAATTGATTTGTGTAATGAACACTTGTTCAGTCTCTTCTCTAAGCTTGAATAGGGCTCTTGATTTAACCAGTAATGCTGGAAGCCAAGTGAATTTACAGCACCCACAGTCCCTCTCTCTCAATCTGGAGAGAATAGCAAGAGCAGTACATGAGCAAGCATAATTCAATCCATTGGGCTATAAGCTCAGAAAATAATATCACAGAGCTCTGCAATATACCCATTTGATTTGATTTGTAAACCTGATAAAAAAGCAATCGAGAAAAGTTCAGGGAGAAAAATATATATGTTCTAAGCAAAAATGTAACCATATTGAATGTGTACAAAGAATTGAAAAAAATCATGCATACTAAATCAACTTCATACCTTGCTTAGACAATATTGTGCATTCTCCACTTAAAATGAAGATTGTGAAAATTCATTTTCCATTTTTTTTTAAAAGGAGCCTTGGGAAAGAATTAAACCTAAGTTTGGTGTTTTTGCGGGATGCTATTTCAAAATTTACTGCCAAAGAATGTCGGCACATGAAAGATTCACTTGACTTTGACCTGCTCCCTCCCCCATTTCAGCTCTGTTGGCAAACAGATGAGTTAATCACACTGCTTTTGATGTAGTTAATGTGTTATTCCCCAGCTCTGTAGCACTGGCTTTACAAATATGTGTCATATAGTTTAAAAATATATACAATTTTGCTGAACTCTGAGAAATTCAGGAAACATGGCCAATGACTCAGTCAATTAATGGGAGAGATGGTATAGGGCAAAGGACAAAGAACTCCTATACTGTATCTACTGATCCCTGAATACAGGAGACACTATAGTAGATATTTTTATTCTTTAAAACGTGCAGAAAGCAGGTACCAGAAACCAAATGTTTGACATTAGAAAGGGAGATATGATTAAGTAGTCTTGTCAAAGCAGATGCCAATTGACAAAATGAAATTTCTAAGATGTTTCATTCACATAGTCAGGTCCTGGAGAGAATACTACTGAGAAGAAGACGACCTGAAAGCCTGGATGACCTTTAGTGAAGTTTTAAACCACTTATATCAAGGCTCCTAAGAGAAGGAAAACAAAGACAAAAGTTGTCTTTCCTAGGTTTCCTCTGATCCAAGTGGCTCTTTCTCTAAGGTTAAGAGAATCATATCTTTGAGTGAAGTTCCTGCCTCAAATGAATCCCTTCCCAGTCCCATATTTGGCCTACAGACATGACCAGGTAAATTCTCAGTGGAATATTCATTATTCCAGGTGAGTAATAATATTAGAGTCTCCTCCACTATCTTGGGTTAATCAAATACTCATTATGCTAGGTCCTATGGCAAGGAGAGTTTGTAGAATTTTTGCCTCAGTATTATCATATTCTCATGAGAAGATATAACTAAAAGTATAGTTTTTCCATCCTTTAGGAGCAACAGCAAAATAAACTGTGTGCCCCCTTAAGAAAACATGTTGTAAAATTTTCCTTATCTAATTAAACAGGGTTGCTATCTTTGCTTCATATAACAATTCTGACAGATGAGGAAACTCAAAAAGTAAATGACTTACTATGATAATAGCATACAATTAGTTAGCAGATGAACAAGACCTACCAGCCAGGTCTACTGAAATAAGGCAGGTACTCCTTCCACTTTAACATGATGCTTTTATGGTCTCTCTGTACTATGGTCAAGTAGTGGCTTGGATTTCCTACAAAATCCCAGAGTACAGGACCAATGCCTTCCACACATCAACCATAAACTCTGTATTCTCATGCATAAAGAAAACTGAATGGACAGTCTAAATTGCAGACTCTCTGGAACAAAATCAGACAGGATCAACCTTATCTCTCAGTAGAAAAGAAATGAAAATCCACTTGGTCCTCAATTCATCATCCAGAGAAATAAACAGATTCCTAGAACACCAAGATATGTTTTCCCATCAGCAAAACCCTTTTGATAAAAGGGCCTGGCATCTATTTCCAATGCAATTTCTGTAGAGGAAAAAAAATACAAAAGGCATTTTCTGAAGCAATAAGTCATTTGCTCTATGAAATAAATTATATATGGACTCACCCTGAAAGTAAATGGTAATCTTAGAAATGTGTGATCAATCTGTTAATACAGAAGTTGCTATTAGCCTAAAGACCTGGTGTGACACATTTCAGTTGTCAAGGCAGTTTTTAACAAACAAACACTACTGAAAGGCATTCCATCATCATCCATTTCATACTTGCATGGACTCTGGAAGTCTACTGATCTGCTTCATTAAAATCAAAGTATACGCATCCTCCTCTGGAAGTTGAACCTTCAACATCCAAACCACAGATAAGAAAAAATTGCCTCCAAAAATAGGTCTGTGGTCAGTAAAGTTATAGTCTTAGTTGTAATCATTTGAATATCTTTTTAAAAAATAGATACTAGTAAATTTTTTAAAAAAGACATATTTAGAATCTTACATGGAAAAACCTCAATCTGCTACACTCAAATGTTTTCTTAATGAAGAACATGACTAAGCTACTATAACTAAAAGGAATTAGTTTTCATCATTTTTATCTTTCAAATTTAAGAACGCAGCTATAAGCATAATTTGGTTATAATTTGTAAGGAAATGTGGATTCTCAACAAAACTTCCATTCAATTTTCCTTAGCCTTGCTATTCTTTTGAAAAATGCCTCCAAACCTTCCTTTCCCTTATAATATCTCACTCCTACCCCCCCCCGAGTTTTGCATATTATTTTATAAGGTGCTTTCCTTTAGTACCACGTATCTGTATAACATATTGCTATGTACAAGTTTACACATTGGTATACTCCAATCATTCAGCTTTATCTCTAAGTTTATGACATAAAAACATGCTTAATTAGAGGAAAGCCTGCAAGAGCACTTAGCCTAGAGTCAGAAGTCCTGAGTTCAAATTTTGGATTTACTACTTATTAGCTGTGTGAAACCAGACAAGTCACTTCATTCTAAAACTCAGAGGGAGCTTCAACTAGAATAGAGGGCATCTCAAGTAAAATCTGATGGGGGGTTTTTTTCCTCCATTCAGTAACCAAAATGACACTACAAAAACACAAGTCTGACCACACTCAGTGGCTCCCTTATTGCCTCCAGGATCTAATACAAAATTCTCTGTTTGGTTTTTAAAGTTCTTCATGACCAGGCCCCCTCCTACCTTTGCAGGCTTCTTAAACCTCACTACTTTCTCCTTACTCTTCAACCCAATGACCCTGGCCTCCTTGCTGTTCTTCAAATGAAACATTCCACCTCTCAGCTCTGGGCATTTTGTGTGGCTGTCCCCCATATCTGGAATGTTCTCTCTCCTCATCTCTGCGTACAGGCTTTAAGTCCCAACTAAAAATCCCCTCTTCTGCAGATGTCTTTCCCAACCTTTCTTGAGTCTAGTGCCTCCCCTTTCTTCCTTATTTCCTAGTTAGCTTGTATATAGCTTGTTTGTATATATTTGTTTGCTTGTTGTCACCTCGATTATACTATGAGCTCCTTAAAGGCTGGATTTGTCTTTTGCCTCTATTTTCATCTCCAGAACTTAGTACAGTGCCTAGCACATAGTGGGAGCTTAATAAATGTATATTACTGACTAATATGTCTTTTTTTGTGAACCGTTTCAGTTCCCATGGTTTTATCATTCATTTCTATGTAAATGATTCCCAGATCTACTTATCCAGCTCTAATCTTTCCCTTGAGTTTCAGATCTGTATTACCAATTATCTATGGGATATTTCAAGCTGGATGGTCCAGAGATATATTATCATGTCTAAAATTGAAATCATTTTCATTCCCCCTACACTCTCTACTTTGCCAGACTTCCCTCTCTGTCAAAGGCACTATCATCCTTCCAGTGGCTCAGATTCACATTCTCAACGGTATCCTTGACATTTCATTCTCCTTCATGCACATATTCAATCAGTTGTCAAGTTGTTTCTCATGTCAAATCATCTCTCACATTCAACCCTTTCTTTCTACCCATATACCCACATGAGTTCAGGCCTTCTTCACCTCTCATCTAAATTACTACAATAGCCTTCCCTATACAACCAATTCTAGTGCCTTCCTTTTGTCCGTAAAGTAAAATATAAACTTCTCTGTTTAGTTTTTACTGCCCTACTCAGCTTGGCCCCAGTCTCATTGGACTTTATTCCTCTATGCACACTCTGATATCAAACTGAACTGGCCTTCTCTCTCTCTTCAGTCACAACACTTCTCCACTTGTTGCCATGCCTTTATACCAACCATTCCTCCTTATGCCTGGAACACACTCCCTCCTTACCTCTGTCTCATAGAGTCCATTTCTTCCTTTAAAAGACATCTCAGACAACATCTCTATGAAGCCTTTCCTAATCCTACCTCCACCGCACCAATGGTGACCTCCTTCCCATAGTACCTTGTATTTAACTATTTCTTGTGTGCAAAAATTTTCTGTTTATGCTATATCTATCTATCTATCTATCTATCTATCTATCTATCTATCTATCTATCTATCTATCTATCTATGTTTGTCTCCTCATCAGAATGAAAGCTCTTTGTGATTAGGGATCACTTCCTTCTTTATACTTTTCTCCCTAGCATCTAGCCCACAAGAGTTTGAACTAAGTCGGTAAAAATGTGAGTTTAAGGTATCTAGATGATGCTGATGATTAGGTTGCTGGACCTGAAGTCAGGGAAACCTAAGTGCATATTTGGCCTCAGAAGCTTACTAGCTGCCTGACCCTGGGCAAGTCACTTAACCTCTTTCTACATTATTTTCCTTATCTGTAAAATGGAGAGAATGATAGCACCTACTTTTCCGTGATAGTCATGAGAATCAAATGAGAATATTTGTAAAATGTTTTGCAGATCTTAAAGTGCTATATAACTGCTAGATAGTATTATCATTGTTGCCTGACCCCTAATGGGGACTGAATAAATATTTTCTGATTCATTGTTGATATAATGGAAGGAACATTTTATTAAGAGCCAGGAGACCAGGGATCTAATCCCATCTTTTCAATTTACTATTTATATGGTCTTGGATAAATTCTTTGAGCCTAAAACTAGTCCCTATAAAAGAGGCAACACTTTCATTCCTTACCTCATAGGGCTGTTATAAAGAACCAGTAAAATAACTTTTGTAGGCTTTGTGAATTGTAAAGTACTAATTACTTCAAGGGGGAGGGGTCTGCTAGCAAATGTTAACAACTTGGCTGGGATTGGTATGGAGAATGCACCCCTCCTACACAACAGATTTGTAAATTTAATCTGCATTATTAATATTTTCCCCATCACCTTCTTAAGTTTAGGTAATCAACAAAACAATGAATCAAACTGTGACTTGTAGCATGTGCACATTCCCAGGTACAAATGCTCATATTGAAAATTTAACAATTGGTTCTATCTAGTACAGCCAGAGTGAGCTGGCTCCAACACATGGCTGACTCTATTCCATTTAAAAGTAGTTACTTATCTTTTAGGTAAAAAACACTTCTAGACTTACTAATTCAATCAGAACTAGGTTTGAACAATGCCTATATATCTCCTTGAATCTATCATTGGATAGCAATCTAGCATTGGATGAGACACATGGCCCCTGAGAAACTTTTATAAAATGAGGAGCTGTCTCAGAACTGGAGAATACAAGGGCTTGGCTGTGGAGAGGAAGGAGTGGAGACAACCTGAGCTGAGCTGAGCTGCAAAGAATTGTGATCTGGTACAATTGAAAGAAGGATGAAAAGATAGAACTGAGCTGTGTCAGAAAAGAGAGACATTGAAAAGGATTTCAAATTACCCCTACGGAAATCTTGAAGCCAAAGAGTCAGGCTAATGCCACTGCTTGTATCTACTTATTCAAAGACCGAGGAAAATTCCAAGAAAAGATCTACTCTTTCCTGGACATTCTTTCTCTATGCTTATCTCTCAACACATATTGTAATACAATTTGCTGCTTCTCCTTTACTTAAATGCTTTCTATCACCTGAATTTTGCTTCAACCACAAAGATCAGGGGCTAGCTAGACATAAATATAAATTAATTTTAATTAGAGAGGCAAACCTTTGCCTAAATGTTAGGATTTTTTTTAAACTAGAGTCTCCGAGCAATTGTAATTGTACTGTTAAGTTTTTACTTAATATAAACTGTCTAAAGCAGCAGAAAAAGGAACCATGTAAACCTGAGGGGGTCATTATATTGCCTGAGGCTTAAAATGAGCTAAAGGGTTTAATAGGGTGTTTAACACAAATGCAAAGTATTTTGATGGTCATGACTGGATATTTTCTCCAGAAGACCAATCTGGTAGCAATGTGCAGAATGGACTGGAATGAGAAGGGAATAGCATTTGTGATAATGAAATAAATTTATGATAATAGTAAGATGAGAGAAGCTGAATTAAGCAGTGGACAAGGGTTATACGCAAGAAATATTATATAGGTCAAATCCATAGCATTTTGGTGAATGAGGTGGTAGAAAGGGATGTGAGTGAGGAAAAAGCCGAAAACAGCATCTAGGTTTTGAGCCTAGATAACTAGAAGAATGAATATTGGTGAAATTAAGAAAAATGGGGAAATCCAAAGGGAAACTTCTTCAAAGTCAGAAAGCATACGGAGGTAGGAGATGAGTTTGTTTTGAGCATGTTGAGTTCATTGCTCACATTTTCCTATACATCTCTTACCTATAATTCCCCACCACAAGCCACCTTTATGTCTTGAGACTCTCCTTTCTGAAGAAGTGGGACTGGCACAGAATCCCAGAGGTAGAAGGGATGTCAATGGCCATCCCATTCAAGTCCAACCACAAAAATCCAACCTATACTAGAAATTTCCTACTATGAAATATTATGTGAGGAGGCAGGGGTTACTCATGACCTCTCAATGCACTTCTAAAGAGCTCTAATTGTTGGCAAAGTTTTCCTAGTATCAAGACCAGATTTATTTCGTGGCAACTTTTATCCACTGTTCCTGTTTCTGCTTTCTGGGGCTAAAAGGAGTAAGTCTAGTTCCTCTTCCATATGACAGTTTTTCAAATAGCTGCAGATAGCTTTCATGTGCCCCCTGATTCTTCTTTTCTCCAGGCTAACCACACTCAGTTCTTTCAACCAATCTTCAGTCCAAGCCTACCCTGGTCATTGGGTTCTGATGGCTCAGAGTAAATGTAAATAAGCAATTATTTCTGTTTTGGCCAGAAACCCTGAGGGTCTCCCCCTCCCAGATTGATTTTTGGCTTTTTAACTAGGTAAAAGAGGCCATTCTTTGCCTCATTTCTTACCTAGCCTTAATCACTGAATGGGCATTGCCTCAGATAAGTTGAGACCTGGGAAAGACCTTAGTTTAAAAAGGCCAAGGTCTCCCACTGCATCTGGGGCCATCTCTGGTCCTGATCTACATTCTGTGACTAGACCCAGATGGCTCCAGAGGAGAAAGTGAGGCTGATGACTTTGCACAGCCCTTCCTCACTTAAATCCAATTCACTTGCAAATCATGACATCACCTTCCCAATGTGACAGTCCTCTTCAAGAAGGAAGAGCAAACAACAACTATGAGATGGACTCAAGGATTTTACCATCCTGATTGCCCTCTTTTGGATATGCTCCAGTTTATCAATCTCCTTTTTAAACTGTGATGTCCAGAAGTGAACACAACACAATACTTTATATAAGAGGTCTGTCTAGGGCAAAGTACAGTGGGTTTATTGCCCCCTTATTTCTGGAATCTGTGCTTCTCAATACAATCCAATAATATCACACTAGCTTTTTTACCTACCATGTAATACAAGTGAAACATGTAGATCACCAAAGCCACCAGATCTTTTCTAGGATAACTACTCTATCCACCACTCTTCCACTTTATCTTTGAAACAGATTTTTTTTTGTAACCAAAAGTAAGATGTTTTTATATTTATTCCCATAAAATTCATGTTCTTGGAATTAGCCCCGTATTCTAGTCTATCAACATGGATCTTTCTCGATCCTGTCACCCAATGTGTTAGCTGTCTTTCCAAGGCACAAGAACTCTTGAAAGTCATTATATATAGGGAGAAAAATCATTGAATTAGAAAGAAAACAAAATAGAACAAAGAGGGAAAACCTGTATACTTTTTGGTGACAATTACTACATCTTATTTTATCTTTTTATCTCTCTTAGACCCTTGGACAGTGCTATACCCATAGTAGGCACCTTACATCATACATACATACATACACACATATAGATGCATATTAGGTGAGTACGTGTATATAAATTTATACATGTGTGTACATACATATGTGTAAATATTTGTTTCTGAGGATCTGGTGCTGCTATGAATTAAATGAGGCAATTATATATATAGCAATTCAAAAAATTTTTAAATTCTACAGACATAAAGGATGGTTATCATTAGTTTGTACCCAAGCCTGGGTCTGAGCTTAGAGAAAGTGATTGCTTTGCACTCTACCAAAGGCACAGCAAACATATTCCTTCCTTTCCCCTACAATGAAAAACTCTGCTCAGCCAAATCACTTTCATCTCTTAATTTAAGGCTAAGAGGAAGAAAAGGTTTTCAAATTGTATTTCTAATTTAGGCAAAGCAAGAGCTTTCTCCAGGTATCTGATTGCCCTCATTTCTGTAGGGCTACTGGGGAAAAAAAAAAGATATTGCAATAATAAAATCTAACCATAGAATTTCAAAAAAGATATGACATTCTGCTTGGGAAAATTCACTGCCAGTTTTGATTATTTTATATTTTTTATTCCTTATACCGCATTCTAGATTACATGAAAACTTTCAGTGTAATGGTTAACTGAGTCTTTCACCAATATCTTATTACCTTAACCCAAATCAAACAGACTATATACCAGCCCTACCAACCAGAGCACATGTTGAATGGAACTTCTGTCCTGTTCACTAACTAATTCATAGCACTTTTAAGATATTTTGGTGCAAAAAGAAAAAAAAAGGAGAGAATACCTTCAGAAACATTTTTATTCAGTTATGAAATAACTAAGATTTCTATAAGCAGAGTTAGTTTAGCATAAACTTCTATACTTCTATAAGCAGAGTTAATTTAGCATAAAATTTTGCCAGCATTTATCGTGAAAATGAATTCCAACTAAAATTTTTAGCTGTTGATTAAATCAAATTGTGCATTTTTTCATTTTATTTTGTTTTATTACCACAAAAAGAACTCATTCCAAAATCTCAACTACCTTTGTCTTGAATAGCACTTTATAGTCACATTACTGAATTTAGGATATACATTTGATATCAGTTATCAACAATGTAATTAAGTGAATGGATATTCTTTAAGGAAGTTCAAAAGAGAGATCTTTTGAAATAATTTATATGAAGGAATTTAGTAAACACAGAGAATAATAAATACATCATAGAATCTCAGAATATTAGATCTGGAAGTGAGCTTAGATGCCATCTAGTCCAACTGTTTCATTTTTACAAGTGATGTATCCATGAGCCAACAGGTACAACTACTTATTTGCTAGATGTCCTGGCTAGACCATAAATTCTTTGAATTTCAATTCTGTCTTACTCATTTGTGTAGCCTACTCCTCTCCCCAGTGGTATCTCTCAAAGCATCCTACAGATACTAGACACTCAATATCTTTGCTGACTTTATTTTTCCCAAGTGGCACAAATACTTGGTGGTAAAACTGAGACTAAAATACGGATCTCTTCATGCCTCCAAGTACAGAGCTCATAACAATGACAGAGAGCACAAAATGGAAATAAGCATATTCAATAAGAGCTTAAATACATTCCTGAATAGCAGATCAATAACAAGTAATTAGTATGAAGTTGGCAAGGTTTATGGTAGTTATCTCATCTTTGACAGAAACAATCATCTCCTACAATACATCTCTTGGAGTCACTGTTTGGAAAATGGGTCTGTCTTGGACAGATCACTGATTTGACCAGTCTGTCATTTTTACATTTTTATGGTGTTTTTTATTCAGAAAAAAAAGTGAAAACAGTTATTACACTTTTAATCAAAATAAAAAAGAATTTCCTTTTCTACTTAAGACAATGTTAACACATAGAGGAAGAACTAAATCAAAGTTGCAATTTAATAAAAATCCAATGAGAAACACCAAATATTACTCACAAGAACTCAAAATGACATCTCAGAAAATTACTAAAAAGCATAACCAAGAAAAAAAAATGTCATCAGGAAGGAACCACATTTCAGTGAGTGCCTGAAGATAGAAAGAGTGAGAGAAGAAGTTTAAGATGAGAAGTTTGTTCATTATAGGGCAGGCCTTTCAGAGGGCCCAGTAGAAGGGTCAGGTGGATCTAGAGTGGGATGAGGGTGTGGGGGGGGGGGTTTGAAAAAGGAACCTTACCCAAGAGGATGGGTAAGGTTAGGGAGAGGAGGTGATTCTTCAGCAGTTGAGAGTTCAGTATACCGGGAAGTGGGAAAGTAAAAAAGTTAGGAATAAATACTACTAGCCATTGAGGAATGAATCTGTGACGATTATCAGTGGGGGGGGGCAACATCCATGAGAAAGACAGATGATTAAAAATTTTAAGGCTATCCCTTGAGGTACTGCAATGTGCAATGCTGCGGCCCCAGGATATATTTTCATTACTTAGTTCGGACATCATTTTGTTTCTCTTTTTTCTTCTTCCTTTCTGTTGGCCAGCATTAAGCCATTTCACCATTTCACTGACCCTGGACAATACCAGAAGAATTCAGCCAATCAGTCTAGCTTAATGATAGATTGCACATGTTCTTAATGATCACACACTAGAGTTTTCTGTATCATGTGAGGCCCTGGCTCATACTTTACTGAAAAAACTGAGACCATTCTCTTAGAGATCTCCCATATACCATGCTTCTCAACTCATCATTCAGATGTCTTCCCCCACTACCTCCTCCTGTACTCTGGTCTTGGATGTAAAGGTTGTCTTATCTTTCTCAAGGTTAATCCCTTTATATGTACCAATGATCTCATTCCCTTTCCTTCTCAGCTTCTCTAGTTGATTAATCCCATGATCGCCCCCATTCTGGCTTATCTTCATTCTCTTCCTATCTACTGGCCCCTTCCTTGCTGCCTAAAAACATGCCCCTGTCTCCCTCAGCCTTAAAGGATCCTCATTTGATCCTACCATCTCCATTATATATTATCTCCATTAGGGATAGCCCTCCCTTTATGGCTAAACTCCTTGTGAAAACAATCTACAATATCAGCAGGTAGTTTCATAAGGCAGTTTACAAAGGAAGAAATCCAAGCTATCAATTACCATATGAAATTTCTAATCACCAATAGAGAAATGCAAATTAAAACAACACTGAAGTTTCACCTCACAAAGACAACAAAAAAGAAACATGACAAATGTTGGAGGGGCTATAAGAAAATACGCACATTGATACATTGTTGGTGGAGCTGGAAATTAGCCATTCAGAAAAGCAATATGGAACCATGCCCATAAAGTTACTAAACTGTTCATCATTTGACCCACCTGTATACTACTACTAGGGATATCTCCCCAAAGAGATCAAATAAGAGGAAAAGGCCCTAAAAGTATAAAAATATTTATATTTATCTCTTTTTATGGTATCCCAAAATTGAAAACCATGAATGCCTTCCTATGGGGAAATGACTAAACAAATTATGAATGCAGTGGGAATTATTATGCCATAATAAATGACAAAATGGTTAATTTCAGAGGAAGATCTCTGTAGAAGTAGAACAAATTGTACAATAACAACAACATTGTAGAGAAGATAACTCTGAAAGACTAGAACTTTGATCACTACCTTGATAAAACACAATTCCAGAGGACTAAAAATGAAACACATTGCTTACCTCCTGCCAGAGAGGTGATGAACTTAAAATGCAGAGAAAACGTACATTTGCAAGCATTGCCAATGTGGAAATTTGTTTTGCTGGACTATACATGTTTGTAATGTGAATTTTTTTTTTTGTTTTTTGGGGGTTTTTTTGGAAGGATAGGGGTAAATTCAAAGAGGGCAGTGGGAAGGATATATTGTAAATTCCTGTAAAATAAATAAATGAATTTATTTAAAAAGAAATCAAGGCCATCCATACCAGATAGCTTCAATTCCTCTCTTCTAATTCCTCTGTAATGTCTTCTAACCCCATCATTCAAATGAAACTTTGCTCTCCAAAATTACTTATACTCTTACTTGCCAAATCTAATGCCTTTTCTCAATCCTGATCCATCTGGGCTTCTCTGTAGCATTGGACACTGTTGATCACCTGTTTCTGGATACTCTCTCATCATTACATTTTCATGACAGTGTCTTTTTGTAGGTTCCCCACTATCTCTCCTTCCCAGTCTCCTTTGCTGGTTCTTTATCCATGTCATTACAACTAACAGTGGATATTCTCCCCAAGGCTCTGTCCTGGGCCATCTTCTTTTCTTCCTCTATATTCTCTTGCTAGTGATCTAATCAGCTTTATTAGGTTCAGTTGTCCTGTCTATGCAGATCATTGTTTCTTTCAATTTCCAATAGCACAGCACCAACTACTTTTTGGACATCTTGAATTGGATTTCCTGTAGACATCTCAAACTCAACATGTCCAAAACATTATTTTTCCCCCCTTAATTACTGAGAATTTATGCACCAGGAACCATGCAAAGCACTGGAAATACAATTATTTTTGCAAAAACCGTTTCATTATTTAGTATTCAGTTACTACATGTAAGTTACCATGAATCAGCTTTGGACCAACCATGCTGAAGACTGTCCATGGATTCTTGCACATGCCACTAGGAAAGTATGTGGATAATGAGAAATATGAAATTTAACAGTTTCTAGAAATTCATGATAGTTCGTATTTGTTTTAGAAAAAAAAATGTCCAACTGTTCCTGCTTCCTTAGGTTGAAATGCAATTCTTTTTGGAAAAAAAATTCTGTTTGTTAATATGAAAAGCATCACTTAATTATGACTAATATAAAATGCCCTGTAGAGCAATAATTTAATAATATTACCATTTTATTTATATAGTGCCTCTGGGCTTCTCATTAAAACTATAACTAAAACCAACTAGATGACATCACCCAAATGCTACTGAAATCTCAAAATACTAAAAAAAACATAAACTCTCCCCTAGCCATCATAAAGGTGCTTCACCCTAGCCCAGGAACAGCCACTGTCAAGGAGCAGTATCACATTCCATGCTACCCATTATTTCTCCTTCCCTTCTCCCCTGGTGGAAGGAAAGAGGATTCCAGGAGAGCTACTGGAAGAACACAAAGGGGATACTGAGGATATCTGCTGTCATTATAATAATAATAGTGGACTCTCACCTATCTAAACAAATGGATGACAGCTTTGTTTAGGTAAAGTTAACACCCAAAAGGTACAAACCCCAGGGTAAATGAAATAGGTCATTTTCCCAAATAGTACATTAAAGTACTTCGATCTGAAGCAAACTAACCCCTCCCCCCCATACCATACTTGCAGAATCCAAAGGCAGCAAATGAGACATCTCCAGCAGTCACTCAAGCAAGTTCAATGGGGTCTAGACTGCAGTGTGAATTCAGGTTAGTGTCTTCCTCTTTCTAGGTTTTCGTTTTATCTGCTGTTAAATGGGGCAGGGAGAGGGAGTTGTATCTGATTAACTCCAAAGGCTCTTCTAACATTAAATTCTAGTAACCTTTTGATGTAGCAGACAGAGCAGTAAATTTGGAATCAGAGGGCTTAGTTCAGATCCCTGCTTTGCCAAGTATTACCTTTTTGACTTGAGAATGTTATTTAACATCTCTCTACTCAATGTCCTCACCTGTTAGAATTGATAACCTCTATATGTCCCTTCCTACACTGCATAATCCTGTCTTTCCTCACTCTATTTTACCAATTTGAGATCAGGATGTAGGGTTGGAAGTAGTGATGAGGTGAGAAGCAGCATAGTAGAGAGGAAAATGCCATGAACCCTGAGTTAGGAGTCTTGGGTTAAAAATCTAGATTCTTTGATTTAATGGCTGTGTGGCCTTGGGCAAGTCACTTCCATTCACTGTGTTTCAGGGTCCTTATATGTAAAATTTTGATAGTACCTGTACTCCCTTAAAGAAATAACACGATGAACCTTAAAGTGCTATATATATGCGTTGTAATGAAGAAAATGATAAGGAGGGAATGGAAGATGGAATATGAGTATACATACAAACTCAAGAAAATCCTTTAATAGATAATTAAATTTCTATAGTTACCAGGGAAGGATGGATTGGCAGATAGGACAAAGAGTGAGAGAGGGGAAAGCAATGGGAATGCCATCCTAAAAGGCTGGTAGAATTTAGAGCCTTAGAGATTTTTCTAATCCTGGGGTTCTTTAACTTGGGCTCCCAAAAGTCTAAAAAATTCAATTCTGGTAACTGTATTTAACATAATTGTCTTCTTTTACAATCTTAAGTATTTTATGCAAAAAAAAAAGTTTATACTCTTTCATCTAGTTCAACCTTTTTATTAGAGAAGTGAAGTAATCTATCTAAGATGATATAAAGGGTAAATAACAAAGCTTGGATCTGAATCTCCATCATCTTACTCATTCTAGTGCTTTCCCTGAAATATTATGCTGCTTTCTACCACAGGAAAAACTGGATTAGACAACATCTCAAGGATCTCTTCCTGACACAACAGTTTTGTAATGTCTTTTTTCCTCCAATATTTATAAGAGTAGCTATAGTTTTTTAAATGGGAAAATCCTGAGATGGGATATATTGCCTATATTATCAATGGTAATCATCATGTCCTTCTAATACCACCTAGAACAAAACACAATTAAAAAGAAATCTATATTACCTTCAATATCCTTGTTGCTATCTTCCTTTAGTCTCTTACAATTCATAAATTAGTACAATGGATTTTGTTTAAATACCTGTAAGACTAAGAATAATGAAATTCCATGCCATCTGTATGAAAAATGAAATGCTATGGCTGAACTACAAAACTCGAAAAACCTGTACTAAATCATTTAAAAGCCTGTGTTCTCTGATATGTTCATCATTTTTCATGACAGAATATTTGTTACAAACACTTCAATCCCTGTGTTAAATTAATGGTATGTAAAATATAAAAGTGATACTTTAGTATCTACTAAAATCCAAAGGGCAGATTGGCCCAGTAGATAGAGGGGCTGGCCTTAGGAGGAAGACATGGGTTCTAGTCCTACATTCATTGCAGACTAGCTGTGGGATTGTAAATTCTCAAAGAGCTGCTCTAAGATAAGTTGCCAAAAGGTATGAATGGAAGGAGTTTCCATAGCGGGGATTCCCTGAACTGATTAAAACACAAGTTTAGAGCCCTCTGTTACCTCCTCAAAGAAAGAAACCAATGCAACAGCTATTTCTTTATAAAATGCTTAATTGCATTACCTAAAGGAAAATTTTGGCTGAAGTTCAGCCTGCCATATGGTGACTTATGTGACCCTGGACTAGTCACTAGCCTCCTCAAAGTCCTCTAGGCAACTCTCCAAGACTATGAATGGCAAAGAAAGTGTCTCTCACATTAGGGAAAAGTTCCCTCATCTTGGAGTACCCTATGCCAGTGAAATAATAGGTTCAACCAAATTTTACCTACTTACTATCTAGCCCTATGCATTGACTCTTTTCTCTTATATACTGATCCATATGTGATAGAGGTCCCAAAGGTGATTACATATATGATTGAATTGACTAAGCACCACATTCTGACTGTGAAGAAATTGAAAGGATAACAATGAGGTGTCCAATTCATAAACCATGTTTGAAAAATGATTAGGGAAAACTGACACAATTATACACTTGTTGAGTTAGTGGCCATTTATAAACAGACTTTGTAAGTCATCAGGATTCAGACTGTTAAGGTGCTAATGCATCATTATGATCTAGCAGGTTGCTTGCTGAGTTTTACAGCATTTCACACTACATTAACCTTTTGTACTGCCAATATTTATGACCTCATAAGAAAGTATTTGTCAAGCTGAAAGCCAATATGCAGCCTTATATTTGAGTCATCACTGTTAAGAAACAGTTCTCACTCCTTTGTTCCTGGACTTAAAATTTCTCAGAGATGCTGTATCCATAATCTCACTCTCTGCCTCACTCATGAGCAGAAGTACCAATATGTGTATCTCTCTCTATTTATCAAAAACAACTAAGAGAGAGATCAGGTGGTCAGGTCAGTGTGACCTATAATCATCAAAAGGTCAATCCAACAAGCATTTTTGTGATCATATACTATGTGTAAGGCACTGTGCCATCTAAAAGATACTTCCTTGCTTACACACACACACACACACACACACACACACACACACACAGAACTGACAAGTATAGTCCATGAAACTTTCTGCTTCTGCGTAAACACACCATTATTCTAATAAAAAGTCCTGACATTCTGATATTAAGAGATTTTAGTATAATGTAAGTTACTTGAGGGCAGGGGGAGTCTATTTCATTTTTGTCTTTGTATACTCATCACATAACACAGTGCTCAGAACATGACAGGTCCTTAATGAATATTTGTTGAATTTAAAGTTGGACCAAAGGTGCAATGGAAGGAATCAGAGTAGCTTACCAATCAGCCAGTGGAGAATACACTGAAGAATAATTGGCTTACGTCATAGGAGCACCAACATGAACTAAACGAACTCAAACATTTGCCTGGTTTTGCAACTCTTAGGGTAACTCTTAGGCTTAGCTCTCAGGTTGAAATGATTTCTCTTACATAAAGCGGTAAATGGCACGGCTGTTTTTGCTGTCTTCGAGATTTGCATAGGAAATAATTAACTCAAAGAAGTGTCAACAAGCAATAAGCACTCTTATGGAATACAGCAACCGTATTCTAGGGACACTGATGAGGAAGACAGGCTTCTGAAGGACACAGCAAATATGTTTTTGTGTGTCTTTTGGGTAGGGCACAGGTTTTGATGTTTCATGTAATTGTTGAGTAATCTGTATCTATGGGAGAATAAAAGGAGATCAAAACTTCCTACCAAAAGGAAAAGAGGAGCTTTGGTCCAAAATAAAAATTCATTATAACTTAATACATGATTCTGGGAGCTACTACATGAGGTTTATTCACCTTTTCAGTGTCATGAACCCCTCTGGAAGTCTAGTGAAGCCCATGGACCCATTCTCAGAATAATGTTTGTAAATGCATAAAATAAAATACATTAGATAACAAAGGAAACCAATAATTTTGAAATGCAGTTATTGAAATCTTTTAAAAAATAAATTGATGTATCCCAGATTAAGAATCCTCATCTCAGAGGTATCTTTAACCGAGATTGATTCATTCTATTTAAGGCATCTCCTTCAAGTACCTCAAGCAATATAATGACAGCAATGATGATAAACATTTGTGTAGCAACTTAAGATTTGCAAAGTATTTTACAAATATTATTTCATTTTATCATCACAACAACTCCAGGAAGTAGGGGCTATTATTATGCCCATATCATAGATGAGGAAACTGAGGCAGGCAGTGCATAAGGTTGCACATCTCTTAAATGTTTGTGGCCAGAGTTGAACTATTTCAGCTGTATGTATGTATGTATGTATATATGTGTATAAATTTATTTTATATATACTTTATATAAAAGTGAGCCATTTAAATTATCACAGGCATATATACTATGTACCCATTCATCAAGATTGGATTTTTATGTATGCCACACACTCAGTCGTCATGTACTTGCTATAGCTACTGAAGAAAAAAAGAATCTTTTCTTTGTATTTGTGTATCTTCACCTATGGTTATAGTCTACTCTAATGAATACCTAATATCTTTATGTTACTGGTAAAGTTTCCTTTAATAGATATATTTCTGAAAAAAAATATATACAAAACTTACAATTTGTACAATTAGATATCTACCCTACATGTACTATTACTATTTATGAAAATCCTATAATCCCTTCCTCAAAACAAAGACTATTTGTAAAGCAAAGAGTCAATGCCATCCCACCCTATGATTTATCATTTTGTAAGTCAAAAGTTTTGCATTTAAAACCCATACACTTGTATTTTAGTAGGCTTTCTACAAGAAAAAAAGCAAGACTTTACATTCCCAGTTTGGTGCCCTGATACCTCTCCTCATAATGGCACGTTCAACCTTAGCAAAATGAAGTACCAAGCCTGCAAGCTCTTTACACAGCTCAATGATATAGGGCTGAGTCTGCTCCAGTCTTCAAATCAAAATAAGGATCACTTAGTCAGATTCCCTTTTCTTCAAGCTCAGAACCTGGTCAGCCATCTCTCTAGCTTGGCCTTGGGTAGAGACTATTTGGATAGTGGCCAAGCTTACACCTGTAGAACAGAAATGTTTCTAAAAGGTGCATTTTAATTCTGTGTCCAAACAGAGCTCTTGTGACTAAAGGGTAGGCCTATCCTGAGGAGAGCACATTCTGAGGCAAATCTTTTTATGCTGCCTCTAACCATTTTAATAATATTATCCAGATAAAATCAATTGAAATGAACACGTAGGACAGACAAAAAAATTTTTTAACATAGCACAGAATCTGAAAGGTGTCTGGAAATGGGTCAGAACAGGAAATTAGGCTAACTGGTAGAAGTGAGCTCTTTGCCCTGTTCCTGCTTCCATAACACTGCTCAAAGACTAGGAAGACAGGATTACCCCACAGTAGGTCCCACGGTGCTCAATCTCTTTCAACACACCTTAGATATAGCTCTGGGTAGCAGGATGTAGGCCAGACCTGCATAACTTGGTAGCAGGTGGGGGCCAAAATTAGAATGGGCTACACTTCTTTGGGCTGCAGATGATTGGTTGCCGCAGGTCACGTGACAAACAGGAGCGTGCACAGTGGCAACCCTACATTTTTCACAGGCCACCCGAAATCCTTTGGTGGGCAGCAAGTGACCTGTGGGCCGTATGTTGTGCAGGCCTGATGGCCAAAACTAGAGAGATGTAACAGAAGAGTCTTTTGGATATATGGGAGGAGGAGAGAATATTGACCTGAAAATATTTTTTAACTGTTTTGTTCTTATTGTTACTATTTTGAACTCCAAAATCTGCTAGTTTGATTTCTATGAGGCAATGCAACCATTACAATCGTGCAGAATATACACTGTACCTAGCCTAGTCGCTGAACATTTGAACATTCATTTCTAGGACTAAATGAATCTGTTCCCTGACAGTATTTTTCTATTTCACCACTTACTATATAACTCTGTTTTCTCATTTTCCAAACACATGGTTGGAGAGTTAGGAAGTACAGACAAAAGGAGGGAAAAAGGAATGATAGGAAAAACAAAAGACTGGTTAAAAAGTGAGGTTGAAGCACAACTCTTGTATTGACAGATATCTGTGTCAGAATGAAAAGGGAAAGAAAGATAAAGTGGAGAGAATTAACAATAGATCTACAAAATATATGGGAGGAGATAAATAGTCTTTCTAAGTATTTACCTGTAAAGCCTGAGCTTACTTATATGAAATATGATGAAAAATGCTTACAATTATTTTATTTCCAAATCAAAGTCTTGCTTTGCTTTCTTGTTTTCCTTTTCAGATTAGCTTGCTGTAAATATTTTGTTTGAACATCTTGAAATGATTTGTAAACATTCCTTACGAGAAAAACCTGATGTTCAATTATTATTCCTGCTTCTAAGGCCAAAGCTAAAAGGTCACAAATGTGTTTCATCAGTGATATCACTGCCCCTTAAATATAAGCATATCTTACTTTTATTAGAACACATGTTAATGATAATATAATTTTTAAAGGAATTTACATGACAACTTTGTTGTATATTTTAAAGAGATAGCATGTTGTACACAGTGAATTTGCAGTTTCATGTGCAGTCTTTTTTTTAATTGTACTATGTTATGGAAATGCTTGTTTTATTCCAGAATTTTTTAAAAAATTAATTAATTTTTAAAACCACACATGGTCCAAAAAAAGTGATTATAAAGCAATGTTTTATACATCAAATCCTGTAAATGTCCTATAGCAAAATGCTATTTTTTTTTCCAAGGGAAAACACGTTGATCTCAAAACAAAATAAAAATCATATGTAAGAATGAAATAAGCCTTTAAAATCATAAATTTAAAGCAAAACTGATAAAATGTAAACAAGATTCAAAATAATTAGCAAAATATATTTTATGAAAATTTGAAATGCAGTACCAGAAACTATATCTTCTTTGAGACCAGTTCAAAGTAAATGAGAGATATTCTATTTATGCTGCCAAATCCTGCAGGTTCAGCTTTTGAATGAACTTTCTAAAGGTAAATGCTTCTTTTCAAAATCTCAGACATTTAGCTTTTCTTTCAAAAAAGGAATTTAGTCTGTATAATATTTCTTAATTGTCTTTTTGTGTCTCTAGTTATGTTATTTTATACCTTCAATTCTTTAGGCTTTTGGGCCTTCCTTACCTTTCTCCTGGTAAGGTATCAAGATACCTGGTAAATTTCATTTCTAAAATTAGCTATTAAAACTGGATTTTGTCACAAACAGTTTCCTTTAAGTAGGTTTTGCCTGCAGTCAGATGCTTAAGGTTTTAGCATAACTCTTAAACTGAAGAAGTTTTCTTTTTGAATTAATTAATAATAAAGCAATTTACATAGAGACACAATGATTTATCTTACCTCTCTGCTTTTTAATAAAAGGAATAAAGACCTTAAGGGAAAGAGAAAGGAAATATTCAAATTCCCACTTGTTTAAAGGGACACCAGATACCTCCCCAAGTAGTCTTTGGTGCATTTTAGAAAAATTAAAATTTAAAAGATTCTTGTTAGTATTTTTTCCCAAGACATGTTGTAATTACTCTTATTTGCCAAGCCGAATGTAAATTCCCTTCTATCATGGAAATGATACTTCTCTTGAGATCAAATTATGTGTGTGTGTGTGTGTGTGTGTGTGTGTACACAGATAAAGATATACAGCGACTCTGATTTGCACAACTGCACAACTCACTCCTGTTCTTCTCCTCCACCCTCACCCCCCACCTCCCATATAGGACACAGATGGACTTAGCAGCTACAAAGTTTACCTTCGGTCTTGCCCAGAAAAAATCACTGTCTTTGGCCACATATTGAATCCAAATTACTACTGGCCTACTAAACCAAATTTAAATTCCTGAAACTTAGCATTCAAGGCCTTTTATGGTTTGTCCCAAACCTACATGTCAAGTCTTATCTCACACTATGCCTGGAATAATCCCTTTCTCACCCTCCATACTCTCTAAAACCACATACACATTTTTGTTCACCTAAATACTACCTACCCTTTCCATGAAGCCATTTTGTGTCCCTCTGTAAAGCACTATCTTTCGGCCTCCTTGTCTTGGAATATCCAACCCTACCCTGTGCTGTTCCTAACCTGAAATGTTTCTTAAGGCTCATCTCCTTTTTTTTCTATGGGTGAATTTTTTTGTGGAGGAGGCTGGAATGGCCTTCATTCCCCTCCCAGACTTCAAAATCATGCTCCCATCCTGGGTATCTTCATCCCCATGCTCCTTTTTTCAGCCCCCTTTTCTATATCTTCCCCCATTAGAATGGAAGCTCTTTGAGGGCAGGTGTTATCTTTCTTTTTGCTTGTATTTGTCTCCCCTGTGCTTAGCACAGTGCCTAGCAGGTAGTAAGCACTTAATAAATGTTTGTTGAAAGCCACTAATATGTGTGCGTACACGTATGTATGTATGCATGTATATATGTAGATGGAGTGATATAAACCAGCCCCACAAAAGATATGTCAAAATAAAATGCTGATAAGGAGGAAAAAATACAACATGGGGAAAAAGTACCATAAGCAAGATCATTTAGGAACACAGAGGATAACTAGGCTAATACAACTAAAGCTAAATTAACCATATTCAAAGTTTAGAAGCTTCTCCTTGGGGTTGTGAGGTAGCTGCTGACCCGTATCTAAACATAGTTCTGTGATTTTGAAGTGCTGAGGAAAATAGCCTATATATTAATTTGAATCAAATGGTAGGGAATAGACAAAAATAAGGTGAATGCAGTTATTCAAGTTGAGATTCTAGAATTTACTTTATCTTATTTCCCAACTACTGATGTTTGTCTTATCTTTCTAACTAGCCTATGCGTGTTAAAGGGCAGAAAAGGTACTTCACATATCTTATGTACAGGGTTAGACACACAGGAGCTACTTGACAAAAAAATCTTCTGAAGAGGAGCTAGTATTGATATAGCATTTTAGGGTTTGCATAGAGCTTTGCTGTTATTACCTTATGTAAAATTCACATCAATTATTGAAAGCAAGTTTCACTATTGGTAACTATTAAAATGATTATGATAGGGTTTTGTTATTGAGGACATTTATATAACCACTCAGGGGTGACAAAGCATTTTTCTCATGACTCTGTGAAGAAGGTAGCGTAAATACTAAGTTAATCTTTTTACAAATAAGAAAAATCAGGCTTAGGAAACTTAAATTACTTCATAGGCTTATAGACTGAGAACTGGAAGGAACCTCCATATTTTAATCCACTAATGTGGTTGTTCTCTCCATCCATGCAGATCACTACCCCTCCTATATGATTTTGGTTAGTGTTCTCCCATAAGCTCATCACTAAAGCTCTAGATAATCATTTCTTCCCTGGCTGAACTACTTTGGGACTTCTCTTACTGACTCTTCCACCATGAACCAGGAAGTCATTGCTGGGATAGCCTTATCATCCTATAAGATCTCATTGGCCTTATTATTCCACCCCATCACTACCCTCTGCCTCTCTGATAGGAGGGTGGGACCATGAAGTTCAAACCTCCATTTCAGGAGAGAGCTCAGTTCATTTCTCTTCCAGTTGCACTACTTTGGGATTTCTCTGAATGACTTCTCCATCATATACCTGCATTGAGTACCTTCTCTTCCTTGCGTCCTTCTTCCCCCACCACTTTTTCAGATTGCTTTTGTGTTTTATCTTCCCCCACTTGATTATAAGCTCCTTGAGGGCAAGGACTTCCTTCTCTCTCTCTTTTTTCCTTTCCCTCTCTTTCTCTCTCTTTTTTCCTTCCTTCCTTCCTTCCTTCCTTCCTTCCTTCCTTCCTTCCTTCCTTCCTTCCTTCCTTCCCTCTTTCCTTCCTTCCTTCTTTCCTTCCCTCTTTCCCTCCTTCCTTTCTTCCTTGCTTCCTTGCTTCCTTCCTTCTTTCCCTCCTTCCCTCCTTCCCTCCTTCCTTCCTTCCTTCCTTCCTTCCTTCCTTCCTTTCCTTCCTTCCTTCCTTCCTTCCTTCCCTTCCTTCCTCTTTCTTTCTTTCTTTCTTTCTTTCTTTCTTTCTTTCTTTCTTTCTTTCTTTCTTTCTTTCTTTCTTTCTTTCTTTCTTTCTTTCTTTCTTTCTTTCTTTCTGTCCTTTTTTTATTTATATCTCCAGCATATAGTACAGTGGCTGCTACATAGTAGGTGGTTAATAAATGTTTATTGACTTTTATTTACTTCCTCTATATCACTAAAGGACAGATTTCAGGGATTCTATTAACTTGAATGGGAAGAAAATTACATCTTTGTCTTTCACTAAACTCTAAATGAAATTTAGCATTTGAATGTAGGAACTAAACATCATTCTGAGAAGGAATCCTTTCAGTTTCACTAGATTGACAAATGTATCATTGCACAAATAAGATTAGGAATCCCTACTCTAAATTTAAAAAAAAAAGGCATGGGGTACCAGTGCAGTAATTGAGCTATCCCTCTGTTCTCTCTCATTCTCTCACTAATGACTAGCCACCTCCTTTTTTTCAACAATATCCTTTCCTACACTTCTTTAACATGTCATTGTTAGAAATATGCAGTATCATGCACTCTCCATTTCCTTCTGGACTACCTACAATTCTGATTCTTCAGACATTGTGAGGATCCATAATTAACAATGACACAGCATCTTTGGGAGCACAATCCTGTTGAAAAGATGAATTTTTGCACCAGACAACAATTTGGGATTGTTAAAAACTCGCATAGCTTCTCAAACGCAATCCACCTCCATGATTTTCTTCTCTTATTCAATTCTAACCCTAAATCATTGCTTTGCTTTGTTTCTTTCAACATATATACAAATATATACATATAAATATATACATCTATATACATGTATTATTTAAAATACATATATGAACACACATATAAAGGTATATGCATGTATATATGTACATACATATATGTATGTGTGTATATATATATATATATATATATATATATATATATATATATGTCCTTGTATGTGTGTGCATAGACAATACACATACTAATTTACTGCCAACTGACTATCAATTCAATTGAATGTTGTAGTCTGGGCAAAAGGCTTATTTCAACCGTTTCATTTTTCTTTTATTGATTGTTAAGCTGTTCTTTTTTTGAGTAATCATTTATTTCATTAAGGAAGGAAAATGAAATCAGCACAATATTAGCTACAAACAGAAACATCTGCAGAACTCTTGCCACTTAGAGGAAATTTTTACTTTTATGCTAGTGGCCAACACTGGTATATGTACTTCTCACTAGCTCATGTCATACTTGACATTAATAATCAGAGGGTTAATGAACACTTATTTCTGTGGTTGCATTTGTTGAGAGATCTTGAGAATTATCTTAAGATATGCAAGGAAGCCTCCTTGTCAGAGGCTAGTCTTAAAGGTGTATTTTGCTTGTAAAAGCTTTTCTGTAATCAATGAAAAACAAAGACATTGTATTCTGTACCCCTTTTAGTCAACTGTATGACCATAAAGACAAAATGTTCTGTACACAATTGTTTGTAAAAGTTTGCCTTTTTTCCTTCTCCTATTGTCACCAAAGGTACCCTTGATGTAGGTACAGGTCATTCTGATAAAAGTTAGAAAGTAGACCTTTCACAGACCATATATAATATTGTAATTCCCAGGGGAAAGTATTGTTTGGCATGTTTATATTTGCTTCTTAAACTTTCTGATTCACAGGGCTTCTTGCTTTCCAACAAGTCTAGAAAATACTACATTACAGAATTTCAGACCAGAAAGGAACCTTACAGGAACCTAGTCTGGCACCTTTATTTAACAGATGAGGAAACTGAGTCCATGAGAAGTGAAATGGATTTCCCCAAATCAGTTAACAAGTGTATACTCTTTACTCTCACTCAATATTCTTTCCATTACACCTAATTGGCTTTATGGTATAAAAGTTAATTCTACCATATGATCTGTAGGCTGTGTGGTATAGTGGAAAGAGCACTGGATTTGGAGTCAGATGTCCAAGGTTCAAATCCCAGTTTTACTTCTTACCTCCTGTGTGACCTTAGGCTGGATAAATTACTGAACCTCTCTGACCCTCCGTTTTCTCATCTGTAAAGTGAAGGGGTTGAATTAGATGACCTTTAAGGTTCCATATAGCTCTCAACCTATAATCCTATGATTCTGAATTAGCTGTATAATACGTAGCCTGAAAACACAATTTCCTCGGCTCTTAACTAAAAAAACAGGACAATGTGTTGAGGTAATCATGACAATTTTAAAACTCAGTCACAGCAATTGAACTTTTATATATACATATACATATATATACATATATGTATACACATATATTATATATATATACATATATATATACACACACGTAACAATATATATGAAAATATAGAGTACCACTAATGAAATTATTGATTATATTACTGACTGAAATTGATTACTGATTTAAAACATTAAAATGTTCTAATTATTTTAATAGATAATTATAATTACAATAGTGCTATGGAATGTGCTTGGGATTTCATTTTGCATAAGGAGCTCTGGCATAAGGAAACTCCCAATAGCAATGCAGACTGGTACCTTCTCTGAAACTGAAAGTCTCAGGGAGTTGCCTAAAGCAGAAGGGTCAAACATGTTATTGCTGCCTGCAGCACTCAGGGGTCCAGCCTGAACCAGACTAAAATGTAATTGGGAAATATTTAACAAAATCAGTGAAAATACAATATAATATGGATAATATTAATAGGTGATTTTTTTTTTAGTTAATATGTAGTCTGCAGGGATCCTTATATACTATTCAGTGGTTATCCAGCCCCTACCCCCCATTTCTATTGGGTACTAGACTAGATTACAGAGCAGTTAAATGATTTACCCAGGATCACAGAGCCAGTAGAGAGGTATGAGAAGTAGAACTTAAACGCATGTCTTCCTGACTCATGGGTTAGATGTTACATTGCTTTTACAATTATAACACATTACATAATTATAATGAGAAATGCTTTATATTTTATTACTTTTATACATGTTATCTCCCTTGATTAGCACAACAACCCTGTGAGATGGTCAAGGAAGATATTTTTATTCCCATTTTGTAGAAAGAGGAAATTGAAGCTCAAAGAAATTAGATGTATAGCTAGTAAATAGTGGATCTGGGCTACCATCTTTAATAATCCCATTCTTCTCTTCACCATAGGGATCCTTTAGAGAGGCAACATCATGTTACAAAAAAGTCAGAAGAGATTTGTGTTCAAATCTTTCCTCAAAACTCCCTAGTAGGAGCTTAATAAATGCTTGTGGATCTGACTTGTCATGTAATCTTAGAAAGCTTCTAGCTCTTTGAGCCTTGGTTTCTTCATGTGTAAAATGGCAAAGAATAATAATAATAGTATGTGTACTTCACAGGATTGCCATAAAGATCAAATGAGATAAGGTATTCAAAGCATTTTGTGAACCTTTTTAAAAATCTTATATAAATGTCACCTATTATTAAAACTATTATTAGATTGTACCTGGAGACATGTGTTCAATTCTGAGCAACTCATTAAAAACATATGGTAAAAGGAAGGTGGTTTAAAAAAAATGCACGTGGCTTAGAAACAATATTACATCAGGAAGGGTTGAAGGGCCTCAAAAAGTCAATCCCACAGAATCTGAGATTTGGACTACACGTAATAGTCATCTAATGCAGCATACTTGAGTAGGCACCCCACCTACAACACATAAAAGTAGTCATCAGGACTTGATGTGAATACTTACAGTAATGGCAGATTCATAACCACCTGAGGGAAATACTTTTTACTTCTGGACAACTTTAATTTTCAAGAATTATTTTTTTTTAAATATTAAGACAAAACCTGCCTCTTCATTTTCTATCCATTTCTCTTAGTTATGTCCTTAGGGACCAAGTAAAGCAAGCACAACTTACCTTCCACTTGACGGTCCTTCAAATCCTAGAATATAGCTATCAGGTCCCTGCTCAAAAGTTCTCTTCTCTATAGGCTGACTATCCCCAATGGCACGGTTCTAAGGCCCTTCACCATCCTGGTCGCTTTTCTCTGGACATATGTGTTAACATATTTGCTAAAACATAATGCTCAGATTTGAACACAGTATTCCAGAGGTAGTCTTTGTAAAGCAAGAAGGACCTTTACCTCCCCCTTCCTATATACAAATGTCAGTTAATATGGTCAAGGTAATATTAGCACCTTTTTTTGATTACCTCACCCATCACGCTGTTAACTTACTATTCACAAATCCATCAGGACTCTTTGACATGAACTTAAGGGTTGAGAATGTTATGAAATCCATAAAATTGAAAGTTGGGGAAAAAACTAGATAACATTAAAGGTACCTTTGATAATTACAAACTATTTGTGCATTTGAGAAGGGTAGAGGAAAGCAAGGAAAACTGTCCTATCCTATTCTGTTTCAGGCTGCTTTGCAAAGAAATGCTACCCCTTTTAGAAGATTCTAAGGGAGCAAATGAGATTCACCACACCAAAATATAACTACTGAAAACACTGGGAACTGTTTCAGTTTAGTTAGCCTGATTGGTAACGTGGTATTAAAAGCATTACAGCTGGTCCAGGTTGTTTGGCTCCTGGTTTTGGCCATTTCTACTCCTTGCAAACCTTTTATACCTTATAAGTCTTTGCAACCAAGCCATAGGGCAGGGGTGGGGAACCTGTGGCCTCAAGGCCACATGTGGCCCTCTAGGTCCTCAAGTGCAGCCCTCTGACTGAGTCCAAGTTTTACAGAACAAATCCTTTTTTAAAGGAGATTTGTTCTGTGAAGTTTGGATTCAGTCAAGTGTGGCCACACTTGAGAACCTAGAAGGCCACATCTGGATTTGAGGGGCCGCAGGTTCCCTACCCCGGCCATAGGCTATCTGCTTCTTTCAATCTGCTCCTCCTCTTTTACTGTACTTGTTCTTTCATATTCTGAGGTAGTAGAGTCAGGAGAAAATTTCTCTAGTTTACTTAATTGGAACTTTTTTCAGCAACCCACAGTAGTTTTGGGTCACTGGATTTAAAGACAGAACAACCTTGTATATCATCCAGTCCAAGGGTTCTTAACTGATGCATCCAAGAACTTGGATAGGAAAAAAAAAATTACAATTTGGCTTCAATATAATTCGTACTTATTTTTATTTTACACTCTTAAAAACATTCTGAGAAGGGATCTATTAGCTTCAAACTACCAAAGGGATCCATGACATAAAAAAAAAAAATTAAGAACTCCTGAGGTCATCTCACTTTACAGATGCTGGAACTAAGCCCCCACAAGTAGTAAACAGCAATGTTCTTTCTATTGCATCACTGTGCTTTGCCATCCAGCCCTGGACTGTTATGATCAGTCTGCTTCGTAATGACCTGATTCTTTTTAGCCCTTGTCCCTCCTCCCCAGTCATTCACTCAGGCTCCCTGACTTGACCTATGTATCTGAGTTGCCAAACTAGCCAGAGAAGGCAATCACTCAGCAAGCTGAATTTTTCAACCAGGTATTTTGGTGTCATTAGCCTCAGCCATACCCAGCAGATATGAGAAAGAACACAGGCTATGCCAACAATATTAAAGTGGGCAGGCTGGGAAAGCCCTTAAGGGATCATTTACTCTAGACACACTTGTACACATGCCATACTAGAGAATCTATTTCAGGGAAAGAGATTTTATAAAATCTCTTCAGATATTAATTCTGATTCTAAAGTCCTCCCTAAAATCTGCCTACCTCCTATTTTCTGCCACCTTAACACATTTCATTCCAATCCATCCTCAGCTATTGTCACAGCATCTTTGAATTGGAAATGACCTCAGAGATCACCTACTCCTGTTTCTCACCTGAAAATCCCCTCAACAACATCTCTGAAGGCGGCCATCTAGCCTTGCTTGAGCACTTCCAATGAATTGGAGCTTACTACATGACAAAGCAGTTCATTCCACTATACATCTCTAAATATGAGATAATGCCTTCTCATACCAAACCAAAATCTGCTTCTCATAATTCCCAACCACAATTGTAAAAAAGCATTAATAAGTTAATCCTTTTTTCACACAATAGCACTTCAAAATTGTGAGATATCTTTCATAGTCTCACTAAGTCATCTCCTCTCCCGGCTAACCATTTCCCTACAATTTTGGTTTCAAACTTTCTTACTACATCAGCTGTCTTCTCCTTGACATGCTATAGTTTATAATGTGCCTTTTAAAATATGGCACCCCTAAGTGTGCACAATACTCTAGTCAGACAATGGAGTGTTCTGACCTGAAAAAGGACAATGGGATATCACCTCCCATGTTTTGGGTATTATATTAATATGGCCTAAGGCAGCATCGGCTTTTTAGGTAGCTAATATGACACAAACTAAGTGTGCAGTCAACTGAGATGTCTATTATTCTTCCCCATCACCCCCACCTCCTTTAACTCTGGTCTTTTGAAAGTTCAGAAAAGTGGACAGAGCTAACCTCAAATTCAGGCAGACCTACTACATAAGACTGGGTGGCCCTGAGCAAGTACCTTAAGAACTCATTGTCTTGGGGCAACTCTCTAAAATTGTCAATTATAAAGAAGGTGCCCTCTGTATGGGGGAGAGGAAGCTCCCCACCTCAGTCTGGACAATTCCTTATAACCAGAGAAGTTCTCCATACTGATGAAATAACAAGTTTTATGCCTACTGTCCAAAAATTGTCGCACCCCCCCCCACCTCTCCTAACCTGAATTTGTATAGTTGGCTTTTTTTCTTTTTTCTTTTCCCTTTGGCTTAACTGAGGACTTTTCTACATCTTATTTTGATAAATTCAGTCTATCATACCAGTGACCGAAAAGATATTTATATTTTCTACCAGCAAAGTACTTCAAAATTTCATTAAATGAGATCTTGAGAACACACAATATGTAAATAAAACTTACCTGAGCCATTTATTTGCATGTGTAAAAATCCAAATGGTAGTGAAGATAGAAGTCTAGAGGCACAACAGGCCATGAAAAAGACTACACACCCAACAACACTGGGCTGGCCCAAGCAATGATAGGAAATTCAATTTCAGAATTGTGTTTGCAAAGCAATCCAATACATTATAGTATGTGCATTATTATTGTATTATATTGAGTAATATCACATTTAAGTAGATTTCATAGCATCATATCAGTGCACAAGGGAATAGAAAAGTGGTTAATAAAACACAGAAGTACAATTTCCTTTCAGTGTTAGTTATGTCCCTATTATACTCAGAGAATAATAATCAGTAGCCCACTTAGTTTGATTTGGGGAGTAAAGGAACAGTAATTACTTCTTGAATAATGTGTCATTAATAAGGGCTTAGGCCTAACACTAGGTAACTTTGGATACTCTGGAAATCTGTAGAAGTCAGTGTCCAGTTGAGATAATGAAAATCATGGCATTTCCTTAGAAACACACATCAGGTCAAAATATAGTGCATGTACAATATAGCATTATGTGTATGCGTAGGCTTATTTTTATGAATACAATTAATAGTTCACCATATTTTCTCCCTCTCTTACATTTGGGTTGCTTTTATTTTTTCCCTTATATAATTCTTCTGGATAACTACTGGGATATTAGCATTTGGTCAGGGCAACTGAAGAGGCACAAGTGATACCACATCTGAAAGTAAAATGAAGAGCATTTAACACTTGTAATCTTTCAATTGCTCTCAGCAAGAATTCAAAGGGAAGTTGGCATAGAACTATTAATTATATTCCCATTTGCAGTAGCAGAGGTCCTAAGAGTCTTCTGCATTCAATTTGGTAGAAGCTCAACTGGGAGCTAGTCACCCATATAACACAGCTCATTTTCCCAATACTAGTAGTATTTGCTAAAATGGGAGTGTGAGGAAATAAGCTCAATAAATATCATAATGATTCTAGAACTGCAGGAAAACAGCATAAGAATGGACGTTATAATACTACCGTTAAGTAGGCCAGACACAGCATTGGCAAAACAAAGCTACTTACTTTGTGGTACATACTTTGAAGACAGTATTTGATGGGGAAAAATGTCACAATTGAGCAGTCTTCTTTTTCTGTCATCAGTGAAACCACTTTTCCATGACCCTGGACCCCAAGATATGATGTACTCTCTATTTGAGGGCCCAGAGAAGTGTAATAATAAAATTCATAAAGACAAGGAGATTAAGGATCAGAGGAGGAGATAAAATAATTAATGAAACTCTAGCACTTTTGTAGATAACCAAAACATACTAGAATCAGGTACTGAATGATTGCGCTGAACAAGAGGAAAAGATAGGACTTGATAGAGGTGAATTGTCTCAATAAAAAGAATTGTGGAAGATTAAAGGGAGGACAGGGACAAGAAGAAGAGGTTGATGAAGAACACTAAAGTTAGTGGAATAGAGTTCAGTTACAGCACTGCAACTTTGCTCTCTGTGAAACCTCAGACAGCTCATAGCAAGTCCATATCTCAGTGTGTCCCATGTGAGATGATGACTCAGTGCTGGAGAACCTGCAACCTCAAAGCCACATGTAGCCCTCTAGGCCCTCAAGTGTGGCCCTTTGACTGAATCCAAATTCCACAGAATGAATCCCCTAAAGGAAAGGATTTGTTCTGTAAAACTTGGACTCAGCCAAAAGGCCTCCCCCGAAGACCTAGAAGGCCACATGTGGCCTCGAGGCCGCAGGTTTCCCACCCCTGTGTGATGATCCATAATGAGACGTCCGGCTCTAAACTCCACGATCTTCCATAGGATCTTTTTCTGAGGCCCCACAGGGAAGATCATCTAGAGAGGAAGCCAAAGTCTCCAAAGCTCAGCCACTTAGCCTTCCTCAGGCCTCTCTTCTCTTCCAATTCCATCCATCTTCAGTTCTGTGGGCATCACACATTAGTCTTTAAAGATAAGAGCTAAGCCTCCATCATTTAGACTAAATGAAAAAGCTAGATAGGAGTTCTTTGGTTCTCAGGCAGTTAAATTTATTCTTTCCTCTGTATTTCCTCAAAATACTCTTCAGTTGCAAGTAAGAACAATCTCTGGGGCTCTCTTCTCCTAAGACTTCCTTATCCTCCCTTTCCTCACATAGCTATGAGACTAATGTCACACAGACACATTGCCCAGGAACCATCGACAACTCCTTTCTATAATTGCTAACCCAACTCCCACTTGCGAGCCAATTACAAGAAAGGGGGGAAAAAATCATGTCAGTTGTGCATTGTTGCTACTACCTCTTTTCTTAGTCAAAATGGAAGTTAATTCCCTTCCAAAAAAGTCTGGAGAACAATCTATTTAAATTATAGTGTTACAATGTGAAGCAAAGATGCATAAGTCAAATACAATTTGGGTTATAATTAGCTATTTCATTGTAGCAAGTTTCTCTGGGAAATCCAGGCTTCCTTTAGTCAGCACATCGAATGGCTTCAAATTCTTTTTTTCCCCCATTTGCTTTAAGAATTCAGAATTCCATATGCAGCAAGATATTGGAGACCACAGGTAAGACAGTGAGAAAAATGGCCAGTAATGAGGAGCTACAGGGACATGAAATGAATTGAAGGGGAGAATTATTCAGAGCATTACCCACGGTGGTATATTTTTGTTAATAATGTAAGAATGAAGTAAGAGAATTTATATGATTACCGCTTCATGGTATAGTCACTTTTTATGGTGATACAGAACCTTTCATAATCATGCAGTTTTTTAAAACTTTTTCTAAATCACATGAAAAGATACAATTTCTGTTACCATCCACCCTTTTAAATCAAGCCACATTATACTATGATTAATTTGTTATGCTGAATTATAAATTGCTAATAAAGTCTTTGGGAAACCAGATTTTTAATGTCTGAAACAGCACTGGAATATGACGGACAAAGACAACACAGTCCTGTTCATTTGAATTGGTCCATATTTATTCCAAGCTTATTTTGTGGAAGGCAACATCTCACCAGAGGTTTATTTAAAAAGACAGTAAGAATCCTTAAAAATCAGTTCTTCAAGTGCTAGTGCTATCTATTCTCTGTCATGGATCTCTAATGACTTCCTTGCCTAAGTCTAGAAAAGATTCTCCTGATATGCCTAGATCTCAGGAAGGAGGCAAGATCTGGACAATGTCCTTGTTGAATCCATGGGCAAACTATCCCATCATGGAAGTCACTCGAAAAGAATAAATATATCTCCAGTGGCTCACCAGGAGGGTGGATGCTCACTGTAGACAAGGACAGCATTGATTTTTATTTCTCCACCAAAGGCTATTATTTGATTAGCTGACTGTCTCCAAGGCCCTGCACTGCTCAGCAGACTGAAACAAAGACCCCATGTAAAAGCATTTTGTCCCAGAAGTGGTTAGTATTAGGGATGTATGTAATACACAATACTACTGAATCAGCACACTGCTGGCAAAACAACCAGAGTTAGCAGGCTGTTATTTAGATGAAATAAATACTGTTGTTAGAGATGTGGAAGCATTATTAAGTACCAACCAGACTAAAGGCTAAAAAGGCTAGATAGGAACCAAAGTGTGGACCAACAGAAATGCTGCCCAGAATTGTATATCCCAACATAGTCCAAAGGGTAGTGATATCTAAACTTTGCTCACCTCCAGAAAACTCTGAGGTCACTGAATTTTGAGAATATTTACTGGGCCTAAGAGATAGGGATAATGAATAATTAAAAAACAATTTAGATTCAGTTTCCATCCCAAAGGTGCCCAAATTCTGTGGGTTTTGTTTGTTTCTTTGAAGTAAAACAAACTTCCATTATCTCCTCAAGCCCTAAGTGATTCACATAGGCTGTCAGAGATGGAACGGACCGCAGGGACCACCGAGTTCAACTCAGACCTGAACAAAGCATTCCCTCTTCGATGTACTAAGACTTTTTTTCTGAAGACTTCAAATGAGGAGGAGCCCACTACTACACCTCAAAGCAGCCCATTACATTTTTAGATAGTTCTACTTTTGGAGGGTTTTCCTTACCTCAAATCTCAAGTGATCATTTTGCAAATTCCACCCACCAAGGAGGTCAAGTCTAATTACTCTTCTCCATGACTGCTTCTCAAATACCTACCTGATGCTAGCGATAATGTCTTTTTCAGGCTATAATCCTCCACACACCCATCATCTCTTCTCATATCTACTTTCTTCAACCAATCAACATGACATTGAAGCCCTCTACCTTCCTGGCTGTCCTCCTTTGGACCCTCTCTAGCTTGTCAAAGTTCTTCCTGACAGTGTTTCCAGAACCAAATGCAACAGTACAGATGCCTGATCAGGGCAGAGTACAGTGGGAATATCTGCCCCCTCATCTGGAATACTATGCTTTTCTTAATTCAGTTTACAAATGTACTAGTTTTCACTTAGGTAGTAGAAGGGGTGATAATTATTCAGAAATGAGGCAACAAGTTACTGACATCTATTTTTCTTTCATGATAACCCTAAGGAAGGAAGTAGTCTGGAATAGACAAGGAACATTGGGAAGGACACCCTAAGCAAAAATAGTTCTACCATGCATCCCACCGTTTAATAATTTGAAAATAAATTCTATTTTCTAAAAGGTCAGGGAATCCAGAATGGTGAGGGATCTGGAAATTGGGATTCTTCTAAATTATCTTAAAAATTAGTAGCTTTATATGAAATTGGGGTTTTTCTAAATGATCATTTAAAAAATAGTAATTGTATATGTACAGCCTATATCAGATTGCATGCCATCTTGGGTAAGGGGAGGAGAAGGAGGGAGAGAAAACCCAAAGTCTTATGGAAGTGAATGTTGAAAACTAAAAATGAATTAATTTTAAAAAATAAAAAAATTACTAATTTTTTAAAATTTTGGATTATTACTGCATCATTAAAAATAGAGGAAACAGGAATGTTTAGCTGAATAAGAGACTATTTAGCAGGGAATATCATAGCTGTCTTTTAATATTTGAAAGATTTTTTCATGGAAATGAGAATAGCTCTGTGCTGCTAGATAAAGCAGAAGTTCCTACCAATATCAGTTGCCAAACAATAGAACAGGCTGCCTTGTGAAGTAATGAACTTCCTATCACTATAAGTATTCAAAGGCTAAAAGACTGTTAGCAATGTTGCAGAGATATTTCCTATATTGAGGGGAAAGTTGGAATAGAAGATTTCAGCAGCCTTCCTTTCATCTCTAACGTTTAATCTTTCTAAGTCCATACTCCAATATATATTACTTTGATATGATTGCTATCCTAACAGCTAACTGAAATAAGTGGGACTGATAAAATGAGAGTTTTGAGTACTTATGCAAAGGATGTCAATGCTTGTAGAAGAACATCATTTAATTAGGATCTGTATCAAAGTTCTATTTTTTTTAAGCTGTCCTATAGGATAGCTTTTTAAGGATAATAAGTTTAGTAGATAATACATATTTCCTAGTGGAATGAGGCAGCAGACCTAGTGGAGAAGGATGGAGTAAAGTCATGTGTTGGAAGGTTGGAGTTTGAGTATGAAAATGAGATTTAAGAATTCCCTTAAGTGTAGCTGTGAATCCTTAGAGAATGAAATATACATTATGTAAATTCCCTTCAGAGTACAATTCTAACATTGAGAAATGAGTGATAAAACTTTTGACTTCCCCTTGGAGATTATGACTCCACAGAATTCTTTTCCAAAGTTCCTTTGCTTTGAGTGAAGGTGGAAAGAGGGAATGATTTTCTTCCTCTTGCCCTGGACACAAGGTCATACCCCTTAAGCATCACCTAGACCCAATCAGGACTCTAAAATATGTAGAAAAACATTGGATTGGAAGTAAGCAGAGTTGGGATCTAGGCCCTGCTCTTCTAATTGTGAGCAAGTAACTCGTTTCTTCAATCTGTAAAAGTGGGGTTAAAGGCAAGCTGATGATTTCCCTTTTAACTCTAAAATTCATAAATCTCTCTGGCTTGTTAGCTATGTTATTACTAGGTCCTCAAACTAATAGGAGTTGCCATGTTATCCCATAGGTCAGAATCCTACTACTATGCAGAGTTCATGCAAAATTCATTTCCAGAAGCATAGATACATGTGTTGTGGTATAACAAGATCGTTGGAGGTTAGAGACTGGTAATTTCATCAGTGTTGAAATTCTAGGTATATTAACTCTCTCCACCAGTACAGGTAAGCAACTCATCTATAACTTATATTCTTGAAGAGCTGCATGGGAAACTTAGAGGTTAAATGACCTACCCATGGTCACACAGCTAGTATAGGTCAAGGTCCTAATTATTCCTAATTATGAGCCCTTTCACTACAGCCCCACTGCCTTTCATATTTGTATGTATTTGTACACAGTCATTTAGTGTTACAGACCAATAATTCTCAAAGCGTGATTCAGGAATCCAATTTAGGGGGTCTGTGAGGTCAAAACTATTTTAATCATAACAATAATATTTTATATGGTAAATATTGATAGATATAGCCCATGTAAACAAAAGCTTTGAGGAATGGGGGAGGGGTTATCCTCAATAATTTAAAAAGTGTAAAGGAGTCAGGGGTGGGGAGGAAAGCTTGAGTACTGTGGCTACAGATAGATCTATGAACGCTTAGGGGGGAAAAAACAGGACCATGACTTTATCAATGAAGAAATTCTAAATTGCAATTTATGATCTTAGAGGATTGCCAGGGGTATTATGAAGTTAAGTAACTTGCCTAGAATTACAGTCAGTATATATCTTGGCCAGCATTTGAATACATGTTTTCTTAAGTACAGAGAACACATGACCTAACCAGGCTTTCTCCACTCATTAAACAACTAGGTGGCACAGTGGATAGAGCACTGGGCCTGAGTTCAAATTTAGCCTCAGACGCTTATTAGCTGTGTGACTCTATGGGAGTTATTTAACGTCTGTCTCTTGTAACCTGAACAGGAGCAGATATAAAGTACTCTGGCATTCAAAGCCCTTGGCAATCCAGCCCCCTCCTAACTTTGCAGTCTTCTTACATCTTATTCTCCACCACATACTCTTTGAGCCAGTAACACTGGCCTCCTGGCTGTTCCACAAACAAAACACAAACAAAAAATCTCGGCTCCGGGCATTTTCTCTGGCACTCCTCCATGCTGGGAATGCCTTCCCTCCTCCACTCTGACTACTGACCTCCTTGATATCCTTTAAGTATCAACTTCAATCCTACCTTCTACTGGAAACCTTCCGCACTTTACTTAATTTCAGTGCTTTTCCTCTGTTAGTTATTTCCTATTTATCCTTTATATCGATTGCTTTGCATGCTATATATTTGGCATATATTTACTTGCATGTTGTCTCTCCCCATATATTGTAAGCTCCTAAAAGGCAGGGGCTATCTTTTGCCTCTTTTTGTATCCCCAGCATTTAGCATAAAATGTTTATAGATGAGCCAAACGAGTAATAATTGTAAAGCACTTAGCATAGTGCCTGGCACATAGTAGGCACTATATAAATGTTAGTTGTTATTATTATTATTATTACAATGTCCTTTGGTGGAAGCATGGCAAGTAAGAACAGAATCACTCGGAACAAGAGCTCACAGTTTTATTAGTAGAGATTTGGGAGGGGTAGAGGGAATGAGGAGGGCACTGTTTTTGGCAGAGAAAATCAGTATTGGGTGGAGTAAGGAAGAGATATAAAGGTATATAGAGGAGAGACAGTGGTATAATAAATAAAAACAACAACAACAACAAAAACCTTACTACTCTAGAAGACTGAAGAACTAGGTTTAATCTAGGCTGTACCACTAACTTTATGACTAGACAAGTTACTTCACTTTTTTGAGCCTTAGCTTCCTCATCTGTAAAATGGGAATGATCATATTTGTTCTTTCTGCCTCACAGGGTCATGACAACACTTGAAGAGCTAGAAAAAAAAATGAATATTCTGAAGTTAAAATTCTGCTGTGTGAACTAGTTTTAGAAAACTATACTCAAGCTGCTTTCTTTTGAGCGATTAAATCATGCAGTTTCCAGAGTGGGTGAAAATGAAAGAGAAGGCTTAGAGGAGCTTCTTCCAAAAATAATAATAATAATAATAATAATAATAATAATAATAATGATGATGATGATGATGATGATGATGATAATGATAAACTAGTAAGAATAATAGCTAGCATTTATATAGTGCTTTAAGATTTGCAAAGCACTTAACACAGGTGATCTCACCCGAGAGATTGTTAACCTCAAAATGAAAGTACCATAAGGAACACATAGTACACAGAGCAAAAGTTTTTTTTTTTGTTTGCTCATCTTTTCAAGGAACCTGCAGGTGTGCGTGCAGCCAGTCACTCTTCCTGAGGTCAGATAAATGCTATCTAAGCCACCAGCAAAGATCCAGTGTATCTCATTGCACTAGAAGACCCATGTGGATTATAAGACTTTCTGGCTACAGAGGTGTGAACCACACAACTCACACAAAAGAAAACACCAAGACTTTTCCCCTGTGACTCAATATTAACTCCTTCAATAAAAAAAAAAAAGAGACAGAGAGAAAGAGAGAGACTACCTTATCGTGTTGAAGGAGTTAATGCAGCTGCCAGAGATGTCTAACACCATAGCAGGTAGTGAGTAGCTAAAATACAGGAAGAGTCTGGCTCATTAAAGGCACGTTCTTAAAGGCCACAGAGCATTTTGCTGTTGTGCCTATCTCTAGGACACCCTTGTTGGCTCCCATTAGGAGTGTATGAATCTGATGGGAAGGTTGTGGGAGACTTTCAGCAGATTGCAGAGGTGTTAAAAATAGATGTTAAGTTGCTAGTGGAGATACTTGGTGAATTCTCTACTTGCAAATTTCTGATTATAATATGTCAAGAGTAAAATACCTTGTCAGGAGTAGTATATAATATATAACAGTATTAGCTCTGTCAGCAAACTGATGCATGATATTTTTGAGCCCTACTTTAAATCTGAATTCAGCAGAAAATGTCCTGCAGGGAACAATCTTGGCCCTTGGGGATTTGACTGGATGACCTAATAAGTTCTCCGAACCTTTACTTTTCAGATGCTGTGGTAGCTCTGGGTGTATTCAGACTCACATTATATATGCTCTGTGCTATGTGTTAAATCATATGCATGCACTGCATGCAGTAGGAGCACTGGAAAATATGTAGTCACGTCATATGGGTGATTTTTCTTTCTTACCTGAACCTACTATTAGTTTTTCAAACTTGCCTGATGGGCTCCACTGTGACAGACTGAGCATTTGCACTGATACAGGCACTAGGCACTATGCTCATAAGTTAGGAGAACTTTAAAGATGCCCAAGGTATATACTCTAACCCATTCAAGACACAGTAGTGGCCAGCTCCCATAAACCTTCTATGCTACCCCTGAACCAGATAGAATCTTGGACTGGAGGGGCTGTATATTGAATTTATTCTATTCCTATATTCATATTCTGTGGAAGAGTCAACTCCTGACACAGACAGCTGCTTCTCTGAGGTCACAGTTGGAATTAGAGGAAGGCAGACACTTAAGAATTCCTTCTCCTGGCTATAGAGCCACAGTAATGTGAGTTACAGAGCTAGAAAGGCCCTGGAAATGATGCAGTTCTTGCTCCTTATTCTACAGATTAGAAAATAGACCAGGGAAAGCTATATGGCTTGTCAGGTGACACAGGAAGCAGAACAGGATTTAAACGCGGGTCTTCCGACTCCAATTTCATGATTTGTACTATATTACACCACCCCCAGACAATAGAAACATGTGACAGATAAGAAAAAAACAAGATCACAGAGAACAAAATACCTCCCCCTTTTAAATAAATAATGATTTTGTTTTGCTTTTTATTTTTATATTACATATGTCCCCCTTTTCCTCCCTTGCCCTTCTTTGTACCTTTGGCCCTCTGAATGGTGTGTAACACATAGAAGAAGCTTAATAAATGTTTGTTAGCTGGGCTGACCCTAATCAGCTTGCCACCCTGTATAACAAAGTTTTTTACAAGAAAGAGAGAGAAAATGCAATTTAACAAAATCAACAATGAACCGTATCTGATCATATATCTAATATTACAAATCCATGGTCCCTCACCAATGTAATGAAAAGAAGGAAAACACCTCTTACTTTTTTAGAAAGATATTTTTTTAAAAATCCATCTTAGAAGTTTCTATATTATTCATTTCATTGCAATTTCCTCCTGCCCACCTTCCACTGCACTATCTGTGTCTTTAACACAATACATATTGTCCCGTCCTTGATGATCTCTTCCTTATTTGTAGTACTGCAATATTTCAGTTTTGTATGATAATTTATATCTTATGACTCTTTACTGTTCTCTAGTTAGTTTTGGCAGAGTCATCTTCTCTTCCCTTTAGACTAAAAACTCCTCAAGCCTAAGTAACGTGGCTCCAACTTTTTTCTAGCCCTCAAAGCATGAAGCTGGACATAAAATACATATGTAATAACTATTTGCTGATATGACTTTATTCTATCCCTAATCGGAGACCACTCCTGCCACCATCACCATCATAAACAGCTTGAGTAAAACTAATGAATATAATCAAAATATCTCATTCACACTTTTTTTTTAACCATTTACAGCCAAAAAGAGGAATGAAAAGTGGTAATCCTTAAATCAGAAAGACCACTAATGCTACCAAAGAAATGAATACAATTCCAAAGCAAAATGATTTTAATCTTTAATTGGATACGTTTCCAAGTACAAAAGCAGTGTACATTTGATCCTCAAATCAGAAAGGCCACAGATGCTACCAGCAAAGAAGTAAAGACACTTCCTAGCCAAAACGATCTCAGCCTCTAATTGGATAAGTTTCCAAGGACAGAAAGCACTTTGTTTTTACATCTAGACAGAAGAAATGAGGAGAATGGAAGCAAATGCTTTGGTCCAAGTGGGATGACAAACTCCTAGGCAGAGAGGATATAAAAGGTGATGAGGGGGAAAAAAAAAAGGCTGACCAATTTTCAGTGGTGAATGGCTTATCTGTGAAAAACACACAGCCTAGTACTTGGAGCACCAAGGCATAATTCTTCAGGAAGTCCACTGTGATCTTCCAGAGGATAATTAACTCTTCCAGGCTATTGAGCGTGAGGAGATAACACCCTGGTGCCAGAAATAGGACCCCTCTGGCTAATAAGCCTCTCACTGTGGACCTCCCCAGGTAAGCAAGCTCAAGGTCACGCCCTCTCCAAACCATCCGAGAAGATGAAAGGACTACACTTACTGTGGCTGTGCCGGAGACAGTCTGCGCACTCGTGTCCGTGGCACTCTGTTCAGAATGCGTCTGCGCTGGAGGGTACATGTTTAACGTGTGCTCTGGGACTGTAGTCTGGCCTGTGTACTCTGGAGCGGGATGAGGATGGGGAGCCGTATATTCTGCAGGGATGCCATTCTGAGGGGGAGCAAACTGGGCGGAGGCATAAGGCTGTGCCATTGTGTCAGGAGCTGCTGTAGCTTCCTGATTACCCTGGAAAGCAAAAGGAAAAAGCAACATCAGTCAGGAGCCACATAGAAACTTCTCCAGAATCGAAAGAGAATTAAGGGCCCAACATCAGCTTCCCCTTAAGGACTGTGTCCTGTTTGATCCTGAAGAGCCCAGATTATAATCCTGACTTGGAACAAGTGAATATGCAGTTTTCTACATGATAGTCAATTCTTAATTTCATAGTTAAAGTGCCACAAAAGATCAAATGAAGTGGCATCCCTGAAGGACTTGACATACATGGGTGTGTATATTGTACAGAACAAACACTTCCACTAAGCATATGAGTCCACTCAAGGTTTTATATTACTCAGGGCAGCACAATGGGGGAAAAAAGGAAATAAAAAGAATACCTTTTAACAGCAACTATGTCTGAGAACATTCCAGAGTGTCTCCTTAGTTTTTGTTATTGCCTTATCGGTATTCTCATTTCCAGAGGAAGGCTAAACCTGGAATCTAAATTCCTGATCCTAATTTGGCCAGAGATGCTCCATTATCATGTCCCTGTTTTAAGTATTTCAGCAAAATGTGTGTGTGTGTGTGTGTGTGTGTGTGTTTTAAATCGGTCAAAAATTGCTTTCTTTCTTTTAAAGTAAGTATAATTTAATAGTAAAGTCCCACTTTAAATCTTCATCAAGGTATGGATGTGATCCTAAGTCCTCAAAGTCTGCTAAGATCTGGCAGCTCTTCCCAAACTGGAAGGGGCTTTGAGCAGATATAGAGAGGGAATACATATCTACTGTCTGAGAAACATTTAAGTAACAGGAGAGAAGCCCATTGCTAAAAGATGGGCCACTGGGTAGTGATTTTATTTTATTTTATTTTTTAAGCACAGCAATTCAATAGTATTGTGTACCAGGACGTGAAGGGAATGAGATGTGCACCAGTGAAGAGTGACCCCAAACTGATGAAATCCAAGTTTCTCTGGAATTGTGGAAGTATTGGAATGTAACTACTTTCCAAAAGCCCACCCTTTATATGAATTATGAATAGGCAACGTGACAAAGTGATGAAGTAAATCACACACACACACAGACACACACACACACACACACACCTCATGAATTTAGGACAAGTTTTCCAGTACTCCAGTAATACAGATCACAATCTATGTTTGCCTGTACGGTATAGGTGTGAGTCTCCTCCATGTCCTCCTCTAAATTCACTTTAGGTAGCCTGCCTAATGTAATGGGGAGGAAGGCTGCCTCAAGTTCTTTTTATTGATGAGGAAGAAAAGAGTGCTTGAGGCAGATGGAGAAAGCAGGATATGAGATAAGATGCTGGATGTGACTAGCCAGGAAAGTGATTAAAGAAGACTAGGCATTGAAGCCCCCACCATGGACTTGTCTGTGTGCTTTCACAAAGCACCCTCAATTCCAGAACAACTCAGAACAACTCTTCCCTTCCCCTTTCCTTTCCTGTTACCTTTGATTATCACCTTCAGACTACCTGATATCCCAGACATTTTAGAGCCCTGTTTGCTCCTCTCATTCTCTTGTCCCCTTCCCCCATTACATAAAGTTGTATTTAAACCGTACCTTTGACCTGGCTAACAGCCTTTGTCTTCTACGGCAAGCAGGGGCTACTCATCTCCCTTATGGGAGCAGGGCCTGGGGCCTGTACTCTGTCTCCCATGTGGAGTAGAGCCCATTGGGGCTCTGCCTCACGGAGAGCAGGCCCACTTGGATACATCACTCCAATAAATGCCTTTAACTTAGAGACTGTCCGAGTAATTTCTTTCAGGACACTAGGACTCACATATCTATTCCTCATCATTTCAGGTAGCATTTCTAAATTCTTGGGGTCCACCCCAGACTCATCACCAATGGCTACAGAGAAGGTCTAAGTGAATTCTTTCATACCTGAACCAGCCTCTCCCAACTCTAACTCCAACAACATGTTGGATAGATACCAATGACTCTCCTCTCTTTTGTAACCCACCAAACATGGGATAAGAATATTCATTTGAAGCAATTTCAGACTATGTTATTGAAAAAATGTCTATATCCTTTGACCCAGAAATCTCACTACTAGGCACATGCCATAAGAAGAGCAATGATAAAAAGAAGAATCTCAAAGAAACCAAAATATTTTTAACAGTATTATTTTTCATTTGAAAAGAAATGAGATGCCAATTTACTATCTTTAAAAATTGTGGTACATGAATGTCATGTAGGAATCCTCAATCTTTTTTTTGTCTCGTGGCCCCCTTTGGAAGTCTAGTGAAGTTTATAGACCCTTTCTCAGAATTATTGTTTTAAATGAATAAAATTAAATACATAGGATCACAAAAGAAAAAAATCATATCGAAATACAATTTTCAAAAAAAATTCTTTGCAGACTCTATGTTATGAAACTTTTTTGTTTTTTTTAAATTTTATTAATTTATTTTGATTTATCAACAATCACTTCCATATGCTTTTGAGTTGAAAATTTTTCTCCCCCTTCCTCTCCCCTACCCTCCCCAAAACGGTGCACAATCTAATATAGGTTTACATACTCATTAAACCTATTTTCACATTAGTGAAGTTGTAAGTGAAAATTAAAACCAACAGGAGGAACCATCAGAAAGATGAAACAAAACTCAACAGAAGGTAAAAATAAGTGATAGCGATTCGACTTCCATAGTTCTTTCTTTGGATGTAGACAGCATTTTCCATCCTGAGGTCTCTGGAGATGTCTTAGATCCTCATAATGCTGAGAAGGGTTCAGTTTAACAATCTTAGTCACTGCATAACGTGACTGTTATTGTGTACAAAGTCTTCTTGGTTCTGCTCACTTCACTCAGCATCAGACCATATAAGTCTTCCCAGGTTTTTCTGAAGTCAGCCTGTTCATCATTTCTTATAGCACAATAGTATTCCATTACATTCATATACCACAACTTGCTCAGCCATTCCCCAATGGATGGGCATCCTCTCAATTTCCAATTCTTTGCCACCACAAAAAGAGCTGCTATGAATATTTTCGTACATGTGGGTCATTTTCCCATTTGTTTAATCTCTTTGGGATATAGCCCTAGAAGTGCTATTGCTGGATCAAAGGGTATGCACATTTTTGTAGCCCTTTGGGCATAGTTCCAAATTGTTCTCCAAAATGGTTGGATCAGTTCACAACTCCACCATATGTTATGAAACTCTTAATAGAATGGGATATTACTATCCTGTAAAAAATGATGAATACAAAGAAACGTGGGAAGATATATGAAACGATGGAAAGTGAAATAGCCAAAGCCAAGAAAACAATATTTACAGGGACTAGAACAGTATAAATGGGGAAGGGGAGAATCAATGAGTACTGTGAAATTATAATGACCAGGCTTGGCTCCAAAGAAGAGATATGGCTTTGCAACTCCCTCCCTTCTTAGCAGAGGTGGACAACCATGGGTATATAACACTGAATACAATTTCAAACTCATTTGATGGGTTCATTGATTTTGCTGAACTACATTTTTCCCCTCTTTTATATAAGGGATATCTCTCTAAGAGGGGAAGGGTATAATGGAAAATGTAAATGATGTCAAAACAAGATAATCAATAAATTTTAAAAATAAAATCCATCTCAGAAAGCATCTTCTCCCAATGACTTTTAGATGATACTATGCCAGAAAACATAATCCAAATGCCTTGGGTCATTCTACTGATGCACTCTTATTTGCATATAAAAAGAAATCTTTACAATTAAAACCAAATAGTTGCATCTCCTATCTTCTATGGTCAATTAGATGTGACTTTAGCATTCACACAATTATAGCAGGGAGAGAAAGCAATGTCAGAAACTCCAATACCTCCTAGGTATCTGTCAGAAATGTCAACTAGGCTTTTCCACTAGAGGATCTGAAACCTTTCAGCAAAGGTGGAAAAGTACTGATAATCCTACAATGTAAAGCCTGTGCCCTTCTGGTGAGGGTGCAACACTACTTATAACATTGGTAACAATTCTAGAAGGAACCAAGCATAGGGTAAGTTAAGACAGTTATGCAACACATTACAGTTCCACTAGGCTACGTTCTTTCTTCCCCCATACTAATCTCTATCACCCAGTTTATTATTTGGAAGTAAAAAATACAAATCAATTCCTAGGGATGTTGAGGAGACCAATCCTTTTTTATTGTGGGTGTAGAAAGCTCCCAGTACAGGGAGAAGCTGATGGAGTTTAGAGAAAATTCAAGAAAATCAGCTCTTCCCACATTCGCTGTACCTTCTGATTTAGAAACTCACTGCTATTTCCAGCCCAAGTAACATCCTCCTCCTCTCCCATTCGCCTCCACATGACATGGGCCCATCTAAGAATATAACTTCAAGTAAAGAAATCCTATCATAAGTGCTTATTCTCACTGGCAAAACTGAAACCTGGAAAGCTCAGGCCTGTGGGACAGAACTTTTGAAGGGCAGGCAAGCCGAGGCTCTCATAGAGAGTTTCACTGGCCTCCTAGGGCTCTATTTTAGATGAGGCCCCTCTCTGATTACATAAAAGAGCATTTAAAAATTATGACAGAGAGAAAGGTGGACAATAGGTAAAGGTAGAGAAAAAGAGATTCATTAGGAAAAAGATATCCGCCCTTTTGAATTTTCTTTTCCTAAATAGTAGTATCATACCCTACCATCTGACGTTTTCCCTACTACAGATGTGTGTGTGTGTGTGTGTGTGTGTGTGTGTGTGTGTGTGTGTGTGTGTGTAGAGACAGAGATCAGAGACAGAGGGAGAGAGAGAGAGGGACCTAGAGGGAGAGAGAGAAGGGGGGGAGATCAAAATCTGTACATTAATTTCAATTTCAAGAAAATCACAAGGTGCTTTTAAGGAGTGTTTGAGATGCCAATAATATACTTAGTTCAGTTCATGAAGATTTGCTTTCTACTACCAGGCTCCTAAGCATTATAGGCAAATATTCTATAATTGATCAAAGAAACAAGTCAGGACTAGTAGAATGAGGTCAGGGATAGTGGTGGGGGAAAAAAAGTGAAGTAGGGAGAGGCAAAAGATGAGTCTCTTTCAGTCATCCATAGTCTACTCAGAATATTTTCCCAGAGATAACATTCTCACTCCAGGAAAAAAGGTACTTATGCACTTTTCAGGGCCATATACAAATCCAATGTAGCCTCCCCCTAACAGTACCCTTGGGATTTTTTGCCATATGGCTTATAAGGAGATCCTTTGGGGCAATTTAATAAGTAACTTTGTAGGTATGGAGTCCAAGGAAAATCTGCTTAATATCAAATTAAACGTAGCATAGAACAGTAGAAAGAGGAATAGAATAAAAGACAAAAGACCTGAGTTGAAATTCCATTTCTAACTTTATGCCTCCATTTTTCTCAGCTATAGATTAGAAAGAATACTGATCTGTGGCTCACCTCCCAGAGATATGGGGATAGCATTTGAATCTGTCAAGAGTTACATGAATATTATCATATTATAACAAGGTGCTAGGGGAGAAATGACACGTGGTAGAGTCAGTCTTGGAGCCAAAAAGACCAGGGATGTAAGTTTTGCCTCTGATAAATACTAACCACCTAACAATGGGCAAGTCATAATCTCTCAGTGACTCAGAGATTATAATCCTTCAATTGGCATTTGTTAAGTGCCTAGGTACTGGGATACAAAGACAAAACTTTAAGGCACAGATGAGTTATCTGTTTGCATTAGCAAGGGAGTTTCCATAGCAAGTGTTCCCTCTAATGATGAAATCATAGATCTGGGAACTTTCCACCTCCTTTCCCCTCATCACTCTCCCCCAACACCTCAACCCCTCCCCCCCGCAAAAAAAAGTCAGTTCTCATCAATATAAAGTAAAATGAAATTTAAGAGACTACCAACCTCACTGACCAAGTTAAAAGCATATACACAGTAGATAAGTTTTGAAACATAAACATCACAACAACCTTCAACTCTAACCTTGGCAACCAGGTTCAACTACTTGACAACAGTGAGCACAGAGGTGAGATGCAGTGACATTTGGAAGAAGGGAGCACTGAGGTGGACAACGAAGAATACCAGTAAGATATGCTGTCCTGGGGCTAAAGGACAAGAGTTGTTCTCCAGTGATTCCCCCAAGTACCATCTCTGGGAAAGTGAGTCACGTGGCAGACATGGTACAAGAGTAATCGTAGCCACAAAGCCACTGGCAGCTAATGTCCAGGTGCATTTGTTCTTGAGATTTTTATCCCCTACGTGGAGTTCTAAAACAGATGTTGCCGGGACCCCTACTGTTTCTCATTAACACTGACAGCAGTTCCAGGAGACCCTAATTAATATTCGTAACATTCACACTTTGTGCTAATTACAGCTAATATTTAATTAAGAGTGCTGCACTTTGTGTGGAATTTTTTACCAGTGGCTTTAAACTACTTTTGATGCAGCATCTCTGTCTATCCTGGAAACACCTCCAGATTTCTGGTCCAGAAAGTCCCATTTTGTCTCAGGCCAGGGACTTGAACAGGGTAGAATCCTAAATAATGAGACAATAAAAGGGCTGAATTTTCACTGAAACCTCTACATAGCTTGAGGACATATCATTTCCTAGACATGAAAGGAAATATGTTCCCATTTGAAACTTGATAATCACTATCTCAGCCTTGCTATGACACTGTCAGTCATCATTATTTGGGGGCAGTTTTGCTAGACATGGACTTGTGCATCAATACTCATATCTCCTTTTTTTTTTCTTCACCTACTCTATCACTAAGATAAGGCTATCTTTATTTTAAACCTGAACTTGAGGTAGGAGACTGTGATATCTGGGTTTTGTTTTTCTTGCTTGTATCATTTTGTTTTTCAGGAGGAGCTAAGGACTTAAAAACAAACAAACCAGTAGTTATTTCCCTCATTCCATCTTATTGCCCTCTTCCCTAACCAAACACCCAGAGACATACAATGATGCACACATCTCCATGTGTCCCCTTTAAGGGATTTCAAAAATCAAACATGTAGTTCGTAAAACCTAGTTTTTCTCTGGGGTACTGCACTATGCAATGACTACTATTAGTATGTATTTTAAAGACACACAAATCACCCATTTGGGGTTATTGTGATTCCCCATCTGCATCCTAGAAGGTAGAATGTATAACAGTATGATTGCAGGAAAACTGCTAGTAGATCCTCGCACATTGCTGGAGAAATACACAACATGCCTATTAATGTACTAGATTTGGGTTAACATTTACAGACGTGCCAAAAATACAATCAAGCTGCAACTCCATCATTACATCGTATGCTATTTCCTTCAGTGTTTTTCATCTAATCAAAGGATACTTTAAAAAAATATATAAAATACATTGGATGCCTAGTAAAAAGAAAATCTCATCTAAATTTAAAGTTGTTTTAAACTGAGGCATGGAAATGCCAGGAAATTATCTCCATTTTAAAACTAATGCACAGTCTGGCTACTATTTGTGACGGTGGTGTGCTTCGTTGTGTGATCAGATTCATATGGTCAGTGTGGCCCTCCCCTTACATACAGAGAAGTCTTTTGGATAAGTGATTCATTCTGTACCCTAAGTTCTCCTCTTTAAGGTGGGCTAAGGGAAAGGGAGTGCTTTATGTCAGACCTGGCCCATCCATTTTTCTATGTGGTTTAATAAAGTACTTTTTGGCAAATGAAAGAACAAAGGGTGGCAGACAGTCAGACTTTGCAAAATGTTTTGGCCTGAAATCTAATGAAAACCACATTTCAACTTAAAAATATTCTTTACGTGGCAGTGTATAAAATCCAGTTTATTGCTTTCAACTTAAAGGCTTGGCTTTTCAAGAGTGAAAAGTGCCTGAATTTCATAACCATCAATACTGACTTAAAATCCTACAAGTTTTCAACTTTAAAAGGCAAAGTTTTTGAAGCCCCTCTAAGATTCCCCCCTCCTCTAGGCTTTAGTCCTTCAAGAGCCCTTTCTCATTCTGAAGAAGCTCTTCCATTCCAAAAACACCCTTTGTAATGAAGAAATACATGAAAGTGTCAAGTCTTAATAAGCCAGCTGAGTCCATCCATACTGCAAAAGAAGACAAGTAACTCCTCCGGGGCCTTCCCCCTCCCATCCCACCAGTACCACCACACACGAACATCAGTTTACTCTAGAAAATGACTGCTCTTGGTGATTGTCTACAGTTTTAATCTTGCTGACAGTTTTTTTTTAAGTTGAGTTTAGTAGTTTGTATGTTCAATTTCTCTAGTCAGAAATATTGCACATTCAGAGAAAGCTTCTTGTACTGTAGTTAAATGAGCCAAACTACATCATTTCCTCAGGGCATTTAGACAAAGAGGAAAAATGCAAAATTACCCCATTAACCTGCAGTTGGTTATAAGACCATCTCAGTTAGATCAAGCACAGAAGACAGACATAGACACACACACACACACACACACACACACACACACACACACAAGCACAATCACACAATCATCACTGCAGCCTGCCTTCCTCCAGAATGAAGCAAGAAGCAAAATGGGTATCACAGGAGGCTTTCATGCAGCCAGACAACGTAACAGGGGAAAGGCCCCGGCTTTATTCAAATCACAGTTTCAAGTGAAAGATAAAATGGAAAAAAAAATACCTGCTGCACCATCCTGTTTCCTTTATCCTCCATAAACTTAGCAGCTGTTCTAGTCCCAGGCCATAGAGCATCTGCCCAAGGCAAGCATCAATTATGGATGAGGGTGTGTGTGTGCTATGTAATGTGTGGATGAATGTGGATGATAGGGGTGTTGAAGGAGGGGGAGCTAATGCAAGCCTTGCTGACCTCCCACTCAACATCTGACTGCTCCCAAAACCTAATCCAGATGGGACTCTTTCAGCTTGCTAGGCCTTGCCCCATCAATCACAGCAGGCCCCTCCTCTGGCTCCTGCTCTGAGTTATAGAGTGCACCACTGAGCAGATGATTACATACAGAAGAAGAAAAAACGCAGCTTGACTACATTAATAGCTGTTTAAAAAACATTAGAAATGCTACTATATACGTTGCCTCAAGCTGAAATTTTTCATTACTAAACTAAATACATTGTATGCAAAGTTATAAAATCTACTAGAGGGGTTGGTCCTTTTATTTTATTTTATTTGGGAGGATGGATGGAGAGGGATCAAAGAAGGATAAAAATAAATATGCACCAAAAGGGAGGGACAACTAGCCAGACCAATACTATATGCACTTGAGATTAACATCTGATTTATGGTGATGCTTCTTCATTAATGGTAAACTGCAATTTTTTTTTATTCCTTATGTAGCTTCCATCAATAATGAATGCAGCCTCTTTACTTTAACTTAAATATATTTTGTTCTTTCTCTATGATTAAAAAAAAGAGAAATGTCAAAACAATTTCCTTTTTTTATTTGGCCTCCTCTTTCTCATTCACCAAGGGAAAGATTTGAGAGGCACATCTAACCTTTCTTCCAGAGAGCCACTCAGTGGAGTAATGCCTCCGTATTAAAAGAACAGGTCTCGAGACTCTGGAGGGATGGCTGAAGTTTCAGAAATGATTAAACTTGTAATTAAATCACATAACAGAGAAGAAAGCAAAGACAGAACTAGCAGCCCCAAAGAATTCAACTTTCCTGACAATCTGTCAAAGGTTGTCAGAAGTTACAAGACTCGGTAGCCCATCAGGGGAATTTTTTTATCCCCAACTCTCCCATAAAAAAAAAAATCTAGATAAACAGTATTTGCACCATCATTAAACTTCCATTTCCAATCACACCCAGGAGACATCTTTAACTCAGCTATATCAGCAACTAGTCAGGAAGGATAAAAACAGCACTGCCAAGCTCCTCCCAAGGACTTTAATGACTCCTTACCCCAAATCAGTAGAGTGTAAATGGAAGAAAGGGAGGGAAGGAGGGAGGGGGAGAGAAAGAGGGAGGGAGAGAGAGAGAGGGAGAGAGAGAGAGAGAAAGGAGTTACAAGATGGGGGATATAATCTCTGCCCTGCTTCTAACTAGTTGTGCAACACTGGACAACTTCTAGTCAATCCATCAGTTAGTAGAGCAACAAGCATTTAACGAAACACCAGCTACGTGCTAAGCATTGTGTTAGGTGGAAACAAAGCAATTCCTACTCCCCACGAGCCTGTGAGCTAAAAAAGAAAAGACAAATATATGTGTAAATAGGCTCACTGGATCGTAGATTTAGAGCTGCAGAGGAATTTCAAGTGGCCATGGAGTTCAAACACTTCCTTCTAATAACAATATTTATAGAGCACTTACTATGTGCCAGGAACTTGCTAAGTGCTTTAAAATCATTATCTCATTTGATCCTCACAAAAAACACAAGAAGGTAAATAAATGCTAGTATTACTCCCACTTTATAGATAAGGAAACTGAGGCAACAGAGGTAAAGTGATTTATTTACCCAAGATCACACAGGTATTAAATATCTGAGGCCTGATCTAAACTCAGATCTTCCTGACTCCAGGCCCAGTGCTCTATCCACTGCACCACCTAGCTTCTGGAATCAGGAAGACCTGAGTTTAAATGAACCTTCAGAAACTTACTAGCTGTGTGACCCTGGGCAAGTCACTTCATCTCTGTTTGCTTCAGTTTCCTCACCTGTAAAACGGGGATAGTAACATCTCCCAGGGATGTTGTGAGGATCAAATGAGAAAATTGGAAAGCACTTAACACAGTGGCTAGAATATAGCAACAGAATAAAAATTTGTTGTTACTGATTCCTTTTAGAGGTGAGGCCCAGGAAAGTTAAGTGACTTACCACATAAGGAATGTCAGAGGATGGATAAATGTGAATAAATCTGAAGTCGTTATGGCAAGGAGAGGACTAGCTGTTAGGGGGAATCAGAAAAGGCTTCTTATAAACAGTCTGTTTTGAATGTGAACCACTCTGTGAGCCTTGGTTTCTTCATCTATAAAATGAGTAGATGATAGGCAGGTGATCCTTAAGATCCTTCCCAGGTCTAATTCTATAAATATATTCTCATCTAGCTCTCTCTTCAATGTTCAGTTTGTAGCTGAACATAGTCCAGTAGAAAGAGTGATAGTTTTGAGGGAAACACTGTCGTTCAGTTGTTTTCAGTTACATCTGACTCTTCATGACCCCACTTGAGATCTTCTTGGCAAAGAAACTGGAAGGCTATCCACTTCCTTCTCCAGCTCATTTTACAGATGAGAAAACTGAGGCAGAGTCAAGTGACTTGCTCAGGGTCACACAGCTAGTAACCGTCTGAGGTCAGATTTGAAATCGGGAAGATGAGTCTTCCTGACTCTAGGCCCAGCTCTTTATTCACTGTACCACGTAGCTGTCTTTCCTTGAGAGAAAGAAGCTGGGTTCAAACCTTGCTTCTCTGCTTACTGCTTCTATAACATTGGACAATACGTTTAACCTATGTTGACTTTAGTTCCTCACATATAAAATAAAAGAGTTGGTCTAGAAGACCTCTGGAGTGTCTTCCAGCTCTAAATTGGACATCCTACGAGCTGCTTGGATGTCCCTTATCCATCAGCCCTCTGGACTTTGCTTAAAAAGAAAAGTCTAGAAATTTTCCCCTCATAAACTTACTAGTGAATGGCAAGTTGTGTGATTTTTCTTTTTGTTTTAAAGAAACAATAAAATCCTCAAAACTCTTGCCCCAAAGCATTGAGAACTTTCAAAATGGCAGGGGTTGGGGTAGAGAGTGAAAAAGAGAGAGAATAAATACATGAGCACGAACCTGTTGATAATAAATATTGGTTTTTGCTTGCTTGGATTAAGACACTCACTTTCATAAAATAGTCCCATTTCTGAATGTCACACATTTCTGGAGAAAACATCTCACAGTGGGTTATCATGAGGTAAAATCTTAGCTATGGGTGTGTTGTTGCCTATTTGGACATGAAAAAAAAAACCCTACTGAAGGGCTGGCAAAGAAAGAGCCTTCGGTATTCTCACTCTTCAGATGGGCAGAATTAAATGTGAAAAAAGTGAGATGAAGTGGCAAAGAAGCACAGATGGCCTTAAAGTATAATCACGTGATCCGTTCCAAAGTATTTTCAAGTATACAGTTTCATTTGACTATCATCAACATTAAGTTGATGGGGCCATATATTGTCCGCATTTGAAGGGAAGCACAGGCACATATGTTAAGAGAGCTGACAGAGGTCACGTAGCATGTTAGTGGCAAAGTCAGGAGTGGATACAGGTCACCTGACTCCTACTGTTCTTTTCAGCATACTATGTGCCTCTCCTCCACCATGGGAAAGGACATGTTATTCTTCCTGGTCAAGGGCCTACCACTGTATAACTTGCATCAGTAATTAATAAATTATCCCAGGGGCCATACCACTTCCCAAGATGCACAATAGGGAAGAATGTAAGAACTATTTGGGAAAACAATGTAGGTTTCTTCAGTTATCTCAGAAGGAAAGACTTGTATTAATTCCTCTAATTAATACATAATGATCAAATGGTCTGGGCCAATCAATAACCCTCCTGTGTTAGAAGCAAATATTCATTCTAGTCCCTCTCTGAGAAGCAAATTGACCTGGAAATGAAGTCTGCATTTCCCAGGGATAGACCCTGTTATGTCCCTCTTTCCATAGTTTTTTTAAAAAATCCTCGATATTTGTAAATGTTCACTCAATATATGTTAACTCTTAAGAGAAAATGCACATCAGTGGAGTGGAAGGCTGAGTGAAACTCCACCATCAGGGGCCCAATACAACTAGTTAGTATTGTTGGGATCTAGAGTTCTGAATGAAAGTAACAGAATCTGAATGAAAGTACCAACAGAAAGTAACATTTTGGTGCTCTCTTGACTGAAGGAGTTTTAAGGTAGCCATAATAATGAGATGATGAGCCACTCCAGTAAGCATCCTTACTCCACTCTAGAGACTGAGTTGTGGCTTAAGGTAAATGGTTGTTGTGGAAAATGGCACTGATGTTGAGGAAGTGTCTTGTGAGTAAAATCACACTTTCTTCCACTTCCTGTCTTCATTTAATGTTTTTGGTCTTTACTGTTATCGCTCTTCAGAGTTGTACCTCTCTAGGGTTTCTTAATTTAACCTTAAATTGAAAAAAGATATTACCACCTCAAGGCAAATGCTTTTCTCAAGAACTTAGCCTTGAATCGATGGCAACTTTTCATCAATTCGAAGTGGCAAGAGAAATCAGTGACTATCATTAGTGTCTATCATTTACCCAAAAGCATGTTTTTGCATAAGAACCACCTAGATTCACAAAAGAGTACAGAGAAGAGCTTGAAATATTTTCTCTTCTCTAAAAGCAAATGGGAAATAGTGATGGTATGTGAAGAATAGCATTGCTCCTTTATCATACAGAGTCTAGGTGTAGTAAGCCTTGGGAATTTTTCTGACCAGTCTAATGAAGACATTGCTTACTTTCCTTACCTTTCCGCACTCATTCTAAACTCAGTTCTGACTTTAAAACTTTTGGCTTCTTTCAGCATTGGCCACCCCAGAGCATGAAAAGACTAGCCAAACCACCAAGTGATTCTTCTTCATGAGTGCAATTTTCACTGGTTGGAATATTCTGATTTTTTTTTCTAAGAAGTAATATTGGAAAGTGACATAATCCATTGCTCTTGCGGGAGGCTAACTTTGAATTCTTCAACCTCTTTGTAGCCAAGGTGTGAGACGGAGTCTTCCAAAACCCATATCAAACCAATCCCATATTCCCAGGATGGATTCCTACAGTGAAACTATTTCACTCTCCTGTTCAAAAATCTTTAGTAGTTCCTTATAATCACTAAGACAAAATACAAACTCTTAAATCTGGCAGCTATAATCTGATCGATCTCAACCTGCATTTCCAACCTAATTTCTGTTAACCAGCACCTAACCAAGAGTTTTATTTATATTAGACTTTTGATAAAAGTTTACTGGTGAGGGAATGGATAAATGGATGAATGAAGAAACACAATGCCACACTCACTCAGAAAATCCCAACACAATGGTCATTGGATAGGGCTCCCTTTGGGAAAGAAATCCCTTTATCTCAGCATCAAACCTAGCTGGAACATGTGCAAGTAGAAAGTAAGCAGGGCAGTTGAACATGATACAATCAATAAACAAATATTTATTGTTCATCTCTGTGAGGGCATACACATACCAAACATATAAATAAATCAGATCTGGTACTTCACTAATAGAGACTCTAGGGATGAATAAAACAGTAGTGAGGTCAATGATAATAGAAGTTCGGTGAAGAGATATACAATGAGCACTATATGTGGCCATCAGTGGTCTACTCAAATTTGGTATCTTAGTACCTGATTTCTTTTTATATATTGCAGTTGTCACAAAACATTGCTATCTCTTGCTCTCCAAGAGCTCTAAACTACATTCTTGCCTTACAACATTCACAATTAATCACAGGGTCAGGCCTCAGATACCATATGTCTGAAAAAGTCCTCTTTATGATGTAGTTAAAAGGACTCTTGATTTGGAGCCAGAGTGCTTTGGTTTATATCTCATACCTCTTTCAAATGCCGTCCATGCTACTTTCTACCTATGTGACCTTGGATAGGTCATATAACCACTGAGACTCAGTTTCCTTTTTTGTAAAAGGAAAAAATTAGATTTCTGAGTTTACTTTCAGCTCTAAATCTATTTTCCTGTGACATATTGTGATTAGTTTTCCTTCTTTCTTCACCCTTTGTTGTTTACAAGTCCTGGTTACTGGCAGAACTGGCACCCCATAACTCCTAGCCTGGAAAGCCCTCTCCCAGACTTCTCTCTTTTATTAAAACTTATTTTTAAGAAAGATTCTGCTATATGCGTCATTTGTACCTTTATGTGAATATGTCACACTTGCAATGCAAGACCAATTTCTAATAGAATGAAAGGTTTCACGGAATCACAGAATCTCAGGATTAGGAAAAAAACCTCAGAGATTACCTAGTTTAATTTGTACTCAAGCAAGAATGTCCCTTAAAACATTCCCAATCAGTGGTCTCTCAGCCTTTGATTGAAGACTTCATTCATTCATTTATTCAACAAATGCCTACTATGTACTAGGCATTGATAATAGTCCCTGCCCTTATCAAGGTAAACAAGGATATTTTAGGAGCAAGAGCTCTTCCTCAGACCTCCTGAAATCACATTAAATCAGTGGCCACATATTCTGTGTAGTCTGTCTTTGGTCCCTTCTCTTTTCCAGAATGTTACTGCAACAAAACCTTTATTGCCCTGACTGCCATTCCCTTAACTCTCTTGATCAAAGCTGCTCAACTTCCCATCTCATTCAGCCATCTGATATTCTGTTTCTACCTGTCTTGATCAAATTGTATAATACATGTAAAGTGTTTTGTAAAATTTAAAGAACTATATAAATGTCAACTATTAACTATTATTATTGCTTTCCCTTAATGTTCCTGCCCTGTCCCTTCATTCTACTAATGAGGATTTGCTCTTTTTCTTCTTTGTCATCATTTTCTCCTCCAAATTCCTTGCCTACTTTCATACTTTCACATATGCGTGGACCTTGAGCAGCTTCTGATTTGTCATATGTCAACTGTCCTTCCAACTATGATATAACACTATGCTCTCACCTAATTCAGGAAATTGCTCTAAAATAGGCAAATTGGATTAAGATTGCCATTTTCCCCCTTGCTTCTCTCTACATACATATTTCTTTTTCCTATGGGCTTTGCTTCAAATCTATTAAATGAAAGAACAGGAATAAAAAACAAACTAAATATCATTCTAAAAAGTGGTCAACGTCGATTTTTCTGAAACCTATGAATCTATCTTAACTATAGATGTCATAAAAACACATGCTGCAATAGAAAACTTACAGCTTTGCTACCTGCTGAAAAGTTCAATAGAATGTAAGGTCCTTGAGGTTAGAGACTTATTTGGCTTGGTCTCCAGCACCGAGGATGGTGCCTTAAATATAGTTGGGCTCTTCATAAATGTTTGTTGAATTAAACAGTGTCTGGCACTTAACACATGTTCAATAAAAGCTACTCGACTGATTCGTTGTATGAATTATACTATTAGCTCACTGAGGGCAGGATTTTTCTCCATGTACTTTTTCCTATCTGCTCAGCATTCCTTGGGTGCTCAATGATAATACCTCTATCCAAAATATGGACACAAATGCAGAAAGACATTCAAACAAATGGAAAATTGCACAACAAACTAAAAGGATGTGATAAGATCTAGGTTAATATGAAAATGTATATAAATCAGTAAAAAGGAATTTAAATATTTACTCTATATTGAGTTCTCTGTGGAGTCTCAATCTCCTGGAATACTAGGACCTATTTGATTTCTAAAGTGCTTTATTTCTATAATGCTCAAAGCTTTGTACATCTCCTTTCATGAGGCTGCATTTTCTAAAGAAAATAATGACCAGGGGCTAGCTTCAATAATCCCCAAAGGGTAGCATCAGTGTGGCATCCATATGCACAATGAAATTAGGATGAATCACACAGCTGTTAATGCTATTTAATTTAGTCAAATACATAAAAAGAAAAATGATGAATGCAGACCCCAGAGTGTTCTGAATGGCTTTAGTTATAGCCAATGCTGTACATGGATTTGTAGACAATATTTTTGGTAGAAATCTATTAAATCAAATGTTTCTTTTAAAATGACCTATATTTAGCATAGGATCTTTTTAGAGGGAGCAGTGAAAGGGTCATTTTCCATGAAATAAGAATTGGGCAACCCAGAGAAGTTTTCATTTCACTCTGAACTATGTCTCTTAAAGAAATACACTAAGAATCTTGCCAATTGATTTTCATCTGCCATTAGGACTAGAAAGTTACAAACCTTATGTCACACTTCTGGAAAAAGAATTGGGCAACATCTCCATATGAATGATTTAGCAGAAGATGGAATATCATAGCTATGGAAAAAGTGAGAGTTCTAGCTAAAAATAAATGCCAGGAATATAAGGCCACATCTATGTCATTCGACTCTCTATGGATGGATTCAGCCATTTCCTTTGTGTGCCAAACCCAAAGTCCTGATGAATTTTCAACACAGCGGGAAATCCAATAAATTGGCACCTTGGTACACTAACCTCACCAGTCATTCAGTTCTCTCCTCTTTTTGCTAACCTTCACCCAGGACTTATTTCCCAGCTGGCACTTATCCTTTGGTCATTAGGGCATAAGACATCCCTAAGATCATGGCACATCAAATACTACTTGAATCAGCCTCTCATTAATTGTTGGCTGCAAATATTTTTAGCAGCTGGTTTTATTCTGTTAGGTTACGTTCTGTGATTATTTCATACATGTAAATCTGGTTCTCCAATAAAATCTGAAGTTCTCTAAAGGAAATTAAATGCTGTCTATACTTCTGTATTTCCCACAATGCTAAGCAAATTTGTTAAACTGACTTTAACCGCCTTTTAAAAAGGACTTTACTGTGGTTACTTTAACAGAGACTTGTAATTTAATATGCTGCCATTTTTCCATTGTGCATTACATTTTAGCCCAAAATACGTCCTAGAAAAGCAATGTCTTAAAAATGGAAGTCTGAGAGTCTGGGGCAACAGAAAGATGACACAGACTGGCCATGGAACAGAATATTGATGTGCTAAGACAGACAATAAAGAAGACTGTTTCCAATGCCAGGAAGAAATCACTCATTTCCAGTTTGGTGAAATATAAGAAAAGGACATAAGAAAGGGGTGGATGCTGTTAGAATGGCACATTCAACCAATGAAAGAAGTTGGACATGATAAAGCATTATCAGACTTCAGAATGAGATCATAGAAGAACTGGCTACCAAAGTAGCAATGCCATGAAACTTGGAAGGAATTAACCATCCCACTTTAAAATTTGTGGTAGATACAGAGGAGACTACTGGACATAGTCCAATACAGCTTGTACATTATTTTTAAGGATCTTATTTTAAAAGTTCAGAGAAAAGATATGTGGGTTCCCATGGCTTAAGCTTTTGCAAAAGTTGGTTGGGAAGGTGTGTATGCTCTCAACAGTGAAATTCTAATGATACAAACACATATGATTCTGTTAAGGAAGAAAATGAGGAAGTTTTTAAATGAATTTGCTCGATAGCTACATTGGCAATTCTTTGGCCAACCCCGATTTGAAAAAGGTAGAAACAAGGTGGAAGCTTCCGTACAAGATGGAAGCAAGGAGAGGGGTTAATATGAAAGTATGGTACAATTCTGTAAGAATGCCAAAAAGAGTGGTGCAATGGAAATGCCCTTAGGCAAGTCAATGATGTCAGATCTGTAAAATAAGGGAGTCGGACTAGATGACCTCTGAGGTTACTTGAAACTCTAGCTCTAGACCTAAATCTATGAACAATAACACTCAATATGTATGAAGCTGGAGGGGAATTGTAAGGGACTTTTAAAAAACCTATGTCAGGGCCAAGACAAAGATTAAAGAAAGGAAATGGGGCAATGATAACAGGTGACAGATTCAAATACTCAAATGGGTCTCTAATTTCTTAGATTTTAATATGTATCCCATTTGTGATGCCTATTCTGTGCAATTCTTCTCCATGTTTTCTCACAATTTTGCCAAAAGGTCTCCATCCAACATATTCTGGGCTTTCTATGCTTTCTCCTGACCTCTCAATTATACCATTGAGTCACTCAGGCTTTCTACCCATCATCTCTCACCCTCATCATGCGATCAGCCTATCTTTTCCTATCATAGATTTCCCTGATGACCTCTCTTATTCAGATTCTCCAAAGTTCCTCCTGTGTTATATATTGCAATGTGCTCCTACCCACTATGTACAATTCCATAGCCCTCAGTATATTAATTTTCAGTTTTTCAGAGAATATGATATACAATGTCTCATAGAGACATAAAAGGAATAATGGCATTAAAATAATGGGCCTTTGTTTCTGGGAGAAGTTTCAGTTACAAAAGGAGCTTTGCAATTTCCTGAAGGCAGGCTAGCCTGTTCTCTTTTTAGATTCTGAGACTGTCCATTTGTACTGTCTGTCCCACAGATAAACATACTGATTGATAAGCTCTATAAATTTTCTGATCATCACATGTAATAATCTGGGCCACAGATATTCATTCACTTGCTGTTTACTGTGTGACTGGTCAAGTCAAACTCTTTGGGAGTGGTAAATGCATTTCTTCTAGGAGGTTCTGCAGTGTTCTGAGGCTTATTGAAATCAGAATGATGCATTCCACAAATAGAAACATTTTTAGGACCTCATTATCCACAGGGAACCTTTCTTCAACTTGGACCCTCCTCCATCACAGCAGCAAATAATTATGGTGACCCCACATATCCTTGCTTCATACCTTGCATGAGGTTTACGATCAGTGGTTCATTGAACGAGGTTATCTCTTGAATGGTTTAGACTTATGGATGGGGGGATGGCAGAATTCCTCAGCTATTATTTTTGTTTTGTTTTACTTTTGAAGAAAATAATCTTTAGATGGTAAATTTCTGTGGAAAGATGGTTAACAGGAAAATAAAACCTAAGACAAATAAAGAGAAGGTAAGTGAGCACTTAGCTGCCTACAATGAGCTTAAGCTACCAGATCTGAATAGACTTATCTCCCAGAGTACTTAAGGAACTTGAAGATATAATTGTTTAGAAATAATTGGTAATATTTGAACAATTATGCCTCAGAACTAGAGAAAGAAAAATGTTGTCCTGATTTTCAAAAAGGGAGAACAGGTAGATTCTTCAAATTATAAGCTGGAAAATGTGATTTCAATTCCTGTCAATATTCTGAAATGCCTCACTAAAGGTATACAAGTTATTCCTTCAGGTCAGGGGTGACACACCTCCACAATCTGGAAATCCATGTAAAATTTTTTGGCCCTCCCTTCATACCAAGAGAAGAAGTCTGAATTTTTTTCTTTTTTCTCTTATGGGGTGTTTACAATACCTTATTGTAAAATTTGGGTTGATAATACTATGTGCATATATGTGTATATATATGTGTGTGTGTGTATATATATATATATATATATATATATATATATTGTGTGTGTATATATATATATATATATGTGTGTATATATATATGTGTGTGTGTGTGTGTATGTGTATATATATACTATATATGTGTGTATATATATGTATATTTATGTTTATATTTTATGCATTTCTCAGGTTTTAAGCTTTTTCTGTATAGTTTACTACCCTTCATGGGTCATCTGCAGCTTCCACAAAACTCCCCAAAATTCCTGCTTACTTTCTTATGCTGACCCACGTTACTGCGATGGGGAAAGTCACAATGCTGAAGGGATAACTGTACAATCTGTAATATGTGAGAGGTGGAGTTTGAATTCTGGTCTTACTAGCCCCTAAGGCTAGACCTCCATCGATTATACCACACTGACCCTCATTTAAAAAGAAAAGGAGTGATAAAGTATCACAGAATCATCTGCTATCAGTATTGTACAACATAGCCTTGTATGTTTCAGGTACATTCTGGATGCAATCATCTCTGAAAGGCTGACCAGAGAACAGAACTGCCATTTGTAATATAATTTCTATGGGAAATGTTATTCTGCATTCCAGATGACTGATTTACACATGAACATTTACAACACAATCTGTTCATTGGTCTAGAACTGCTTTTTGACATATACAAAAGTTGGTTTGTCAAATACTTATGTCACTCAAGCAAGGGGCAGGGGGGAGGAAGCATATGTTAGGAATAAGACCTGGGTACCTATCCTGCCTCTGATATTTATCATCTTGTTACCTTGGGTAAGTCATTAAATTCTCTGGGTCTCGGTTTCATTATTTGAAAAAAAAGGCTAGATGGTTTCTGAACTCCCTTGTAGGGAAGTACCACAGAAGACAAGATGGTACAAGGGAAAGAACATTGGCTTTGGAGTAAGAATATCTGGGTTTCAATCCCACCTCTGATGTTTACTCCATATATGACTTAAGACAAGTCATTTAATCTCCCTGAACCCCAATTTCCTCATCTGTAAAATGAGGAGGTTCAACTAGATAGGGTCTGAGGTACCTTCCAGTTGTATAATCCAATGGGCCTTTATATAATTTTTTATATGTGTATGTGTGTATAAACACACATACATACATATACATACACACATACATACATATATACATATATACATATTTGTCATTGACTTGGATAAAGGCAGAGATGATATGCTTAACAAATTTTTGCCTCCAAAAAATATGAAGCTGAGAGGGATAAGTAATATGTCATATAACAAAAGTGGCACATATAATGATTTCAGTAGGGTAAAATAATGAACTAAATGTAATAAAATAATAGTAATGAATGTCCAGTTCCACACTTAGGTTCAAAAAATGTAAAAGTGCAGAATGAAGAAGACAACTGTCTATGTAGGAAAAAAAATCTAGAGGTTTTAGTAGACTGTAAACTCAGTTATTACTATGATACAGCAATCCCCACAGATAATGTCTCTAAGGCTACATTCATAGAAGCATAATGTTCAGAACAAGGAAGGTAATAATCCCACAGTACTCTGACCATATGTTTCTGACCTGGAGTATTACGTTCAGTTCAGAACCACATATTAGGAAATTCTGTGACAAGTGGGAACACATTTATAGGAGGATGATCAGGACAGTGGGAGGACTCAAAATTATACTTTGCAAAGATCAATGAATTAGAAGAAGTGGAGATATTTAACCCTAAAAGAAAAGGCTTATGGGGAGGGGGATAGAAAAGTGGTCTTCAAGGATTTTAAATCCCAGAGGGATTAGACTTGGTTCACTTGGTCCTAGAGGTAGAATAGGAACAATGTACAGAAATTTCAGACAGCTGATTTCAGATTGGTACAAGGAAAAATTTCTAAATGATTAAATGATAATAGCTCTTAATAATAGTTCAAAATTACATAGTGCTTCAAAATTCACAAAGCTCATCCTTCAAAACAACTTGTGAAATGGGAAGTATAAGAATCATCATTATTATTCCTATTTTACATATTAGGAAATGAGGTCAGAAGTTAAGTGACTGGTCCATGGATACAAGGCTAGTAAATGGTGAAAATTAAACTCCAGTCTGTCCTTTGGCTTCAAATTCAGTACTCTTCCTATGATATCAACCTATTCTAAAGTGAAATATTCTATCTCATAAAGTGATAAGTTCTTTATTAATGGCAGTCACCAATAGATTTTAATGAACCTTCTATCTCATGCGTATTATTGGGGATGGTCCTACTCAAGTATAGCTTGGAGTCAGATGATGCCTGAAATCCCTTCCAATTTTTAAAGTTTGTAGTTCTCAGAATGAGACAAATCAAGGGATAAATGAAAAGTGAAATAAATAAACTTCATTCATTCAACTAATATTTTTGGACATATATTATATATATGGCATTGTGTGGGATATGAAGAACTAAAAAAACTTTCATGGAGCTCACAGTACAGACAAATAGGTTAACTAAAATACAAACAAATGAAATTCAAGCCACAATGTTAAAGTGCAATATGAAAGGCACAAAATGTTATGGAACTCCCGAAGAAAGATTTATTTTGCTTTGGTGAGGATGGGAGGTGTGTTAGAGAAGGCTTCAGAGAAGGAATGGTATTAGAGCTTTCACTGAAAAAATGAGTAAGAACAAGACAAGAGAAGCTAGTTGGGGCAGAAATAAGGGGAGGACAAAGAAGGACATTTCAGGAAGAAGAAATATAACGAGTGAAGGTATGGAGGAAGCAAACCTTAGGAACTGTCCAGGGAATAGCAAGAGTTCCAGTTTGGCTGCTATATAGTATGTCTGAAGGAAAAATATTGGGGATAGGGCTAGGAGTGTTGGGATAGAGTCACACTGAAGAAAGCCTTGAATGCAAGGTTTGTGAAAAGAATCCTTGGAATGTAGTCAAGATACCTGGATTCAAACTGTAGGTCTGTTATTTGTATTCGCATTTATTGCACAGGTAATGGAGATCCACATCTAGAAAAACAGATATGAGATTTAAAATTCTACCTAGGACATCACTGTACCCTTGACAACTGTCCTTTTGAAAAAGTAGAATCTAAAGTGGGAATTTGTTAAAAGTTGTGTGTGAGAATGCGAGCCAAGGCTCCCTCTCAATGAAACTGATATGTTTATCACTCATATACTTTAAAGGGGCACAGACAGATTTGACTTGGTAAAGTTCAGTCTTGCCTGAAGGCATAGCAAGAGGTGAGATGATTTCTCCAGGCTCTTTCGGTCTGGTGATGGTTCTCTAGGATTCTTCTACAGATAATAGGAATATTGCACAGGAACATAACAATGCCAGACACATGTAGCACAACTGAGGTCAGAAAGCAAAGGGAGCATATTTTAGTTTTATTTTTAGCTACTTGGTCAAACTCCCTTGTTGTAAAAGGGGTGGGGGGGAAATCCTTTTCTGGGCTTCCAGTATAATGCAATTTCATGACATGTAAAAAGCTAGCTAAAATTAAAGATTTAAAAAAAATGTGTGGAAGTATTCAAACTAAAATGTTTAAGCATCCCAAGCAATCAACCAACTCAAAGATGGGTCCCAGTTCTAACACAGCTGGGTCTCTACTAGGAGGGATAAAGGCTTATTTTCAAAGTTGTATGTTAAAGACAACCATCCAGGATGTTTCACATTACAATCATTTTTCCAAAGGGAAAATGAGGTAGAGAGGTGTTAACTTGGGCAACTTGCCAAACAAACTGAACCTATGTATAATTTGGTGTCTTAGTCATTCTTGCTATCGGTCCCCAGCCAGTAATGTCCAATTCTTTCTGCCATGAACTTCTCACCAACACTAACCATAAAGGGTGGGTTTTTTTTTTTACACCCTTGTTCTAGGATCACCCTTAGACATGTGACTCTTCCCTCCTGACTCTAGGAGATGATTAAAGTTGAACTAGAATACATTAAAGCCAGATAGTTTCTTAATTGGCACTAACAACAAAAGAAAGCAAAAACTCTATGCCTTTTGACCAGAAATTCCACTGAGTTGAGAAGTCATTTGCCATAATAATGTTAACCTAGATCATAGCCTTGGAGGGAATGTGGAGCAGGCAACAATGGGAAACACTGGTTCTCGAGAAAGACAAAAGGAGTCTAGGGCTTCCGAGTACGAGGTGCCTCCCCACCAAAGGTCATCTTTGCCATTATTTAACTACAGAATGGGGTCTAGAAACCAGAGTACATCAACATCAACAAAGCAGTCTCTATTCCATTTGCCTCAATTTTCTCAACAGTTCAATTCAATTCAATAAGCATTTATTAGATATGAACATCATCCATCATGCTAGGTACTAGAGACACAAAGACAAGACAGAAAGCAGTTCCTGTGCTCAAGGGGCTTACTTTGTACTAAAGTATGCAATATGTAAAGAGATAAATGGGACTCCTCTTCTCCCACCAAACAACTGGGGGGATTGAACAAAACTTCCTAGAAAATGGTGGCAACTGAACTCAATTCAGGAAACAAAAGATTGTTTCATTCGCTCCTCATTTTTTGGCTTCCTGTCTTGAATTAAACTGCCCTCTCTATTGGCCCCCTTATTATCAAATCCAATGGATATTTTTATTCCTGCTCTTCCATTGTCTCTTTGTAGCATTTGGCACTTACGGCCACCTCAATCTGGGTTTCTGAGATAAGACATTCTTTAGTTTTTCTCCTTCCTCTCTGATCATTTGTGCGATCATAGGATGATAGATTCGATGAAGGAGCCAAGGTATAGAGAAGTGATCTTAAATACTGACGGTCATACAGGAAGGGAGTAGCAGGGCCAGGATTTGAACCCAGATCCTCAAACTCTAAATCCAGCATCTTTTTTCCACTATACCATACTGATTCTCTTCTTTCCTTCATCAGCCCTTCTTCTTTTCCCCAACACTTGAAGTTTACATTCCTCTAGGTTTTGTTTTTAATCCTCTTCTCTCTTCAATCTCTCTCTACTCTCTCAGTAATCTCATCCAATCCTCTGCATTACCTCCAGGCCAAAGACTTTAAAATCCAATCAGATCCAATCAACATTTATTAAGCATCTACCGCTATGTGCCAGATAAGGGGGCTGAGCACTGGAATACAATTCATAAAAAAGAAAGACAGTCCCTGCCCTCCAGGAGTTTACAATCTAGTAAGAAGAAACTACACACATAAGGAGGCAGGAAAAGGGATAGGTAGGTGGGAAAGAGCAGAAAGAACCTGGCAGGGGAGTAGGGAAGACTAAGGGGTTGTGTTACTAGCATGGTGATAAGATAAAGGGTAATCAGTTTAACTTGAGAAGGTCATCTCATTTTGTGGAGCTGGAAAAAAAACAGACAAAACAGTATATGCCAAGACAAATGAGCCCCAAAGTCTAGTTTTTGAACTCTGAAAAGGAAGGCATTGGGAGAGTTTGTTATTCCACCCTCCAGCTCTCCAATCAGAGGGGAGACGTGACTGAGGGAGGTGGTGTCAGTCAAGGCTTGATTAATTCTCTATTCCCAATTTCCAAATCCTTATTTCTAACTGCTTACTTGGATATTTTTACCTGTATTTTCATTCAGGTATCACCTGAAACTCGGGACTTCCAAGATAAAATTTGAAACTCCCAAAAGACTCCTCCTCCTTCTGACTTCCCTAATTTTGTCAATGGTTTCACCACTCACTCAATCCCCCAAACTTAAAATTTCGCTTTCCCTAAACTCCAACATCCATGTTTGGTACCATGTGCCATGTCCTGCTCCATGTCACTATAGTTTCTCTAAAATCTATGGCTTCTCTTCTTTTTCCACTGCTACCACCCATTGGGACCACTGCAGTAGACTGCTGACTTGTCTCCCCACTTCCAGTCTCTTATCTCTGTCCAAAGCTTTCTTTATATCACTGCCAGTTAATCTTTCTTGGGCAAAAATCTGACTGTTACTCCTTTGTCCTGAGCTTTTCAATAACTCCCTATTGTCGGCATAATAAAGTCTACATTCCTTCATTTGGCATTCAAAGCCATCTGGTAACTCCCTACTTTTTAAGCATTAGCTCACATTGTTCCTTTCCTCATGTGCTATGTTCTAGCAAAGTCAAACTACTTTTCATCCCTTGGTGTGTTCAGATTCCATTCTCCTTGCCTAGAATGCCCTCTCCTTGGGCCCCATCCCTGCCTTTTGAAACCTAGGCATCCTCCAAAGCCTAGCTCAATGCCACCTCTCTGATTTCCCCAACTGAAAATGATCTTTCTCCTAATTTGTGTAGAGCTCTATTATGATCTTAGAGTATTCACAGCAATACAGTGATGGCATACTATTGCAAATTTTATAAATGTACTACAATCCAATTTGGTTATAAGTTTCAAGAAGGCAGTTTCATGACAGGTAGGCATTTTATCTTAATTAACTTTGTTACCTTCCTGTTTTAGGTTAAAGTAGTACTCTACACAAAGTAGACACTTAATACTTGGTGGTGGAATGAATGAACAAATTAACAAACAAATGCCAGCCGACCAGGTAGTGGTTTAAGATCTCTGGCTGATACTGATCCTTCCCTCTCCCTACCATCCTGAAAAGTACTGTGCCCACCACAGATATTTACTGGTTGAATTAATGAGATCAGTTTTATGCTAGTAGGTTTGACTTAACCTGTAAAGACCAAGAAATAGTGACTTTGTGTTTACGAAGAATGTAAACATTTCCAAATGAATTGTTGTGGCAGGGGGCTATAGAATTTTGCCAAATGTTAGAAGGTTTGCCTGGCACAAAATGTGTGGGAATGAATGTTCTAACACTAGAGTAAAGGAACAGAAATAAAAATATACAAAGCAAAAATGGGATAAACTATTCTTCCTTTTGTGCAGGGTATTTAATTTTTATGTTTGTTATGAATTCAACAATCATAATTGTCCCAAACCTAAAGAAAGAGAGAAGAGGACTGGATAAAAAGCTGAAATTCTGCCACAAATAGTGTTTTTTAAAGACCATATACCCAATCTTAACAATGTAACTGTAAATAGTCTTATTTGTGTCCTATTCCGTACCCTGCCTTACTTCCCCTCTAAATCCTTTCATATGTTCCATTGATGATCTTTGTCCATGTCTATCACTATCAACTCTCCTCACCAGTCCACCCACAAATGAAAGAAAACCTCCCTTATAACATAGATACAGCCAAAAACAAAACAACTACAAACAAACAAACAAAAAACCAAATCAACACATTGGCTGTGTCTGAGAATGAATGTCTATAAACTACTATTCTTCAATAGGAATTTTGGAATTATTACTGATGGAATTTCCTTCACATTTCAACCTCAGCTATTCTAAAGACTACTAAGCAGCCATATAAAGTCATCACATACTCAGGACCTTCTCATCCTAACCTTCTTTAATGATTGTAAACTTATATTACTGTTCAGACACATCAAATTTTTATTCATCAAAGACTGAAGTCAATAGAGTCCACTAAAGTCCTGGTCCAATGCTTTATTGTGGCATGCTCATGACCCTGGGTTCTTAAAATCTTTGCCAGTAGAAAGCAGGCTCTGGAAGGTTCCATCAAACTGTAAAGGCTTCAAATATGGGTCTGGTGATAGACCGTATGTCTATAGTCCAAAGGATGACTTGGCTGGCTTTGGAAAGATTTGTCACCTAGCTGAAAACAGAGCAAGGCATTTTTTTTTTAAAGTCCCAGTAAGTCTTGAAGCAGAACCGTCTTGGCATAGAGGATAAAGGCCTAGCCTTGGTATCAGGAAGGCCTGGGCTCAACCGCTACTTATTACCAATACTAACTGTGTGACCAGGAACAATTCACTTAACCTCCCAAAATGCAGATATAGACAAATGACTTCTCTATATTGATGGAAGGTGTGTGATCTTCAATAAAATAAAATCCCTAAGCACACAAATGGCACAAAAAAAATTAAAATTCACAGGGTAAAAAACTGGCCAAGCTACAGCAATGAAGCTCACTATTCTCTATATATTCAGTTCAGATAGGAAGCTCACACATAGATAAATGATCCATTCAACATACCCACCCTAGGCTTCAGAGCTCCCATGCTGATGAAATCACAGGTCTTAATCCCTTACCCAAATGAAACAAAATTTCTCAAATACTATTTATCCAAGTCATAAAGGAGTTGTTTTCTGCATTGGTGGATGGACTACCCGTAGTAGAAAGAGCACCAGGCCTGGAGTCAGGAAGACCCGAGTTCAAATCTGGCCTCAGACACTTACTAGCTGTGTGACCCTGGGCAAGTCAATTAACCCTATTGGCCTCAGTTTCTACATCTGTAAAATGAGCTGAAGAAGGAAATGACAAATGACTCCACTATCTTTGCCAAGAAAATTCCAAGTGCAGTTATGAAGAGTTGGACACAATTGAAATGACTGAAGAACAACAAAAAGTACTAAAGCATGACGGACGTAGCTATACACACAGAGGATGACAGTATTATAGAATCAGAATATAAAACTGTTTCTGACATTCCCCTCCTGAAAGGCAGAGAAGAGGTATCATACAGTTTGCATGGCTTCACTCATCCTTGTTTGGAGCTTCCAAGCTCCCTACTTTTACACGGGACACCAGTTCCCCTTCTCAAAGACTTTCTTGTGCCCGTGATTGAGCAAAGATGACCTAATTGGAGACGTCTGCAGCGTTGCCGCCTGTGTTCCTGTTAGGCTAGGCAAGGGCACCATTTCCATTTTTTGGCACTATTGTGCAATCACGGAACACAAGGCTGGATGTTATTTACTTTCCAAGATTAAAACAGTTATCAAACCATCATTGGGCAAAGGCAGTGAGGGAGATTGGCTTCCTGCCTCCACACCACTTTGCAGTGCTTGTTTATAGCTGAGATCATCAGTGTACTTCTGAGTTAATGCTCACGTTAAGGTGTTTTTATCGTGTCTATAAATAACTGTTTTGACAATTTGGGCTGTTACCAAACAAACTGGGATGTTTACCAAGCCCAGCTCTTCTTACAGTTCTGCAATGCTGGCCTTCCTCTTGGCAGAGGCTGCAAAGTCTGAGAGTTCTTTCTGCTTTTCCAAACATATCAAACTACCTAGAAGGGACAGGCTCTAAAGTCTTTGTATTTAAAAAGGAAAAAAAAAATTGTCTTGGCCACATAGAACCACACTGGTTCACTAAGTGTTGACTGTGTGCTCAGATCTATTTCAGGAGGGGGCCTAATTATGCTTTACTTCACTTGTGACTTGACTCCCCTTCCTTCTTCTGCTTTCTTTTGTAGAACATTAGCTCCTTGAGGGTAAGGATTGTTTTCTTTACTTCTACTAGTTGCCCTAATATTGAGCATTAGTTCCTGACCCAAAGTAAAAGCTTAATAAAGGATCTAGCTATCTTCACTGTAGTTGGGATTCTTTTTCAGGTATATGTTGATCTACAGGAAGGTTGTCACGACAGGTATACAACAGTGTACAACTTCTGTATAGTTGGTACAGAAATGCAGTGGATTTTGAGTAAGAGTACTTGGGTTTATATTTCAGCAATGTCATTACCACCTGTGTAACCTTGGGCAAATCCCTTCACTTCTTTGGTCCTCATTTTCCTTAATCTGTAAAATGATAGGCTGGATTAGATGGCGTCAAAGCGCTTTCTTGCTCTAAATCCATGATCCTACATGGCCCTTCCAGCTGAGGTCCCTTCCAGCTCTAAACTGTGATCTGGTGATGCCTAACTAAGCCACATTCATTCTCTGGAAGATTTTCTCCCTCCTTTTCTCAAGGCATCACTATTCAGTGCTGAGGAAGGGCATAGACATCCACTAATCTGGAGCAGTTTGGAATTATAGCTTCCCCCCACCCAATCCCTACCTTTTGGCCCTCTCACATACTAATACTCTGGCTCCTGTCTCGGGATAGGCCACCACCTGAACTGAGAAAGTTGCCATGGGAACTGCATATTTTTCATGACACTACAAATAACCTCTTCTAGCTGCTTATTTGGAAAAAAATGTATAACCTGTACATGAAAATTAACTGGCATACAACAAACCCAGAAATTATTATTTTTTTTTTTGAAGAGAGAAGGAATAGGTGGAAGGGAAAGAAAGCAGCTCCAGCCAATGAAAACACTCTTAGAAATTGGAACTTCTTTCTGGACTGTCATATCTGCTTCCACTCCTCTATACTCAGTTTAGATGTAGATTGAGAAGAAAAAGCATAGTATAGTAAATAACAGCTATGTGTCAGGTAGCTAGGTGACACAGTAGATAGAGTAGCAATCCTGGAGTCAGAAAGGCTCAAGTTCAAATCCAGCCTCAAACACTTACTAGGTGTGTGAACCTGGGCAAGTCACTTAACTCTGTTTGCCTCAGTTTCCTCAATTGTAAAATAAGTTGGAGGAAGAAATAGCAAACCACTCTTTTCCAAGAAAACTTCAAATGGGGTCACAAAAAGTCAGACATAACTGAACAATAACAACAGCCATGTGTCTATGGTCCAACTCACCACTTTATAGGATTCCACTTTCCTTATCTGTGAAAATGTGAATATCAATATTAGCACAATATACATCATACAGTGATGTTTGAGGGAAAGTATTATGTAACCAGAGCTGTCAATGTGAGCTTAGCATACACCATGTGGAATAATGGAAAAAGACTAAACTCAGAATCAGGAGAGATGCGAGAGAATTTTTCCCTTGAAACATATGAGTTGTATGAACCTAAGCATCTCACCCACATCACTGGAACTATTTTCTCATCTGTAAAGGGAGAATAATAATAGTCCATTCCACTCTATCCAATTCTCCCATAGAGTTGCTATAGAGAGCATTCTTTAAGCTATTTATAAGTACTATTTGAGGCCAGAAGTCACTTCACTGTTTTCCACGGTCTTTTATAGAAACTTTTTGGGGGGACATGGAGGTATATAAAGTGTTCTAGATCTCTAATCATTTGGGCAACTACCAATTTGGAACCCCTCTCCACCAGTGGCAACCCATCTGGAATCTACAACCTTGGAGAACTCTTTCTCTGTCTTTCACTGAGAAATACAACAACCTGCCTGGGTCAGAGTCACTAAGATAGTATGTCTGAGGCTGCACTTCAGGCTCTGTCTTTCTGTCTTTATAGTCATCACTTTAAAAACTACTCTCTGATGGGGAGAAAATTTGGAATTCAAAATCTTGTGGAAGTGAATGTTGAAACTAAAAATAAATTAATTAATTAAAAAAAAAAACAAGATAAAAACTATGCTCTGCTATCTCTGTGCCATGCAGCCTGTGAAAATACTGATAATGTTCCTAAATGAAATCAAGTCAGGGTCCAGTAATAATAGTAATAATAATAGCAATCATCTTAAAGTACATGTGACTTGGCCATATGACTCTGCCCTTGTCATGGTTCCCTATATCCTCTAGGGAAAAAAAAAAGCCAACTCCTCTGGCTTTTAAAATCCTTTACACGCTGGTGCCAGTCTTTCTTTCTAGGCTGATGACACATTCCACTCCCTCCTGCTTTCAATTCTCAAATCAAACCAGGCTACTTGCTGGTCCTTATATAAAACATCCCATCTCCTGCCTTGGTGCCCTTGTCCCCTGGGCCTGGAATGTTCTCCCTCTTTACCTCAGCCTCTCAGCAGCTCTCTTTCCCTATAAGCTCAGCTGAAGAACTGGTTCTTATATAAGGAAACTTGTGCCCTCCCAAAAAAATTATTCTGTACATATTTATTTACCTAGATAGAAATGATGTCTATTTATTATTTCTATATCTAATATCTATTTTTTATCTATCTATGCCATTTCAGCTGATTGAATGTAAGATTCTTGAGGGCAGAAATGGTTTCATTTCCATTTTTATGTTGACAACACTCAGCACAGTGCCTAGCATATAGGTGATTAATAACATGATTGTTGATTGATCAATTCCAAGTTCCTCAAACTAGGATGCCATGTTGTCTCTCACAGACACATTTTTTTTTAATTGAATCTATTATATCATCAGGATAGGGAGCTCCCAGTTAGGAAACTTCCTCTACCAATGCCCATGGGAACCTATTTTGGAATTTATGACCTCAGAGAATTGTCTGGATCAGGGTCACCCGACAAGCATAGTTCAGATAGGAGTTCTTGACTCAGATATTCTTAACTACAAGGTGGGTTCTTTATCTACTTCTTATGCATCTTTATACAGGTTTATAGACTTAGTAGAGCCTGCTAAACTATACATCAGGCAAATCACTATAATAACATGTGGGCTTTTCCATACCAGAAAAAGAAAGGTTATTCTGAGAACCAGGAGCTAGAGTTTGAATAAATTTCTGAACTATATGAGACTTAAATCTCTGCAAAACTCGATGATTTAAATGTCTTGCATCAGAGTAGGCTTCTTTCTTTGAATCATACCTATAGAAGGCTGGGAAACAACAAGACAGTTAAGATACAATCATCTTTATTTGTAACTCATGAGACCTTTGTCAGTATTAGGGTACTTGGAGGGAAAAAATTATATGTATGTATAGATAGACAGACAGACAGACAGACAGACAGACAGACAGACAGACAGATAGATAGATAGATAGATAGATAGATAGATAGATAGATAGATAGATAGATAGATGGAGGGCACAGGGTGAGTTGAAGATGAAGGGGTGATATCTGGAGAATAAAATTAAGTGGTGAGTGAGCATTATACTGGGAGAAGGAGAAAGGGAGAGGTAGAACTGGGTAAATTATCTCACAAAAAGAAACAGAAAAGGCTGTTTACAGTGGAGGGAATGAGTGAATCTTATTCTTATCAGATTTGGCTTAAGGAGGGAATAACATACACACTCAATTGGGTATGGAAATCTATCTTACCCTACAGGAAAATGGGGGGGGTGGCGGCAAGAGAGCAAGGGGATGATAGAGAGGAGGGCAGACTGGGAGAGGGGATAATCAGAAGCAAACACTTCTGAGGAGAGACAGGGTCAAAAGAAAGAGTAGAATAAATGGGGGGCAGAATAGGATTAAGGGAAATAGTTTTTCATAACATGACTACTATGGAAGTGTTTTGCATAACTGCACATGTATAACCTGTATTGAGTTGCTTGCCTTTTCTTTTTTTCTTTTTTTTGGGGGGGCAATTGGGGTTAAGTGACTTGCCCAGGGTCACACAGCTAGTAAGTGTCAAGTGTTTGGTCTGAGGCCAAATTTGAACTCAGGTCCTCCTGACTTCAGGACTGGTGCTCTATTCACTGCTCCACCCAGTTGCTCCTAGTTGCTTGCCTTTTCAATGAGGTTGGGTGGGGAGGGAGGAAGGGAGAAAATTTGGAACCCAAGTTTTAAAAACACATGTTTAAAAATATATATTTTCACATGCAACTGGGAAATAAGAAATATAGGAAATGGGGTACAGAAATCTCTCCTTCCCTACAGGAAAATAGAAGGGGAAGGGGATAAGAGAAGGAGGGGGAGAGACAGAAGGGAGGGCAGACTAGGGGAAGGGGTATTCAGAATGCATGCCATCTTGCAGGGCTGAGATAGGGAGAAAATTTGGAACGCAAAATCTTGTGGAAGTGAATGTTGAAAACTAAAAACAAATAAATTTTTTAAAAAAGATACAATCATCTCACTGACACTTGGGCTTAGATTTGTCTTGCCTCCCAGAAGAGGTAAGGTACTAAGCTAAGTGCTAAAGATCCAAAGAAAGGTAAGAAGCCCATATTCTAATGATGGAAATCATGGTGGCGGTGATGATGCAAACAACTATACATACATACAACAGATGTGTGTATACACATAGGGACAGAAATGGGGAAGGAGGAGGGGGGGAGGGAGGGAGAGAGGGAGAGAGAAAGGGGGGGGAGAGGGAGAGAGGGAGAGAGGGAGAGAGGGAGAGAGGAGAGAGAGAGAGAGAGAGAGAGAGAGAGAGAGAGAGAGAGAGAGAGAGAGAGAGAGAGAGAGAGAGAGAGAGGAGTAGTTCAACACCTAGAGCTCTTGGTAGTTATTGGGTAAGTTGTTTCTACATGCATGCACTGTGTTCTAACCTCCAGAAGTTAAAATCGGGAGGCAAGCAGAATGATCACCATAAACTAGAGTAATGTCTTCAACATTTAAACCCAAGGTCCCAGACCAGGAAGATAGTTCAAAAGAAAGAGTTGAGCCTGAGGGCATTAGCTCTTTAGCTAGAACTATCTCAGCTCTTTGTTTTTAAAGAGTTTGGTGCCTGGGGCAAAGAAACCCCAGCTAGAAATAAGAGGCCTAGCAGCCTAGGCTGCAAGTGACTCGCCTTAAGAAAAAAAAAAAAGCCTGGGAGGATTCTTTTCTAGGAAAGACTTTAGCTTTTCCTACAGCAGAGGCAAAGGCTATTACTTTTATAAAAGAACTGTAAAAAAAAAATTGAACTGAGAGGACATGAGGGAAGAAGGAAGGAAGGGTAAGGTGGAAGGGAGGAAACAAGTATTTATATAGCACCTACAATGTGTCAGGAGGCACTGTGCTAAGCACTTTACAAATATTATCTCATTTGATATTCACAATAACCTTGGGAGCTAAGTGCCATTAAATATGTGCCCAGTGGGGCTGTGTCTGGTATTATTCAGTAAAGTAGCGTCATGCAGAGACCATCCATCTACCAGAGACCATCAAGATATGCTTATGTGATAAGGGCTTGCCTCCACAACCTGATTTCTGTCTACCTTGGCCCCTCTCTAGTTGTACCACAATCACCACCCTAAGCACTTCTTATTTCTCGGCTATTACAGAAGACTTCGAAGTGGTTTCCCTACATGGAATCTCACCCTTCTCTGAATTATCCTCTACAGTAGAAAGCTGAAGTGTTTTAAACCTTTTTTGCCCCCTGGAATCCATTTGCTGACTCCAGTGAAGTCTAAGGGACCCTTTCTTGAAATCATGTTTTTAAATGCATAAAATAAAATGTGTAGGATTATTAAAGAAAACCAATCATATTGAAACACTAGTAAATTAAAAAAAAAAATTCAAGGACCCTAGTTTAGGAACCCCTGCTCATATTTTGGAAATCTAAAGCAGAAATCTGATCATATCAAGGCCCTACTCAAGAAGCTTGTTGTTTTTAGGATAACATGCAAATTCCTCTACCTTTAGGAAAGAATATAAAAAGCAGTTCATTGACCCTCTACCTTCCAGGGTTGCAGTGAGGTTTAGATGAGATGATACTTGTAAGAGTAGTACTTAGCACATAGTAGGTGCTGAATAAATGCTTTTATCTTTATATCCTTTGTGTTTAATATCCTTACCCAATCTGGAACCAGACTAAAATTCCAGAGTGATTATATATTGCTGACTCACATTCTACATGCCAGCCCAAATGGCCTGGAATCTGATGATGATAACAATGATAACTATCATATCTATAGTACCTGCTGTGTGCCAGACACTGCATTAAATGCTTTACAAATATTACCTCATTTGTTGCTTCCCACGTACAACATTCTACCTTCTGACTCCAACTCTTTGCAGAGACTGTCCTTAATGCCTAGAAATTTCTCCCTCCTCATCTTAGTAGTTACTAAAGCCCTCCCCAAATCACTCCATATTTGCTTTGTGTAACCTCTGTTTACTTAACTTTGAATAATGTTATGTTTCCTTCTGCCAAGGCCCTCCCCTATATATACTCTTTGAGGTCAGGCAATGGCTCATGTATTTGCATCATGTAGAACAGTGTGAGCGGGCATGAAGTGGGCATTTAATAAATGTTAGATGATTAATAGAGTATCTGCGGTAGAGCTCGATGGTGTCAGGTCTGGAATCAGGAAGAGTGCTCTTCCTGAGTTCAAATCTGGCTTCAGACACTAGCTGTGTGAACCTGGACAAGACACTTCACCTGGTTTGTCTCAGTTTCCTCATTTGTAAAATGAGCTGGAGAAGGAAATGGTACTCCAGTATCTTTGCCAAGAAAACACCGAATGGGGTCATAAAAAGTCAGACATGACCAAAACGACTGAAAGACATATTATTTCAATAAATCCCTTTGTCTTGAAATAATTGTGTCCCCTTACTGATAGCTACTGGAGGCTTGTGACCTATGTTTTGAGTGGCTGTTTATCCACAGACTACCTTGGAACTGGGTAGCCTCATCTGAGGGTGTGGGAGTTGCCCCCAGGTGCGACACTCAAGTATAATCACTTAATCTGGGGCAAAAATCTTACCTATAGTAGACCAGGGGAAAGATTGGAGGGCTGAACTCAGTGATTTACCCAGCTGCAGGGAATTTATTTACTTCCCAGGACCCTATCTCCACAATTCTGATCTTCACACTAGAAAAGCCTTAGAGAAATAGGATTCTGAACTAAACAAACTTAGCTCCCACCAAAACCCAACACAAGTTCCCAGGGCTCTGATAACCAGCCTACAGAGCCCATTTTGGGATGGAAGAGGTAATGAGACTGTTTTAACTGTGTAAAATCAACTGACTAATATTTATACTGGACAGTTTTTCTTCCCGGATGAAATAAACTACAGAGCTTAGGCATTTACTTTGGGTGGAGTTAGAAAAGGAGGTCTGACCATGCCTCCACGTGCAGGAAGCTATTAGCTGCAACAGACTTTCAAATTAGATCTTCCTGGGTAAAACTGTTAGCTGGATTCAACCAAAGAAAGTGGATCTCCTTTTAGATATTACAGGCACATGTTAGGGCCTATCATTGCAATCTATGATCATTAGACTAAAATGTTTAACACAAAGTATACTTTGGTTGATAACCTCTTAATTCACTATTGCATGTGTTATGAAATTTTCTACTTTAAAATTTTTATATTAATCCCTGATAGCCCCTTATACAAAAACTATTTCTTCTTTTTATGGATGGCTTTTGGGTGTCAACTAAAAGTAAGATGCAGAGGCTCCTGTCTGAAAGTTAATGTATTTTTTGGTACCTATTTCACTACCATGGAAAATAGTATGATTTGGGAAAAAACCCCAATACTTAGAATGGTAAGTTGACTCACGTACCTACTATGATAGACACCTACCACCATATAGGTGGTATAAATAAGCCAATCAATCAGTAAGTATAAGCTGAACACCTACTAAATGCCGGGCACTGTGATAAATGTAACAGGAGGCCTAAAGAGGTACAGAACACACAGTCCTCACCCTCATGGAGTTTAAACATATTTGAGGAGATGACACACACATATAAAGGTAAATGACACCCCATAAAGGTTTTATGAGGGGTACAGACAGTAAGTGTTATGGGATCTAAAGAGACTGTGGCAGTTTGGAACAGACCTAGAGAGACTAGATAAAGCTTCAGAAGGGTGGTGATAGTCAAGCTGGATGCTAAAGAATAGTTAGGAATTAGGCAGAGAAGACGGTGTAGGGGAAAGATGTGAACAAAGAAGACAAGGTGCAAATGTATAAAGCATCCAGGACACGGTAAGTAAATCCAAGTAGTCTGGTACAGAGGGTTTATGAAAGGAAGTAATGGGGCATAAGGCTTGAAATGTAATTGGGCCCAGATTGTGGAGTGCCTTGAATGTCAGGCTAAGGACTCTGGATGGTACCCTGCAGGCAGTGGGAAAGGATGGGAGGTTTTGGTGCAACAGTGAAATTCAATCCATATTTCTTTCCTAAAGGGTTTAGGGGTAGAGGGAGGGGAGGGGGAGGAGGAGGGGGAACTCTCTTCCCTAAAGCTGGCCCTAGGTAGAACAGGTTGCCTGATAACTCTCCGGAAAATAAACAAAGGTCTGTCTTCCCCTCCACTGATTATATCCTTTTCAGTGTTTACTGATTAGCCTGATGCTTTCTTTAGTGGGAGGGTGAATCTTCCTAGAATGAAACAGAAGGATGAAGTGTGTGCTGGGAAATCTGCTATTTTGTCACGTGCAAAATTTTAGACATCACAGATCACAGAATCACATGTTTCAAAATTAAGACAGGAGACCATGTCCAACGAATATCAGAATAAGAATTTCCCCACATTGTCATCCTGCCACCAATTTTAGTGAGAAGTAGTATGGCCTAATCAACAGAGTGCTGACCCCAAAGTCAGGAAAACCTGGGTTCCAGTCCTGCCTCTGACACATACTGACTGTGACTGTGGCCAAGTTCTTCAGCCTCTCAATGCTTCAGGCCAAGTCTTAATCTATAATCTGCACAGAAAGCAGCACTTTGCATTGGTAGAGGGAGCTTTCTCAGCTGGGATCTCCTTATACCAATAAAATCATAGTTCTGCTTTGTAGTTATATTCTAGTGAGACGGAAATCTTCTACCTGTGGAAACTAAGCATTTCATTTTCAGACAGCTCTAATTGTTGGAAAATTTTTCCTTATGTAAAGTCAAATTCTTGCCAACTTTGACCCACTGCTCCTAGTTTTGCCCTCTGAAGCCAGAATGACCAAGACTGATTCTTCTTGGATGTGAAACCCCTTTAAATAATTTAATACAGTTCTCACATATGCTCTAAATCTTCCCTTTCCAGGCTTTTCCCCTCTTTCAACACTCCTTTTTCCTTTGAATGACCCTTATATGGTGTGGTCTGATGATCCATCACCATTCTAGTAACCCTTCCATTGATACTAACCAGATTCTCAATGTAGTTCCAATACTCCAGATATGGGCTAAGCAGGGCAAAGGACAGAGGGATTATTGCCTCCCTAGTCCTGCAACAATGCCTCGTTCTATTGGCTGCCACCTCACCTCGTTGACAAATATTGATCTGTAGTCTACTAAAGTTCCAATGCTTTTATTTTAAAAATAAGATTTGCTGTCCAACCATGCTTTCCTCAGTAGTCTGCTTGTAAAGCTGATTCTTTGAGCTCAAGGAGACGTCTTTACATTTATTTCTAACCAAAGTCATCCTATTAGGATTAAGCCCATGGTTTTAGCCTAGTATTTTGGAATCCTGACTCTGTCACTCAACTAAATTAGCTGTGGCTTGCAACTATCATCTGAGAATCTTATAAGAATTCCATGTATTCCTCCATCCAAGTCATTGATTTAAAATGTGAAACAACACACTGCTAGTGAAAAACTCCTAAGAAATTTCATTAGAGACCTTTTTAAAAAATTTACATAGTTATTAATGACTACTCTTTAGAAGATTCTGTATCTCCCTACCCTATATAACCATTCAGCCCACAACTCTCTCTCTTTTCCATAAAGCTAGCAATGAGGGTATTTCAGCTTTGCTGAAATCTAGGTAAATGATGGCCAAGGAAATCTGGTAACATCCTAGTCTAGTGGTGGTGCAAAAAGATAAATAAATAAAATCAAGTTAGTTTGGTATTACCTTGATGATGTCTTGTTCTCTTTCTTTTCCTAGATGTTCCTTAAGCATCTATTTTAAAATACATTCTAGAATTTTGCCAGGAATTGATGTCAAGTTCGGTCATCTATAGCTTTCACATTCCACTCTCCTTCCTTTTTGAATACCAGGATATTTGTCCTTTTCCATTCTGTCATTCATCTTTCATTATCTACAGTCTTTTAAAGATCAATGCCGATGGCTCAGCAATTGCATTTGACTATCATTTTCAATACCCTGGGATGTAGGTTGTCAGAATCATGTGACTTGGGATTCTCTTATTTATTCCCTTACTTACCTTGGGTTTCAACTCCCTTTTATGTCTTTTTGTTCAGTCTTTTCAATCAAAAGCTCATTTCTTTGGTTCTGCCCTGAACCTTCCTTTGCTTTAGACTCCTTTGCTATATCTATGTCCCACTTCCTAACTACTGGTATATCCCAGGGTTCTTCCCGAGTCCCGTTCCATTCCCTCTATATACTTTCTCAGTGATTTCATCTGCTGCCATGGACTCACCTATTATCTGTATGCAGATGGTTCCCACACTGATACAGTGAAGTTTAGTGTTTCATCTTAATTCCAGTTCAACATCACTAATTATCTATTAGGCATTTCCAAATGGATGCCCTATATACACTTCAAACTCATTATGTCCAAAGCTGAACTTTTTCTCTTTTACCTTAATTCCTTTTTAAAATGGAGACCAGCAGCCTTGGAATCATTCTCAAGTTTTTGCTTTCCCTCACCGTACATATTCAGTAAATTGTCAAATCTTGCCATTTCTATCTCCACAAAAACAGCTGTGTCTGTCCCATTCTTTCCACTTACATGGTCACCTTCCTAATTAAGGTCCTTGCCACCTGTTGCCTGAATTATTAGACTCTGGGCTTTCTATCTTTCCCCACTCCAAACTTTCTTCCATAGAGCCACCAAAATAATCTTTCTAAAGCACTAACCAGACATGTCCCTCATCTAGACAAAGACTTCTAGGGCAAGATACAAAATTAACAGCTTGGCATTTAAATCCCTTTTCAATGTGGCTCCATTTTATTCCCACCTTTCTTCCACCTGTTGTTACCTCTCCTCCCTTCCTCTCCATTTGCTTCTCCCTTCTTTCTCATTCCTTCTTTCTTTTGCTTTCTTTCTTTTCCCTCCTTCCTTCCTTCTCTGACATATGCTTTTTAAGCATCCATTTACTTGAAATAATTTTTAATTTTATAAAGACTGGTATGTAATTATAATAGAATGGAACCATTTAATAAGGAAAAACAGCCTCAAAGAAAACATCTCATTTAGTGTTTACTTTATTGGACCCAATTTACCTTTCCAAGCCTACTGTCATCATTTTATTTCATGCATTCTAAGTTTTAACCAAACTGATCTGTTTACTGTTCTCTGACTACAGATCCCCCTCTTCCATCCCCATACCCTTGCACAGGATGTCCATCATTCCTGGAATCTACTCTCTATGCTTCTTTGAATTTCTAGCTCTAGCTTATGGCATCACCTATAGGACACCTTTGCTGATTGCCTTAATTATTGGTGCTTTTCCTCCCTTTCTCATCAAATTATGTATATACTTACATGTCATAGCCTACTGTCATGAGACTGAGGCAAGTATTACCTGTGCAAGATAACAGTTTATTAGCAGAGTGCAAGCCTTCCAATAGAGTGGGTCTAATGACTGCCTAAGTTAGCCAAAAGCCCCTGAGCAGGACAGCTCCGCTTTTATAGTTTTTTGGGGGTACAGAACAAAGAATGGGATTTCATAGGTGAGGAACAAGTTATGCTTGGTTACGGGTTTGAGATGTAAAGGACAATCTGATTAGCTGGAAATTGGGAACAAAGGGGCTAGCAACAACTCCCACCTTCCCTCCTATGACTAAGAAAAGTTCACTGTGTGAGTCCACCTCCAAGGTTAGAGATAGTGGATCAGACTTCTTTGGATGGCAAACCAGACATCCTTGAAGGATAGCTTGGTGGTGTAAAGATACTAGACCAGACTCCTTGGTGTCCACCTGCATCCTCCAGGTATAGCAGATTTACTTGAGGCAAGAACAGAATAGTGATTAGCAAGAGAACTAGATTTCTAAACTTAACTCATTACAGGCCAGCTGAATTTCTGAACTAAGTTCAGAGACAAAGAACTATGACATAGGCAGTTACAGGACAAAATCAATTAACTGTAAACAGGATCAATAAAAAATGATACAGAATCAATTTAATCTTCTCATTACCCAGCAGAATGTAAGCTCTTTGGGGACATCCAATTTTTTTTGGTTTTGTTTTGTTGTTGTATCCTTAACACCTAGCCTTGTACATTGTGCATTCTAAGTGCTTAATAAATACTTGTTGGATTGGCTTGGCAGGGAAAATAAAGCAAAATAAGAATTAAATAGTTTCCTTCTTTCCAGTATCCCTGACCCATTTACTCCACGTGGTTCTCCTATTCCACTACAATGAAAAATTACAGATTTCAATGCTGCAGATAATAGCTCATGTGTTTCAAGCAGTTTTCAAAGCATTACAATGATCTTACCAGTCACATAAGAGTTCACTGCAATGATATTTGAGATATATGTACATGTTCTAAATGCTTTTTAAAAAAAATATCATCAATAGCAATGATTTGAGGGAAATGTCACATGGTGAGTAAGTCCAACAGATACCGATAAGGCACTCCAGAATTTTAAAAATATGGACTATGTAGAATATGGAAAATATGGTTCAAGATTTTTATTACTGCCTTGGGTAAAGCTTGAGGTGAAATGCTCATCATGTCTGCAGAAAAAATGAAGCTGAGAGGGATAGCAAATGTACTGAATGATGGAATTGGAATTCACAAATACACACAGTCTGAAAAGGTAGGCTGAAACAAACAAGATAAAATTTAAAGGTCTAAATGTAAAAATCCTATACTGGTGTTAAAATAGCAACTACAGAGGTACTATCTACCACGGAAGATAGGTGGTTAGAGAATAGTCCATGTGAACAAGACCTACAAGTTTGAATGAATTACAAGCTCGTTATGAGTCCAGAGCACATGGGAGCCAAACAATCCAATAAGATCTTAGATGATATTAATAGAGGAATCACATCCAGAATACAGGAGATGATGGCTTCCTGAATTCTGCCACTGTCAGACAACATCTTGAGCATTGTATATTGTTCTGGGTGGCACATTTTAGAAGACACATTAACTAGCTAAATCATGGCCAAAAGAGATGAGCAGACTTGAAAGAATCAATGAGGATCAATTTAAAGGACAAAGGCTGTTTAAGTAAAAGAAGAGAGAACTCAGGGAGAGATGTGGTAACTGATTTCAATTATTAGAAGGATTGTCATGAGGAAAAGGAATTTCAGTTGCTCTTCTTGGCCCAGGGTGGGGGGGTGGGGACGGAGCTCATGATACTAAGGAAGATTTGGGCTGAACATCACATTAATCCTCCCCTGAAATTATCCTACAATTATGGCATGAAATTGACTCTGAATTCATGAAAGCTATGCCAGCATGGCACAAATTACCACACTAAATGGACTTTTTATATGAATTTAGCTGCATAATAGTAGCCAGCATTTTAATGGCATCTTCTGTGTAAAACACCTTACAAATATTGTCTTATTTTATATAGCCTCACAAGAAACCTTAGAGGTAAGTGCCATTATTATCCCCATTTCATAGATGAGGAAACAGAGGCAAGCAGAGATTCAGTGACTTGTCTGGGGTCACACAGTTAGTTAGGGTCTGAGGCCACAGTTGAACTCAGGTTTAATGCTTGATCTACTGTACTATCAATCTACATAGTGATGAATTTTTTGGCCTTGACTCTCAAAGTCTACCATGTTGGAGAAAGGCATTAGTAGAGGGACTGCCTGGATTAAAGAAACCATTTATTATTATTATTATTATTTTTTGGTTAGGCAATGGGGTTAAGTGACTTGCCCAAAGTCACACAGCTAGTAAGTGTTAAGCGTCTGAGGTTGGATTTGAACTCAGGTCCTCCTGACTCCAAGGCCCATGCTCTGTCCACTATGCCACCTAGCTGCCCCAAAACCATTGATTCTTGAAGGCATAACAATAGCAATGGGAGGTCCATTGTGATGCTATGGTTAGAGAGACAGCCTTGGCATGAAAAATGATTCTGATGCAAATAGGCTATAATGCCTCTGAAGCTACAGAATCATCCTGGCATAGGGTTCAGAGCCATGACTTGGCTCTTCCTTTCCTCTCCCCAAAACATGAGAGAACCTAGCCCCAACTGTAAGTCCAGGTTAGACTCTTGCTTTTCCACCACCATTGTGAGAACCATCTTCAAAAATAGAGGTAGCGAAAGGAAGGAGTCAAAAAGGCTGGTAATAGATCTTTCAGGAAAAACCAGAGACAATTCAATTATTACTCAATTTTTCATTTATACTCACTGCTATTTATCTACTTAGGATACCTATCCATACCTATTTTGGGTACCTTTTAGATACCCTATGCTTACCCTGTCCCTGTCTTAAAAATCATCAAGAATAAATGGGTCTGTGTTCTGTATTTCTATATTATACAGATAAGTAAAAAAAAAAAACAAAGAGTTTGACTCATCCATTGTGTGACTAGGAAGTCTCTCTGTATTTTTTGTACAGTGACTATACAGCTGGATGGGGTGCAGGCTAGGGGTTAAAATAGGGTAAATATCTTTATGAACATTTTCTCTGAAGGTGCTTCTAGTTCTCCTTTGCTAGTACATGAGGCTCAAGATACAATATTTGGTCAGAAATTCAATTCAGTAAGCAATTCAATATTATACCTGCTGTTCTAATCACCATGGTAGGCTGTGGGAGTTATAAAACTGGACAACATTGGCCTTGCCCTTAAGAACTTATACCATATAGAAAAGAGACCTTCTATAGAGGGTTCCAGGAAACGCTCAGTTGGAATGTAGCTTATCATGCAGCTTATTTCCCCTTACAGATAATGCCCTTACCCTGGTGTTGAGGAGAAAAAACAAAAAAACAAAATCATGTGGGAGAGAATGTCTACTGGAGGAAGGGAATCATTACGTTTCAGGGGAAAGAAAGAAATCTTTCAAACCCAGCCTACAAGAAGGAAACAAGATCAGTGGGAGAAGGGAGAAAGAGTTTGACTCATCCACCTACCAACTCACAGGCTTGAAAAATAAGCAAGAATTTTCCTCCCTGGCAAAAAAGCACTAATAGATTTTTTTTTTCTGAAAGGAAAATGGTCTCTGATGACTGTGGCCTCATTACCTTAGGGGTAGGTGTGGGTTTTCACCTTGTTCACTGCATTTCCTTTACTGGTATAATATTCATTTTTAAATGATGTCAACAACCTCACTCTGAGGGTTAGAGGAAAATTAGAATATGTGAATTATCCTTTGGTGGCTGAGGTGAGTTGCCATCATCTCTTCCATCGCTGTGCTAACTTGTCATTTGCTATTCTAGCTTCATTTACCACCTTTGGGAACAAGAGAGTTTGATATGGATGACTCACTTTAGAAAGATGGATTCCTTCCTACTAGCCTAGCTCATAAGCAGCTTGAAGGCAAGTGGCTCGTCTTATGCATCATCTCACACCTGAACTATTGCAACAGACCTCTGGTTGATCTCCCTGCCTCAAGTCTCTCCCCACTCCATTCTGTCCTTCACTCAGCTGCTAAAGTGAACTTCATAAAGTACTGGTCTCACCATGTTTCCTCCCTACTCAAGAAACTCCAGTGGCTCCTTATTCCTGGAAGGTTCGGATATGAAATTTACCATTTGGTTTTTAAAATCGTGAACTGGACCCTTCCTACCTTCCCAGTCTTCTTACATTTTAATTTGTACTCTACAATCCTGTGACACTGGCCTTTTTTTTTTCTATACTTCAAACACAGCACTCCCTCACTAAATTCCAGGCCTTTTCACTGGCTGTGCTCCATGCCTAGAAGGCTCTTCTTCCTCACCTCTGCCTCCTGGCTGCCCATTCCTTAATCAAGATTTAGCTCAAATTCCACCTTCTGTAAGAGGCTTTTCCTGATTCTACTCCCCTCCCCGCCATGCCACACCTTATACTAATGCCTTCTTCATATTATCTCCCATTTACACAATATGTATATCCTGTATCTACATAGTTGTTTGCATGTCGTCTCCTCCATTAGAATGTGAGCTCCTTGAAGGTTGGGACAACGTTTTCGCCTTTCTTTTGTGTGCCCAGCAATAAGCATAACTCCTGGCACATAGTAGGTGCTTAATAAATTCTCTGGGGCAGCTAGGTGGTACTGGATAGAATGCCAAGCCTGAAGTCAGGAAGACTCATCTTCTTGAGTTCAAATCAGATATTTACTAGCTATGTAACCCTAAATAAGTCACTTAACCTTGTTTGCCTCCATTTCCTCATCTGTAAAATGGGCTAGAGAAAGAAATAGCAAATCACTGTTGTATCCTTGCCAAGAAAACCCCACAGGGGTCACAAAGAATTGGACCACACTTAAACAAACAAAAAACAACAGCAATAATAAATTCTTAGTGACTGATTTTGTGTCTGCTCACTCCTGTGCCTTCCTTATTTCTCTCTGCTTTGTAAATAATAGGTACTTAATAATTGTTTAAGTAATTGGAGCCCAACTAACTTGAGTCAACAATTTACTGGAATTTTATTAAAACACTCCATTTTGAGGAGAGGAAAAAAAATCATTAGAAAATATATCGGTACTATGAATTTTGTTTTTAAAAAACAACAAATAATAACTTCTAAGTAATATTTTCAGGTCAGTGTACCTTTAGTCCCATTTTCTACACCTGATATAGTAAGAATATGTGTTTTCTATTATGACCTCAAGACCTTACAGATTTTCATATCACATGAAAGTTAAATTATGATGATTACACTATATATTTACTAAGGAAGGAAAGTGGGTCAGACTCTTGAAAAAAATTTTGGACATGGGTCAAAAGTGACAGGGTTTTCTACTTAAATAAGCTACAATGAACAAGAAAGTTAATGAGCAATGCAATTTTTGAACATTTTAGTTAACTTAGTTTTACTATAGTCTGATATTTGAGTGAATTTTAGACAATTTTTGGCTATATACTTATTTCAAAGATAGGAAAGACAGCATGATGCAATGGAAAAACGTGCCAGAGAACTTGGTTTCAAATCCTAATTCCAATTAAACATTTATCAAGCTTTGTATTTGCAATTCAAAAAGCACAGATGAATAAGGCATGGGAGATGGGGAGACATAGTTGGTCAAGGGGCAATTATTAAGCATGTACTATGTGCTAGGCAGTGTATTAGTTTCTGGGGATTCAAAAACAAATAAAAAAAGAAGGCAAAAACACTGTCCTCACCCTCAAGTACACATACTGCTAATGTGATCTTGGGCAAATGAATTCCATTATTTAAATCTCAGTTTCCTCACCTCCAAAAAGAAAGTTTGGGCTAGATGGGCTCTAAGGTTACTTCCAAATTTATATCTATGATCCTATGGTTCTTCCCCAGCATCCCTGATATCACAGAAAATTACTGCTTCATTGTTGAGTCATTTCAGTCCTGTATAACTCTTCATGACCCCCATTTGGGCTTTACTTGGCAAAAATATTGGAGTGGTTTACCATCTCCTTCTCTAGTTCATTTTACAGGTGAATAACTGAGGCAGAGTTAAGTGACTTGCCCAAGGTCACACAGCTTATTAGGTGTCTGAGACCAGATTTGAACTCAAAAAAATTGAGTCTTTCTGATTTCAGGCCAGGTACTCTGCACCACCCTGCTGCCCTAGAAATCACTGCTTACCATTTCTATATAGAAGGCAATTCCCAGGAGTGATTATATAGGAGATAAATTACCTGAATGATTCCACCAAAACACAGAACCCACCAGGCTGTTAAATCTAGAAGGAACTAGAGTGATCATTCAGTTTAACCTCAACTTTACAGATTCACAAAACAAATATTAGAGGGAGGAAGTGACTTCAACATTGGTCACATGACATGCCTAGATAATTCCCCCTCTGTATTAACCCATTCTCAGCTCAGGAAAACCTTTAGCCTAGGTGCCTGTAGAGATATCTGCCCCAGTTACATGTAATTCTCTGCATAGTAAATTTTCATTTGTAACTTGCTCCTTAGCATAAGAAAAGGGTCCTAAATGGTAATCATGGAATGAGTGCTATTTTGTCCGTAAAATTCATGAACTCTGGTTTCTTGTCAGTTTGTTTTTTGAGGGCTTTGATTTAAGGCCAGACCCACAGGTTGACTCAGTTCTATATGAAAAATATCTTGCTATTTATGTAGAGATAACAAAAACATCTTTCCTTAGTGGAACACACGATTTCCATAGAGCACAAAGTGAAGGAAAGTGAAAAAGAAATACTTGGATACAGTTGGCATTTTTTCTGGGCCTGCCTGGTGACATGTGCTTTATTCCTTAATGCCCAGAATAGGAGGAGAGACACCCACATGAATGGTAGAATAGTTACCGATATAGAGGAACAGTCAGCCAACTTTTGAGAAGACCTTAGATTTAGAGCTCGAAGAAACTTTATAGGTCACAGAGGCACAAAGAGGTTACCATCACAGAACTAGTAATTGTCTGAGGCAGGATTTGAACTCATGTCTTCTTCCTGACTTGAAGTCCAGCACCCACTGCACCATTAAGCTGCCTCGAGAGAATGGAATTGATGCCAAAATCCCCCTTAAATGTTTAAGAAGCAGTAAAACATGAATAGGATTCTGTTAAAAATTAAAAATAGGAGTAAAACAAAACAGGAGGCTGCAAGATCACTAATGACTTAGGGATACTATAATGTAGATTCATGCTAAGGAGGAGATGCACTAGATAATTTATGAAGATTATTCCAGCACTACAACTAAGATTTTGATATGCATAAAAAAAAATACATTGGACCACAAGCTGAAGGCAGATCAGCAGGGAAATTCTCCTATTAAGATGCAGAAATGGAGAGATGATTCCCTGGAATTGTTATGATGATCTACTCTGAGTCAGAGTTTAGCCTGATGAGGTCCTGTTGGTGATGATTGTAGAGAAAGTTCAGAATTAGTTAAGGAAAATGATTCAAAGACTGGGGATTTAACCTTGGGGAAGAAAAGGCTAAAAGGAATTAAATTTCTTTAAACTGGAAGAGAAAAAAACAGACACAATCTTCAAGTATGTAACAGGTTTTGCAGGTCAGATGGTGACCTCCTACTAAACAAAAAAGAAGAAATTTGCTTACATTATACTATGAAAGACGCGAACTAGATAAAAGGTAGAACTTTTTAGAATAGTTTACAAAAATTATAGGGTTTTTTTCTTTAGAGATAAATTAAAACAACAGAGATTCATCAGGCTGACATTAGGCAATATCCTCAACTTTTATTTATCCTTATCCAAATTATTTTAGGCAATATCCTAAACTGGAATACAGAAAGGGACTTACAGGACTCATTAAAAACTAAGCAAATTATGGCTTCAGTAGGAGTGTTAGCGCCTTTTTAGTCAAAGATTCCTGTTCATGCTCTACTCTCTGGACTGATCATTGATGCTTTCTCCAGCCAATGGAGATCACTCACTCTGACCTTGACCCCTGAGATCCTGGGATTGGCTGATGTGCTTTTGAAAAGGAGGCAAGTAAATTAGAGGGGTTCTCACCTCTCCCACTCCTATCTGACTTAATCTGCCTGATCTTATCAAATGTCTGATTCAGATCTCCATTTTAATTTCTGAATCCTCAATTCCAGTATGGTTATCAGAACTAGCAGCTGACACTGGTAAAAAAAAAAAATCCTGATTTGTAACTCAAACTTCATGATTGGATTTTAGACTATCAGGTACACTGAAGCCATATCACATCAGATAAAAAGTATGTGCCACAATGCATTAGGCCATTTACTTGGATTTTTCATAACAGCACTAGTGATGGACCATCTTGCCAATGAGAGCATTGGAACCTATTTTTCTTAGATAGATTCTTAAATCCTAAAAACCATTAAAAAAAAAAAAGGCAGTTCAACCTTGTATTTGCAGAGTATGTTACAGGAGGGGATGAGCATCAGGTTATGCCCCGAAAGATGACCATAGAGCTTTACCAAATTAGCTTTAGAATATGTTAGTTTTTTTTTAAGTGGGTATAAAGTATATCAGTTATGGTTTTTCATGCTACAAGAACAACAAAAAACTGAAATGTAAACAAGAGCTGGGGAATGAAGATAGTTAAATATATCTATTGCTGTTCCTTTTTCTCTCAGATGTTAAAGGGGCACTATCTTCAAGGCTGACGGGAACCAATGTCAAAATACTGATTCATGGAGATTTTTTTAAATAGATGGCAAAAACAAAACAAAGCCCAGCTTAGACATTCACAGCCTGGTCTCTTCCTACAATTTTAGTCTTCTTATACCTTATACCCATCCATACAGTCCAGTGACACTGGCCTTTTTGATGTTTTTCACGTGGAACATTCCATCACCAACTCTGTCTTTTCACTGTCTGTCCTCCATGTCTAGAATGGTTGTTGGTTTTTTGTTTTTTTTTTCCACTTCTGCCTCCTGGCTTCCCTGGCCCCATTCAAGTCTTGGCTTAAATCCTACCTCCTGAAACGGAATTTTCCTGGTCACTTCCTCCCTCCCTTCCCCAAGATTACCTCCCATTTTCACTGTATATATCTTGTATGTACATAGTTGTTTACACGTTGTTTATTCCATTAGAATGTGAGCTCCTTGAAGGCAGGGCCTGCGTTTTTTGCCTTTCTTTGTTTTAATCACCAGCTTTTAGCACACTGCCTGCCACATAAGGGTTTAATAAATACTGTTGACTGACTGGACACTTAGTACTTGAAATTCCCAATCTTAGAGACTGGAGCATATTCAAAACATATTTTCTTGCTGACAGTTCTTTCACAAAGAACAGAAGTCGCCAGCCCAAAGTTATGGCTTGTCAAAAATAAGCAAGCTCCCAACTTCCATTTGGATTTGAAATAGTTTTTGTTTTGTTTCATTTTCTTCTCATTGACAGATAATAATGTAGTGCAGGTGCAATCTCCTCCCGTTTGTTCCCTTCCAATTAAGGGGGAAATGTAGCTGGCTGGAGGAGTTTGAACTGCACGTGGTGAGACTAGCATGTTGGTCCAATCTTTAGCTAAGGTTCACCTGGAAGTTGCAATAATGACTCCATAGCCCATCGTGCTAAGGGATGGAGCCCATCACGGTACTCAAAATCCCACCTCTGAGCCACTTGGTCCAAGATCAGACACTGCTGGGCTATTATAAAAGTTTGAGCTCTTGGTGAGACAAAGTGTCATTCTTTGCTTGGTAATGAGGAAAGCATCTGTCTTTAAGGAAGGGGGAACAAAGCCAAATTGGAGTCCTCTGCCAATTTATTTTGGCTCAGAGAACCAGAGAAAGCTCGGCAGCCTCCAGTAATAGGAAGCCGGCAGCCTTGCCACATGGCAGAAACGTCCTACAAATTATGACTGGGATACAAATAAAAAAAAGGGAGAGAACAGAGTGGGCAGTGGGAAAACACACGTTCAGGAGAAGACACTCAACTTTTAATACATGACAATAATAACAGTCTTTCCAGAAAGAGGCTCCCCACGATCATCCTACCGGGCTACAGAATCACCATTTCAGTTGGAGAGCCGAGAGAACTGGCTTGCCCTTCCCCCATCCCATTACCACATTAGACTGTATTAGCAGTGAGCTCTCATCTGGTACTACACAACACCTCTGCCTGTGGGTATTAACACACGATGCAAATGAAGATGTAAGATAGGATCAGCTCATCAATCACAATCACACAGGGACACTGGAGCAAGGCAAAAGGATTAGCACTTCAGCCCCGCACAGGTCTCTTCCCTATCACAACTCTAGTTTAATTAAGCATCACCTCAAGTGCTTATTACCACCGCAAAGCTCAGCTCTGAAGGCCAGCTCCCTGTAATCTCAGCACTGGAGTTAATTAGAAAAGAGTATGAAAAAAAAATATCCATTAAAAATGGTGGGATTCCCCTAACAGAAATTATAGGTATGTTTGTAATAAAGATTTGCTTTTTCTTAGATTTGGAATAACACATTAAATGGCCTTCATTAAGCTCCAACCTTTTACTCCGAACCATGGGCATGCCGCTGCCTTTCCAGCAAAGCTATTTTTAAATGTAGCTACACAGGCATGGCTCAGATTTAACAAGCCTGTTAACTTATCTTAGAGGTGAATGACAAAGCTCTTCACAAAGGGGAGAAAATAAAAGAACTCCCCATGTCTTTACGCTCCCAAATCATGAACGGAAAGAGACCCACAGCCCTGAACATCACAGACATTTACATTTTCAGCCAAACCTCTCAGGAGAGCAATCCCCTCCATCCCTCGCCTGCCAAGTGACCTGACTTCAGCACTGTGCAGTTCCCCTGAAGCATCAGATTAACATCACGAGCACTTCCAGCCGAGCAGGAAGGAGCCGCCTTCCCTCAACGAGGAGGTGCAATCAACAGTAGCCAGGGAAACAGAGAGAGCTGAAGAATCCCGGGTTTAGGAGCACGAGATGGAAAAGCCCAGTTCTTGCCTTGGAAGGGGCAACCACCTCCGATGAGGGAAAAGTTGAGGCTCTAATTCAAAGAAAGAGCCACAGTGGGGGCTTGTCTGCCCTCCAGGCTGTCACAGGGCTTGGGCAGGCTGTCTCACATGAGGGTTTCCTCTTTCTCTCTTTCCTTCTTCCTTCTTGCCTTGCTGTCTCCTTTTACTCCGAGCATCTGTATACATCTGGAATTATCTGGTCTGATTTTAAAAGACCCTGTCCCTTACCCTCTAGTAGCTTATTAGCCAGGACTTAAGAAATGTGGTAGACAGATAGAGAACACAGAAACGTGCACAAAGAAACACAGAGATCACAAACAGATAATAAACAGACAGAGGCAGTGTGGCCTGGTGGATAGAGAGCTAGCATAGGAAAGCAGTCCCAGGTTCAAGTCCTGTTTGTGATACAGACTGGCAATTTGACTCTGGGCAATCACTTAACCTTTCAGTGCTCTAGAAAACTCTTTAAAGATTAACATGCAGAGAAGGGATCAGCTTACATTGTTAGCGGGAGTTCTCTATAATAATGAAATTACACGTTCAATCCCCATCCTTATCCTGATGCCTCACTGTGGCATGGAGGTGATCCAGGGTCTGCACAGCCCCTGCCAGTGGGGCACTAGTCCTGGTAGGTTCTCCTAACGGAGGTACTAGCAAAGCAACGGCATGTACGTCTACCATCTGAGAGCCATCTTAACAAAGTTTAAAGAGGCTCATCATGAGAAAGTTTGCCACCAGATGATACTTTATTTTTCAGCTATGAAAATTCATAAATATCATTTACTAAGGTATGCTTGAAGTTGCTCCATGTGTCATTGAAGGAATTTCCCAAACAGATGAACTCAGAGATAATGATTGTAATATCAGCGATAGTATTCATGCCCGAATGTAATAATATCAGATATAATTAATGAAATATTATAACACATAAAGACTGGAGGAAGTGAACATATTAATAGTACAGAGACATAAAGAGTTTCATGCTTAGAGAAAAATTTGGGAGAAATTATCATCCTTTTAAAAAAAACCACCCCAAACTTTTATATAAAGTCTCTTTTGAATATATAATAGTGGTCTTCTACAGTGGGTGGGACTTATAATAGTTGGGAATTCTCTGTTTTAGGTCTGAATGATTATGGAAGGCAGCACTGTATAGTAGAAAGATTTCTGGATTTAGAATTAAAAGACCTGAGTTCAAATCCTATCCTCACTTTACAGTTAATATTTGTGAGACCTTGAGTAAATCACAACCTCTCCAAGTCTTAGCTTCCTTATTTGTAAAATGATAGGGCCTGACTAGATGACTACTGGTCACTTGTTGGCATGTTTTAAGTTTTTATTTAATTCATCTCTTTCCCAAAACATCATAATTTAGTCTCAGGTGGAATGTTAGCCATAGATTGGAAAGATGTATTAACTTCATGGATCCTGACTTCAGCAGTAAAGTAAAGTAAGAAAAATCATTAACTGAAAGGAACTCTCAAGATTGGGAAATGTCACCAGCAGGCGGACTTCAGAAAAAACTGGAAAGATTTGCACAGACTGATGCTGAGTGAAGTGAGCAGAAGCAGAAGAACACTGTACACAGTAACAGCCATGTTGTTCGATGACTCATATTGATAGACTTAACCTTTCTCATCAATACAAGGATCTAACACATCTCCAAAGGTCTCATGATGGAAAATGCTATCCACATCCAAAGAAAGAACTATGGAGTTTGAATGCAGATCTAAGCATACTATTTGCTATTTTTTTTCTTCTGTTTTCTCTTTCTTGTGGTTCCTCCTATTGGTTCTAATTCTTCCTTACAACATCACTAATGTGAAAATATATTTAATAGGAATGTATATATATAGCCTATGTCAGATTATGTGCCATCTTGGGGAGGGAGGGGGAGACAAATTTAAAACTCAAAAGCTTATGGAAGTGATTGTTGATAAATCAAAATAAATTAATAAAAATTACATTAAATTTAAAAAAAAAGATTAGGAAATGTCTTCCAAAATGGACAAACAAAAGGAAATCATGGTAGAAAACTTAAAATTATTAACACTTGTTTTGTCTTGTTTGAGATAGATTTGTCACTTGCTATAGCTATGACTTACAAAGAATAGCATGGTTTAAATCACATGAAGGCAATTAATACACATACTAGATGAATAATGAATACTAATTAGCATATATAGCAGGTAGAGACAATAAGCAAAACAACAAATCAAAGTTTTGTTGACATTTCTATTGTGAAAGATAAGCTTTTCTTAGTTAGTTTATAGGGATCCATTTGCTATTGGGGTCGGTATTAAAAAGTACTGACTGAGCATGGATCCCTGTGGTGAAGTACAAGGGATGTGAAATTCAAATATACTTATTGAAAATCAAATAACATTTAATTTACACAAGGGCACTAGCACCCCTAAATATAGCTGAGCATTTTATTTAAAAAAAAAAAAAGAAATTATTACCTTTCATTCCTTCAAAAACCATTTAGAGCACATAACCTACCACACTAACTGGCCCTGTCCATGAAACCTACAATTTAGCTACAGAAAACGAGAATTAGAGAACAAAATAGACCAGAGGGAGAACATAAGGGATGCATATAATACTATAGGATTTTGAAAGGAGGAAAGATCAGCTTTCATTGGAGTGATAAGGATGAAGAATATATAGGATTTCCCATGGCAAAGATGGTGGTGGGGAATACACTGAAGGCAGAAGTAGGGAAACAGAAAAACTCTGGGTGGGCATTACGGTATGGCAAGCACTCCATTTTGACGAAAGTATAGCATACATGAAAGGGGACATTGTGAAATAAGGCTTAAAAGACAGGAAAGCAGGGCAATGCAAAAGGCTTTGAATTCTAGGCTAAGCCATTTGGATTTACATATGGAGTCACTGAAAGATTTTGGCCAGAAGAGTTACATAGTCCCAGAATCTAAGAAGTATCAAAGACCTCAGAGATCATCTAGGTCATCCCATGCTTGCATAAGAATTTTCTCTAGAATATTCCTGACAAATGATTATGCAACTTTTGCTTGGAAAATCCCACTGAGGGAAGATACCTCTACTTTCCAAGGCAGTCCATTCTACTCTGGGACATCTCTTTTCCTCATGTGGAGCCCTCAATAAGCTGCTGCAGTTTCAGCTGTCTTAGTTCTACTCTCTAGAGCCCAACAGAACAGATCTAATCCCTGCTTCCTTTAAGCAACTCTTCAAATACTTAAATATATCTTTTACATCCCCCCACACCAGGGCTTCTATTTTATAGGTTAAATATTCCTATTTTCTTTAACCAGTTCATGAATGGCATGGCTTTCTATCTTCTCCTCATCCTGGATATCTGCCTCTGGCTCTTATCAAACTTGTCAATGTCATTCCTAAAATGTAGCACCTAGACTTGAATATAAGTGCTGGGTCTGAAAAAACTCTTCTTCCTGAGTTCAAATCCCACCTCAGACACTTACTGGCTGTGTGATCCTGGGCAAGTCACTTAACCCTGTTTGCCTCAGTTTTCTCATCTGCGAAATGAGCTGGAGAAGGAAGTGGCAAACCACTCCAGTATCTCTGCCAAGAAAACCCCATGGGGTCATGACTGAAAAATTACTGAACATCATCAATGTGAAGAAACAAGATAATAAAGTATAATGTAATGAATTTGTTAATTGTTCTTTCCTGTTACACACAAGCACTTTTTTTGGATCTGAAGTCATTACATATTCATCAAAATATTATCTTGATTATTACTCTGACCATTAATTTAACATGAAGGATTCTAATATGACAGCATCACCCAAACTGTTTTCTTCAAAATCCTGGTATTTCAGACAATATAAATGGAGACTCCATGGGAGGATTTTAATATCAGTAATGTTTCCTCTCTTAATTATTAAGTTATATAGACATAGGGAATAGACCCGTGATTTCGGTGGTTTGAGGAAATTCTAGGAGAAGAAATTCCCCCTAACGATTCCGGCTGGCAACTTCTCTGCAACTTATATTCTTTGAGAGTAGCCCAGAGCACAGAGAGGTTAAATGACTTGCAAGGGTCACACAGCCAGTACGCATGTGTCAGAGAGCAGGACTTGGACCCACCTTTTTCTACTTCTGAGGCCCCATTTCTATCCACTGTGCCATTCTGCCTTTCAGTTGTTAAATTACATATGTATCAAAAATGCTTATTTTGTACAACATTTTCTTCAGGATGAAAATAAACTTAATTTCTTCTCTTTTGCTCCCCAAAATCCTGACTCCCCATTATGCTGGGGCAAGCTTATCCTGGAGCCATAACTTACCAGTTTCATCAGTATATTTCAAAATCCAAAGTGTTCTGGGATCAAAGTAGTTTGGGAAATCTTTCACAAAGGAAACTTAAGTCATTTAGTACTCTCTTCTGAGGTTCTAAAAAAATTATTGTTGTTGTTGTTGTTGTCCATGAGTAGAGAATAGCTTGGCATAATGGAAATTTACTCAACCTTCACTTGACAAGTCATTCTACATTCAAAAGCAGTGTGGTGCACTAAGAAAAAAACAACTGGGTCTGGAGTCAGAAGGTCTGCACTTTGGTCCTGGTTCTGTTACTTATTAGCTGTGTTCCCATGTCCTAATATCATTTTGAATTATAGTCATTTATGTAAATCAATTCTTTAACTAGATTGTAAGTTCCTTAAAGGCACAGAAACTATATCTAATTAATATTTCTTACCTCCCTACAGCACTTAGTATAGAGTTTTTCACACAGAAAACTATTAATAACAAATTGTTTAGTTGATTTTAATTGAATTGTGTGATTTTAGAAACATCTCATATTCTCTGAGATTCAGTGTCCCCATGAATGACCTCCCAGGATTCCCCCAAGACTCAAGTACAAAGATACTTTGAAAGTATAAAGTGACATGCTGATAATAATAACAATAATAATGATAATAGTGGCATTTACATGGTGCTTTAGTGTTTGCAAAGTGCTTCTTAAATGTTATATCATTTAATCCTCACAATAACCCTAGGAGCTATTATTAATCTCATTTTACATAGGAGCAAACTGAGGCAGACGGAGGTTAAATGACTGACTAGGGTCATATAGCTAACTAATAAGTGGCCGAAACCATATTTGAACTGACTTGAGGCCCAGTATTCTATCCATCTACCTTAATTACTGTTGTTACTACTAAGGCAAGGAGCCATAAGACAAGATGCAGAGTTCAGCATGTGGGTATCCTGTGAGCCCTTGGCTGCTCCTCTATGTCACACAGGTGTACTTTCATTTAAAAACTGGCAAGGACAAGAGACACATTTTGGGGGAAATGGCGTCATTACCTCCCATACACTAAGACTGTCTAATGATCACAAGATGACGGATTTAGAGCTGGAAGGGACCCTGGAGGTCATTCAATCGAACTACCTCATTATACCTAGAAGGAAACTGAGGCCCAGAGAGTTGAAGCTGTCCAAGGCCACATAGGCATTAAGTGGTAAAAACAGGATTTGAACTCAAAATCCAGGGTCCCTTTCACAGTAATACACTGTCTTCCATATCCTACCCAACCACAGGTTTGGAAACAAAGAAGCTAGAGTCCCCCTTCTTCCCATAGGATGCCATCATTATATACCATCATGCTGTCAGATAGTCAGATCAGCCTATTCATCACTTCTTCCCGTCAGAAAATCACACTGAAGGAAACAGCAACAAAGGAGAATCCAATCATTAGAGCACAGGTTAAGGTAAAAGTTGCTGCACGGCTTCTCCCATCATTAAACAAAGCACATTCAGAAATAAAATAAGTATTGTTAACAATGGACATGAGCTGACTAAATGAAGAAGTTGTGTTCTTGTGTGACTTTCACCTCTCCTTGAACATCAATGTAGCAATCACACAACTGACATGAATATCCTACTTAAATCCTGCCTATCCTGTGAAGCTTTTCTTGGCCACCCCAACCAACAGTGATTCCTCCTTCCTCTGAATTTGTATCACACTTACAGATGCTTAAACCCTGCCGCACAGTAAAGGCGAAGTTGTTATGCATTTTAGACTCTCACCCAGATTTCTAGGGACCATGTCACATAGTCCTTGTGTAAGCTTAGCATTGTTACCTCAATTTGATTCAACACAACTATATTGTGGCTACTCTTCGTAAGATACTGAGGCTATGAATATAAAAGCCTGATACAGTCCTTACCCCCAAGCAATTTATATTCTACCAGCCCTTGTACAGAGACCTCAATAAACGTTTGCTGATTGACTGATTGCTGGCATGTAGGAGGCAATCCAAAAGACTGATGAATATAAAAGGGCTGTGGGCATCATGTCATACTGCATAGCACAGTGTGGGCAATACAAATGCCCTCCGCCCTTCATTTAAGGATCCTTCCTTATGTACTACGGATTTGCAAAGGGTAATGTGAGCTGAAATCTGAGGAGGTTTTTTAATTCACTTTCTAAGCTGAGGGTTTGAGACACCATAGGTGAGGTCTAAGGATCAAGGCTATGAAAAATGTAGGACCACACCATGCAGTGCAGGTAACCTTGGCCCCTCAGAAACATTCTTCACTTGAAATAGCCAAATGTTACATTTGCAGGCAAAGCTTCCATTTCTGCAAAAGCAAAGCCTACTTATACAATCATTTCATGATTTTTGAACAGAACATTCAGTATATGTGGGAGTGACTCATTTGCATAGAGGTAGGATGGGGATTATTAGCACATTAAAGTACACAAGCAAAAATACACATGAAGGAAAATTCCTTTATCCTAATACAGACTCAAACATCCAGGCCTGAAATTCTCCTCAACCTTCAGTGTGCCAGGTGTGAGCACCCTTGCCCTTGTGGTAGGAAGATGAAGCATTTCAAATGTCCGTTTCAAAAAGCCCTGAGGAGCCAGATATTTTGTCCAGGTAATGGTTTAATGAAGCAAATCACAAGCAATCTGATCACTGTCCAGTGTGTACGTGGGATACTCAGTGGGCCTGCCAGAGGGGAGTGATGGGCAGCCCCAAAAGCTGACCCTTAAATAACAGATACTGCTCTCAGTGGAGCTTGACTGACATTAGCCTTTCAAGTGGGGGAAAGGGACTGCTGATCCTTAAGCAGAAAGTTAAAGTAGAAACTTGGCTCCACTGAGGCCATTTCTTAAAACCCTGGTGCTGTCTAAGTACACAGCTAGCCACTCGAGAACTATGGGCAAGTTTTCTATATTTGAATATGGGAAATCAAATAATTTAATTTACTCACTGCTTCACCTTCTGAATGGGATCTCTAGTTCTTCACCTGGGGCCATGCTGTCTTGAGTGGTGAGAGGTCACTATATCTAAGACCTCACAGGGTAGGTCAGACCATGTTACAAGACATCCACCCTTCTTTTTTTTCTTTTCTTTCTTCCTCCCTTCTTCTTCCTTTTCTCCTTCCTTCCTCCCTTCTTCCTTACTTCCTCCGTTCCTCTCCTTCCTTCCTTTCTCCCTTCTTCCTTCCTCCCTTGTTCCCTTTTTCCTTCTTTTTATCTTTCCTTCCCCCTTTTCTTCTTCCCTTTTTCCTTTCTTCTTCCTTTCCTTCTTTCTTTCCTCCCTTATTCTTCCTTCCTTCCTTTCCCCCTTCTTTCCCTTTCTTCCTCCCTTTTTCCTTCCTTCCTTCTTTCTGATATCTTTCTCCTACCTCTCGTTCTGAGAAATGTAATCCGGTCAACCCTATCACTTCGTCTAGAATGGACAAGTCAGTTGATTGCTGCATGACAGCACTCATCAAGCATTATACATTTCCAAACCAAATTGATCTTTCTTAGCCACCACTCCCCTATTATCTACCTTTATAAGAATGTAAACTCTTTAAGAACAGGAACATTTGTCTTTACATTTGCATCCCAATGCTTAGTAGAGGGTCTCCAGTATAGCAAATATTTAATAAATGACTTCTCCATTCATATGCATGCACAGAAAAATAGTAACCTCACAGTTTTTTATTGGACCTTAAAAAGAGATGTGTGCTAAAAATGAGGTGCACATAATATAGGCTTCTATCCATAGAATAACAGGGCAAAAACCCTTTAGAGTCTATTGTGCTTTAAGTTTTACAGAAAACACTTTCCTTCCAACTATCCTGTCAAGTAAATAGTGTATTATCATCTCCATTTCACAGATAAGAAAACTGAGGTCCAAGGAAATTAAGTCGCTTTCTCATGGTCATGTAGCTACTAAGTTGGGAGGCAGAATTCAAATCCAAGAAGAAAACTTCATTTCTACAAGGCCTCCCTCCCCCAAAATCTCCATCACACCTATACATATACCTACACACCAAGCTAGGTACTCTGGTACCTAACTTTCATGCTAAACACAGAAATTTGGTGTGACTGGATATGCTTTCTAATACAATCCTAATTTAGTAAGTATTTAAATTCCTTCTGAGTACAAAGTCCTAAAGTGCTAAGGTTACAGAGACCACACACACACACACACACACACACACACACACTCTCACACACACACACAAAGTCCCTCTCAAGGTGTTTGCATTTCATTTGGGGAATACAGTATATAAAATAGATAAGTCTAAAATGATAATTTTTGAAAAGAGGGGAATACCAATATTGTCTAAAGGAACCAAAAAAGGCTTTATATAGGAACACATGGCCTGAGCCTTGAAAAAAAGCTCAGGATCCTAAGAGGTGTGGATAAAGTACATTCTAGGATTGTGAAAAGGGAATGAGATCAGAGAATAAGTGCCTAGTTAGGAAAATAGCCAATAGGCCAAGTGGCTGAATAAAAGAATCCAAGAAAGGAAGTATTGTGCAACAAACTTGAAGAGGTATACTGGAGTTAGACAGAGAAGAGCTTAGAACGTCAAGCTAGAGGCAAAAGGGAGTTGCTCAAAGCTCCTGGGAGTTGCTCAAAGCTCCTGAGAAGCGTAGTGACAGGGTAAGACTTGTGTTTAAGAAGACCGATGGCTTGGTGAAGGAATTTGGGGGCCTCGTGTAGGATTGCAGAAGGAAATTATATTGGAAATTCAGTAAAAATCTAAGTGGAGAGTAACTGATTTTAAATATATAAGAAATGAAATAAGATTCAGACATGGGATGGGCTGAAGTTCATCTCTTCTTAATTAGACTTTTCTAAGGAGATTAATATCAGAAACAAAAATTAAATGCTTAAAAGAATTAAGAGGGTAACCATCAAGCATTTGGAAATCATCATTTATGAGGAAACAGGATAATACCCTGGTAAGAGCAATGGCTCTGGACTCAAAGGACCTAGGTTCAAATTCTGCCTCTGACACTATCTCTATTACCTAGAGAATCACTTAAACTTCATAGACTTCATTTTGCTTATCTGAAAAATGAAAGGGTTGCACAAGATAACCATATATTTCCTTCCAGTTTTAGATATGATCCTATGCACAAAGAAAAAGATTTGTCTTGAACCTATCCCAAGGTGCTCTAGTATGTTAAAATGTTGATCATCTGTGTTCTTATATGTGCCAGAAAGAAATAAAATTGCATTTATTATTAAATATTTCATAATGCAGACATTTCACTAGTTCACAGTGTTGCCTCCTTAATCTACCCATTAGTCTAACTCAAGAAGTTTTATTGTATCCAAATGGCTTGGGCTGAATTCAGTCAGAAAGCACCCTTATTAGTGAAAGGTAGCATGATATGGGGATTCTTGGGTTTGACCACTTAGCATGATTAGATGATGTTAAAGTGAAAAGAAAACAGGGCTGGAAGTCAGAAGACCTCAGTTCTAGACAGACCCAGTTTTATCACTAGCTTAGCTGTGTGATCTTGGAAAGGTAATTTCACTTCAAGGGGACTTAGTTTGTAAAATGAAGCAGTTTAAATAGTTCCTTAAACTCTACGAATCTATGATCCTAAGAAAATAGGACTAATTCCATCATGCGGCTCACTTAAAAAAAAAAAAACTTTACCTCTCCTCAGAAACAGATTCCTTTTTTTAAACACAGTAAATAATTTGAGCTGAAGATGAAGCTTTGATGAAGAATATCACAGAATCTAAAAACTGGATGGGACTTCATATATTGCCTAATCCACCTTATATCTGACCAAGAACTTTTTTTTTTTTTGGTGAGGCGATCAGGGTTACACACCTAGTTACACACAGGGTCACAGAGCTAGTAAGTATTAAGTGTCTGAGGCTGGATTTGAACTCACCTTTAATATTCATCACCAGTTTTATGTTATCCATAGAATCACAGATTTAGGGTTCAAAGAGAACTTCGAGGTTATCAAGTCATTTTAGAGATGGGGAAAGAATAGTCTAAACCACTCACATTGGTAATTAGTTTTATTCTGTATTGTCTCATTCTGTAATTATTTCTCACGTTAAAGTCCTGTATCTGCAATCAAACTGTAAACTCTTGATGACCATCTTCTTCAATAAGCCTTCCCTGATCCCTCTAATGCTAGTGCCTTCTCTCTCTTGATTATCTCCAATTTATCCTGTCTGGAGCTAATTTGAACATAGTTGCTGGCCTGTTTTCTCCTCCATTAGACTGTGAGTTCCTTCAGTTCAGGGAATTTTTTTTTAACCTATCTTTGTATCCTCAGTGCTTACCACAGTACCTGGCACATGGTAGACACTTAATAAATGCCTGTCGACTTGATTTGTCATATATACGTACTATATAACCAATGGAATCTTGATACACTATTAGGTACATAGTATAAACTCAGTGAATACTCATTGACTTGCCAAATGTGATTGCTGGCTATTGATATTGCAGGACAGAGAAGCATCAGGGCATTTTCAACTTTCAATATGGCAATGTTTGACAGACACCAGGAATTTTAAGTCTATGGTTATTATTTGGGAATAAATCGGAAGAACTATTGAAACATACATCTGTTTGTATCATTCCCACATTGAGATGCTTCCCCATTGCCTTTAGGATAAAATGCAAACTCCTTTGTTTGGCATTTAAAGTCCTTCACAATTTAGCTCCATCCCATCTTTTCTGTCTGGTTACATTTTACTCCATTGCATAAGCTCTACAATCCAGACAGACTGACTTGATTTGCCGTTTACCATACATGTTTCATTTCATCTCCCTTGTCTTTCTGTATAGGTTGTTATCAATTTGGGGAACACAGCCCCTCCTCACCTCTGCTTCTTAGAACTCTTAATTCCTTTCAAGAAAAATTCTGTCTTGTATGAGAGGCCTTTCTAGATACCCTGGTAATTAGTTCTCTCCATCCCACCCCCCAAAAATTCTTTTTATTTGCTTCCCTGTGAACACATTGTTTCCCCCCAATAGACTGGAAACAGGTTGAGGACAAAGACTCTTGTTTTGGTCTTTGCCTACCCAGTTCCTAGCAGAGAGTCATTTATTAAGTGACTACTTAATAAATACTTATTTATACTTATACTTAATATTTATTAAGTGAATACTTAGTAAATGCCTGCTAAAATGAATTATACTGACTATAGCATAAACTGCAATCTCTCTCTTAAGCTAAGATGGCTTCCTTCTTTAAAACACTAAATAGTGATCTGAAAGGGTGATTTCCACTTCCAAAAGAGCACACCAACAGGGAATAATTTAAAGCATAGGGAGAACCCGGTTTAATTAATCTGTGCCACTTACCAGCTGTGGCATCCCTGATTTTGGAAACTGTCTGTCTCTCCAAAGGTCACAAGAGTGGTGGAACTAACAGGGGATCAGGGCCCACCTGTCACTCAAGCTGAGTGGGTTGGGGAGCTGATTGATAATCCATTAATGCTTGTCAGGATTTGTACCTGCACCAGCTTTCTCATCCACTCTTCTCAGTATTTTGTCTACATTAACCAAGGAAGTGCCCAGAATTGAGTAACAAGAGGAGATCAGACCGTACCCCATTTGGGAAACTGAACAGTGCTTTTAATCTAAAATTGTTTGCTATTGTAAAAGCCCGTATCTTTAATACCACTATGCTCTCGGGAATCAGATGGAAGTATAGGTCATGGAGCTTTGTGATCTTAACAGATTTAAACTGACCAACAGCTCTAAGGGAAAACAGAAGAACACATGACAGGGTCCGAAGCAACATAACTACTGGCTCTTGTTCAATAGTGAAGGCAGATTTAGATTTAGTCTCTTGCTATGTGCTAGGCACTGTGCTAAGTTTTGTGTACACAAAAGGCTGAAGCACACCAGGAGCAATGATTTGTATGCAAGAGAAAAAGACATTATTGCAGACATATATGACCAGAAAGGGAGAAGTGCTGGTCCACTGGAAAGAAAACAGGACAATATATAAACAGCCTCAATGGTACTTTAGCATCCCTGCATATTAAATGCACCACAGTAAGGCCTATGGTGTGAAAATTAGATGTTTTATGGTAAAGTAGAAAGAATACTGATTCTAGAATCACATAATCTGGGCTTAAATCCTGCCTCTGATGCTTACTATCTGTATGGCTTTGGGCAAATCACTCAACCTCCCTAGGCCTCAGTTTCTCAGCTGAAAAATGAAGAGTTTGGACAAGTTGATCTCTCAGGTCCCTTCTGGCTACAAATTGTTAATGCTGACATTTGTGGGGAAATAAGGACAAGAATCGCAGAGGAAAAGAGGCATAGGATGTTCACAACAATGAAATCATGAATCAATCAGGATAAAACAGGGAAGCCTCATTCTGGTTTTTGAGAGGTGCCATGCTCCCTGGTACAGTGGGTAAGTTACAATCTTACTTCTTAGTCAAGCACTCTGACTGGTTTTACATGACAGAAATCATTACGGACAACAAAAGCACTTCTAACCTCAGCAAGCCTGTCATCTCCTCCCTGTCCGTAGGAGCTAGCCTTGTGCTAATATTCTTAAGGAGCTGCTGTCTCCCATTTGGAGAGAAGGCAATCTAAAATGGCAATTGTCAACTAGGAGTCCCTTCTGAGTTACATTCTTCTTTCTTACCAAAGGCAAGATGAAACATATAATTTATAATTTTTTTCAAAAATAATTTTCCCCAACGGCCCTCAAGGGCATCATTTGTTTCTAACAGAAGTAATTTCCTCATCGGAGGAGTCTTATGCCACCCTGATAACTAAGGACCAAAGATTTAGAGTCTGGAGGAACCACAGAGGTAATTTTTATCTAACAGATGAGGAAACTGAGTCCTAATGAAGTTATACATACACACACACAAAATGGTTTTTATATATATGTTATGTGTGTGTTTTATGCCTTAACTGAAATTGATAGAAGTGCCAGAGCCTTCAAAAATAAAATAACATAAAGAAAAGTGACTCAGTCATTGGAAAATTCCCACCTCCAAAACAAATGCAAATTAATAATGATATAATATACTGATCAATAAAAATCTAGCAACTATTTGGTGAATATCTATCCTGAGGCCAGGAATGAGCTAGCCACTGATACTGATTTGTGAAATAATTTCATATACATTTTCTCCTAACAGGCAACTTATTTGTGAGCTTCACTTAAGACAAAACTTTTTGCAATTGTGATTCTCAAAACATTTGATCGATACAGATGGATGAATGATGTAGACATAAAAGATGATATCAAAAACTAATTAGAGGAGAAGGAAAAGAGATACATTTTACAACTATGGGGAGACCTCTTGACCAAAAAGGAAGAGGAATTATGATAAAAGATAAAATGGACAATTTGGAATATATAAAATTGACCTTTCATATAAACAAAGTTCACGCAGATAGAATTAGAAAGAAAACAGTTATCAGAGAAAAATCATTACAGCAAATTACTTGGCAAAAGGATTGCTATCTAAAATATAGAGGGAAGTAACATAAATATATAAGAATAAGAGCCATTCCTTAAGAGATAGTTGGTCAGAGAATATGAACAGGTAGATCTCAAGAGAATAAATGCAAGCTATAGACAACCCTATGGGGCGAAAATGCTCCAAATTAAGAAGATGTAAATTCAAACCACTATGAGGCTCGACCTCACAACCTTCCGAAAAGTGAAAAGAAAATGAAAAGGAGAATTGTTAGAGGAGCTGGGGGAGGACACATACACTAAGGTTCTGTTGGTGGAGTTGAGAATAGATGTAAATAAACTGTAACATGATTTGAAATTATACCTCAAAAGTCACTAAATTGTGCATATCCTTTGACCCAGTTATATTCCTCCTAAGCCTATATCCCAAAATGATAAAAGAATTAAAGGTTTCATATGTACAAAAATATTCAGAGCAGCTCTTTCTGCAATAGCCAAAAACTGGAAATCAAAGGGGTATGTATCCAACTATTGAGAGAATGGGTAACTAATTGCCTTTCAATCAATTAATAAAAGTTATATTAATATAATTGGATATTATTGCCATAAATAAGGAAAAAAGGTTGGAATTTTAAAAAATCTTGGGAAGATTTCTATGAACTAATGAAGTATAAAGTGAGAATAATCAGGAGAGCAATTTGTTCAGTGACTACAATACCATAAAAGAAAACAATTCTGAAAGGCTTAAGGACTCTGATCAGTGGAAGGACCAAATCATGATCCAGAAGAATGATGATGAAGCTCAATTTCCAGCTCTTGGATGAAGGCTGATGATGCATACCTTTTCAGACACAACTAATGTAATTTTGTTTGTTTGTTTGTTTGAACATACTCATTTGTTACAAGGGAGGGTTTTTTTTCCCCCGGGGGGAAATGGGAGGAAGGGAAAACAAGATAACAATAGAGATGTGAAAAAAGAGTGTTAATGAACCCTTTAAAAATACACAAAGAGCAGAAAGAAGTTCAAAAGATGCAGAGACAAGCAAGACAAAGTTGGTACTACCACTTTAAATTTAATATATACTTAAAAATAAATAATCTAGACATAATAAAGACTCATGGTTTTATATGCAACACTCTCATAAACAAGGAATAAATATAAAATGGCAGCATGATGTGGTAGATAAAGAGCTGGACTTTGTGTCATAAAGACCTCGTTTAATTTCCACCTCTGACACTTACTGACTGTGTGACACTGGGCAAGTCACTTGATCTCTCAACAGCCCCAGGCAACTCCATAAAATGATAAATGATTGGAAGTTGTGGAGAAGGTACTCATTTGCACTGATAGAGGGAAATTTCTCACCAAGAGCTATAATAACCAATGAAATCATTGGTCCAATTTCTCTCTCTGCACACCTCCATCTCCTCAAGCAAATCCTATCATCTATTTTTTTTCCCAAAGTGGAATGTTTCTAAACAACCTGTTGCTTATGACCCTAAAATACAGAGCTGCAAATGTTTTTCATCTGAAACATATTGACACTCATTTGGGTGATTTCTTTTCTATCCTTTTTCTCTTAAAGAAAACAAAATAAAAACATGGTGGGATCAAAACATACATTCGTGAGCAGAGAAATCAAAGGCTCAATTGGGTATGAGAGAACAAATGGGAAGGAACAATCATTACCAGTAATAAATACACCATCACTATTTACTAATCTTGTAATTTACACACTTCTGATTGTTCTATCAATGCTATCTGTCAACGCTCTGCATGTCTATACCACCAATGTTCTATATCTCTTTCATATGATTCTAGACTTATCTTTTCACCCACAGTCTTATGGAATGGCATTAGATTAGAACAGATGGGAAAGGAAAGAAAGGCAAAGTAAGAGAAGAGAAGGCAAAGTAAGGGATGGGAAGGATTACAGGAGCAGAAAGAATGACAATGAACTGTGGTGAACTTGACTTGCATGTACCTTCTGCCATCTTAATAAGGTGAGAGCAGCTTGGGGATTCTAGGAAACTACAGCCTAGTCTCTGACATATGGAGCCAGCCTGGTATCTGTCAAGTTCACTTAGCAAATTTTCTCTTTGGGGAGTCAGTCATTCTAGCAATCTAGCTCAGGGAGAGGGGGAAAAGGACAGTTGAAATCTTGAGGCCAGTGCTAGTAAAAACTGGTTGAGTGAACTCCTAAACACTATTCTGCATAATTCTTGGCTGGAGAAGAGATATTATTAATGATCAATGGCTGTTTGGGGAGAGAGATAATAACAAAAAACATAAAAGAATGGATTCTAGGAGGCAATAATACACTAGATTTTTCTTACTGGGACAAAGAACCACATTTACATTTTTCTTAATTTTTTTTCCTTCACCAGCCCCAAACAACCAAAAAAACATATTTTCACAATTTTATCATCTGTAAGAATGCTATTTTTTGATCTTGGCCTGTAATGCATAAATGTAATTGGTAATAAGAGTTTAAACAGTCACAGAATCAGAGGTTTTAGGGGATGTGAGAATGAGACAGTAGTCTATTAAGGAAAATGCCATTCTGTGTGTGTGTGTGTGTGTGTGTGTGTGTGTGTGTGTGTGTTATTTCTCAGGCTCTAGCAGAAGATGGCAAGAGTCAAGGGTCTACTAAAATTCAGTTTTGATGGATGGAGATAAGGTCATAATGACTCTTGGGATTTGAATAAAAGCCAAAATCCTTAATACTCCTTTTTTTTTTTTTGCTGGGATGTAGTATAAAAACAATGCTAGCTCATGATCAGCCAAATTTGAAGTATTTATATTCAACTTTACATCATTGCAGGGATTTGTTGATAAGACTAAATCTACTTGACATCATCTCACTTGTATAAGTACAGGAGTAGAGAGATAGGCTTCAGAAGCACATGGCAATCATGCCCTGATGAGAAACAGATTAGAGGAATCGTGTGTCTCATTGTTTATAGAATAGTTCCAAAATATGACACTCACTACTTTAAAGCAACAGTCATAAGTTTGAATCTCGCCCATGAGTCACCACGTGTGGCTTTCTAGGTCCTTGTGTATGGCCTTCTGACTGAGTCCAAGTTTTATAGAACTCCTTTTATTAAGGGGATTTGTTCTGTGAAGTTTGGATTCAGTCAAAGGACTGCACTTCAGGACCTAGAGGTCCCTACATGTCCCTACCCTTGAAAGGTTAAGAATATTGCTTAGGGTCACACAGCCTGTATATGAGGAAAGTGGGTTTTGAATTCAGGTCTTTCTGGCTCTGAGGTCAGCTTGCTATTCACATGACCTTCCAGCCTCTCTTAATAAAATAAGGTTCTTAATAGAGTCAAACCTCACTGATGTGGACTAAATAAAAGGATAGGTAATTTTAAATAGTGAAAGGTCTGAGTTGTAGAACACGGAAATAAATACTATCTGAGACTGAATGACTGAATCCAGAAACCAGGATTCGAGCTTAGCTTGATTCATTTCAACAAGCATTTTTTTCACCTCAGTCAGTAACTAGTTACGTGATATCAGACAAATTAACTTATACGCTGAACCTCAGTGACTTCACCTGTAAGTTTAACTACAAAAGACAATCTGGGAGGCAGCTAGGTGGCACAGCAGATAGAGTCCAGCCCTGGAGTCGGGAAGACCTGAGTTCAAATCTGGCCTCAGACACTTACTATCTGTGTGACCCAGGGCAAGTCACAACCCTAGGGAAGGAAGGAAGGAAGGAAGGAAGGAAGGAAGGAAGGAAGGAAGGAAGGAAGGAAGGAAGGAAGGAAGGAAGGAAGGAAGGAAGGAAGGAAGGAAGGAAAGAAGATCTTCAAAGACCCTTCCAGATTCAAAATATTAGGGTTTCTCAGAAACTTACTAGCTGCGTGACCCTGGAAAATTCACTTAATTTGATTGCCTCCAAATAATAAAATAAAATATTAGGGTTATAAGATATTATGGGGCAGTAGAAAGAACAATGGATTTGGAGACAAGGGAACTGGATTAGAACTCTTGTTCTGAAACTTATCAGCTGTGTGACCAAGGTCAAGTTTCTTAACCTCTATGATCTTCATTTTCCTCAGCTCTAAAATGGGAATAACTATATTAGCATTACATAACTCAGAAAGATGCTGTGAAGAAAGCCCTTTACAAAGCTTAAAGTATAATACTAATAACAATACTGATAATTAATAATAATGTCAGTTACTTTATGTATATATTTTATATATGTATATGCTTTTATATATGATATATCATAGATAGTGCTTATGTTCTCTGTGTATAATGATACCTCAGTTAGGGTAATAGGCTTCATATGACCCATTACATCTTGGTAATATCATGGGGGGGGTTGATTAGAAAACAATATTAATTTCTAATTACTGTACTTTTGCATATAAATTGGTGAGTCTGCTGTATCTGAAAAATGCTTGCATTTTGAAAACCTGTAGGCAGCATTTATTTTATAGAGGAAAGGTTATGAGATAACTGAATTTGCAATAAGTGGAACTGAGTTTAACTCCTGAGTAGCTCCCATCTGGGCTTCAGTTTCCTATTTATAAAATATAGGGGATGCATGATGATCTCTAATATTATAACTGAATCCTATTATCTTAAACATATTTTTAAAAATTTTTGAGTTTACTTACTTTTGAAGTATTAAAGATAAACTGCATCTGAGTCCTCATCTGATCACAAAGACCAAAGAATAAAGTGGTGGGTAAATTTCATTGGATTAAACTTCCATTGAACATTGGGATTTAAAGAAGATCATTAAATGTGACAATATGCAAGACATAATCAAGGCTGAAAAGTGATATTAATATCACCTTTGCAGTGCTTTTATACATTCTCTTAAATGGTTCTCACATTATTAATTGAATGAAAATATAATTATCCCTATTTTATAGAAGAGTAAACTGAGGCCACAAGTAACTAAATGACTTGCTAGGCAATGGGAGAGCTGGGACTAGAACTCAAATCCTCTGTATTCATTCCATTAGGTATAAGTTATTCAGAATAAATCATTATAGTACCCTAGTAAGTACAATAGTAATTCCCACTTGTAATTAATGCAATACCATTATAAGTGCCAAAATTTATATATACTTATCCAATCATCCTAATAGGTTCTGACAGAATTCACTGATTTAAAAAAAAATGAAATAGGTTGGGGTTGGGGGGAGTCCCAAAACTTCAAGTTTCTAATTTTTGATTATGTCTCTTTTGCAAGTTGTTAGGGTCAGTTCCTAAGATAAGTACTGCTGCCAATAATAAAGGCTTGCAAAGGAACAAGTCTATAAATAGTTTCATGTGACAGCTTTAAGGATGATCTTTTTGAAAATGGGGATGAAAATGGGAATAACACCATGGAGCCAGACAGAGCCTTCAAAAACCAATGTTTTATCCCAATTTCAAGAGATTAGAGTGTAGAATAAAAGAGGAAAATTAGATCAGAGAGTGATTGTGTGGTTGCCACTCCTCTTAACATTGGAAGAGGAAGAGAAATCATAAATATGGTGCCTAATTTCTTATCACACATCATTACTCATGATCAAAGCATGGGTAGAGAATCAGTGCAGTATACCAGAAAGGTGGAATGGTACTGGGAGAAGGGCACGGGGATGGAAATCAAGAGACCTGATTATTCTTGGCTTGGTGCTCTCACTAACTCATTGTGTGACCTAAGGCAAGCTACTCCACAATTCAAAACTTCTCCTTCTCTGTCAAATGAGGCTCAGAGCTGAGGTTCCTTCATTGGATCATGAGATCAGAGATTTAGTGTTGGAAGAGATTTTATAGATGAGGTGATCGAGTCAAAGAGATAATGTGATTGTCCTATCTATGTCACACAACTAGGGTCTGGGATGGGATCTGAACTCAGGTATCCCTGACTCTGAATCCAGTGCTTACAGCAGGCTGCCTCCATGACTCAAAAGACCAGTTACACAGTGACAGAGATAGACATATGGAGTTAACAGAACCATTTTCCCCATTAATATACCATGCATGATCCATAGGAGAAGCAGCCACAGTTTCCCCTATATTTACTGGTTCATCCTTTAAAATAGTTTGTTGGGTTTTTTTTCTGAAGCAGGACCTTCCACCAAATAGGTACCAAATGTTTGCCCTCTCCTCATGTTAGCAACACCTGAGGATACAGACAATTATCATCCCATGGCTTCCAAACTCATAGCTGCACTACAAATCTATATGGAGCAGCTTTGAGGAAAGCATCTGGAGGGTTGAAACTTTTACTATATTTTATTTTGAATAATGTCACTAAACAGAATTTCAAATAGCTTCTAAATTCCAAATCCTTGGATTTGCCCTTTTTGTCTTCAGACTGAAAGATAACAAATAACAAATATAATACTGATCATAATAATAGCTCATATCTGCATGTAAACCTTACAGTTTACTAAACACTTTCCTCATATAGCTACTCTGTTAAGTACTTAATGCACATAGTGATCTACCCATTTTGCAGAGGAAGAAATTGTGGCTTACAGAGGGATTTAGTGACTTACCTAAGACCAAACAGCTAGTTAAGTGCTCCAGCCAGAACTTGAACTCAGACCAGTCAGTCCAGTGTTCTTGCCACTTGACCATACTGTCTCAGAATACGACCCTTAGAACCACAGTGAAGAGGCAAACCTCTCCATTCGTGAGTTGTGCTCTAATTCACTGTTTTTTATTAAATGTTATAAGACTTAAAAGATTCACCCATATTAATAGGCATAGCTAACCTCCAAGTAATTCCTACGATACAAGGGAAAGCAGTCATTAGGGTTCATGATGAAAATGATTATAAAGGTGTCAGGTTCTCTCAAAGTCTAGTTCAGGAGTTTATGATTTAACCTCCTACCATTTCTCACAAAGTCCTTTACTGGAGCATTTTTAAAAGACATGAGTACCTGTTTTTCTCCCAGAACCCCCATTGACAAACTGGCATTTGAGATCCTTAAATGATATTTAATGTCAGGATTTACATCACTCACAAAGGTGAAAACCCTGGTAGCCTGAAAGGTATGTGTGTCATCTCAATGTTAATAATTTGATAGGTGGGAGGGAAAGAACTATTTGCAAGTTGTCACAAAAAAAAAATCTTTCAAATGACTCGAGAGGTAACTAGAGGGGTGAAAGCCAAGGGTTGGTGTTTATCTCTCCAAGAACTACACAGACTGTCAGCAGTCTAATCTTAACACCTTTCGGGGTAGAATTTATTGTTTTAATTAAAAATCTAAAGTAGGATCTTATTTTTTGATAAGGTGCCCAAATATACCTGCTTAAGGGTGCTCACAATGGAAGAGGACATGTTAGCTTCATAGTATAGAAGATTTACTTTGTTTCTCTCTTCCCTTTTGCAAATCTTTGCAGAGAATGGGACACATCAAGCATTTCTGCTGCATATTCTTAATCCCTAAATTTTCAGAGATCATTTATTATTTTTTTCCCAGTCCATCTCTGTTTTATAATCAGCCTACTTATTTTCAGGCTGCTTCTTAGAAGCTAGGAAGTTAACAAGCCCAAATTATTTATTTTTCCCTTTCTCCTCCTGGACTGATACCAGGTTGACTAAGAGTGGTGGTCCAACGGTTCAGGAGTTTATGTGGTCACTGGATCAAATGCATTTAACTTTAGCAAGGTGCAGTAGAATAATAATTTCTGGATTTGGAGTCTAGAATATGTGACTTCAAATCCCAACTCTGTAACTTACTACCTATGTGACACTGGACAAGTCTTGACTTTTTTTAAGCCTCAGTTTTTCAATGATTAGTTTGGACTATTTGACTTCTAAGTTCCTTTCTGGTTCTAAATTTATATTTCCATGATCCTATGTTGTTGTTTTAACTTCATTACAGACCTTAAGAGGAAAAAAAGCAATATCAGTCAATTCTTATTGCTTTTAGATGTGGAAACATTGGTGATAAGCCAATTTGTATTTTTTCTTCTCTTATTTTATTTTTCTGAATTAAATGTAAAAAAAATTGATATTCATTTTTAAAATTTTGAGTTCCAAATTCTGTTTATTCCTCCTTCCCCTCCCCCTTCCTTGAGAAGGCAAACAACTTGATACGGATCATACATGTCACACAAAACATATTTCCACATTAACCATGTTGCAAAAGAAAACAGACCCAAAAAAAGAAAAAGAAAGTAAAAAGAAAAGTATGCTTCAATCTGCATTCAGACAACATCAGTTCTTTCTCTGGAGGTGAATAGCATCGTAAGTCCTTCAAATGTGTATTGGATTATTGTATTGCTGAGAATAACTAAGTTATTCCCAATTGATGATTGTACAATACTGCTGTTACTGTGTATGATGTTCTTTTAGTTCTGCTCACTTCACTTTGTTTCAGTTCATACAAGTCTTTCCAGGTTTTTCTGAAGTCATCCTGCTTGTCACTTCTTATAGCACAATAGTATTCCATAACAATCATATACCACAACTGGTTTAGCCATTCCTCAATTGATCGGCATCCCCTCAATTTCCAATTCTTTGCCACCACAAAAAGAGCTTACATAAATTCATATTAAGGTATAAGCAACTTACTATGTTGCTGCTCCAAATGAGATCCAGTATTTTTAAAAGAGAGAAATGCTTAACTCAAAGATAAAAGTTTTAATTAAGGTAGTGAATTTATTAAACTCTATGTCAGGTACTAGATTAAGGAGTGGGAACACAAATACATGTTAAAAAACAAAAAAGACAGTTCCTGCTCCCAAGATTACCCTTTACTGTGGAAACCTTTTCCTTCTAGAATTTTAGGCATTGAGGTTGTTGTTCAGTAGTTCAGTCATGTCTGACCCTTCATGACCCAATGGGTTATATTGTCTGTGGAGTTTTCTTGGCAAAGATACTGGAGTGGTTTCCCATTTCCTTCTCCGATGGATTAAAGCAAACAGTGGTTACGTGACTTGCCACAGGTCACAAAGCTAGTAAGTGTCTCAGGCCAGATTTGAACTAGGATCTTCCTCATTCCAGGCCCAGTGCTCTATCCACTCACCCACCTCACTGCCTCCTAGGCACTGAGGTACCTGGCTGGAAAATATTTTTTGTTCAGAAGTCCAACCTTACTGTTGCTCAAATCACATCATGTAGATGACTAATCCCCCTCCCCCCGCCTTTCTCATAAAGCCTCAATAGAATTTTGAGGAACACAAACAGGAAGAATTGGCTCAGGACTGATTAGGCATTGATCTTAACTTTGGACAGCAGCAATTCCCATGTTTCATTCATAAATTTTACAAGATGCTCTTCATCAAAAACTGTGTGCTTAGTTTTTAAGCCAAAGGGAATCAAAACAAATGGCTGAACGTTCCCGAAAAATCTTTGATAAAAGTTGGTGATCTCCTGGGAGTTTTTCCCACCTGGCTTACACAATGTACCATTGGGTCTAGCTCCCCACTGGCTTCTCACTCATGGTCTGGGAAATAACAAGAAGAGCTTACTTTGGTATATAGTATTTTGAGGTTTGTAGAAGATTTTCCTCCTCACGCTACTATAAAGGAGGTAGATAGTACTCCCAGTCCTTTCTTGGTACTACTATTGCAGATTGCATGATAAAACAATGATGGTACCAACAAGAGGTCAATTTCAGCTTGACGGGGTTGGGAGCGTAAGGAGAAGAGGAAGCTTCCCAGTGGTACTTGGCCCAACAGTAGTACACAGCATTTATATTTCTTTTTTTCATTCACTGACTTAGTCCAGTGAGTAAGATTATCATTTAGCAGTGGTTACAAAAAGACAGCCACACCAGGGTCAGAAGGACTAGAGCAACAGGAATACTTAAACTAGCTGGTGGGGCTACCTGATTCCCACCTCAGATTAAATGGTACCCAGGCTACTGATGACTGGACACAGTTTACCTTGTGAAACAGAAACTTTTCAGCAAATGTGAACACTATTACTGTTAGGAATATGGAAAGGGTTGAGCTATGAACAGAGACTGAACATCTGGATTAAGTGATGAGGGCAAGAGAGATAATGCATATATGAAAAGTGAATGATGCTATCATCTCTATCATCATCATTCTTTAATCTTTGCAAATCTCTTTATACATATTAACTCATTTGATCTTCCCCCCAAAATCCTGTGAGATAGGTGCTACTATCCCAGCTTTTCAGAGAAATCTCAGGCAAACAGGGTTAAGTGACTTGCCCAGGGTCACATAGTAAGTGTCCAAGGCAGGATATGAACTCAGGTGTTCTTGACTCTAAGACCTGGGCTCTATCCAATGTGCTACCTGCAGTTGGTCCTCTCGTGACCATAACCTTTGTCTTCAAAATTCAATTTGCAATACGTATTAAGTACTTCCTATTTACTGTGCACACATACTTCCATATGAACATTTGGCATCCCCCTGTGAAATTTTAAAAAAAACCACCTTCATAGTGAGTCTCAAATATAGATAATACACACAGCTCTAAATTAAAGAATATAAAAGTTGGAAAGGACCCCAGCACTCCACACATGGAAGGAATCTATACTATAATGTGCTTGAAAAGTGATCATCTAGAGTGAGCTGAGACCCGCAACTTCAAATTCTGAACATCTCTAGTTGTTAGGAAATCCCTTCTGCCCGCAATCTGGTTTTAAGGTGAAAGATGGTACTTATCCAAGACTTTGCACTTGTCTGTACCCTTCACCCCAACTCACCTACTGTAGGTCTATTAGGCTGAAGCAACATGCTAATGATGGAAGGAAATGCATCAGCTGCTGTTACTGTCATATGGAGATCAAAATACATGGAGTATTGCATGTAGACTTGTAAAGGGCTTCCCTAATTTTTTTCTGCTGTTGTCCTTGTCTACAGGTCAGGGCTGATCAGCTCTCTATTTAAAACTAGTTAAGGAAGATTTGCTACAAGTGGTGCCTGCCTCTGGTTAAACTATTGAGCTATTTTGTTTTTAAATAAAAAGATTGCTTGGGTAAATGGAAAAACGTGTTTTCATGAAGAGGGTGGAAGTTCCCATGAAAAAGAGAGTGGTTGTTATGTTCAGATAAAATGTGGCATGGATGAAATGTATACCAGCACCTGGGCTGGTCTGACAGTGGCACGTACCACATTCCTGAAGAATCCTTGGGTCTGGGAAAAGCTCAAGAAACTTTTTCTTTTTTAATTGAACAAACAGTGATGAAAATAACTAACCAACTTTTGAATAATATGACAATTTACAAGAGAGAGGTCAGGATAGACAGTGGCTTTATTTTTTTTTTTAAACTGAAACCCAGTGGTTGAGCTCATTCTGAAATTCAAAACCATAGAATGTCAGGACTGAAAGGAGACTTACCAGATATCTACTAGGCAGCAAGGTGGCATAATGGATAGAACACCAGACTTAGACACTGTAACAACCTCAAAAGCAACGACTGTCTTTTGCTATTTTTTTTTAAGTCTCCTGCACTCAGTACAATGCCTGGCACATGGTAGATGCTTTAAAAATGTATACTGGTTGACTGACATAAAAGTAGGAAGACACGAGTTTAAATTCTGCCTAAGCTAGCTGTATGGCAATAGGAAAGTCATTTAAACTTTCTCAGCTTCAGTTTCTTCATCTTTAAAATGAGGATAATAATAGTATCTACCTTTCAACATTATAGTGAGGATCAAATAAAGTAACATTTATAAAATGCTTTGCAAAACCTTAAAGCATTACATGGATAGCTATTATTATTCATCTAATCCCTTCCTTTTATAAATGAGAAATCTCCTTCTCAGACTCCATCTTTTCTCAAAAAAAAAAACCTCAATGAAAAGGGACAAGCATCTGTGAAGGAGTTACAGGGAGAAGATATGAGGAGGGAAGTGAATCTTTTGCAAAGGGTAAGGGGAACGTTGTTCAGCTATTAAGGCAATGAAGAGCCTTTGATCCGTTTCATAGAAATGGCTGCAGTCATCCTTTGAGGGGTCCTTATCACATTTGATCTTGAGTGATGCTGTCCTTTCAGGAGCACTCAGTGATGGTGCAGGGGCTTAGGTGATACTTCATTAGAAAAATCAATGTCTTTTTTCCAACCAAGTATCTTTGTTTTGTTACAAGTGCTGCTTTACTCACTGCTTCTGAGTGCTTACTCCCTGGTTTTTAAATGATATTAAATAACAAAAAGTGTTCCAGTATGAGATACAGTTGTTGTTTTTAATGGAAGCTTATGCTGTCATTATTTTGTAATGCCAGGGGGTGGGGGAAGGGGAAGTAATCCTCTAGAAAATAGTCCTCCCTTTCCAGGGAATACACAAAGGGTGAAATACTGGAAACACAACCCGTATTCATTCATTCATTTAATAAATGTTTAGTGAGTGCCCATACTCACAGGAATGTTTTTTAAGAAAGTAGGAGTGCTGGAGGAGTAAGGAGGTAAGGCAGGGGGAGAGGAGTTATTGGGGAAAAAGGGGGATATAGTCTCTAACAATTTAGGCTGGTTAATACTATTTAGATCCATTTTTGGGGGGGATCCTCTGTAGAGAAGTACCATGGACAGGTGGGCCTGGAGTAAGGAAGATGAGTCTTCCTGAGTTCAAATGTGCCTTCAGCCACTTTTAGCTGTATGACCCTGGCAAGTCACTTACCCCTTTTTGCCTCATTTCCTCATCTATAAAATGAGCCAGAGAAGGAAATGGCAACCCACTTCAGCATCTTTGCTAAGAAAAGCCCCAATAGGGTCAAAAAGAATTGGAAATGACTGAAAAATGACAGAAGTACCATAGGCAGAGATAGGCAGAGCAGGGAGCTCTCTGCCTATATAATGTAACAGAAGACATCAAAAAGACAGCTTGGGGGCAGCTAGACGGCGCAGTAGATAGAGCACTGACCCTGGATTCAGGAGGACCTGAGTTCAAATCCAACCAAATGCCTGGGCTATACTGCCTGAAACCTCAAAGAGCCAGATTCATTTAAACTAAGTTATTATGTTAGATTACCTAGGTGGATTAACATATTGCTAGGAATTAGTTTACATCCTTTTTGACCCACTGTCATATGCCAAGGAAGAGGGCCAGCCCTAAGGTAATGAGACCAGAAGCAAGTCATCTTATAATGAGAGAAAAGAATTTAGAAAACTTTCAAGCCACAGAGTAATCAAACAGTTGAAAACATACTGGAAACTCAGGTTCTGTCCCAAAGACAGACAGCTAGATGGCACACTGAATAGAGAGCTGGAACTGGGGTGTATAAGACCTGAGTTCAAATCTAGCCCCAGACCCTTCTTAGAAAGTCATTTAACCTCTGTCTGCCTTGGCTTCTTTATCTGTAAAATGAAGATAATAATAGTGCCTTGGCTCAGAGGGCTGTTGTGAGGATAAAGTGAAATAGTATTTATAAAGTGCTTTGCAAATCAGAGTGTTATAGCTCTAAAAATCTTTATCATCATCATTTACAGGTGTCTTACATTACCCCCACCTGATGATGTCTATATCAACAAAGTTTATATCAGTACTAGTGAGAGCAGTCCCCTATTAGGTAACTTGAGTCCCTGAGAGCCTTCAAGTAACAGGGTGCCATGTGAACAAGCATTTTTAGACTTCTTTCCTGTCAACAAGAAGGCTTTTGGGAGAACCATGTATATTCCATCTACAAGAGTCGACAGTCTCCTTTGTCTACCTCAAGCTATCCCCTTCTTTTTCTCCAAAAGTATCCTCCTTTGGAGCTTTGGGGGTTTCTACTTAGTAATGGGGGGGGGAACTGTAGGAAAAGGAACAACATGCAGATTTCATTTCTTCTGTTTGCTTCTGGTGCACTAGCCTGGCCTCAGGCATGTAAGTGGTAAAAATAATCATGTTTCTCTTGTTAATCCTCCTTGACATCTCTCCACCTCACAGGAGGCTGAACCGGCTAATGAGAAATCCCACAAAGGCCCGGTGAACTCCTCTGGAGTAAGATGCTGTGTGGCTGTCCTATGCTGAGAGCTGTTATAGAAATTGTAAAACTCCTCTGTTCTGAGCTCACCTTTCAATCAGATTCCCCTAATGTGGGGTCACTATATGGAGGGAAAGGTAATATGAGATATGAAGCTCATATCTGACCTCTGGCAACCTTGATGACAGGTTTTCTACGAATTGTTGAGGTTGCCATCAATTGTAATTTAGAGTTCTAGACTGGGAGTCTGAAGACTGGTGAAAAAGATCCAGCTCTGCCACTAACACTGGCAAATAATTTAACCTCTTTTTGAATCACATTCTTCAGCTATTAAATGAAAGTCTTGGGCTAGATGATACCGAGGGTTTTCTTCAGCTGTAACTGATGTGTATAGATGAAGGCCTGTATCCTTGTAAGGAATCATTATTCAGGGAAACAAGAGGATGCTTAGAATCCTTTCTCCAGTTATCCTAATTTTTATCAAAACAGGCCTTCCACTCCAGTGCAGTAGAACATGTACCAGATGTGGGGCAGTTAGATGGTGCAGTCAGTGGATAGAGCACTGACCCTGGAGACAGGGGGGGCCTGAGTTCAAATCTGGCCTAAGACACTAGCTGTGTTATCCTGGGCAAGTCACTTAATCCTGACTGTCTTAAAAAAAAAAGCACCAGGTGTGAAATCAGAAGTCCTGAGTTCATGTCCCACCTTTTATCTTTCCATAGCTATGTTAACCAAGGCCAGTCATTTAGCCTCTCTGAGATGTTTCCTTAACTATAAAATACGGACAAAAATACTCCTACCTACTGCAAAGGGGTAGTTTAAAGATCCAAAGACATAATAGATGAAAAGTGACTTATAAGGTGTAAAGTGCTAAACAAATTATTATTACCCTCTACCGCCTGGGACATTTAGCACAAATCCTTTCTTCCACCTGGAGTCTTGGGCACCAGCTATAACTTAACACTTCTGGGCTGAAATGTGATTCAGCAAGGATGATAGGAGGTGGAGGAGAAGGATGTTAAAACTAAGTTTGAGAAAAGGAAAAAAATATATTACAAAACTGACAAGTACCTATCTACCTTCCTTTCAACATTTCTCAGTTATTTTCTGGCATATCCTGGTTCATAGTATCTTTGGTGTTGTATAAACTGCCAACTAATTGCCATTCCCAATGCAAGTGAGCCAGATGAGCTGAAATATCAAGGCACCAGGAAGGAGAGACAGGGAGAAGCATGAGCAAAGCAAGTTATCACCTTGACCACTATGTCCCTTCAGATCTTGATGGAGATAGCTCAGCAACCAGAACCCTAAAGCCTTGGAAATGGCAATGTTTACAATCCAGTGCCCACAGCCAGGGAGGCAACCCTTGTAGAAATGAAGCCTGGCAATGACACTCAGAGGTGCTACAACCATGCCAACTGAAGGCTTAGTAAAGAAAGTTCTTGCTGTCAAAGTCCCTGGAACTGTCAAATGCTTTGATATTAGAAACCGCTATGATTTTATCAGCAGAAAGGACATTAGAGAAAATGAATTACCTTATGCTTTATGACTCCATCCTAAAGACCACAGGACCTTTCTGTTTAACTTTCACCTTTAACCTTCCAAATGTATTATCTCTCCCATTAGAATATAAGCTCATTGAGGGCAGAGACTATTAGTATCCCCAGTGCTTTGTATACAGTAAGCACTTATTAAATGATTCATTGGTTCCTTTATTCATTCATAAATGTTCAGTCTTCTAAAAGCTGCTTTAAGAGACCTCTCTAGCACATCACTGACAGAGAGCAAATTAGAAACCCAATCCTTATATCCATTTTTTTCCCTCTTTTAGTTGATCATGTAATTACTGGGCATGCTCAAAAAAATAGTCTCAAAAAAATAATAATAATTATTAGGTGCTTGTTATGTGCCAGGCACTGAGTTAAGACCTGAGGATATAAAGAAAGGCAACAAAGATGTCCATGATCTCAGGGAGCTCACATTCTAATAGAGGAGACAGCATACAATAACTAAGAACATACAAGAGACATAGTATAAATGGATCATAATTTTAGAGTGAATGGCCTTGGTTGGGGTGGGAGGGACACTGGGAAGGACCTCCTGCAGAATGTAGCATTTGAGCTAAGCCTTGATGGACGCCAGGGAAACTCAGAGTTTGATGTGAAGAAAGTATTCCAGCCATGGAGGTCTGCCAGTGCAAATAATGTAGCCAAGAAACAGTGTCATATGTGAAGAACAGCAACTATGTGAATGTCACTGGATGAAAGAATACATTAAAAGGAGTAAAGTATAAGAAGACTGGAAAAGTAGAAAGGGGAATCTACATGGCATAGGATTTCATACATATTTGACCCTGGAAGTAAGAAGGAGTTGCTAGGGTTTATTGAGATGAGGTAAGTGGTATACATATGAAACATGGTCAGATGTGCACTTTGGGAAGACCACTTTGGCAACTGAGGCACAGCATTATGCTAGATACTTTGGATATAGAGGAAAAACACATCCCCTCCCTCAAGGATCCAAATAAATGTTACAAAGGAGGCTAGGCTTGAAACTAATTTAAAAATTAATAGCTGTGGATTGTGGTCCAAAATGTTATTGATCTCCTGACTGTACTTAAATGGAGAATAGATAGTAGGGATAAATAAATTACAGAGCTCCCATAACTATTCTGTCATCAAATTTCTGAACAAAATGGATAGCTAGCCAATCCTTAGTAATTCCAGTGCTTTCCTTCTGCTAATTATTTCCTGTTTATCCCATATATGGTTTGTTTATATATATATTTGTTTGCAAGTTGTCTCCCTCATTAGATTATAAGCTCCTTGAGGGCAGGCACTGTCTTTTGCCTCCTTTTGTATCTTCAGCCCTTAGTACCATGGCCAGCATACAGCAGGTGCTTAGTAAATGTTTATTGTTTGGTTGATTTCCTTACCCTTGGGACACATAATAGCAACCATAAAAAGTAAAAATAAAATAAACTGTGACTCAGTTTTCAATATTCTCTCCAAGGTTTTTGGAAATTTTTCATTCAGTCATCATCTTCAAAGAATGAGTTTGCCTGCATAGGTTAGTCCTTAATAATTACTCAGTGAGAGACAATTCCTCTGATCTTGATCTTTTCCCCTAATGATTTATTTCTCATAGGGCTTATCCCTAAACCACTATTTTATGAAAGAGTTCTGGGGAATTAAGTTATATGGTTTGATCAACAACTTCCTAAAGAAAGATCACAGCACACTGTGGAACTTACAGCCTGAATGCTTCCTCTTCCTCCTCCTCCTAACAATAATAATAATATTGGGGCAAAGCTGATTCTCTCCTTTAAACAGGATCCCCGAGAAAAGTAAGAGAGATTAAGTATTAGAAATCTACCTTTAATAATATCTAAAGATTAAAAAAAACAAACAACTTCATTTCCTAAAATCAAAAGTGTTTGTGGAATTCTCTCCTCTGGAGACTTTAAAGAATTAGTCAAGTGTTCTAATATGAGGGTTGTTTTATGTATGCCCATGTCAACATAGGGGGAAGGATGTGATAACTTTTAAAATCATATTTAAAATTTATGATTCTGTCATACTGCTGGATGTACTTAAAAAGGGGTTGGCCTTTGGGCAGGACCAAAGCAACCTAACAAAATGAGAATTGGGAGACTTAATTAAGAAAGGACTTCAATGAGGAAAAGGAATAGAGGGAAGAGCAGTGATTTCTCTTTATTCAGACACAAGAAAATGGAATGCCAAGTAACATGTTCATTGGCACCTCATCAACTATAAGTCAACAACTCTGCTGAATTGAAGAAAGGTCTGAATCACAGCCTACAAGGCAAAGAAAATGAAGTTATATCATGGAGTTAGCTGTTCACCCAAACCCCAGTTTCTAGCACTGCTGGGTAGCCACCTGGTCATTTGTAAAAAGAGGAATTACCACTCCAAAGCATTTGCCTTTCCTGCCTGCTGATGGTAAGTGATCTGAGCTGCTCATACATTTCAAGGTGTTTTGTTTTTCTTCTCCTTTCAAATTTTAAAATCAATTACAAAATTACAGCATGGAGAAGATTACAAGAAGATCTTGTTACATCAAACAGGATAAAGTACTTGAGGCACTCGGGCCCTTGGCAAATGATGCTTGGGGATTTCTAGATGAATGACTTGTATCTGTGTTTACAGCTTTTCAGCAGAGTGCTTAGTATTTACTTTGGAATTAATCCAGGCCCATAAAACTAGTGATATATCAACATAACAGATGTACTTGAGCGAGTATACATTAAAAGGTGATTCGCTTCAGAATGAGAATTTAACCACTGCTTGGAGGTCGAATCAGATACTGTTTGCTTATGATTCAATGGAGTACCTTTGAGGGGCAGCAGGTGAGGACCATCTGGCCTTTGCCCTACCCCTGTGAATCCTCAAATTGGCAAAGGTATCTGCACTTTTTTTTTTTCCTGAACTGTGTTTGCAGATAAGTGTCATAGAATATATGAATGAAAAGAAAACCAATTCTTAACGGCTAGGGTGGTGTGAGGGAGATAAGTAATACAGATTTTTATTTTTTTCTCTGGAGACAAAGAATTTGAGGAAAATTACTTGGGTCATCTTATATAAAGAAAATCAATAGCCCAGGCATAACGGTAGTTTTTTATAAGAGTTCAGAAAGGATATCTGAGCAAGAGTAAATTTAAAGTAATGTTTCACAACAGCTCTATTTTGGCCTCATCTTGGACCAATGGTTATACTTTGATCTACAACTAAGGTAGTTCAGCACAGTGTGTACTCTATGGTGAGAATGATAAAAGGAGGCACACAACAAAGATTTGTGGCCCAAAGCTAAGTGATGAAGAAGGGAGGGAGAGAAGAATTTTCTAAGCAATGAGACATATCATTTGAGGACACTAGGAAGCCAACATGGGAGTATCCATCTGAAGTTTCTTCACTCACTTTTGCCAATGTTTTCCAAACAATATAGAGTAGTGGGAAACATGGTAGTGGCAATGAAGAGATGAGAGTCTGAATGCAATGAGTCTTTATGTTTAAACCATGGTTAGGATCTTAGGATCACAGATTTAAAGAGAGAAGGAAAGGAAACAAAGAAGTCTTTTAGTCCAACTCCCTCATTTCAGATTAAGAAACTGAGGAAGTACAGGTGAACTGACTTGCCCAAATGATATTTGATCCCAGATTCCATAACTCTAAATCACATTTATTTCCAGCAAATCACTTGACTCCAATTTAGTGGTATGAAATATGGGCAGAAAGGTCTCCATCTGGACAGAGGCAAAGATGAGGTTAACAAATTGTTCAGCAGGCCACAGAAAGCATTATTCAGATTTTAGTAGAAGCTGGCCATTTTGTAGATAGAACTTAAAAAAGAATTCTCTTTTTTGACTATGCAGTTTTGTTTACAATCTGAATCCTAAATGATAACAACAATTAGCATTAATATAGCACTATATGCTTTGCAAAGCATTTTATAAATTTTTGTCTCATTTAATCATCACAATTAGCATGGGAGGTAGGTAGTATTATTTTGTTGTTGTTGTCTAGTCGTTTTCAGTTTGTGACCCCCATTTGCAATTGTCTTAGCAAAGACACTGGAATGTTTCACCATTTCCTTCTCCAGCTCATTTTATAGATGAAGAAACTGAGGCAAACATGGTTAAGTGATTTACCCAGGGTCACATAGCTACTAAGTGTTTGAGGTCAAATTTGAACTCAAGTCTTCCTGATTGTAGGTTTAGTGCTCTAGCCACTATACCACCTACTTGCCCTAGGTGCTATTATAATCCCCATTTTAGATGAGGATACTCAAGCAGATAGAAGTTAAGTAACTTTCCCAGAGTCACATAACTAGTAAGTATTGGAGGCTAGATTTTAAATCAGGTCTCCTAGACTCCCGAGGTCTACCCTATTATCCACTGTACCACCTAGTTATCTTTATGGCATTTGAGTCCCTACATGGTTTTCTTACCTCAATAAAATGAATGAATAAAATGCTAATTGAGACTTTTACCGAGAACATCATCTTGTCCCCGTAGGGGAGAGCTAGAAATTGTGAAAGGCAGATATAGGCTTGTGGGAAAACTTCCTAACAATTCAAAACTGGAATGGGCTGTCTCATTGAGTATTGGGTTACTACTATTCGAGTAGTAGGTTGGACTAACTGACCTCCCAAGTTCCTTCCAACCCTGAGGTTCTGCAATTCTGTTATTTTCAGCAAATATCAATGGTTCAATAATTAAATCACAGGCATTTTCAATATTACAAACTGAACAGACTTCACAGTTACTTCTAATACTTCAAGCTATGAGAAAGTTTTGTTTCCATCTAAAACAAGAGTTAACTCCTTAAGGTGATAGTCTCCCTCTTGTCAAAGATCTCAATGAAAAGAAAAATGTGTTAACTAAGCTATCTGAATGCTTTCAGATCTTAATTATTATGTAGGTCAAAAGCATGGATTAAGGAGAAGATTTCTCAGGTCTCATGCAGATGTTTCCCATTGATTTGACATAGACAAGGATGCAAAAATGTTTGCATTTCACGCACTATTGAGAGCCTACCTAAGAATAATGGGTAGAAGTGACAGAGATGCAGATTAAGGATTGATGTGAGGAAAAAAAACCTCCTTAACAGTCAGAATTATTCAAAAGTTAAAAGGACTGAGGTTGGCAAATTGTTCAGTACAAAGGTTAACAAATTGTTTGGTTCAAAGGTAGTGAATTCTCTTTCATTGAAGGTCTTCAAGCATATGAGCATGTACTTGCTGGATATGTCAAAGAAAGGATTCTTTGAGTATGGTCCCGGAGCAGAACTATATGCCTGTCATTTGAGAACAACTAGTTCAGTTAAGTTTAGAATCATCTTCACTAGAATCACAGAAACTCTGAAGTGAAAAAGACCTCAAAGAGCATTGGCCACTGGTCAATTTTTTTTTTTTCAGAAACAGAACAAGAAGGATGCCTTCTAAGGTGAACAGCAACAGAAATCTATGGCAGTGGGGTGAGGGTGGGGGTGGGGAGCATGGAATACTATGTTGAAGAAATCATGGATGCTTGAGGTATTAGGGAATAATAGTTAATGCTACATCTAACATCCTTCTTAGATTTCACAGGAAGAGCAGATTTGGGGGTAGAGAGGATAAAATGTGACTCAGAAAATCGACTAGTCCTCTGCATTTAATTAAGAAGTTACAGTTTCAGTGTATTTCCAACATGGCCCATATACTTATAAAATGGGAGTCATTTGGTCATTACACCATGTACAGAGAATAATGGAGCCCATTTGAAAATAGCAGCTGGGTTTGGAGGTAGAAAGATATCTCTCCTCAGCTCAAATTCAGCCTCCACTTGGCAGAAGTTGGCTCACTCTGTATTCTTGTGGCTATCCCCCAACTTCTCTTTAAACCCCTAACCTGTCCTTTAGTGCATGATACCAAAGAATTTCTCTAAATGTCCAAAGGATGGGTAGATGTCCTTTCCAATCTGTGTCCCTTTCAGAGCGGAAAAGTGATCTGTCCTAAAGGTGGCATAAACCAAGAATGCTCATACCAACTTCCCCACCTCTCCTTTAAACACCCCCCCCCCACACACACACAATGAATAGTGGAAGATAAAGAGGAGGGACTATGAGACTATACCTCAGTTTTAAGAGATGACAATGAGGGAGCATAGAAAAAGAAATGGTTTTGAATTAAGAGGGCCTGGATTCAAAATCCTGCCTTTATCACTACCTACCTGCAAAATGTTGGGAAAGTCACTTAACCTCCCTATGTTTCAGTATCTTCATTTAAAATGATGGCATTATATTAGATACCTCTAAATGTCCCTCTGATCTCTAAACCTATGGTGCTATGATAGTACACAGAACCGCTGCCACCTCACCCTCACAGGTAAAACCAGGTTGTAGATATCCCTAGGTATGTCTGTCTGTCTGTATGTTTTAAGCACTGGTAAGAGAGAGTAAAAGTTATAACTTTCATGAATTACAACTTATAAAGCAAAGTGATTTCCTTGTGGTCACAACAATAATAGGTGACATTTAAAAAGTGTTGGGTTGGTTTTGTTTTTTTGAGGTTTTAGAGTACTTATAGCATGTTATCTGATTCTTCCCATTTTACAGATGAGGAAACTGAGGCTTAGACAGATGAAATCATTTGGCTGTGGCTTTGTACTGGGCCTTGAGCAACATCTAAAGCTGATGAATTAACTTCACTTCATATAAATGTTTACAGTTGGCCCTGCAAGTGAAGCTAGGATGAAAACCAGGTATCACATGTTATTTTGAGGTCACTGGGAAATGCGGATCACCTAAACACTAATGTAGGCCCATTTGTTTTAAAATGATATATATTTCATTAAAATTGTCAAGCTACATTGTTACCCTAAATATAATATTACTAAAATGTTTTAACAAAGCCAGCTGGAAAGCGTGACATTTCATCCATATTGTTATTTATATACATATTTACGGCTGCCACCTGCTTGTAACTTGGCTCATATCATAAAGCAGTACAGTTCCCCTGTTTCATTATACTTTGACATTTCAGTATAACTACATAGCTGGCCATTCCTCAGTTTCCAATTGCTCTGCAGCCGCTCTTGAATTATATTGCCTTGGTAATAGAATAAAGATCTTTCTCCATGGTAGTACTAGGCTCTTTTTTTTTTTTCCATACCCAGATGGTACAAATCGCTGCTGGCACATGTAACAATTACAGCACGGCTTCTGCTGCTTAAATGAACCCCCACAAACCCCACAGAGTTAGATTAGATTAGGGAATTGGGAGGTGAGCAGGAGGCCTGGCCAGTGGTCTCAGCTGAAGCACATAAGTATTTGGTACTGGCTTGCTGTGATGGAAAATGTAACACATTTCTAGAGTACTGAACAGTGAGCTTCTTTCTCAAAGGCAGAAGAGAGAAAAGAAAGCCACCAACTATATTAAAGCAAGTAGGTGTAATTTCAAAACTATTAAGCAGCCCAACCTACCAGAATATCTACATCACACTTAGCATTTAAAATGTGGATACAAAGAGAGGGGAGAATAATCATACTTAGGATTCATGTAGCATTGTGTCTCTTCAAAGCCCTTCACTGTCACGGCTTATTAGTTAATACATAAAACCATCTTTTGAAGTAGGTCTGCATTATGGTCCCAGTGGTAAAATGAGGAAACAGACAGAGAAAACTGAAATGGCTTTACCAACATAGCAAGTCTGGGTGGCAAATGGGTCGAGGCATTGTCTCCCCCAATTACCAAGGCCAGGTGTCTCAATTGGTAGGGGAAATGACCTTCCCACACTGTAGGAAGTTCTCCTCCAAACAACCCTTTCTGGTCTGATTCCATTTAGGTTCTAATGATCTTACCAAAGCAGCTTTTTTGAAGAGTCAATTCCATGGTGGTTTAATTGACTGTTTCTATCTTTGTCCTCCGACATTTGTAGCATCCTTCCCAACTGTGCCCTCTTAAAGTCCATACATAATCCCCCTTTCCCCACCCCCACTTTAGTATCTATGCCTTTCAAAGGTACATTTCATATTAACAAATCACCCTCACCAGGCTAGTCCATCCTGACTTATGCATCTCATTTTTCCCATTGGGTCACTCTTCTAAGACCACCTTCCATGTTTAGTGTAGTACTAAAGAATTGTTACTGGGTCCTATCTAATTTAAATTGTAACAAAAAGGATACTCATTTCTGTTTTCATGAGTTGATTCACACACCACCCTTTTTGTCTGTGCAGCAAAGCTATGCCATAATCCCACCTAAATCTGTAATGAGCCTCAATACTACTACTACTTTTAAAATTAAGTAGTACCAACAAATGCTGAAGAATTTTCTCTTGCTAATACTCATGTTCTTAAAGTTTGCTGGTGTTTCCTTCTATATCTCCCCCCCCTTCCCCCACCCCCGCAATTTGGCTTGGATTTGGGAATCCTGACATTGTTTTGATCCATTAGAACAGGGGTGAGGAATCTGCAGCTTGGAGGCCACATGTGGCCCTCTAAGTCCTCAAGTGTGGCCCTTTAACTGAATCCAAACTTCACACAACAAATCCCCTTAATAAAAGGATTTGTTTTGTAAAACTTGGACTCAGTCAAAAGGACACATCCAAGGACCTAGAAGGCCACATGTGGCCCCAAGGCTGCAGGTTCCCCACCCCTGCTTTAGAGGGTCTAGACTAATTTCTGATATTTCATGTATTGTCCTTACCAAAGTCTGTTATGAACTAAATCTTAATCCTTCTTTTTGGATTGAATAAAGAGTTAGGAAAATGTAGAATTCTGTTTCTGCTCCATTATGGGCAGTCTAAACTTTTCTGAGCCTCAGTTTCCCTATATAAAAAAATGAAAGCATTGTACTGAATTATTTATAAGGTCACTTCAAGCTCTGATCTGTAAAAAGGGAATTGGACCATGTGACTTCAGAAATCCCTTCCAACTAGAAATCTATGATTCCAGATGTTTTTAGAAGCAAACAATCTTAGAGTCTTAGAGCTAGAAGAGACAGAGGTATCTAGTTCAGATAAGGAAACTAACATCTAGAGAGATAAAATGACTTATACAATGTGGTGCAGGAAGTTAGTGCTAGAGCTGGTACTAGAACCCAGGTCTCTAATCTGAAGGTCAGTGCTTTGTAAATTCTTTTTGGGTTCTAATGTTCTGAATCTTTGATTCAAGTCTATCCCTATCATTCTTGGCCTCCCCCTCTCCATATTGTAGATTCCTACTTCAAACTTTTTTTTCCTTTTTTTGTTTTCTTCTGAATTTTCTTCCAAATAGTCTAAATGTTTCTTCCTTGTTCATTTTAATCTTTCCTTTTCAACTTTCCTCCTCCCTCATCAGGACTTCTTTTGGATTTTTCTCTACTCTTTGGATTTTATCTATCTAGGATGTCATCAATTACCATTTTTATGTGGATGATTCTCAACACCACTTCTTTGTCCTTGATTCATCCTCTGATCATTATTTTCATGATTCACTGTCTCCTGGAATTTAGGACAAAGACAACTTTCTTTGGTCTCCTGCCTAATGTTTTCCTCCAACTTAATCCTTTCACTCTCTTTTACCTCTTGAGATTCTAATCTGGGGTGTGAGGTGGGGAGGAGGGAATCCAACCAGCTGAAGTCATCTGAAGCTCAAGCCCTTCTCCTTCTTAAAAAAAAATACAGTTTCACAGACACATATTTTTAGCATAAGGCCTGGGATGGGGTCTGTGATTCCATTGGTATATCATTACCAATGTGGGTTGTCAACCAGGAAGACCCAACCTCTGACATATACTGCTTGGGTTTCCTGGGTCAATTATTTCATCTCTCGATGCTATAGTCAAATTTGTACAATTATAGATTATAGAGAAGTTACTGACTTGCATTGGAAAAAGGAGCTTCATCATCTAGGAGTTCTACCAATAAAATCACAGGTTCAGTCCTTATCCAGTCTTAATCCCTACTCTTATCTTTTGTTTCATCTACATTTCCTAAGATACACCTCTCCCCTGCCCCTCCCAGAGAGCCAATCTCTATAACAACAGAGGAAAAGTTCAGTATAATTACCCAACATAATGACCAAAAAAATGAAAATGTCTGATATTCTGTGTAGTGTTCTGCACCCATAGTCAGCCTCATGCTGATGAAGAAAGGTTGAGGGAAGTACTGAAGTATTTCTCTTTAATCACTCTTCCTTGAATTAACTACTCCTACTTAAGTACTTAGTACTTAACTGATCTTTTTTTTTTCCTCTGTAGTACTCACATATGCACAAGATATATTACTTGGGGACCATACATGGGATGTTGTAGAATCGATTTGCCTTTTGATATTAAAAAAGAGTGCTACTTCACTGAAGTCCTATTTTGCCGCTTGCAGAGTCTGAGCACCGGCAATAGCCCCTTCTGCTCTGTTAGTCTACAAAGACTGAAAGGCTTCAAGTAAGGGCTGAGTGACAGACCATTTCTGTCCGTCATCAGCAAGCAACCTGAGTTTGGCATTTTACCACACTTAAAAACTGGGACTTTATTGCTCAGCACACACTTCTAAATTTCATCCTGTTAGTGACTCATTAGCCACCTAAGCTCAATGAGATTTTTAGCACTCCCCATCATAGTGGCATCTGTAAATTAGTCTACAATTCTCTCCATGTTCAGAGTTTACAGCGTAGTGAAATCATAGGTACCCAAACATTCTTCTCCATCACTAGTTATAGCTATCTGTCACTGTTCCCTTCAGCCTTGTGGCTCTTCTTTCTATCTATGTCAATTTGAGTCAAGTTTTCAAGTAAAATGTCATGAGAACACTATATTAATTGCCTGACAGAAAAAATATCATGCCTTCCTTCCCTCCATTTGTTATATGGAACTCCAAAACTAAAAGTCTATAATTTGAAAGGGGGTCAGAAGCACTGATAAGAAAATGATTTTGCTCAGACATATTTTATCTAGCATAACAGCCTTGATTCTGCCCCCATTCCTTCTGAACTCTAATTAAGCTAATGGCTTAATGGAGAGATTAGCCAAACCAGTCAGTGACCTCAACTTATCTCAGTGTTAGCATATCCAAGCATACCATAGACAGCCTGAATGAGAAGTCCATACCACTGTCCATACACTTCAACAACTACTTACTGAAAGTCAACCATGAGTCCATTACTGTGCTACACATTGTATAGGAGGTACGAAAGAAATGTGCAACATGCTCCCTTTTCCTTAAGGAGTTGACAGCCCAGTTAAGAAGTTAAGGCACAAACATTAAAAAACAACTAAAATATAAGACAATATGGGATAAATAACAAATTAGTGGCACAAAGGCTATAGGATGTCAGAGAAGGGAGAGATCATTGCAGGTTAGGGTAGTCAGGGAAGGCTTCCTAGGGAGCTGAACAGAAGCTGAGCCTTGAAGAATGGATGCTAATTATAAAATGAGTACTGCACATAGGAAGTGCTATGGAATTTTAGGGAAGTAAGATCACTGCAGGCTAGAGTGGGCTGAGAAGGCTCACTATAAGAAGAAATGCTTTTAGTGAGTCTCAGAGGCTAAGTAGGACTTGGATAGGTGGAAGGTGGGCAAGCCAAGTGCATGAACAGTATGTACAAAGGCATGGAGGTAGGAAAACATCAGATAAAGGTCAAGGGATAATGAATAAAAGAATCTGGTTTGAACAGAGGGTTCAAAAAAATGATGTCCTTGAGATAAGCCTGGTGAGGTAGGTTTAAGCTAAAATGGAGAGGGCTTTTAATTGTAGGATAAGGAAATAAGATTTTATTAGGAAATGGGAAGATTAATCTAGCAGCTATTGTAATGATTCACTCAAAGTCACAGGGGCCTAAGGTAGAGTAGTTGCAATGAAAATGGAAAGGAAGAAAGTGATGGGAAGAACTGGCTGGTTTGTAAGGGGTGACAAAGGAAAATAGTGCCATATTGCGGAAAGAGCCCTGGATTTGAAATCAAAAGACTTCTGTTTGAATGCTGGCTCTGCTACTTATTGTGTGACCTTAGGAAGTCCTTCATCTCTTTGGGTTTTAGTTACCTCCTCTGCAAAATGAATGGGTTGTAGGTGATAATCTCTAAGGCCTCTTCTGGCTCCAAAGCTATCATTCTGTGATAAGGCAAAATGAGTCCAAGACTATAAACCTGAGTGACAGATTGACTAGGGGAATGACCAGCAGAAACATTGAAGTTAGAAACAGAAGTTGGATTTGTAGACAAAATAAGGTTTTGGTTTATATGTTGTTATAATGATAATATGCTGGTTTGAGGTGATAATTGGAGGACATTCCTGGGTCACATAAAACTAGATGATCTCTGCTATCCTTTTCAACTCCAAGATCCAGTAATTCTATGAGGAGTAAACAGTTGGCAATGCTATATAAGATGGAGAAAAAATGTACTCTCTAGCATGAGTCAGCAATGAACTTGACTTTGCTTACAAGGTTGAATAAGTGATGATGGAAGGGTATGTATGCAAAGAGAAGATGCCTTTATGATGTCTAGAAGCATGGCTTCTTTTCCCAGGCTTATTAGACTGTTTATGTACTCTATGACCTCTAAATTCACTCCAATACTACAGAAAAGAGGTCTTCCTAGAGGAGATGGGAATAAAAGGTGGCACTGAACCACTAAAAGCTCAAGGTTAAGCCAGATGGTTTTGTGGTCATCTAGGAGATGGAATAAGGGGAAGTGTGGGGCAGCCGCAGGAGCACTGGTGTTGGACTTAGCAGATGTATTGGCTGTGGCATTAATTAGCTATGGAACCTTGCTTAAAGTCACTTAAACTGTGTTGTTGTTGAATTGTTTCAGTTGTGTCCAATTCTTCATGACCCATTTGGGGTTTTCTTGGCAAAGATGCTGAAACGGTTTGCCATTTCCTTCTTCAGCTCATTTCAAAGATGAAGGAACTGCAGTAAACAGGGCTAAGTAACTTGCCCAGCGTCACACAACTAGTAAGTAGTAAGATTTGAACCAAGGAAGATGAGTCTTCCTGACTTTAGGTCCAGCATTCTATACACTGTGCCACCTAACTGCCTTTATCATTCAATCCTAAATTTTTTAATCTAATGAGAGTTGGGCTAGATGACCCCTAAAGCCCTTTCTGGATGAAACATTCTATATTTACTTACTTAGGCTGGGAGGACTTTCTTTGCCCCCAAATTTTACTTAGTCTGCCCATGTACCTGACATGCTATTAATAAAAATGATTTCCTTTGGCTTGAAACAATGCCTTATGAAATCTTCTGTTGAAGAGAGGACAGTACATTAAGCCTCCTAAGTCAGTACCTCACTATAAATTAGCCTATTAAGTTGATTTCCAGAGAGACTGCTTGCTCTGCACAGGACTCATAAAGCCTCTGCCTACACAGTTTTGGTAAATTTTGCTGGGCGTAAGGGTAGAAAGAAAAGTCTAGAGCATAGGGCATTGCCCACAGTATAGGAGACACAAACAAGAGGGAAAGAATGTGGATATCAAATATAAACATCATTGATTTCCAACATTTTCCTCTGACTGCAAAGCTATCAATCATAGAGTCATTCAGAAAGGTTATACATGGAATCTGTTAACTATTGAGCTTTTCTCCTTAGGGCAGGGCAAGTGAAGTCACAACCTCTTCCTTTCAAGTCTTTAAAAAATATTTTTATTAAGCCACATCAATGTTACAAATATTGGGATTGCTTGTTTTGTCTAGGCACTGTGGGTCGTTGTGTTTCTGTTTTTGATATTTGGGAGTACCTTAAAATGAACAAACACAGAAATGACCCTACTCCTTCAAAGGAAATGACTACCACAGACCTATTTGCAGAATGGGCTTTCTTTAGAAACACAACTCCCTCTTTGTTCTGCCTTTCGTAATCTGGCTCTACCTTACCTTTCCAGGCTTATTTCATATTATTTCCCTTCATCAACCTGACATTCTAGACAAACTGGCCTACTTACTGTTCCTCAAGCACAATGTTCCCACCCCCATTTCTGTGCTTTTGTACAGACTGTCCCCCAGTAGCTGGAATGCACGTCTTCTTTCCTGGTTCCCCCAGCTACTAGTGCCACCCTTTCCAATCTTCTTGTCTTACCTCCATAAAAAACCTTATTCTAGTTAAGAACCTCCCATTAAAACAAACAAGTCATCCCCCAAAGCCACCATCAGATTACCATATATTAACTATGAACATATTTTGTATTTAATTATATTTATACACATTGTTTCCTGCAAAGGAATGCAAGTATTTATTCTGAGGGCATGGCCTGTTTAATTTTTGTCTTTGTATTCCTAGCATCTAGCAGAATGCCTGTCCATGGCACACAATTAAATGCTCCTTGTTTGAGGTTTCCTTGTAAACAATCCCTCTAATTATCAATGTTAGGGAATATGGTTAAGGAGAAACATTGAACAGATTTCCTTCTATCTAATCTTCTAATATATAATCTCTGCACAGCACCAGGTACATAGGATCTTGGAGCTGGAGGCTGCCTTAGCAATCAAATCCAACGTTAACTTGCCCATGGTCACACAGGTGGTAACGTGTTGAGCCAGGGTTTAAAACCAGGTCCTGTAACTCCAAATTAGCATTTCCCCCACTGTACCTTGCTGCCTCACCCTGGGGCTTAATAAATGCCACTCAACCATGACTTTCCAAATAAACAACATGAGTGTCTAAAAAGTTCCACCTCTGTGACCTCTTCTCTAACTTCCAGACCTACCATTAGACTTCCTAGATCAAATTTAGTATTAGGCATGTTCAGGCCCTGAAATGCCCCTTTTATTTGAGCAAGATCGTAAATTATCCAGTGACAGTTAACAGAGTCCACCTCTTATATATTTCCAAATATGCAAAGGAGAGACTCAAGAATTGAGTCCTAGGATAAATGCTTCTGGAATAACTATTAACTAGCAAAAATCATGCTTATTTTAAATAATAATAATAATAGCTAGAAAAGCCATAGCTTTAAGGTTTACAAAGCAATTTTGCACACATTCATTTCAATGATCCCCACAATAACCCAGTGAGGTAGGTGGTATTTTTAGGTGCTGTTATTATCCCTATTTTATCAATGAGGAAACTGAAGCTAAGAGAAATTAAGTGACTTCTAGTATCTGAGGAAGGATTCTAACTCATGTCTTCCTGACTCAAACACTTACTCTTTTATCTCTACTACTTGTATAAGGGGCCCTTTGATCAGTCAATGACTATTCTATTCCCTTCAATGATATTAACCAACTATTTCATCACCAAAAAGGCTATCACAGAATGTCAGAGTAAGAAGCAACCTTAGCAACCCGCATGCCAACACGATTCTCTTCTGTAACATATCTGACAACTGCTGAGACTTTACCTGAAAACCTTTAGTGAAAGAGGACGCTGCTACTTCCCCAGGCAGCCTGTCTCACTTTTGGAGAGTTCCAACTGCTAGGAACTCATTCCTTCCTCCTGGTTCTACCTAGCTCAGCTTTCAAATAAAATGGAGTACTAAAGAAGTTTGCTAAAACTGTATTGTAAATCACCCTAAGATCTACATGAAGAGTTCTTGAGCCTCTTGTTGAAAAAGGAAATACTAAGAAAAAAAAAACAAGTAGTGTTAGGTAAACTACAAGGCATTCAGAGTTAAAAGAAAAGAAAGTAAGTGAGAAGATCTGATTCATTCCCTACCCTTACATTGTGAAATACTGTTTATGATATGGGTAACCCCTTGGCATTAGGATTTAAACTTAGCATACAATGACTAAGGATCCACCTTGAATGTCACTCCAAGGATGAAATGCAAGGAAAGGTAGTATAACTTACATTGTGAGAGCGTTTCCTGCTCCCTGGAATTCCAAGGGAATAATGAGAATGCTTACAGTGTTCTCTGTATCTGAGAAGAGCCTAGTTATACTTGAGTTTCAAGGGAAAGAGTACGTTTTACATTCTGAATCAGATGTCCATGATCTCATTTGATTTATGGACCTGTCACTACTATTTGATGCTGTATCAAATGTGCTTTCAGAAGTTCATTTTATGAGCCTCTTCATCTATCAAAAGCTCATCCTAATTATGCACAGTCTTTGTAAATATTTTGATTCTTGCTTTCATTTTTTCTCATGTAGGTTGTATAATGCTACCATGTACTAGTGGGCCCTCTGGATTCATGATGAAGAGAACCTAAGCTTAATTGTTTTGCTGCTTGGATTATGGGGGAGGGGGGTGCCCACTCCATTCCCTTGGCATTCACTTGGTGCATCTGCTCTTGTGGCATGACTTGAATATATACTTTCTTTTCCTTTTAATGATGAACGATATAGGGAAGTTTTTCCACTGGCCAAAGGAAACCACCAAAGTGAAGTTGTTGCTGTTGTTGTTGTTTTTGTTTTGTTTTGTTTTTCAGTTACTAACAGGTTTGCATAATAAAGGCATTAATGTGGGCAAGGTGGGTGGAGGACAATGACCATGCTGCCTTACCTTACTCTTTGTTTTGGTTCAAATGCATGTATACTCCAAGCCGTAGAGGATCTTGGGAATGTTTAACTCTATCTGAGACATTCCATGGAACAGAGAGCTATGTCAGGCCTGACACAGGAGTCTAAACAGAAAGACAACCTTAGCCTGGGGTCATTCTGTCTAGCCTTTGTTAGCTGGATGTGGTGGCTATAATTTAAGACTGCCAGCCTGCTTAAGAAGAAGCTCAAGAAGAGTTTCTATACATTATAGCCTACTGAACTGGAGTTGAGATGGCCAGCAGGTAGTCCTGAAGAGATGAAGCCCAAAAGGTGGCAGTAAGGAGCAATGCCCAAATGACATTACATGCTCAGCAGTCAGATGAGAAGAAAAAAAATTACTCTGTGGACAGACAGAGAAACGTCCACATTGCTAAACTGAGCTGCTTGGGAGCTGAGATCAAAGACATGGTGAACTACATCTCAGGCCAAATCTCAGCACCACACTGATAATTAACTATAAGGGCAAGTTGAAAAGAACTTGGAAGAGACCACCTAAGAGGGTATGAAACCATTGAGAGGTGATGGACCTGTAACCCACATTTCTTCTGAATAGACTTTATTATGTGTATTTTTCAGCAGCAAAACCTCATTACTTAGTACTATATTTTGTCCAATGTAATACTTCAATTTCCCTATATTGACATATAATATAAAGTTTTTCACATTGCTCAAAAATACTTTTGTAACAAACTGCTGTTTTAATAATGTGATCTCACCCCTGTCTGTAATGTTAAATTAGCTAATTACATGATCACTTTTGTAAAGTAAACACATAATACTGCTACCTCATTTGAGAATACTACTTAGCATCTTCAAGGCCTACTTGGTCTCTACTACATGGTGGCTGATTACTTAATACATTCTGAACACCATCTCCCCCACCACTATGCTTTTTCTGTATGCAGAGTGGGGTTTCTTCCTTTCTCATTCCCAGAATACAAACGCCAAAGCTTGGCTAGGTAATATAAATCTGAAATGTGCTTTGAACAAACTACAACTCCTGTCTTCAATGGGGCTGTTAATTAACATTAAACTTTTATGGGTGATAATACTGTTAACTACTTTGTATCTGGGGAAAAGCACTCTAAGACATTCTCACAGGACACAAAAGACATACTTGGGGCTGAGTCAAAGTACATTATTTCTAATCATCTTAGTCTGAAATAACATGAGACTAGGCTCAGACTGTACTCCAGTAACTACTGAAAACTCAAGTGAATATGTTTCCTGACAGACAAAAGTGGAAAGATTTCCTTTAAAAAAGGCATTTGCTTCCCTAAATGGGGGGGGGGGGAAGATGCCTTAGATGAGACACACTCACATAGCCAGCATGGTTAAATGGGAAAAGATCTAGCTTAGAATCAGGAGAATTGGACTTTATTCCAAATGTTGCCATTGCCTATATGTGTGTGACAGAGTGTGACTCAGTTCACATCTCTGTGTCGATGTCCTCACCTTTCAAACAGGGTGATAATGCTTGTCCTATCTGTCCCTCCCAAGGATATTATGAGGATCAAATTAGAGACAGCATGGTATGAACAGAACATCAGACTAGGAATCAGAAGATCTAGGTTCTAGTCCCAGCAATTCCCCTATTTGCTGTTAGGATAAAACATATTATATATGTGGAAAGTATTTTGTAAAAACAAATAATTTTACACAAATAAAAGGTACGACAACAACACACAACAGTTGGTGAATTTTACCTTGAACACTTTTTTTTGGCTAAATTCAGGGGTTTCAGTCTCCTAGTTAAGTACTGATCTGAAACCTTATAGAAAAAAAAAATTCCTCGGAGCCAGGGCTTATTAAATCAGGTACATGATTAATGTGAAAGAGTGTGTGAGAGAGTGAGTGGAGGGGGAAGGTACCACACTCCCTGCAATAAGGGCTGCTGATCATGCATTTTCAGTAACCTTCTAAGCCACCAAGAAAATTGCATCTTGGTGGATGAATCAAACCCAAGAAATATTTTTGTTGGCAGCTTTTCTTTTCATATTAAAAAAAGAGAGCAACATATGCAATTTCATTGAATGGTTCAACTCCAGAATGGATAAATATTAGAAATATCTCAATAGCTATTGATTATGATATTCTGTCCATGGCCAATGCTTTCTTGGCAACATAAATACAAAATGTCTATAATTTCTAAAATGAATTAGGCCCCATAGAAAAAATGGATGTTAACTGAAGTCTTTAATGGGACTTTTCTCCATAGCCTACTGGGTGTCCAAAACTGCATTTGTGCAAGGATCAGTCAATCTCGACACAAGACTCTTAACTAGCAATGGTAACAGCTCCACTAATCAACTTGATGGAGTCTTAAAATGAATATTTCCAGGGGACTGTGTGGCTGGCTCTACTTGGGAAAAACCAAGTGCCCCCATGAATGAGTAGCTCCTCGATCCATTCAGGTTTGTGACTACAAGAAGCAGAGAGCCACAGTCTCTATTAGCAACCAGGTCTTACAGTCCCTGTTGACAAGACGGACAACAATCCAGTCTCGTAAAAGATTCATGACCCAACTTTGCACTCTCTGCTGCTTGCTTTCTCATAAAAACCAGTGCAAATCCTATCAAAAATTTAGCAGAATCCCTGCCTCATCTGTTTAGGCCTGAAGCTAGTTGCAGGGACAACTCATTAGGGACAGGCTCATTAAAACCAGCCCTGGAGCAAAAGCAGTTTGCAAGCCTCCTCATTTTTATTCACTTTCACCTCCCTGCCCAAGCTTCTCTTGTTTCCCAGATGCACCACTTCTAATGATTTTGTACAACGAGCAGGTCTGTTTGCAAACTTACACTGGACCCAGGGTCCGACAAATGCTGCGCCTTAACGTCTGCCAAAGCTAATCTAGTTCTGCTCCTTTGTTTGTCCTGGGAAGATATGGTGCTGAGAGTGAAGAAGTGTTGAAAGACAGGCCAGCGACTCAAGTGGAGACAGGGAACGGTAAGCCCTCAGAGCACCTGCCATCAAAGGAAGAACAACAAACCAATAAGCGAACAAGAGCTCTGTCAGAGCTCAGGCCAAGAGTTAAAGCCAGTTTGGTCCCACTCCTAGATCATGTCTCACCTAACACATCAACCCCTAGGCATGCAGGGCCAGGGAACTGGGCAATAGCCGGGCTAATGGAGTCATAACCAGATGTTTCCTGCTACCTGCCAGGGATGCCAAACACTAGACTAAAATGGAAGAGATTTTTACTTTCACCAAAAAAAAAAAAAAGATGGAATCCCTGGGTATAACACAAAGGACAGATGCCAATGCAGACATGTGACCATCCAGCTGTCAACACTTATGTGGCAACTCTATTGTCTACAGCATGAATAATTACTCTCTAGGAAAAAAAGAAAGAAAGAAAGAAAGAAGGAATGAAGGAGAAATTTCTAGAAGCTTCTAACTTCCAAGACTTTTAGGGGCATTACCATATCACTATCACATCACATGATACAACAACATCCCTCTTACTGCTATAGCATTTGGTGCTAATTGTTCTTAAAACATAGATTATTGGCCTAATGGAGGGTCTGGAAATGGAATTATTGACTTATATGTTTAAAATGCAAATTCCCTCATTTAGCTGTGCTTCATCAATACACAGCTTAGTTTCCACAACAGCGCTATTTTCTAAACAATCTGCCACCACTTAATTAGCGGTTATTCTGCCCTTCCTTACTCTTCCCTCTCCTCTCCCTCCATAAAACAGATTGGGGGATAGTTTGCATGAGTAGCAAAATCTGGGCGCCTTGCTATTTTGAGTGATAACAGGGACACTATGGCTCACCCTCACCACTAATCCCATCTGTGTGACATTTTTCCATTAGCAGACTTTACAAACAACAATTTCTATTTATCTTTCAGAATAATATTTCACAATTGGATGATATCATGGTAAGGTTTACAAAGAGTTTTACTCATAACAGTCCTCTAAGGCGTAGTGTAGCTGTGGTGAACAAAACTCCTCATAACCTTTACATGCCATCCAAATATAAGGAATAGCCATCTGAACTTCATCTGTATTTTAGACATGAGCAAGATGACATTCAGAGAGGTTAAGGGACCTGCTTGTGGTCACACAGCTTAGTGATTGTTAGAGCAGGGACTCGAATTCAGAGCCTCTGACTCCCACATCAGCACTTTCCATGACAGCCTGCTGAGTACACTATCTATCATTTCTATCAAATTCTAATCTGATTTACAGTAGTTTTGTTAAAAAGAAAGAAAGGAAGGAAGGAAGGAAGGAAGAGGAAGGAAAGAAAGAGGAAAATGTTTTAAAGACTACTAAACCACAAAGAAAAGGCTATTTGTAATGAAAATCCTAATGTAACTGGAGGCAATGTTTTCATGTGTGTCACTAGTTACCATTTAATGCACTGAAATTTTATAGTGAGACAAATTTAGCAAATGACCTCAAGTTGAGATGTTTTACATTTAAAACATGGCTTAAATGTTCTCCTCAATGTTTATAGAGGAGCTATTCACAAATCTCATTTAGGCCAGTTTCTAACTCTTTAAAATAAGAAGGGGGTGGGGATAAATTTTAAAAGTACATCTACCATTACTGGACTCCCAACTAGAAAACCATGACCTCCCAATAATACAGTCATGTTTTCCCAAAGTGGAGTTCTCTATATCTTGTTAAAAATCAACATGATTTATTTGTCAACTTTTATGCCATTATAAATTAGCATGTAGAACCTAGGGGACTTTATGAGGAGGTACGTGGAATGAGTATTGGCTTTGGAGCCAGGAGAGATCTGGGTTTGAATCATGCCTCTCCTACCAGCTGTGTGACTATAGGTGAGTCATTAACCTCTCTAAGTCTAGGTTTCCTCATCTGTAAAATACGAAAAGTATCACTTAAGGCACCTACTCCGTGTGATTGTGAAACTTAAATGAAATATGATGTATACAGAGTGTGCTGCAAACTTTAAAGCCCTATTATGGAGGCAGTGTGATACAATAAGGAATGAAGAATGGCCCTGAAGTCAGAGGATCTGGGGTCATATCCCATATGTCATGCTTACTAGCTCTATGACTTCGGGCAAGACACTTCACTTCTGTGCTACAGTTCTTTATCTGTAAAATAAAAGGGTTGGACCCGACAGTTGCTCAGGTCCTTTTCAGCTCCAGATCTATGACACTGTAATTTCAGTTATTGTTATTATTTTTTAATCTGATGAATCTAGGTTTGGGCACTCAAGAAATTTAATAAAAGGGGGGAAAGTCCTCTATTTATCTCACAAGTTTCCTCACTTTCATTTGTATTTTTAGAATCATAGCCAGGCAGTAAAGATCAAGGTTTGCCCACTAGCTGACACGCACATGATGGAGTCTTTCAACTGGACATTTTCCTGGTGCTGTAAACAGCATCCGTGAAACCAGGGCATACCTAAGTCCCTTGCTTTTCACCCAAGCTGCCAAACCACTCAGTGAGACCCAGGCATGGGCTACCCAGTCCAAAAGTGCAATGACTTCACTGAACGTCATCACTGATACTACCTGCTCTCATTAAACATTCTAAATAAACAGGTGCTTCACACTGGGTCTACTTCTAAAATGACTTTCTTTTTATTCCCAGGGACACATCAAGAGCTGAGGGGGGAATTCATGCAGTATAGATCAGTCAGCCATTGACAGCACATCAGACTTTGACAAGCTGCTTGGCTCTGTTTAAAGTCTAAGTTGGGCCTCGGCCCATCAAGGCCATGGCTATTGAATTATTGACAGCCTCTCACTGTGGTGCAAAGGGAAAGAGTGCTACAGACTCAGCTCAATAAAGATGAAATGGAAACCCTCTCTGAAGCCTACTTTAGCACGTTAAAGGAGTTTTAATGGGATGGTTTAAAATTCAGTAAGAGACTACATTAGGCTGATTATATTTTCAAGGGCTAAATGCAGACACACACACACAACACACACACACACACACACACAAAAGTTTGGGATACTGAGGGGGTTACAAATGAGAGGGAAACTGTGTCACTTAGAATTAGAGCCTTTTGAAAAGTGAGCTCAGTTTCCAGCCATTCTCCAAGTACTGATGTTTCCTCTAGCTACTCATCCCCTCCATCACCATCCCATAGTGTCACATTCATCCACGTGTCCTGTTTTAGCTTTAATGGGAGAGGGGTAGCATGAGAATAATATCACATTAGCTGCTTCCTTCACCAAACCATGACCCAGAAGCATTGCCAGAGCACACATATTATCACTACTCTTCCTGTTTACCACCATTCGTAAACTTTATCTTTTGCAGGTATAAAAGTATTTATATGATCTTCGGGAGATACAGAGAGTGATAGCCAGCATCCCTTGGTTAGTAAATTAATATTAACAATTCTGATTTTCTTACATAATCTCCTTTCTTCTTTAAATTTATACCTGCCAAGATTTACTTGTATTTTAATAGCTGATGTCAGACAAGCAACATGCAGCAAGTCCCATCTCAGGACTATAATTTAAAATACAATGAGACTCGCATCAACTGTCGCATTGACATGCAGAAAATTATTCCACGTGGACTTCTAAAGTGCATCCTAAAAGCTTCAAAGACCGAGCACATTTTAAAAGAATTTAAATTGATGATCACGGCTTTTTTTTTTTAAAGCAATTTGTCTAATGTGACCCTGTATTCATTTTTCTGACATCACTTCCAATGCACTGCCTCCTGTCGAATCACAAAGAAAGCCTAACAGCACATCTAAATTTGTGTTCATTTGCCTTCTGCAGGATTATCTTTGCTACGTCGAGCATTCTAAGTAAATCAAAGATGCTTCTCGGGACTGCAAGAGTAGGACTAATCTCCAGACAAATATTTAGAAGGCAGCTTAGCCTTCTCTGGCTTTAATCGTTTCCAACTGATTTGACTTATTCTAATTACAGCCTTTATGGTATAAAAGCCATTTTTATGTTGCTGAGGAGCAGTTTCATTGAAAATACATGAAATTTTGCTGAGTTTCTGTTCCCAGGTTGATTATGGAAATAGTACTCTCCAGCTTTCCTCTAATTAGAAAAATACACTGCACAGAGCATCAAGAATTTTTAACATTAATAACGACAGGGTCCTTTCGTCTCCCTAAAACCATTCCTCAAAATTGGATGCCAATAAGTGCCAGCTTCATTTATGTAGAGTATTAGAAACTATTTCCCTAGGTTTGCATATCAGATTTTTTTCCAAAAGTAGAAACTGTGTATTTGGAGAAGATACTTAGTAATTTAATCTAACAGAGAAAAAAAGATAATTAAACTCTAGCACAGTTTATGGTAGGCGCATTTGTTTCATGGCTATGAACTTGGAAAATTCTAAAGCGCATATTGTAAAGCAGATTAAATGGCTCCTTTGACAAATCAAAGAGCACGATAATTTGTTTCCTCTGGCTCCTTGTTTTATACTCTGAATTCCCATAATAAACAGGATCTCTGTTAGCATCATAGAGGTGCATTAATGAATAGATGACACTTATAGTTTTCCCAAAGTTGAACTATTTGAGGATGTGTAAAACCCGGGGGAGATTGCCATCCCCATGTCAATAGACAGGGGTTGAAATAGCAAATGTCTCTCCTACCTCACAAATTGAAAATCTCTTCTGTCTATCTAACAAGTCGACAGATAAGGCAGAGATGAGGATTATGACATATGACTAGACTCATGTTAGGACCATGTGATATTCTTCTAGAACATAATGCATCTTTTTTTTTTAATAAAGACAAATTAAGCTCATTGTCAGTATCAAGTAACAGTTCAGGAAGAAACTACTGAGCAACCAGAGATTGGAGATAATTTGCTATGTATCAAATAACAGAAATGAAGGGTGTCATTGGCCAGAAAAAATTTAATTAGAGATCTTAAACTGACCCAAAGGGTCAAAGGACTTCAACATCTTCTATCATAAGAGCATAGATTTAAAGCTGAAAGGGAACTTAGAGGTCACTGAGTCCAACTTCCTCATCTGAGATATAGGAAATGAGAGACAGACAGACAGGTGATAGAGATGGATAGATATATAGATTGGTGGATGGGCAGATAATAGAAGACAGATATAGACAGACGATAAATGGATATAGATAGAGATAGAGGACAGATGAAAATAGACACATAACTGACACAACCTTGAGCAAGTCACTTTATCTCTCTGGTTCTCAGTTTCTATATGTGTAACATAAGAGGACTGGATTATGTAATCTCCAGTCACCTTTCACCTCTAACATTCTATGATTCTTTAATTCAATTTACAATTCAATTATTGTGACTAGCAATTTTTATAAATAGGAAACTGAGCACTGTTATAGGCACCCCCTTGGATTGAATCCACTGGAAACTAACTTATGGAATGAATATATTTCGAAAGTTTCGAAAACACTGAATTCTAAGACACTGAAGTGACATTTGTTGCTACACAGTAACATGGGGATAGATCTATGCAAAGTAAGAATGGCATTGCACTCAAGCATCCCCTTTGGAGAGTTCAAATGTGGAAGGCATATGCAGGTTGGGCAGGCACAAGCAAAATTAGGAGATTCCCTTAAGCAAGATTTCAAACAAAATACAAGGAAACTCTGTAATAGACTGGTAAGTCTAGGGTACAGTAATTGGGAAGGGACAGAATGAGCTTTGCTTATGTAACTTATGGAGTAGAAGAGGCAAATGCTTTGGGCAGCAAAAAGTCCCATGAACTGCAGCCACAGCCAGCACCCCAAGGACAATCTAGTACACGTATACACACACACACACACACACACACACACACACACACACACACACACCCCTTCTTCTCATGTGATATATAGAGACATTATACATATATATGTGTCTGTGTATTATATATATTATACATGAGAGAGACACACACACATAGAAAGAGGAGAGAGCAAGAGAGAGGAGTGAATCAGACAGACAAGACAGAGAGAGAGAAAGAGACAGAGAAAGAAGGAAAGAGATGCATAGGAAGGTCAGTTCTGATAAGAAAAGTATTTTTCCTCTGTTTGTACGTCCTGGCATAGTTTCTTGGTCAAGTAAGTCATGATTACAATGAAGGAAGTATAGCATAATAATAACTCACATTTCTAGAGTGTTTTAAGGTTTAAAAAGTTAATTTTCCTCACAACAACTCTCCAGGTAGGTAGACTAAGTATTATCATACCTACTATACAGGTGAGGAAACTGAAGACCAGAGACGTGAGTTGCCCAGGCTCACATAGCTAATAGCTGTCCATAGGCAAGTGATTTAATTCATGTCTTATGAATCCAAGACCAGTATAGGGGTAGCATTATGTAGTAGTTCCTGGACTAGAATCGAGAGGACATTGTTTCAAAATCTTCCTCAGAAATTTATTAGCTGTAGAACATGGTAACATATCTTTCTGTCCCTCAGTTGTTCACATAGTTGGATTACCGATTTGTTAGAGAAAAGATAAAACTTATTAAACTAGCATAAATAGACCTGACCTGTTTAAACATTTATAATACTGAAAAATGAGATGTGCATGGAGAGAAGGACATCTACACTTTTTACAATAATTTTATATCCAAGTTTAATTGATGTACATTGTCACAAAAAGACCAAAAGAACCTAAAGCTGCCTTGGTTAGCACATACTTGAACTATTTGCTGAGTGGAGAGATATAGAAGGGCAATGGCTAGTTAGAATATAAACTTGTTCATAAAAATTTTACAGAGGATAACAAAAGATTATTTAAGATTATCACTCTGTAAAAAAGTAAGAAACAACAGAATAAAAAAAATACGTTAAAGTATGGTGAGAGACCCAGATGGGTAAAAACCTACCAAGAATGTTTAAAGGTGAAATTAGAAGGTGGACAAAAACAGATCAAAGATGGAATCTGTAGGGATTTTTATTTTTAAAACTCTCTTTTCACCACCAAGAACAGTAGAACACTCAAATGTGGACTCATACAATAGAACGTACTTAAAAAGGAAATGGAAATGTACTGAAGAGGACAGCAATGGGAAAAAGAGGCTGGATTAGATCATGTATTCACAGAGGAGGTCAGTGCTAAAGACAACATAATTTTGAGATTGCTGAGGAATAAATCCTCAAGGCATATGAAGAAAAGCAAGATGTGAAAAACATGAACAAAATGCTGAATCTCATTTCTACCAAAAAAAAAAAAGGAAACTAATAACAGTGAATCCACAAGCCTACTTTACTATTTATATAAAATTTTTGTTAAAAATAATCTATGTGTCCTTTGAGGACATCCATGATGAAGGCACTAGAAGAGAACAGGCAGGTTTTCACAATGGATATTCCACTGTAATATACATATTCCCCAGCATACAACTGACTGAAAGATGTGGAAAATGCAAGTTCTCACTGGGCTTTTTCTTTTTGGACTTAAAAAAACCCCATTTGATCAGACAGAGCAAAATCTATCTTAAAGGCTCTCATCCAATAAGGTGTCTCCCATCCAGATATCAGATATGTACATAATTCCTTGAAAGACATAACAATAGAGGTAAAATTATTCAGTGACCTACTGGTTATTAATTAATATGCATCAAGGCATAAGACAGGTAATGTATACCTTCAAATCTATAATGGAGGAGATCTAAAGTAGAGTCCAAGTTAAACCTAAAGATGGTGAAATCTTCCAAAGATGACCTTGTTTGGAGATCACATTATGCTTACTATAGCACTGCAGAATCATCTAAATGAGATGAAAAATCACTGAAGATTTTGGAAAAATCAACTAATAAATCATGCTTACCTTACAGTTAACATTTCCAGGGGTTGGAACACAGTGCCACTGTGATCTGGAAGGTCCATATAAAATTTTTTGGCCTTCCCTTCAAAACTGAGAAGAAGTCTGAATTTTTTTTTCTTTTTTTGGGGTGTGCATAGTACCTTACTGTAAAATTTGGGCTAAGTATTTGATCATGGACTCTGTGTTGTTTGCTGTACTTCGCTGTTCTTCTGTGGCTTCCACAAAAGAACAGTGAGTTAGGTCTAGAACAAATAGGAAGGTGAGAACAGGCTGCCTTTGGGAAATTACAAAATCTTGTCAATAATCCAAGCTTCTCTCTGAAACAAAGGCTCACCTTTTTAATCCCAATAGTCTTCTAGTAATTTTCTATGGCTACAAGTTCAAGGATCATTATAATATTTGAAGCACTGAGATCAAGGGCCACCCAAAGGATAATGGAGAAGTTCACTGTGTGTGTGAACAGTCCACCACACATTCCAAACAAGAAATTACCAAGGAGATGTGATGTAAAGGATTTTATCACAGAAAAATATATGAGCCAAAAAGACAGCTGGTCCTATGGCAAGGCTGATAACTGAAGGGATGCTGACATTCTTCACTGGCATTTTGAGGAAGTCAGGAGAAACTGAAGAAGACCACCAGTACATTAGCTGGAGTCCTGTGGTGTGTTTGGGAAGCAATGCCACAGTACTTTTCTCAAGGAGCTTACATTCTACCGGAGGGATACGACAATTAAGTATTTAACTATTTCAGAAGGGTAGTATAAATGTTTAATCAATATCAATCTGGGAAGGAGTATGAAATACCACAATTGTCATTAGTAATTAGTCTTAGCCATGAGAGCTCCTGGATTAGAGGTAGCAGGGATGGATGAAAGAAGGGGTGATGATGTTAAGAAGTTTTGAGGTGTTAAAAATGGATGTGAAGGAGGACCCTAATTTCACTTAAACAGAACCCACGCTGTCCAGTAAGTGTGTGTTTGCTGGTATGGAACAGGATGTTTAGGTGCATGAGAAAGAAAAAGTTTCGGAGTCACTGTACACAATAGAATGAAGAATCAATAAAAGTATTGTCAAGGTTTGTAGTATTTGAAATCAACTTAATTTTATACTTTCTGCACTGATTTGCTGGGGTGGGGGGGTGGGGGAATGATGATGAGAGCTAGCCAGGATTCAGATTTAGCAAGTTTGGTATGCTGGAAAGTTGAGGAGAGGGAGAAAGAATGTTAAAAGCAATAATAGGGTAATGTATAGTGAATTATTAAGTGGCAAAGTATGGGCTCAAGTAGGGGTGTCTTGGTATGGAGGCAAGTGAATTCAGAAAAGGTGATATGAATTGGAAGAATAGAAAGGGATTAAAGAATTAGAAGTTATTGCAAGGGTGAAGAGCAAGCAAAGTGAAAATAAAGGATTCTTGAGAGGTGAGAAAAAAGGGGCTTGTGGTCAGAAAATGGATCTTGGAAGTAGTGCAATTTGGTGATGGTGAGGTGTGACCATGACAGTGTGTGGCTGAAGTATGGTAGAGAAGGCAGGTGTTAGAGGTGGAAGAATTATGTGTAGGGTGATATAAGAAGAGGTGTGCTGGAGCTGGTGTGAGCAGTTAACACTTTGGAAATTGGCAAATCCTATAAACCAGGGCTTGATTTACTGTTTTGTCAATTTTATAGACTTAAGAAAGTGATAGAGAAAATAATAGTCATGCAGTTTACCTTAAAGACATGTTGTGTGTATAACCTCAAGGTTCCCCCACTCCCAACAACCCAGAAGCAACTGTTAAACATTATGAGTACATCTCTGGATATTGGGGTCTCTGAATCAAAACTCACATACCCAGTGGAAGAGGATGGGGAAATGATGGTCAAGTGTTCAAATCATGATGTAAGTAGGGACCCATTTCAATTCAGTAAGCATTGGTCAAGTATTTATTATGCAAAAGGCACTGTGCTAGCCACTGAGGATGAAAAATGAAAAACGAACACAGTCCTTGCCCTTAAGGAACTTATATTCTATGGTATGCAATCTCATTCTCCAGGTGTTGATGTTTTTCCCCCTTGTAACAGAGCAGAAAAAAGAAGTGTAGCACTTTAGCAGGCATATACGTTATTGTTAGTAATTCATTCTTTTAGTAGCCAAAAAACATATTAAACACCTATGGTGTCACAGTGACTGGTACATATACACATATACACAGACATACACACTGACATGGTTTATTGGGTACCAATGAAAATCTCAGTATCTCCACTTCACATTCACAGACCACTTTATACTTTTGAAAATTCTTTCATGCTGATGTTTGCATACTGTGAGGTAGGAAAGGCAAACATAATTTTCTGTCTTTGACTAGGGTTCATCAAGGCAGAAGATATAGACAGAGTTGGTTTTCAACTGGGAAGATCTGAGTTTTTAATCTCACTTCTGACTCTAATTGGCTGTGTGACCCTGGGCAAGTCACTTAATCTCACTAGCAACTTGGTAAGACTGTAAGTTGTAAATTTGTGTTGGTAGAAGGAGTTTCCTACTCAAGAATCCCCAGAAGAATGAAGCCACAGGTTTAGTATTGATTCCAGTGATTACTAGAGATATTAAATGACTTGCCTAAAATCACAACTCATGAATAGCAGGGTGAGGACTATATTCTAGCTATTCTGTTGTTCTTTCCCAAAGAATATTTCCTCTATGAAATCAAGCAAAATGGATTTTTCTCAAGCACAAAACTGATCACGTCTCCTCCCCACCCCCATAAACTCCAATAGCTCTCTATTGCCTATAGGATAAAATGCAAACTTCAATGCTTAGCTTTTAAAGTCCTTTACAAACTTCCCCCGACCTATTTTTTTTAACCCCATCACATATTACACCCCTTTTGCTCTCTTCAATTCAGCCTTTTCTTTGTTCCTCACATAGGACACCCCATTTCCAGCCTCTCTTCATTGGTACTGGCCATGCCCAAAATGTACTTTCTTCTCACTTCCAGGTCAGGTAATTCTCCTTTTCCTTCCTTTGAGATGCAGTAAAAGCACTACTTTCTACACAGAAAACCTTTCCTCATGCCCTAACTGCTAGTGCCCTCCCTCTCAAACTACATTATAGTTACCTACTTTGTATTTATTTTCTATATACTTATTCTGTGAATGCTTACATGTTCTTTTCTCTTTCCTATTAGAATGTAAGCTCCCTGAGGGTAGAGAAAATATTATTCATTGAATTTGCATGCCCAGTGCCTAGCACATAATAGGAACTTTGTAAATATTTATTGTTTGAATGACTGAAATGATCCAGACATTACTGACTAACCCGCTGGGTTCACATCACTATACTAGAAAGAGATACTAAAAAAAAAATTTTTAATAAAATTTTAGATAAAAAAAGGAAGAGAAAGTATCCCTATCTTCTAGGACTTTACAGTTAAAGAGACCAGGTCATATGATCACATAAGCAAATAGATAATGATGTAATCTAAGACAGATGCCATTGAAAAGGAAACATAGTAGTGGTGGGTTGAGGTAAGCAAAGCAAGACTGCCTAATACTCATGGTATTACCAAGTAACATGACAGCCAAGGAGATTCTTGGGGATGGGGGTAAAGTGGGAGAGAGCTGGAGGAGGACACAGTAATACAGAAAGAAATTTCAGAATCTGTTAGCTGCTACCATACACATGACCTGTTTAAGCCTTAAGCAGTCTCATTTTCCCCTGCCTGACTGGACCTTAGTAAAAAAAAAAAAATATATATATATATATATATATATATATATATATATATATATATATATATATATAAAATATATATATATATACATACATACATACATATATATGTGTGTGTGTGTGTGTGTGTGTGTGTATTTAAACCAAGAAATATTTAAGTAAATACAGTTTTAAATATGCTACAGGAAAAATGTCCATTTAACGTTGTCTACACATAGGCAATAATATGGATAATTTGGCAAGAACATCATAGATTGTTATGAAGCTAAACTAGTATTTGCCCTGAATGATCTGATTTGGTTAGCTTTATTTATCAGATTGGGCAGGTGGATGGTGCAGTGGATAGAGTGCTGGGCCTGGAGTCAGAAAGACTCATCTTCCTGAGTTCAAAACTGGCCTCAGATACTTACTAGCTGTGTGACCCTGGGCAAGTCACTTAATACTATTCGCCTCAGTTTCCTCATCTGAAAAGTGAGCTGGAGAAGGAAATGGCAAACCATGCCAATATGTTTGCCAAGAAAACACAAATGGGGTCATGAAGAGACAGACATGACTGAAATGACTCAACAACAACAAATTCATCAGACTGCCCAGTTCTTACCATCCATGTAGATATGACCACAGCATAAACTATCTATTCCTTGGCATTTGTTAATCAATACCCATCCAGTCATTTCTCATTTATTCATTCTCCCAACAAAGTAGCATCACCTAGCAAGGGTGGGGAAACTGTGGCCCTGAGGCCACGTGTGGCCTTGTAGGTCCTCAGATGTGACCTTTTGACTAAGTCCAAGATTTACAGAACAAATCCTTTTATTAAGGAGATTTGTTCTATGAAGTTTGGGTTCAGTGAAAGGGCCTCATTGGAGGACCTAGAGGGCCACATGTGGTTCCCCACCCCTGATGAGCATGGAATTTAGTGTCAGGAGACCTGGGCTTGAATACTTTCTCAAACACAAAACCAGTTGTTGTAACCAAGTCAGGAGCCAAGTCAACAAGCACTCATTAAGCACTTTCCATGTGCCAGGCACTATGTTGAGCATGGGGGATATAAAGGATAAAAATGGCCCTGCCCTCAGGAGGCTCACAGTCTAATTGGAGAGATAATATGTAAATAACTATGTGCAGATAATAAATATACAGAATAAACTGAAAGTATTCTCAAAGAGAAAGGCTCGTATTAAGAAGGATAAGTAAAATGTTTCTTGCAGAAGCAGGACTTTAGCTATGACTAGAAGGAAGTCAGAGTTTCCTTATCTGTGAAATGGTAATAATGATAATACTCAGAATCTCACAGGGTTATCATGAGGAGAAAGACTTGCAAACACTAAATTATTATGTAAATGTGCATTATAATTTATTAAATACATAATACATTCAAAGCACTGTGTTGGATATCAGCAGAAATACTGATATTGATTTATGATCTCAGTGATGGGGGTATTTGTTCTACCATTGCTGATGGTAAACTCTTCATAGCCTCTTATTCTGGGTAATTTTCCTCTACCGTCCTCCTGAGAATCTTCCATTGAGAAGAAACAAAGATGCTCCAGGACTTGAAGAAGCTTTACAATCTGATATGAAGCAAATCTCCTGGATCTAGCTGCGTGACCTTGGGTAATTCATTTCATATCCCTTAGCCTCATTTTGCTCATTTCTAAATGAGGCTTGGGCTGAATGGCCTCTTGCAACTCAAACACACTATGACTAAATGATCTTTTCTTGAACTTTGAATATCTCTAGAAGGAACCCTGTCCTCACCTCCACCCCAATCCTCACCCCTTCAACTGCTGACTCATTGTTTCATTTTAAATGTCTTTATAATTCTAAGTATGTCACTCTGTGTCCCTAGTAGGTGACTCATAATCTTCTCATTCTAGCAATACAAAGTATCCTCATGGTTTAGGATTCAAAACCATTTCTCATTATGGCACAGAAACTGGGAATTCTTTAGAGCTCAGCAGCATAAACCTTGTTACTTCAAGTAACTATTGCATTTGAGTCTTGTTTAGGCAAGGACACCCAGGATGGAAGCATTCTGGTTTCCTCATCTTCTGATCTAGTTTCAAACTGTACTTTGCCTAACTTACCTGTGTGTTTATACATGCATGGTTTGCATGAGATTCCAGTAATACAGGGCAGGAAAGAGGAGATTCAAATACCCCATGTTAATTTTTTAATATCACAAAGGATTCAGAGCTAGAAAGGACCTCAAGGTCTCCTAGTCCAGAGGCATCAAACATGTGGCCTGCATGGCAAATACAGCCTGCAATATTCAAAAGTGTGGCTGGTACCCAGTTAAAATATAATTAATAAATATTTTAAATTATTTTTTAAAAGTACAGTAGGACATAGATAATGTTCATATGTGGTTTTCTAAGTCAATAAGCAGCCAGCAGGGATTTTTATGTACTATTTTTATGTACTAATGGGTTTCTATTTGAGTTTGAAACTGCTGATCTAGTTTAACTCCATCATGTGACATTTGAGGAAAATGAGGCATGGAAAAGTGACTTTCACCAGGTCGCACAAGTTACTACCTGGTAGAGATCTCATTTCTGTAAATTTAAAGTTCTTTCCACTATATCTAGACACCTATTAGCAGGGATGCAGGACAAATGTATCTAATTTGGGAATGGCTTCTAAAGTTAGCTGAGACCCACTCCAATCATTCCAGGTCTTCAGAATCCCTCTGGGTATTGTGAGGCTGAAAAGTACCAGTTCAGTAGAAATTGGGTACCTGTTGCATTCATCTATCTTTCTTTCTTTCTCTTTCTTTCTCTTTCCTTCTTTCTTTCTTTCTTTCTTTCTTTCTTTCTTTCTTTCTTTCTTTCTTTCTTTCTTTCTTCCTTCCTTCCTTCCTTTCTCTTCCTTCCTTCCTTCCTTCCTTCCTTCCTTCCCTTTCTTTCTTTCTTTCTTTCTTTCTTTCTTTCTTTCTTTCTTTCTTTCTTTCTTTCTTTCTTTCTTTCTTTCTTTCTTTCTTTCTTTCTTTCTTTCTTTCTTTCTTTTCTATCATGTCCTCTTTCCTAGTTCACAACTGTTATACTTTCACCTACCAATGCTGATGGCACCTAAAGGCAGTGAAATCAATACAAAAATCAAGTTGGCATTTAAGTTTTTTTTCCTGTATCTTTCTGTGATTTCCATTACCTACAGCAGGAGATCTGTTCTCTTCAAACTTTGAGGGGAAAACTACCTACCTTCTCAATTTATTTAATGGATTAAAAATTGGGAAACAGGTTCTTTCCCTGATTCCTAAGCTTCTCAGGGCAGTGTCTGAAAAATAAGCAATAATGATATTAAAATATTGTTGGTGGCTGAACAATGCCATTAGATAAAAGTGGGCCTAATGCATTAGGACATGTTGAGCTAATAGGAAAACAGTTTTGATTCACTAGCCTCTGTCTAACATGCTCCGACAACAGGAGTTAGGAGGCAGTGGGAAACTCCCCTCTAATCACCTCCTGTTAGCAGCAACTATAGGCAAATTGCTGGTGAGGATTAAGTGGAGAGACTATCACAGGATCAGTGTCAGGCAGAAAAAAAGCTCAATTTGAGAGCAATCATGAGTCTGTAATCACTTCTTTGAGAGCTTTTCCCATTGCTAACTGTAGCCTTTTAAAAGTGTGGACACAGGAAAGGTATCTACAACAAAGGCAAGATGAAAGTTTCATTTAACATATTGGTATGATTGCTCTCATAAAGGAGATAAGACACATTATTAATATTTTTTTTTGCCTCAAAAGATCTCTCTCAATAATATGTATACCCAGACATAACCCTTACCAATGAATGCTGCTTCAAATAAACGATTTATTTGGGGACATAAAATGAGTTGCCTTATTGGAAACATTCAAAAGGATCCGGAAAGCTTGCTTTTTTTCTTTTAAAGATACATTTCATTTATCACTGTTTGAATAATATGAGTGCAAACAGAAACAAATTAACACAGTAATATTTTAAGAAGTGTTACACAATAGTGGAAAAAAGAATTGCTGGAAAGATGCTATGTCACTCCAGTGCTAGAGTGAAAATTAAAAAATAAAATAAAGAGGGCCCTTCTGTTCATGACACATTGCTTTATTTCACATAGGATGAGCTCTCATTTGGAAAGTCATGCTCATTCTATTTTACCAGTTTCATTATTTTCTCACGTTATCTGGGGAAGTTTGGTAACAGAATGAAATGTGAAACCTGAGGCCATTTAAAAATCACCATTCTGGTACTTAGAAACAAGTAGAGCTACTGACAATTATCCCATATTTAAAGTGGGAATCTGATTTATCCAACATTGAATTTATTACTTTGGATTAATTTAAACCAGAGCACCATGTCTACAGGCACTTTCAGTCTGAGTAGATTTTAAGGACATCTTTCATCACTTAATTCACCTGTAACTTGTTAACAGGACAGAGGAAAGGAAGAAGGTGGGGTAGAAGAAATAAGGGAAGGTGGAGGAAGAGAATTGGGGCTCAGTGAGCCCAAGTTGATTTTCACAACTTTTCCTATAATGCTCTATTTCCCAAATAGCTAAGGTGGTCACAGAGAAGGATCAGCAATTTTATTCCTATTACTGAATTTATGTGGCTTAATTTACAATGTTTAAATGAAGCAAGTTACATTTAAAATTCACAAATGCCAGGATGGGCATGATGATGAAAACTACATTTGAGCATTAAAATAAGGTTGCTTCCCTCCATGAAAACTCTGCTTTATTTTATGATTGGATTTTTTTTTAAAAAGGCAAAACCAGAATCTACCATTTGTGAATAAAATAGAATCATAAAATTACTTATCCCTTTTCATTAAAGAAAAAAAAAATGAAAGGAGGCATTTGAGTGAGGAAAATAATCCCTGAAGGGAAAACAAGCTCTTTCAATGACCAGTGAGCAACTTGGGTGCAGTACTCCTGCCACCCCCCTTCCGTTTTTCTGAATAATCTGCCTATAATGGTGTCCAACTTCTGCCTTGCTAATACTCAAAGAAGAAAATCTAAAGAAGTGGGTAGATTGTCCCCTTTTCAATTGAAGGGAGAAGAAAGAAGTGGGTGTCTTTAGTCTATCAATGACATGACTTTTGCAGTAATTCATTTACAATCAGGAAATCCAAAATCCTCTCCCATGTTGCACAGTTTGGGTTTGTTGTTGCTTTTTTTTTGGGGGGGGGAAGGGGATGAAAGGGAAGGAAAAAGGTTCATTAAAGGTACAGCAGATTTGAAACAGCTTCTTGTAAGACACTGGAAGTGGACAGCCAAGGGAAAGGAAATTTAAACAACAAACACCACCACAAAGAAAGGTAGCATTTCTGATGAAGATTAATTGCAAATTCAAGGTGACAACCTGCTTACCATGAAGAGGACCTTATTACCTAGAAACATCTGAGTCATGATAAAAAGAAAAATGCTGACCCAAAATTGGTACAAGTTCATGTTATGTAAATTTGAAAAGGCTAACAAGTAGAAACTACCTTCCAGATTTACTGTCAATTTTCTTCTCAGGCTGGGTGCCATAAAAGAGATTTAAAGACGTGTGTGCAATATCTGCCCTGTGGCTATTATGCCAGCATAAAGATTTTATCTGTGATCCTATTTTTGAAAATGTATATATGCATATGATATATGTATACGTATATGTATGTGTGTATACATACATATATATATATATATATATATATATATATATATATATACACACACACACACACACACACACACATTTAAACTACCCCTCCAAAAAATCCTTTAATGCTCTATGCAATCTTTTAAAAATGAAAAAGGACAAAGGAACATTAGTTTTATGATGTCACAACATAGTGCCTGAGAAGCCCAAATCTACTTTCTCTGTTTTTCCAAATACTCCATCACTCTATGGAATAGATCAAATCATAAGTCAGCACTGAGGACATTTCTGGCGGTAAATTTCATGTACCCAAAGAGAATGATCAGTTTCAAAAGCACTGACATCTTCATTTCACTTGCTTTGTTTGCAGTTCAGTATAAAGTTACAAAAAAATCCAAACATATTTTCTATGTTTAAAACCTACAACTGACTGCTACCTCTAGGTTCCTTCAGAGAAATAATCATGATTCTAAATAAAGTTGCTTTTAGTTCACACACATTATTACTCTTGCTATCAGTCATGTAAAAACTGCTTCCAAAATGAAAGACGAAAAAATAATTCTGAATAAAAAGTGGAATGGGGGGGAAATAGAATTTGTTAGCTTTTTTTACCCATGCCCCCACCCTAGGCAGAACTGTTTGGCATTGGACTGTTGAAATTGATAGGTAACACCCTTTCTGAGTGCTCCTTTTATATAAACTGGACACATGACCAGGTCAGCGAATCAAAACCTAGAACTACAACCAATCACATGCACAGTGTAAACACCACTACTGCCATGGCTGTACAATCTTTACTCCAGTGAAACAAAGCATAAGTTATTTTCATTCCCAACAGTGAAAAGTTGTTAATGGTATCTCTACTGGGATAGTTATAGAGATGAAATGCAAATCACAAATACAAACAATGCTGGGGAGGGGTTTCTCATTGCAAAGCTCCCCCCTCCAAAAATAGACATACATTCAAGCAGCCACCCCCATCCTTTTCCATGCATACACACACACACACACACACACACACATACACACACTATCCCCAAACTATTTGTGATATTGAGATTTTGTTATGCCAAATAACATTTTCTAAAAGCCATAGTTTGTGCAATTACCTGTCATTAACTCCCATTTGCTATCAATTTGCACCCTTTAGATGTAATCAAGGTTTCCAAAGGGTTGGCTTTAATTAGTTTAAATAAGAGAAATATTGTTTATCTGTGCAGCAGAACAGTCCCCTATGTCTAGCAGGCTGACAGTGACAGGCAATTTTTGTTTTCCAGGTCACCCATAACTGGAGGTTCAGCAGGGGTAAAGGTAACTGTGATCAAGCATCGCAGGGTTCGTTCTCCGGTGATTTCTTACAGAATCTCCTATCTTAATACACAAACTCACCCCACTGTGAAGCAAGCCGGGAGCGAGGTTGGGTAGCCACGAGTCAGTGTAAGGGGCTAGTGGTTAGCTCCATGAGGAAGGGGGGAAGGAAAAAAAGAGAGAGAAATCTTTTTTTAAAGAAAAAAAGCCAAAGCATCAGGAATATGCGCAAAATAAGGAAAAGGGGATGGAAAATTAATAATCCAACAGGCAGGTTCCTTCAGTGTTATTAATCATGCTCCTTCTCAGAAGCAAGAGAGAAGCCGAGATTTGCACATGGGAGGGGAGGGGAATGTACACCATTGGCCAACTGTGCTCATTCCTATACATCTCAGCCAATCCTTTTTTTTGCCTTAAGGTACAAATATATCTGGGATGCAGTTACAAAACCCTGGAAGATGAAAAATCATGCTCTCTCAGCTAGGCTATGCTTGGTCCGGTTAATGCACTATAAACTTTATTTGAGCTGACTTCTCATTTGATCCCCCTGTGACAGGGTCAGGGAGCGGCAAGCAATTCCACCCCCAAATCATGCCATAATCGAATTGCTGCCTATTTCCCGAACCTATAATGAAAAAGGCAACCGAAATAATGCAGGTAATGTTGGCAGCCTCCCCTTGCTGTCGTACATTATTACTGCCGATTGCTTGCCTCCATTTCCCCTGTACTCTAACAATGAATATATTTCACAGCTCACTTGCTTTACTGTGTGGGTGGTATGGCACAGACACCTACATGATATGAAAGAAAATCTAAAACAATAGGGTTGTGTTTCTGTGCGTGGTGCCTAAGAGGCTACTGGTAGGAAAGGCAATTTTGTCAGGCTGCTGCTACCAGGAAAACATACCACACACACACACACACACACACACACACACACACACACACACACACAGAGCAACCTAGTGAGGTTTAAACTAGAATCCTGAGCTAAAACCAAAGCAATTTCTCTCTGTCTATTTAAATCCCAGCCTCATCACCTACAGCATAATTCAACCATTTAATAGGGGGAAAAAAAAGGAATTCTTTTGTCGCCGAAATGTTTCAGAGGTTTTTATTCTATTTTGTTTTCTTCAAATCAAATGGGATGCCCTTTAAAAAAAAGAATTGGACTACAGCTTGTTCAAGGCAAATTCACTGCTGCCCTGAAAAGCTTTCTATCAGTTCACTTCTTAAAAAAAAAAAAGGAACAAATCAACATAGAAATCACTTCCCATTTGCATTCCTGTTGAAAACTTAGTTATCTGATTATTTCCTTTTGAGGCACTAGCTGCTGACAGAGGCACTATTGGACTTAACACTGCCAGTGCAGAAACTCTAAGAAACAATAGCTAGGCTTGGGAAGAGGTAATGGAACCATCTATGTTTCTATACAACATACGCAATGATTGTTTATTTAAAAAATGAAACACACAAAACATAGATTTGTCTATGGTAATGGAAACCATTTCAAGGAGGAGCATATATGCCTACTTCGATCACATTCTATAATAGCGCCCAATGCACTTCCAATGCAGTATCTTTCAATTTAACTCAGAGGCAGAAATGTAGTGACTCCGTTTCTGCGTCACCATCATTTATGACCATCTATCCATCCATCAACCAATCCTTCCATCCATGCATCCACCCATCTATCCACACAAACACATGAGTATAATGATTTCAGAGGCCGCGTTCAGATTTCTCCTTACAGAAATACTGCCTAGCTGGACAATTTGGTCTTCCAAATCACTCAGGATCACTGAATACTCTTATAGTTAAATCCTGAAATATATCTTGTTCAGGTTTCTTGGGCATAGAGTAGAGAATTGGCTTTAAAAAATGTGCATTCACTAAAATAGAAACACATAAGCCCAACTGTATCTTAAGTTAAGGTTCAGAAATTTTAAAAACAAACAAAAATGAAAACCCCAAAAGATTTATTATCTTAGTGCATGTGATTCAAAGCCATTTTTTTACAAAAAAGGAAATTAGTCATAGTGCCCTTGTCTAGTTTTCCTCACTTCCTATTTTCTGCAACAGAGCTGCTAATAAAACAGTTTAATAATGACTTCTTCCTTCACCTGCAACAAAGAAATTTAGGACACAAAATGCAAGCTGAAGATTTTTGGGTAATGAGAGATTGTCAGGTGAAGAGAGATTATTAGAATCTAACAGGGAAATGCCTCACATTTCTCACTATTCAAGTTGAAGTGACTTCAGTCAGTGACACATTTTTTACCAAGATGCATGGGTTCAAGGGTGCATGCCAACATATGGGCATAGACTAATTCTTTAAAAAAAACAACAATAACCTCAGCACCACAGGCTACAGAGACCAGATCTTATAAGAAGAAAAAAAAAAGATCAATATAAAGGAAAAAATGTTCTCAATGTAACTGAAGTCATACATTTTTACATGACTTCTGCTATACACCCAATTACTGCTATTTATCAAAGAGTAGACAACATTGAACCTGGCAGCATGAAAAACAAATTTTACTAAGTCAGAAAAAAATCATCAGAAAGAGAAGGAAAAAAGATACAAATAATAAATAATTCAATATTCCGGAGGAAAGCTCTTGCAGAAAAGGCTTGGTTGATTCAAACATCAGACGTGAAACTGACAAGAGATGTATCGATTTAGACAATTCTATCATCATTATTCCAGCCGGAGTCCTTCACAAAAGCTGCTCTTTTTGCTCCTGTTTTTATTGCTGTAACTACCAACCTTCCTCTTATACCTTCCTTTCTTTGAACTGGTATTCATTACAGCTTAAATCTTAAGCCTGACCATAAAATGATAAACAGAATCTCAGGCTTATGTTTAGGAAAGGCAAGAGTTCAGTATTCTTAAAACATAATAGGAAAGGAAGCTATTTACAATCTGTAGAGGGTTCCCACAGTCTCTGAAATAGGTCATGTGCTTCATCTGTATAATTACCAGGCAGGATATTTAGATTCAGGAGAGAGTGTATATCCAAAGCAAATATTACCTAAATCGAATTCAAAGTTGCCAAAAACAGCAGAGAAGCAAACCAATGCACCATCAGTTGTTACTTTAGGAATATGGAGAAAAATCTCATCAGCATCTACAGCTAATGATTTTATTCTATTCTGCTCAAACGGGGCTGCACAACTGTACTTGTTCTCTTTAAAACCAAACACTAAAAGAACCTTTTAGGTCAATGCAGATCACTAAAATGAAGCTGTATAATTAGTGGGAGAAAACATTCTTCCATTAGACATCTGCAAGCAGAACTATTTCTTCAGCGTTCGATGTGTTAATTACAACCAGATAGGAGATGCCATGGAAAATTAACAGTCTTGCAGAGGCATCAGAGGTAAACACACAAAACAGGAGCTGCTTAAGGGTCAGGAGAGCAAGTCAATTTTGAAGAAAGATAAAAGAACTGTCATGTATATGATTGCTCATGAAAGGGGAGAGGGCAGTCTTGCCTTGTTATCATCAGTTAATTAGGCAGTAGGCTCAGGCATGCATACACTGCAACATTTGCCATGGTAATCAGATGTATTATTCAAATGTGAGACAAAACAAAAGCAATTGCAACACTGACAAGGCAAAATACAATCTGCCCACACAAAGGTGCTGAATTAACTTCACATAGGAGGGAGCAGGGAATGTGGAACATTAACATTTACAAACAGGACTATCCCCTTTTAATTCAGATGGAGAGGATGGTTCCAGAAGCAAATCCTACCTTTTCCATATTTGATCCCCATCCATGCTGAACACATTTGAGGAAGAACTGGAGAGGGGGTAAGCAAAGGGTGACAAAGCAGTGACCAAATAGGCTTGTGATATGAAATTGGCACCTAATGAAACTCATCAGAGACATACACCATTTCAGTTTATAGGAAAAAGGGGCAAAAGAGGGAAAGCAAGCTACACATGAACATTGCTCTAGGCTGGGTGGAGAAGGGAAATGCAGGTGTGCACGCACACACACACAAACACACACACTTCCACAAATGCTACATTGAGACTCTGTGATCAAAATCACCTGAACACCTGCATAGACTGACCCATTCTGTGACACTGTCTGTCTTTCATCCTTTGCACAAAATGGACAGTTTGGAATCTCTTTCTTTTTGGCTATTTACAGACAATATTCAGTATTGGCTTCAACAACCAAATGAGATGATAACATCAGGAGGATAACACCCATCAATGAAAATCAATCATGTTGTCAGAACAAAGATGCGTTACATGAAATTTTCCATTTTGTGGCTGGAATTATATGGGTCTAGATTTAGTGGTCACTCTGTTTGGCAAGTTAACTAGATGCTTCTGGCTTGCCAGGAGATAGTTACATTTGCCTTCCACACAGGAACATTATAGAGTTTGCACCTGCCATGCAGAGAAATAACAGATAAGGGCACTGCACCAATACAGATCTGCCTTTTTGGGGTACATCAAATATTCTGGCTGGGAACAAATAATCTTTCCTTTGCTATTCTGAGCAGGAAAACAATTGACAAAAGGTATTAGAAGGATTTACAGTTAGAGGATGTGGTTCCTTCTCTAGTAGAATCTTCCAGGGTACTGAATGGAGGCAAAGACAATGCCAGGTTTTCAAGCCATTCACCATCCTCTATACACAGTGGTGCAAAATATCTAACTAACTGAATGAAAGAATGAATGAATGAATGAATGAATGAATGAAAAAGGATGGTGTACATGACACTGGTGGAAGGAAGCTGGAGAAGGAACGGCATATGGGCGAAAGGATACAGGGTCATTACATTATTTTCTGTGCCTAAAAGAGGAGTGTGGTATTCACATCAATTCCATTTCAGAAAGTGGGCATGGGTCAAGCCTTTGCTTGGCTCCCTATGAAGAATAATTCTTTCAGCTCTACTTCATCCACTACAATCACAGAATAGAGCACCTCTACAGGGGGTGAGGCACTACAGCTTGATTTCAATAATTCATCTGATGTGTAAACATGACATTGACCAAAAGCAGGAAAAGGCCACACAATCTCCCCTAGGAAGTGGGCTTTTATTTTTCTCTGCAACTTTTGTCTCATTTTGATCCACTGCCCCCCCCTACTGGAGATATTCCAACCCAGACAAAGTATGGGGCACATGCCTATAGCAGGGAGACCACATGACCATAGAGGCCCAGGGGCAGAGATTCTATTTTTTTTTTCTCTTAATATTTAAGATGGGGAAGGGAGGGCATTTCAGGCACTTGATCACTTCTGTTAAGCACTTTGGAGTGAGACAACAGAGTGTAAAACTCTATATTCTGATCAAATTAGTTTGACATGGATCAATAGGAATCTTTGTTGCGTCTGCAAATTCACAGTCTGTGGCATCCGGGCACACACTAATCGGCGAGAAAGGGAGAGAAATAATATCTGTTTCTTTGGCACGGAGATTTTCTTTTATTGAATCTGTCACTTCCCATTTCAGTTAACAAACTGCTGAATGCAGCTCATTGTTGGACAAATATTACAGCTCCACAACATACAAAGTGGGAAAATTTGTTTCAGATTGAGGGTTTAATAAGAAAGAAAAGGCAATGGGAAAAAGATAACACATCTATAGGAATCTAACTTTTTTGGTGGTTACAGCCTCTAGAGGGAAGAATACAAGGGAAGTAGAGAGTAGAGTTTTGAGTTTGGCCTGATTATTTCCTTTTCATTTTGCTTTTAAAACCACTGTCAGAAGGACCTATATGTACAAAAATATTTATAGTAGCTCTTTTCTGGGGGTGAAGAATTAGAAGTTGAGGAGAAGCCCATGAATTGGGGAATGGCTGAACAAGTTGTGGTATGTGATTATGATGGAATATTATTGTACTGTAAGAAATGATGAACAGGATGCTCTCAGAGAAACCTGGAAAGACTTACATAGGCTGATGCAAAGTGAAATGTACTGTGTACTACATAACAGCAATATTGTAAGATGATCAGCTGTGGGCAACTTAACTATTCTCAGCAATATAATGATCTAAGACAACTCTGAAGGACTTATGATGAAAAATGCTGTTCAATCCCAGAGAAGGAACTGATGGTGTCTGAATACATATTGAAGCATACTTTTTTTAACTTTATTCTTCTTGAGGTTTTTTTGTCTATGTTTTCTTCCACAACATGACTATTATAGATATGTTTTACATGACTACACATGTATAACCTATATCGAATTGCTTGTCTTCTCAATGGTGGGAGGGAGTGGGAAGGAAAGAAGGGAGAAAATTTGGAACTCAAAATTTTAAAAACAAATGTTAAAAACTGTTTTTACATGTAACTGGGGATAAATAAAATACTAAATAAAAACAAACAAACAAGAAATAGGAAAAGTAAAAAAAAAATCACTATCAGACCAAGACTATTTCTAGAATTATTGAGTTCAAAGTTGCTATAATTGAAGCATACTAAATGCAATTCTTTCTCTTTCATATGAAGACTCTAGGTTCATGACTTAATAAGCTCCAAAGGAGGGCTTGGTGGGGTATCTCCTCATTAAAGGAGATATTTTTTGTCAGAGGACCTGGGGTCTGAGTCTTAGCTCTTCCACCTGAGTGACCCTGGGCAAGTCACAAGCTCTCTAGTAATTCATGTTCTCCTTTATGAAATGAGGAGAATGGATGAAATAACCTATAAGGGCCCTTCCAATTCTAAATGGATTCTATAAGATTTTCCTTTTCTTCTCATTTTCATCCATTAAGAAATTCCTGTGATGATCAAGAGACAGAGACTGTGATGTCTTCAGAGTCACGTAAAATTTAACTGGATTTCTTTGGTGGGGTGTTGGAGGTGAAGAGAACAACAGCAATGGGAAAATTTATCCCCTGATAAATTCCTTCCAAATTGTGAATTGTAGGAGATTTGAGATTTCAGGAAATCCCATGGATAGTGGTATTAGATTGCTAGGTTATCTTAAGGATCACGTGATATTTAACTACTGACTCTATCTTAAAGAAATGGTACAGGGATAAAAGTGAGCAAAGCATTTTGAATCCTTCAAGGAAAAAAGATGCTAATCAAAACTTACTGTGATTTTAGACCACAGGAGAGGCACAGTATCCCAAGAAAAGGAGGTGATATTACTGCTGTATTCAAAACACCTCTGTACTATAGTGCCTAGGGTACCACATTTCAAGAAGGATACCATCCAAATGGCCCATGTCCCTCGATGGAAATAATACTGGAGACCACATCATATAATGATCTGCTGAAGAAGCTAGAACTGTTAGCCTGGAGAAGAGGTACGGGAGAGGCAGTATAATGATAGCTATGTTCAAATATTTGAAGGGCTGTCATGCAAAAAAGGAATTAGGCTTTTTTTCTCTTCAGCCCCAGAAGGCAGAAATAGGAACAATAGATAGAAGTTGATAAGGAGTAGACTGGACCATATTTATAAGGAAAATCTTCCTAACAATTAGATCTTTCCACAAAGAGGAAATGTTTGCCTCTTTAGGTAGTAAGTGCCTTATCAAGGGGCGAACAGGTTGCACTGAATGATATTTGAGGTCCCTTGCAACTCTGAGATTCCTTGGTATCCAAGGTATTAGATTTATTTTATCATTATCAAATTATACCTGCATATTACTGTGCTTCTGCAGATTACAGAGACCTCTTTGTTCTTTGGAAAACAAAGATCCTCTAGAAGTCTGCAATCTGGAGACTCATTCCATCTAACTAACCAAATTAATAACTATTTACTGAGTATCTACTCCATTTTTAACAAGATACTTGGGGAGGTTGAGGAAGCAGGGAATATGAAAGCTGCACAAGAAATGACCCATCAAGAGGCTAGAATTCACACCAGCATTTGAATAGCCAGAGAAGGTAGGCCTCATGTTCAGGCTTGAGGGACTCTGGGGTGAGGTTAATAAGAAATGTTAACAAACGCAAAAATGAATATACTTCATAGAAGTGACAATGAGGAGGCTGAATTAATTGGAGTGGACCTTCACGTGGGGGTTGGGGGGAAGGGGTTGTCAATCATTAAGGTTTTGAAAGTGAGGCAGGAGAGTTTATAATTGACTTTGTGCGCAAGAAGGAAAGATTATATGTAGGTGTGTGAAAAGAAGAATTGTACATGGAAAGTGGTATTTAAAGAAAATCAGTCTAGGAGTGCCATCCCAATGAAATGGAGGCAACAGTAGTGAGTTTGAATGGCCAGTTAGGAGACTACCTTTGTTTATTATGTTTATGTCTATCTTTGCTACTGTTCAGTTGTTTTTCAGTCATGTCTTACTTTTTGTGACCCCAATCAGGGTTTTCTTGGCAAAGACACTAGAGTGGTTTGCCATTTCCTTCTCCAGCTCATTCTATAGATGAGGAAACTGAGGCAGAGTTAAGTGACTTGTACACAGTCACACAGCTAGTAAATGTCTGAGGCTAGAAGTGAATTCAGAAAGATGACTTCCTACCTCCAGGCCTACCACTCTACCCACTACACCATCTTATCTGTCTATCTTATTTGAGAATAAAATTGGCTGGTTAAGCAATGAAGTATTCTGATTAATCAAGTCTTCTGGATAACAGAGAATTGCCATCTATGCCTCAAATTGTCTGTCAATCAATAGAGAAGGTTGCTAGTTACTGGAGTGTTCTGGACACTGCTAGAACAACTAGATTTTACTATATTCTGAAGTTATCAATGTCAAACAAATTTTGTCTCTTACTTGAAATTTCTTTGGTTCAATCACTTAAATATAAAATAAAATTCATAGTAAGGGACATAGGCTAATATGAGGAATTAGTAAGCGGAGTTTTGCTGCAGGCAAGAGTAATGGAAATACACACCTAGAGCTGGTAGGAGCCCACAAGACCATCTAGTTACAACCCCTTCAGTCTATGGCTGAGGAAACTGAGATTCAGGGAAGTGAAGTACATGAAAGTTGGGTTTGAACCCACTTTCTCTGACTCCAGATTCTGTGGGTTTTTTTTTTCTGATTTATCACACCTTCCCTAGAGAAAAACTCATTGCTACCCATCCAAACATTCCCTTAAGGGAAAAGGGAACAAAATTAATTTTGTTTTTCCTCACTGACTTATAAAGAATTACTATACTACTCATCAATGAACTGGAATGACCAGACAATACTCATGATTAGAAAGGTACAGATTAAAAAGAAATCCTTACTTGCCCCTTGCATTAAGGAAAAGATTCAAAAGAGATCTCAATAGCTTAGATCATTCAAGTGAAGATGACAACATGAAACTTAACTGGAAAATGCAAAGATCAACATAGGTTGCAGAAGTCAGCTTCCTTAATATAGGATGGAGGAGGTGTGACTAGAGAAGAGTTTATTTGAAAAAAAAATATTTGGGATTGTCTTCCCCTGTACTTGAATATTAATATGTTAACATGAGATATGGCAGACCAAAATGGTGCTGTGATATTTGGCTCCATTAAGATTGGGCACCACACTTTAGAAAGGACATCGATAAGCTTGAGGATATCTTCAAGGAAGGCAACCAGGATGGTGAAAAGCTTCAAGATCAAATCACATAAGGACTGGCTGAAGTAACTTGGAACATGCAGCTTGGAGAAGAGAAAACTTGGAGTAGACAAAGCAGATATTTTCAAGTGTTTGGAGGTCTGCCACATGGAAGAAGGATTAGACTTGTTCTACTTTTACCCAGGACCAGAACTAGGAGCTATAAGTGAAGCTTAAAACAAGTAAATTGTAAGGAAAAATCTCCCAGCATTCGGAGCTATCCAAAAACTGGAATGGACTGCTTCAGGAGGGAATGGAGTTTGCGCTTCCCTAGAGGTGTTCAAGCTAAACCTGACCACTTCTCAGATATGATTTTAGAGAAGATTCTTGTTCAGGCATGGGCTAGGCTAGAAGGCCCTTGAGGTGTGTTCTACCTCTAAGATTATGGGCTTCTGTATGATTCAATGAAAATGTATCCAACACTTGTATGCCTTCAAAATGGCTTTACAAGATACAGACTTGAGTGGAATAGGTGCAAAGCTAAAAAACTGCCTCATATTAATCACAGCACTAGAAATCATAGCTTTAACCCTATCAGAAGGAACATTTGGACTAGAGACCAACAAGCCAAAAGGGTGATGATGATGATGATGATGATGATGATGATGATGATAATAATAATAATAATAATAATAATAATAGTAATAACAACAACACCTACCTTCCAGGGCTGCTGTGAGGATCAGATAAGACAATATTTGTAAAGCACTTAGCCCAGTGTCTGGCACGTAGCAGTAGGTGCTATATAAATGCTAGCTATTATTATTAATGATTATTGTTTCCAAGATGGTGAACCTAGGCATAATTTCAACAGATCTACATAATGTAGATCAAAAGTGTTTTAACATTGTAAACTTAATATAATAATAATAGCTATAACATTTATGTTATGTGCCAGACACTGTGCTAAATGCTTCACAAATATTATCTTCTTTGATACTCAGAACAACCCTGGGAGGTAGCTGCTATTATTTTCATTTTACAGATGAGGTAACAGAGGCAAACAGAGGTTAAGTGACCTGTCAAGGTCACATAGTAAGTATGCCTGTAAGGCTAGATTTGTGGTCTTCCTGACTCCATAATATTGAAGATGCGTCAAATTTAGAATACTCTTTTTTGAACTATTTTCCCCAGGCCATTTAAAATCAGGAGACTAAAGAGAAATCTCTAGAGGAGGGGATGGGACACAACATACTCCATGAATTTCTGTGGACAATCTAATTTTCCATTAAAAGAGGTTACGTGTAGACATGGTTACAGCTAAGAATACAGAAGCCAAACTTTTCAGTGCACCTTTTGCATGACAAAGATTCCCCATTAACAGGATCAGAAAGTGTCTACAACAGTGACAAATATCACTAGGTTTCTATTTTAAAGATTCCCTGGAATGTGCAAAAAACTTTAAACATGCAGCATTGTGCATTATCTTTTCAACAAGATTGTCTTCAGACAGAGTAGGATTAGCCAGTTTTCTCTTCTGCATACAGACTATATTTTCCACATTCCATGACAACAAAAAAAAATGCTGTTCTTCATCCACTAAAAATAAATACTTTTGTTATATTCTGTTGCCTCAACAATGAATAAAACAAGCATGCAGGTTTATAATATCAATTCACAGGGCTCTTTCTGCTTCAGTGAACTGTTACTGAAAGGTTCAGAACAAAGCCACAGGCAGATCGGACAAAGCTGCTCTAACAGGATTTACATTAAACTCAGACTGATAAGACCACATCAGAGAACTGCTCACACTCCAGGCCCTCTGATCAGAACGGGCCCCATGACTGTGAGGTACTTGGGCTCAGAGAACCTGATCACAGCATCTCTATTCTGCTTATCTGGCTTAAATTGTGAGCTCATCTTGGTGTTATCACACTAAAGCTAGATGAGATCAGGGAAATCCAATTTTTGCAGTGTATTTGGATATTATGAAAATTAGAGCATGGGAAGAGAAAAGCGGCATAAACCTGGAGAGGAAAAAAAATGTTAATCGCTTAAAGATAACAAGATATAATGATTTACAAATTCAGAAATCCACAAACTACTCAGCAGTTAAACAGTACACATTGTATTCAGAAGTCCTACCTCTTTTAGCCAATAAAGAGCATATAATTTATTTATTTATTTTTTCATACACAGCACTAGGCACATAGCAGATACCCAAACAGATGCTTGCTGAAATGAATTAGTCATAGAAAGAATCATGGAATTACAGAATCTCAGAGCTGGCAAGGTATTTAGAGGTCACAGGATCAGCAAATTAAAAACTTGAAAGGGATCTTTGAGGCCATTAAGTCCGACACACTCATATGAGAAAACTGAGGCCAAGAGAGAGGTTAAATGATTTATCCCAGGTCACACGGGTAAAAAGTGAAAGAGCTGGGATTTTAATCCCAGGCCCATGACTTCAAATCCAACCTTCTTTCCTCTATATGGTGCTGGTCACAGCTCCCAATTCAGTCACTTGAGGCTTGGAAGAAAAAAAAAAAGCTATGGGAACTGGTTTATTCAGCCCATTAGATAAAAACAAATCATCACAATTTAAGTGTATTTTGGGGAGGTTTTTTTTTGAGACCTATTGTTTTAATCCCATTAATCTGGATGCAGTGACAGTTTGAAGAAGCTCACTATCTTTGACTTCCAGCAAAAAAACCAGTCTTCTTTCGATTTCCCCCCAAAAAATTAATAAAGCAACTATTAACATTTCCTCTGCATTGTCATCTATACATTACCAGGCTGAAACAAAATTTATTTTTACCAGAAAGTACTAGAGAAATAAATGAACAGGCAAAGTGCCTGGACTCAATTAACTCTAGACTCTGATTATCTTCTAGCCTGTCATGAATGGAAGGATGCTACAAAGACTCGTATTCTTCCATGGTACACTCTCTTCTCTAGAATGTTCAGAGAATGGGATGTTCTGGCTTTAACTCAAACATCCTGTACAACAGACAGAAGCATTAGAGAAAGAGATAATGAGCTGAGTTTGGAGTCAAGAAGACCTAGTTTCAAATCCTGCCGCTGAGATTTGCTGAGATTTGTGATGCAAGACTTGTATGACTTAGTCATTTATCTATCAGTGACTGAATCACTAGGCTGTCCACATAAGGAGAACAATGAAATTGGGAATCTTCTGCTCATTTGTATATCATATGAGCATAATATATTTTCAAAGAATTAGAATACATTAAAATATTCAAGGAACAATCCTGAACTAAATTACTCTTTACTTGAGAAATAGTTTGAATAGAAATCACTTCGAGATCTTGCCATGCCCTAGAACCATCATTATAAACATTATTTGACCAAATATGAACATGTGTATCAGGTAATACAGAGATGTAGTTGATGGAATGATAACAGTAGAAAATGTTCTCTCTAAGAAGCTGGGTTCTGCAAGGAGCAAGTGAAATAATTAAGTGATATTTTAAGTTAGTATACATGCTCAAAGGAAATTTTTCTGACTCCTCCAAATCCCACTGTTCCTCACCATGGTCCATTACCCTAGCCACTGCTTGGAGCAGGAAGGAAGCAGAGTCCAAAAAGCTCTTTGACCCAAGAGACTTTATTACATTTATTATATTACCTTCCTTTATCAATCACTTAAAATTAATCAAAGTGTTTTCTGGTTGTTTGCCCTGATTTTTAGCTTTTTCACAGGGCAATCAATAGTGCAGGTCCATGATCCAGCCTCAGGTGATGGAAGGCACCTGATTTATGAGAAAGCTGGCTAGAGAAAGGCAAGTCAAATAATAGCCACCTTGCTTTTTGATAGCCCATTCAGAATTGTCTAGCTCTCAGGGTGACTCCATTCTCAGAAAGCTATACGTCAAAGTCCCCTAGTGATCTTTTTACTTTTGGACTTACTCCATATTGAGACACATTCCTACCTCAGAAGAATTCTTAGGATTCTTTTAGAAGCTCTTGAAGTCATGCATACAAGTATGAAACACATTGGCCTTCCTTCCTAACAGTTCCTGAACAAGTGGATGTCATAGGAACAGTTTCTTCAGAAACTGGGCCCTTTCCCTTCCAAACTAGGACTGGAAGAAGGAACAAGTCTACTTGAGTCAATGGTCAAGAGAGGTTTGTAGTGAGTAGTTTAAAATGTGTGTACACACGGGTGTGTCTGTGTGTATATCCCTCATAGGTTTTCAGTCCCTGGTGAAAACTCATTTCTTGCTGACTGCATACTGAATTAGCGTTTGTGCCAAAAATCTGGATATTTAAAGCATCTTCTATCTCCTCCTTTCTCGTGATTGACTCTGCTAGGTGACCAAATGAATACTTCTACTATATTGGTTTTCAGTGTAATGTATTAGACAAATATGAGATGCATATTTAAATGGGGAGGGAGAGGGCTGTTCAAGTCAGCATAACTGATTTAATTGCTGCGTTTATAGCAGCAAGTGTGTTACAAAGCAGCTGCTAACTCATGAGCTGCAAAGCTTGGCCGTAGCTGAATGTTCTCTGGCAGCACCTGGTGGAAGTGGGTAAAACTACATGGCCTGCAGCCCAGTAGGAGAGTCACAGTCACAGCTAATATTGTTCTAGCTAAAGATCTTTGCTACAAAACTGTTAGAGAAGGGAAAAAATTATAGGTCTCACCTTTGAGCTCATTAAGGCTAAGTTGTGTTAATTTCAGCTGTCTTCCCTTCTATTTTACCAAACAGGAAACAAGTGTTTACATAATACTAAGAGTGTTCCTGCTAGGATAATTAAATGTGATACTTGAAGCCCTGGAGACAGAGTCAGTCATCTCTAGACACTGCTTTAAGGGCCAAAAATGGGAATGTTCCCAAATCCAGAAAATTTAAAATAAGCCATCTTGAAGAAAATCCTCTACTACTTATCATTAACCTCTGGACATAGGCGGCATTTGTCTTACTGCAAGGTGCTTTGTTAAATGTTGCATCTTCTTGAATACTGGAGAAAGGTGAATTTAGAAGAAAAATAACTCAATATTCCTTTGGCTTTTCAGGAGGGGCCGAGCCTGTGGACTTTCATTTTGAGTTTTTAGATAATAGTTAGAAGTATGTGAGGTGACATCTCTTTCTAATCTGGGAAGACACGCAATTAATTAAGGGACCAGATTTCCAGTTGGCCTTACAATTGATGTAAGACTTTGCTTCTTACCCATTTGTAGAAAGGAAAGAATGATTCATGACAAGCGACATGTCTATGAAGGACTTTAAGCTTTGCAGAAGTAAAAAGGATCCTTGTCACCCAAAGTGATATTATCATCATTTTTACCACTCAATATGGATTAGGAGTAGAACAACATGGCTGATCAGGCCTGGAGAGTTAGGAGTCCTAAGTTCTATTCCTGGCTATACCATTAAATATTTTGGTGGCCATAGACAATTTACATTACCTTTCTCTGTGCCTCAATTAATTTATTTATTTGACATGAATTTATTAAATGCTCCCTATGTGCAAGGCACTGGTCAGCTACCCTACTAACCAAACAGGGTTCTTATAATGAGGTAAAAATACTGAAGTGACTTAAAAATTTTAAAGTTTCATATAAATACAAGGGATTACTGCATACATGTATGCTCACACAAATACTAAAAGCCAGATGACCCAATGCCATCATGAGATATGTTTTAAGAAACTCTGAAGTGCTTATTGTGTTGTGAAAACATGTGTCTCCTTTGTCAGTGAGAGAAGTGTCCTTCTAGAAGTTGGCACCAGACCCTGGCAAACAGAAGCATCAAGTGATATCACTGGTAAATGAAATCCAATCCAATCTAACAAGCCGTTATTGGCTACTATGTGCAAGGCACACTGCTGGGTGCTGGAGAAATATGAGACAAAGCCCACAAGGACTGTATGTTCCAATGTGTATATATGGGGAATACAGTGTGAAAAGAGGTGTGTTTATATGTGTGTGTATATATTATATCTGCATATATAATACATATCCATCCACATACATATATGTACATGTGTGTGATTATTTCAGAAGGGAGAGAGAGGATCAGTGAAAGTTACCAAACACAGTTATTTGTGTACTGAATTTCTCTTTCCCCTCAGGTTTATTAATTGTCTTAAGTATCTAAGGCTGTTACTTTAATTTCCTATTACCTTCTGTTCATGTACACATGACTTTGGTTGTTGGAAGTAAGCAATTTGCTAAAGACTATTCTCAAATTAGACCTGCTTTTGTTTAGAAATTTCTGAGTTACAGCATCCTACAGAAAGGTGTTCAACACAGCAAGGCTTCTCATACTCTCACTCTATGAATATCATACACCTGTGACTGTCAACTTAGGCTCATTTCAAATACTATTATCAATAGAAAAAAACCCTAATATACTTACTAGAGTAAGAAACTTGTATTCAAATCATGCTGGGTGTTGAAACCAAGAAGCATTATTTTGACCCTACCAAATGTATGCACCTGAATGATTCAGACTCGTAATAATGACCTTCCTAAAATACTGGATTACTTTAAATCTACACTTCTTTTGGCAGGCCAGGGAGTATAACGAAGAAACTTCAATGGAACTCAATCTCTTCATCTGAAAAATGAGGGGAGTGGTCTATATGTAAAGCAATAACTCAGGTGGGGCTACAGGAACTTTGCCTCAGGGCACCAAAATTAAAAAACACTGACAGCAGAGACAACTAAACTTACCTTCTAATTCACAGAAATCAGTTCACCTACAAAGATATTGCAGTTTCTACTTCTTTCCCTCTCTCCTTGCCTTGAAGGAGTTTCAGGATCTCTGCTTTTTACCTTATGGAGTGTTAAGTAACCTAGGATCTCCCTCCTAATAGGGCCTTAGGTCCTGAAGTCTCCATCACCTCAACCCCATCAGCTGATTTTGCCTTAAAAGGTTGATTTGATGTCAACATGGCTAGTTACTGCTCAGCCTGGATGACTTTTAAAAGTCCCCACTAACACTAAAAGTCTATGAGTCTTCCTGATTCTGTGAAGTTAAGTTATCGGGACTCAGCCTTTATTTTTTCTTTCATCTAACATTCTTTATGCGTGATATTCATTTATGTATTTATAAATGTAACACACTAGGCAGGAATTATTAAAGATTAATGATGGAAATCATGGAGATATTCAATACTTATTCCAAAAGGAAATTATTAATCACCACTGGCTTAGCACTTTCATGGCATTTAACATTGTATAGAACTGAATATATGATTTCTAAAATGACTCTCTTAGAGAGTGTTTTTTAATTGTTTTCAAAGAGCTATTCATCTCAGCTGTATTCCTTAAAATTTTTTTTCAGTAAGCTAGAAGCCCATCTAACCCCTTAATTAACTTTCAACTTTAGGGCAGAATATCATTGTATGAGAGATGTTACTGTGCATTTAAAAACACTTCTGGCTTTATGTATTAATATGCAATATTTTCCTTTTTAAAATAAATATATAATATCTTAGTGGCAATGCCAGAGTTCGCTTCGGAGCTTAATTTGGGTTGGTGTGGAGTGGACATTTAAGAAATTCTGTGGGTCCCAACTCAAAGCTACATGTCTTTAGGCACATGTTCAACTTATTGTCTTGGCTCTAAGTGCAGTTAACAGGAAGTTGTCCCTTTCCCTGTCTGCCATTACCTCCTCTGTTCTTTTGTTGTAAAGGCAATACCTGACCCTATTCTGGGGTTCTACCACAACACCTCAACCTTATTATTTTAAGCTGAATTTGGAAATTTATCCTGATTTCCAACTTGTCTTTCTAACTGGAAACAATGGGTGCCATGCATATATCCCAGTGGGAGAAATAGAGAAACCATGAAGAAGAACTCAGTTGAAGAGAGACTTGAATACCAGAGACGAGCGTCCTAGGTTCACTCACTCTATTTAAAGTCATTCATTTATGAGGTCTCCGAGCTGTGTTTTAGTTTAATCTCCCCTAAACCAGATGCTTTCTGTTGGATTTAGCCCTTTTGTCCCTCTGCATTTACAGATTTCACATAGCTGCTCCCAGGTTGGCAGGCCAACATATGAGAAATAAAATGCAATCCTGGTATCTGACACTTCAATTTAGCTTCTTCAGTAGCAAAGATCATCAAGTGCACTGCTTTCTCCTATGACAGAAGATCACCTAAATATCACTTAACTGGTGTGAGCCCTGCTGGTAATGCAGACGCTGTCTCCCCACTACATTACCATCAGGCTTCCTAGAACAAAAATCAATTTTTAATTGACTGGATTATTGGAGCACTGTGGTTCATCCGCTGTGCACTGCTGAAGGATTTTCCTAGTTTCCCTGTCTCCTGAAAGGGTGAAACTTCAAAATGCTCTAATGCCTTCCGATCTGAATTTATGGCAAGAAGGGAGACTACCAAAAATTTCCATATCTTCTCCTCACAAGGTGAACTTTAAGCACAATCCCTCAGGGTCTTTAAGTATTTCAGCCAGTCTGTTAGAAGTTGGGGATAGCACAGTGGATAGACCACTGGACCTGGAATCAGGAAGACTCATCTTCCTAAGTTCAAATCTGGCCTCAGACACCAGCTGTGAGACTCTGGCTAAGTCACTTAAACTTTTTTACCTCAGTTTCCTCATTTGTAAAATGAACTGGAGAAGGAAATGGCGAACCACTCAAGTATCTTTGCCAAGAAAACCCCAAATGGGATCACGAGAGGTTGAATGTGACTGAAATAACTCAACAACATCAGTTAGAAGTTGGGTTTGGGGACCCCTTGACCTTCTGAGATGGATAGCAGAAGAAAGGAGGTGCAACCGGAAGAGAGAAGCATTAGCAAATTTGGGTGAGGCCAGTGATTAAACATTCAGGGGTCCTATTTTCAAGCCTCCTCTAAAGGAAATCAGGAACAAAAAATTGGAAATAATGGAGCGGAAGTTTCAGAAAGCCTGATTTTAGTTTGATGTAGGAAAAAAAATACTATCTGAACAATTGAACTACCCCAAAGTAGAATGAACTGCCATAGGAGGCAGAATAATGACTTCCTCATTATTAGAAGTATTTGAGTATTGGCTGTATGTCAACCTATTGGTCAGGTGTGTCACAGAAAGGATTCTTGTTTAGATTGAGATACATGGTCTCTGAGATCCCTTTCAGTTTTAGGATTCTATGATTACTGCAAAATTACTTGAGTGAGATAACCTGAATTCCAGTTTGGTAAGTATATTCTTTTTTTAAAAATCATTTAAAATTAGATGTAGAACAGAACCATGGACCCCAAACTGAACAGCTGGCATACCCAGTTACTGCATTCCATGTGTAAAAAGTGGAACTTGGGGTCAATCAATCTGCTGTGGTCTGTATTGCCCAGAAACGTCTAGCTCAGCAATAGTGGAACACGTGAGTAAATGTCAAATTGAAAATTCATTGCAAAGCAGCACCATGAAATAATAAAGAGGCACTTTTAGCAGATGGGCTGAATGCTGAAGACTCTTAAGATGGGAACACAAGAACCTTCAAGCCTAGGACTGGGAATAGGCCTGGGTTAATCACCTTCCTACCCCTGTCTAGATGACAATGTATTAAGTCCTTCACTTATTCCTGGACTTCTCAGAAAACACCAAGTCATAGGTTCTGATGATTAAATAAATCTGATTTGTTATCATCGTCAATAATTAATAGGCTGAGCCATTTCAGAAAAACACTCTCCTTTCCAAGAGCCAATTGCTGACTCTATGGCTATGTCCCTATAACAGGCTTCTCTCATTCTTTGGAATAGAATTGTGGCCAGAAAAACCACCACCACCACCAACAGTCAAAAAGTACATACAAAATGTTTCCAGAAATAACCTGATTCAGTGAAGATAAATGGCCAAACTGATTGCTCTGAGAACTTAATGTAGTCTAAGAGCATTGTTCTACCAGAGACCATAAGGGGAGATTTTTCCATTCCCTGGAGCTTAGAAAATAAAACATTCATAATTCATTACTTCAAAAATACACACTAATTTTAGCAGATTTATATTTTCCTAACAACTATTCAAAACTTTCTGTGCAAGTTTCCCTCCTAAATTTCAAGACATATTCATTTTTAGTCAGGCAGAAAAAAACCACACATACTATACCTCTATAAAAGTCAAGATTTGTGAAGAAATATTGAAAAGGGGGAAAAAAGGGGGGGGGAATTTCTTCTTTAGAACTATTCACAAAGTTAATAATATAAAAATGGAATTCAGAGGTTCTGAGGAACAACTCTACTCTCAGTGGTTGAAATCTGTATTTCTTTGAATAAGTAAGGGGAAATATCTTGAATCTAATTCTTTCCTTTTACCTTCAAGTATGCCTTTGGAATTTACTCTAAATTAAACTAGAGAAATTAACCAGATACCTGATTGATATTGTAGGCCTGTAAATCACTGGTTATTGGGGCAGCTAGGTGGTACAGTGGATAGAGCACCAGCCCAGGAGTCAGGAGGACCTGAGTTCAAATCTGACCTCAGACACATAACACTTACTAGCCCAGCTGTGTGACCCTGGGCAAGTCACTTAAGCCCATTGCATAGCCAACCCCCCAAAAAAAAACCCCCAAACAAACCAAAAAAAAAAATCACTGGTTATTGACTGGCAGATTTTCCCCCCCACAATAAATGTATGCAGAGAAAAGCAGAGTGACAACTAATTTTGTAAATTAAGTCAACAGTTAAATACACTACAGAAAACAGATTTTTAAAGAAAAACCAGCATGAATACTATTTCTTTTGAGAGACCAACAATCACTGCTAACTTATTTGTTTTGTCTGATCTGATTTTCACATATCATTTAAAAAACAGCTTAACATAGTGGATGGAGAGTCTTAGCCAAGAAGACCTGGATTTAAGTCATACCTCTGACATACACTGGCTCTGTGACCCCAAGGGATGGGGAAAATATTTTAACTTCTCCACTTGCCACATAACTCTCTACAATCATAAATTTCAAGAGTTACAGATCTACATTGGTAGAGATTATTTCTTCACTCAGAATCCTCACACCAATGAATTCTCAGCTCTAGGTCCCCTGCCTCCTCCAAAAAAAAGTTGTTTTTTTTTAAATTAATGAGGGCTCAGCTTTGAAATTAGTTTCCCCTCTGAAGATAGTCAGAAGGGGATTTGGGGAAAATCTTCTCCTTAAGCGAAACTCTGAAAAGAAAAATAGTGAATTATAAACTATACAATAGATCTCACCAAACCAAAGCTCTGGTTCCAGGCCCTGGCTGCTGGATGCATCACCTCCCCACTTCCCTAACCTTCCCATCTTCAGGGCTGAGCTGTACCTTCTACATCATCTGCTTCCTGGCAACAGTAATTAGAGCAACAAGTGAATATGGATAGCATAGCACAGTGATCACTGACACCTTTCCAGGAGGCCAGAGGGGGACTGCCAAACTGTGAGGCTGTGATTTGGTTTGCCTGTGCAAGCTCACAGAATCTGTCTCTCCTCACCTGCCTTTTCTGGGCTTCCTGGCAAGCGAATTATCCTTGGTGCTCTTCTCCCCCATTCCTCTCAGGTTCTGCCCCTAGCCCTTACTAGGAGAGGCCTCAGCTGCAGTTCATACTATTCACCACCACTCAAGTACTGTAGCTTCCTATACAGAATTCCCCTCTCTGCCAAACCCTGTTGATCTATGCTTCTAACACATAATTATCTTAATTTAGGTGTATATTTTGTGACAATATTTTGGATAAAACCAGCACTTATTCTTCTCTATTACAAACATTTATGTAACAATGCCAGCCGATTAATCTGAAGAATGAGGAGAACAGACATGAAAATTTCACCCACAGGAAACAAAAACCCAGTCTTTCAGTATAAATATGTACTCTGAAATTCATAACTTATTGCAGAATGCTATTGATATTTCAAAAACGTATTTGTCCCTTGGACATATTCATAAAGCATTCTGCAGGTCTACAGACACATCTATTTAATAACTGTACCACATAATTCTTCTTTGCTACATATACATGAGAACCTGAAAACATCCCCTCTATCCCCACAACAAAGGTAATAAGCCTTTGTCTTGCCTTTTTTTCCTCTGCTTTAAGCATTTCCCTTAATGAGCTTTGGTTGTTTGTACCTCCAGAGATTTAGTATTCTGTCCAACAAAACAATTTATTGCCCAAAATGTTCCTGCTGCAGATAAAATCTTAGCTTCCCCAATACTTCTGGCTTCACAGCTAATACCCTAATGTTTCATTTACAGCTGAACAAAGCAGCTTATCTCCACTAAAAGGGGAATTAGTCGTAAGAAATAATTTCAATCATCTGTTCAGTTTCCTAAGTAAAGTGATGACTTGTGCATTCCTGCTTCTATCTGATGACAGGTGTGTTGCAGTTCCTGGAATATAGAGTAGTTTCTGTCACCTAAGCTTTGTAATTTGAACAATGCGGCTCCATAGATCAGGGAAGAGTTAGGTCTTGGCTGTCAAAAAAAAAATCTACACTCAGAAATATGCTGTAGTCAGCATTCCAGAGCTACAGATTGGGTACTAACTCAAGGGAGGAAAAAAAATCAGTTTGAATCAACAAATGACTCCAATTTTTTTTTCTTGTCATTGTTGTTGTTAGGTTCCCCCCCCCCCACAAAGGCTGCAGGAAACTTATTTCTCTCTGTCTCTCTCTCTCTCTGTCTCTCTCTGTCTGTCTGTCTGTCTGTCTGTCTGTCTGTCTCTCTCTCTCTCTCTCTCTCTCTCTCTCTCTCTCTCTCTCTCTCTCTCTCTCTCTCTCTCTCTCTCTCTCTCTCTCACACACACACACACACACACACACACACACACACAATCCATTATATTTGCTGAGGCACGTACACAGACCTACCCAATGCAGTGATGGCTATATATATTCTCATGTATGTGGGTAGAGTTTTATTTATGTGTGTGCAGCAATGGAGACTAATTCAAACTGTGTTAGGATTGTAAAGTTAGACTTGGAAAAAAGAAAGCAGCGTGGCAAAAGGATCATGGATGACTTTGCTGCAGTGAGCAGTTCATTTACATATGGCAGCAAGAAAAGCTATTAACCAGCTTAACTTGAGGAGAAATTTAATTGTGTTTCTCTTACATTACCACTGTGGAACTTAAAAGTCCAGGGGAGTACCCAAGAAAATGAGTGGTATGTCTATTGGGACACCATTCTATCTCACCTGGGAATCTGGAGACTGGTTTTCCTCAATGTTAGTGAAGAAGGGGTGGAGCATGACCAATGGGGATGCATAAAGAATTCAATACAATTTCACTTAATTCAGTTCTACACACATTTAAGAATCTTCTATGTGCAAGTTACTATACATATACTTTTTTTTTTTTAAGGAAGATGTTTACAATAAGGTAAATATGATGAAAGCACCTGGAAAAGTTAATAGTGCTATATAATTGGGGCAGATAGGTGCTGCAGTGGATAGAGCTCTGGCCTTGGAGTCAGGAGGGCCAGAGTTCAAATCCAGCCTCAGACACTTACTAGCTGTGTGACCCTGGGTAAGTCACTTAACCCTAATTGCCTCGCCAAAAAGAAAAAAAAAAGGTAGAATAGTGCTATAAAATCTCATATAAGCTAATTGACTTCAGAGTTCTGCCAGAAAGCTAAGCATTTTCTCAGATACAAATACCTATAGGCTCTGTCATTAGGGCAGATTTTCCTAAGTATGTTATCCTTTAACATAGGTTCCTAAAGAGGTTATCTTATTGATAACAGGTTATCCTTTCCCTTGAATAGGGAAGGTATTCTGTAGGGGCTAAGGATGCAAGTGTCAAACTCTTTGCTCTCAAGGGAACTTACATTTTACTGAAATGAAAGAGGTGCATTTGTTAATTAAATTTTCTCCTTAATGAACTTCCCTAAGCTGAAATCTTGTCTGGAGTTTCAATAGTATTTCTTGCACTAAGTGATTTTTATTATGAAAAATCCACATGTGAACTATTACACTCAAACTTTTTTCCTATGCTAAAGAAAATATTTTATTTCTATTCTTACTGATGAACCTATTTTTGAAAAAGACAATTCTGCTCTCCTCACTCAGTAAGTATAATCTAGTGAACATAACCAAATATTTGTTTTCATTGCAAATCATTTGATAGCTCAAAAGCATAAGTGTGAATCCAAATTCTCATCATATCACATGTCCATGTTATTTCATTTGAACATGTTAGGTAATATTAACATGTCTCAAATGAGATGACATTTGATATTAACATATCTCAAATGAGATACCATATGTAAAGTGCTTTGCTTAAGATGCTATGTAACTGATATTTATTATTATTATTATTATTATTATTATTGTTCAGAGACTAAAATGAACATAACAAATATTCTGCCTGTCACTATTCTCCTTTTTTACTAAATCCCTGATTTTGGATTGCTTTCTTGTAATGTTGTGCCAAGTGTAAATGTAGCGAAAAATATTATAGGATCATAGAATTTTAGAGCTAGCAGAGCTACCTTAGAGATCATCTAGTTCAATTTCCCTATTTTACAGATGAGGAAACTGAGACCCAGAAAGGTGAAGAGACTTGCCCAAGGATATCATGCTGCTTGGTGACTGAGGCGGAATTATAGGACCCAATTATATTGTGTACTGTCAGTCTTTGGCTAACCTTGAACTTCCCTAAGCAGAGATCTCGTCTTGTATTGTGAAGAGTAGCTTTTTCCATAACATGATTCTTATGACAGAACATACATATGTTAACTATCACATAAATATATATATTTTCCCTATGTCAAAGCTACTAGATCTTCCCTACTCATTCTGGGGAAAAAAAAGCCATGTAACTTTTCTCTTTCCAATTCTTGGAATCATTATTTTCTTAAAAGTTCAAATTTATAAGTTTTTTTTCTTTGAATCCAAAAGACTTCTTATTTAAATAATCGAATGGTTCATATAATTGACTGCTTTTTTAGGCTGCAAGAGCCACGGGAGGTGTGTGTAATACAGGTACTTTTGTTTTACAGATTAAGAAATCAAAGCTCAGATAAGTAAACTGACTTGTGCAACAGTTACTCAGACAGGTACACAGTAAGCATGGAGGCCAAACATCCAAAAAGTGATTATCAAAAATAATAAATAACAAAGAATCTCGCTATAAAAAAAGATATACCATTCCCTATTAAAAAAAATGTATCACAGACTCTGAGGATCAAAGATGCGATCCAGACTTTAAGAAACAAACCAACATATGAGGCAAGAATCATGTCTAATCTCTGGCTCTCTCATCCCAAAGCCCAAAGTTGTCAATATCAACGAACATATGTTGAGTAAACATGGCAGCCCAATGAAATGCATCCACCCCTGAAATGTAGCTTTTACACTGCACAGGACATGATTCTTGTTAAGAAGTGTAGAACAGAAGAGGTAAAATAGGGCTTCACACCTTCTGGGATTATCATGGGATTCCTTTGCAGTTAGAACCAAGCAGAGGAAACATGGGAACTAGACATCTTCCAATCTCCTTTCTCTTCTGCCTCAGGGAAGGAAGTAGAGGCACTCTTTTAAGTGTTGTATTAAAAACAATGGACTTGGCTTAGTAAGTCAATAAAAAGGACCCTTCAATATGTCATTGAATATGCCTTAGTATTTTTTTCATAGTATTTATTAAATACTATGTATATTAAATACTATGTATATTAAATACTATGTATTTAATATACATAGTATATTAAAGATATACCACTGCTTTGCCAACATGCATTCTAGGCAAAATGAAACCAGTTCATGCAGTTGTGTTTGCAAATCAACATTTAGGGTACTATACATATGGAAGAATTAGGGGATTTGCAAATTGATCAGTTTAATCCCATGCTAGAACATGCACAATCAGAGATGGGGGAGGAAATACAAAGACACTCAGGGCCTGAGCAAGATGAGAAAATAGTAAGTTTTGCAAATCACCTCTCCTATTCACCTTCAAATATTCTCCCATCCAGAATCATCCTTCTATTTACAAGCTGAACCGGAAAGTGACCTTTCTGGAAATCTCCCTATTGATTGATTCTCATTAGATCTTAGAATCATGGAATCTAAGAGTCAGAAGAAATAATAGGAATCTTATTATCTAATCTAAAGAGGTTAACCTGCAAGGTGTAGTACAAAGTGTCATGGCCTGCCTGGGTGGGAAGAATTCCATTGGACCCTCTTCATGGGCACCACCTCTTCTTCCACAGTTCTGTTCCCATATATAATACCAAGGGTAAGCACATTCAATTTCTCTTTACAGTAATTTCCATTCCCCAAAGCTCTTCCCAGTACCTTCCCTGGTACTGGGTAGCTCATGTATGGAAATTTTCCAGTCCCAAGAAGTGAAATGATAGCTATTTTCATCTGGTAATATAACTGGCTTCCTGATAAAAGCCTGAAGTAGATTAGCTTGAACAAAAAGGAAAATTTTATCCAAGAAATGAATTCAAGACATAAGGAAAATTCTTAAATATACTAGGTATAGAATAACATGCAATGATGTCATTGGATCAATAAAACCATGAGAGAATATATGTTGGGAAGTGTTGAAATGTTCTAGTGGGGGGGAATACAAACAAAGATATACACTAAAAGCAGATAATAAAAATTATTCTCACTTTTCTTTCTCCATATCTGGAATTTTACTACTTTTTTTCCTCTTGACTCGGAGCATATGAATCATGAAAATATACTATGAAAAATAAGCCTAAAATTAGACACATTAATACATCCTACCTTCAAATGGACCCTATTTAATATACGGAAGGAAAAAAATAGCCTGATTTTATGTTATGGATGACAATTATTCAGTTTTTAAGTCAATTTACTCAAGCAAATTCTTTCTTTTTTATTACAAATTTCTTTTTTAAAGAGATAATCTAGGGCAGGGGTCAGAAAACTATGGCACCTGAGACTGCTTTTAAGGTTAGATACCATGGCATGGTGGGGGGGAAAAACAAAACAAAACAAAACATTAGATTTGTGGTTTAAGGACCTGAATTTGAATCTCTCTCTGGCTGTGTGAAACCTGTGTGATCTGAGGAGTCAGGAAGGTAGCTCATTTGTAAACTGGGCAGGGAAGGGAAAGACATACTTGATCCTGTGATTTTGTTAAAAGCTATAAAACTTGTAATAAACTAAAAACATGTTCCCCTGTGAGAACGAGAGACTAATAGCTGACATTTATACAATGTTCTCATATATGACATTAAATCTCTCATTCTCGTGCCTTTGTGCAAGCTGCACCCTATGCCTGGAATACACTCCGTCCTCATGCCCACCTTTTAGAATCCCTAGCTTCCTTCAAAGCTCAGCTCGAATGATACCTCCTACATAAAACCTTTTCTGATCCCTATAATAAATAATAACAATGATAATTAGTTAGCATTTATACAATAACTACCATGAGTCAGATATATAATGTTAAGTGCTTTACAACTATTATCTCATTTGATCCTCACAACAATCCTGGGAAGTAGGCGCTATAATAGGGTAAACAGGGATAAGTGACTTGCTCATTGTTACACTGCTAGTAAGTGTATGAGGCTAGATTCGAACTGAGGTCTTCCTCACTTAAGGTCCAGCGTTCTGTCCACAGTGTCACCTGACTGCCTTGAACTGCTCATGCCTATGTTTAATATAATGTTTATTTTATTCTCCCCAATATAATGTAAATTTCCTAAGGACAAGATGTTTAATTTTTGTCTTTACATTTCTTAACCTTATCACAGGGTAGATACTAGCATATAATATATACTTTGTCTGATGATTGTTGATAGGGATTTAAGGTATGCAAAGTCTTTCATATATATATATATATATATGTGTGTGTGTGTGTGTGTGTGTATACATATATAGTATATGTATTTATGTATGTATATGCATATATTTTTTATATATGCAATCAAAATCCTGTGAGGTGGTATATATATATGTATATATATAATCATAAAGATATGATTATAAATATTTTACAGATGAGGACACTGAGGTCAGGGACGCTGAGTTACCCCTGGTCTCACAGCTAATAAATGTAAAAGGTGGGATTTGAAACCACCACTAAAGCTAGCATTTTTTTTTCCTGCTACATCATGATCATGGAAATATAAAATTTATTCTCTTTACAGAACATCAAGCAGTACCTTAACGTAAGATTGAAAATTCTATCATCCAAACAGATTCCTATCCAAATAGATTCATCCTACAACCTTGGAGTTAAACTAGAAATGTATTGGATACCCACCTTAAGGGATCCTCCTACTGATAAATTCACATGCTATAGTGCATATTATATAATTCATATCACAAATGTTTTAAAGTTTATTTCTGGTAGGTGTCCACTTCCTATCAGTGGCTCTGCTAAGTTTGACTCCTTGCAAACAACATGCCCTGCCTAGAATAAGCTGATCACCTGAAATATTATTATCATGTTGACCAACTTACTTTTCTGATATTCAACGTCTCAACTACCCCTGCTTCCTCCCCCTCTGATTGGAACATTGGAGGGCAAAACACCAAACTCCTCCCCAAACCCTCCTTTATAGAGGGCTAGGATCTGAACTTTCCAGATAACTCTCCACTTTCTATCAGTAGCTTTGCTTGGTTTCAACTCCACAGAATATCATGCTCTTGTGCTAACCCCTGGTCTCCTTTCCAGCCCCTCTTCCCATTGCTTTTCAGCTTCCTTTTTTGTGTTGTCTTCTCCCATTGAACTGTAAGCTCCATGCAGACAGGTATTGTCTTTTTTTTTCTTGTTTTCAATCTTTGTTCTTAGTTCAGTACCTGTAAATGTTTAATAAATGTTTACTGAATTCAAATTTGAAAAATACTTTTTATTAGGCAATGCAATCAACCTACTGGTGACTGTGCTATTTTTCTCTGTGCTTTGTGTTAATGATGTTCTAGAACAAGGCATTAGATAAGGATTTGCCAAGGTGGCACATACACAGCTACTATGGTTATCTCACTTATATAACAGAGTCAATGTGGAATGCCAACTTTGTGGGAATAAGGTTAAAGAGCCTGACGTCGTCATCATCATCATCATCATCATCATCATCATCATCATCATCACAACAATAATAATTATAATGACAGCAGCCCACATTTACACAGTTTGTATTGATCAAGGGGATGCCATAATACAATTTGTATTTTAGCAAGACATTTGACAGATTCTCTCATAATATCACTGTGGTCAAGAGGAGAAAATGTGAGCTAGAGCATAGTCTGGTTGTGTGATACCTTGATTCAAACTGATAAATGACATCAGTTAGATAGAACTGGTTGAATGGCCATACTGACAAAACAATAGATTGTCATCAATTTGGAGGCAGGTCTCTTAGTGGAGCACCCGAGGTAACTATCCTTGGTCCTGTTCTGTTCCACACTGTTAACAATGACTTGGATAAAAGCATAGATGGCATGTATTGCATATCTGTGGATGACACGAACCTAGAAGGATTAGTTAACACACTGGATCAGAGAATCAGAAGCCAAAGAAATCTCAACAGACTAGAGCAATTAGATAGACTTAACAAGATGAAATTTAATAGGGATAAATAACTTACACTTGGGTTTTTAGAAAAATCTACTATACAAAATGTACGATGAAGAAGCATGACTAGACAGGAGTTTATGTTAAAAAGGCATATAAATTTTAGTGGAGTATAAATTCCATAATAGTCTGCAGAGGGCATTTCAGTCAAAAAGTCAATATAGACTTAGAATTGGAAGAACATTTGTCCAAAGCATGGAAGGTGATAGTCCTGATATATTCTGCTTAAGTAACACCAAATCTAGAATGCTGTGTTCAATGCTGGGTGCCATATTCTAGAAATAATATTGACTAGATTGAGAAAGGCTACCATAGTGATAAAGAGACTCATAAATATGTCATATGAAGATCTATCGATGGGAATGGAGATGTTTACCCTAAAGAGGAGAAACTGGAGGGCACATAATTGATGTCTTCAAGTATCTGAAGGGCTGTTTTATGAAAGAGATAACCCTACTTCTGCTTGACTCCAGAGGTCAAAGTAGTAATAATGCATGGAAGTTGCAGAGAAGCAGGTTTAAGTCTAATAGGAAAAATTCCCTACCAATTAGAGCTGCCCCAAAATTGAATGCAGAGCCTGAGGAGTTAGTGAGTTCCATATTAACCTCCTTATGGGAGGCTGGAAGACTACTTGTTGAGAATATTGTAGTGAGAATGTGGAATTCTGTGATTTACTTAAATATTTGCTTTAAATCGCTTAACTTTGAATTTGATACCACTACATGTCTTTATTCCATATTGTTCATTTGGTTTCAATTCCCTGGTATCAACCTTTCCTAACAGGCTCCAGGCCTGGCCTTTGCTCATGCTAATATATTATATTTCACCCTTTTCTCTGCATTCCTAACCTATCCTCATGCAACATCTTTATTCAGGTTAGTAAATGATATGTTTTCTTCAGTCTGTGATACTACATTAACCATCTACACACAATCTTCTATCTGTATATCTCTTGATTATGTCCTTCTACAAGTCACCTTAGTATGCTCAGACCTTTGAAGATAGTCTGGCACTGAAGTGCCATATCAGATAAGATTTGGAGAAGAGAGGGATGATACTATAAAGGATTAACAAGGGCTATGTATTCTTTTGAACACCATAACATTTCTAGAACTTTATCTGGCAGACAAAAAGACCCTGAAAATTAACAAAGGGCATTCACTCATTTATTATTGAGAAATAATTAGCTGAGAATCTGACAAATCTTTATTAAAGACCTATTATGTATTTAGCCCCACGGCAATTATAAAAGAATGACATGGTCTCTGCCTCCAAGAGATTTACTAAAGAGGGGAGCTGAGACACACTCATGGAATAATTTGTGGACAGTGCAAAATAGCACATCATAAAAGACCAAAGTGAGTGGCATGTAACCAAAACATATATTTCAGACAATAACTGCAGGAGCTGTTAAGAAGGGAGGTAATCACTGTTGACTTTAAGGAGGAGGTGAAAAACTATTGTAGTATTATAGATTTGGAACTTGAGAGATCTATTCCAAACTTCATATTTTATGGATGAGAAGATGGAAGCCTAGAAAAGCTAAATGACTTGCATAAGATCACAGAGATAGAAAGTGGCACAGCCAGGATTCCAACTTAGGTCTATCTTCAGATCCAGCACTCTTCTCCATATAGGACTTTGCTTCCCTAATAACTTATTTGGTGTTCTTCACAATAACCTCCAAGATAAAACTCTGTGTCACCATCTCTTTTGGTACCACTGGAGAAATGGAAGCAGAAGGAGAGGGAGCTTCCCAATGTAACAAAGCATAGGATTGCCATGAAGGAGGGTTGCATAATGGAAAGAAGAGTAGCTTTGATTTCAGAGGCCCTGGTATTAATCTTAGCTCTGCCACTTTCTACTTGCATGGGCCTTAGTTTCCTCATTTATAAAATTTGAAATTTTGCAAAATTTGTAAAAATTTGTAAAACGGGGTAATTGGCATAGATGATCTCTAAGGTCTTAGCTCCAAATCTATGATCCTATCATTTCAGGAAATGAACTGGGAAGTGAATTGAGGAATCACAGGTGCCTATTATACCCTCCTAGCATCTTCTTGTTCTAGGCTAAAGTTGATTATCCTACTACGATGTTAGACCTCACATCCTAGACTGGTTGTCTGCCATAGTTTATAATATATATATATATATATATATATATATATATATATATATATATATATATATATACACACACACACATATATACACACACACACACATACATATATGTATATATATGTATATACACATGCACATATATATGTATGTATGTATGTATGATAAAAAATGATATCAACAGAACACTAGAGAAAACTCTGGGGTGCTACCATAAGTGTGACTTACTTTGCACAAGTAATATATGAAAATTCACATGTACACACATGCACAGACAATAGACAAAAGACTTTGTCAAGGGATTCTTTGTAGGATTCCTTTAAATAATAAGCCCCTTCCATCCACTCAAAATATGATTCAATTTATAAAACCTTTTCAGGAATACATCTATTAAGCAAAGAAAGAAAGACAGCCTTACTTAGTGGTTCTGAAAGCTTCCCAGGGGAGACTTATTGAACCTTATATTTGAAGATTCTCAGGAGAGAATTCCCATTGGCCTAAGGGACCTTACTCTCCTGAGAAATTATAATATGCTTCCTAATATAGAAAGGGTTTCTAGCTTGATAACAAAGAGGGACAGAGAATTACTAAGCTAAGAGAAATTGTGTGTGACCTGCAATTGAAACAGTGCCATCTGAAGCAACACTGTGGGTTGAAGGGGCTGGGGATTTATACAGTAACATACAGCTTCACTCCAAGTTCAGCAAGTGCTTCCATTGTAGTCTTTGGGACATTTCAAGATGCCTCTTCAGGTGATTTTTTACAGTTTGTGAGGACTGTACTATGGTTTGTATGAAATGTGGCCTTTGCTCACCAGCTAGCTTGTAATTCCGATATAAAATGAAACAAGCCATATGAACAACTGTCAACTATGCATCCAGGTGACAAGACTATACAAATGGAAATCATGCCTGATAGAGAATTCATGATGAATGAGAAGTGCCCTCAGAAAGATACTTCTTTACGTTAATGTAATATCTCCGGGGACACTTCACATTTACCTTGGTTGCAAGTACTGCTTGATTACTTTGGTTTGAAAGCTTTCTGAGTTCCTGGGATTTGTTTATTCTCTGTTCTTAGGTAGCTTGATAAGAATGGCATGGAGGAATCACTGTACAGAGCTAGAGAAGGCCAAGTAGTAAGTGTATGATAATCGATATGAACTAGGACTAGGGAGAATAAAAAAAAATTTATACAAAATTTCCTAAGCAAGGAAAGTAGACCCCCCAAGGCAGCATGGTGCAGTGGACAGCGCACTAATTTTAATTGTCTGAGATATCATCTTAATAGTTTACACAGTGGCACTGGGCAAAGTCATATCCTAAGTCTAAGTTTCCTCTTTTGTAAAATAAGTATGATACTTGCTTTAACTACCTCAGTGGGGGAGGAATGTGTTTACTGAAGATCAAATTAGATAATAGTTATAAAATTAGATAATAGTTATTTGCAAACTGTCCCACCTGATTATAATGTGAGATCCTTAAAGTAAGGATAATGATTTTGCCTTTCCTCCAATCAAGTATTTAGCATGGTGCTTGGCACCTAGCAAGATTAATAAGAGTATGTTGACTGAATAAAAGTGTTTTGTAAACTATAAAGTGTTTTGCCCCCATAAACTGGTATTACTGTTATCATTAAGTGGTTATATAAGAATTTACAGCAACTCATTTGGCAAATGAAGGTTTAAGTCACTATTTCACAATCAACAAGCCAGTGTATCCCAGAAAAAAAATCCTTGGGCCATTCCTCCTTTGCCAATTTCTGACCAGAAACTGAATGGCAACCAAAGTAGAAAAAGAGAAGAAGATATCTGTATTTGTTATATAATAAGATACATTTTAAGTTGAGGCCAAGGATCAAATGGGAAGGGTACGGGGTAGACAGGGGCTATAGGAAAGAATATTTCCCTTCCCACCCCTAACCCACCCAAACAAACATGCATGTGCACAGAGTCTGATGTGTCTTAGAAATTTCAGGAAATGTGTCTTGATGTACCAAGTTGAGGAACCATGAGGGTCTTAGGGGAACATGTTCACTGGAATTCCTGGGAACCCAAGTGGAGCAAACTGTCAGCCCTGCTCTACTACAAGACCAGGACCATCTGGAAGGAAGACCTCAGACTCTGTGCAGTTTTATAGATGAATGAATGAAAAAGCATTTTTTTAATCGAGGACAAGCACTGTGCAAATGGCATGCAGAGGTCTCTGTGTGCACATATAGTTTGGAATAGAGTGAGAAGAGGTCAGAGGTTAATGTGTATACCATTGATAGGGGTCCACCCACCATCCTCCACCTGTTATGTATCTGACACCATTACTATGTCCTTTCCACCCTTGGATCAAATCCTAATTTCTTTTTTTCCAAAATCATTTTATTGATGGAAATGACCTTTAAATGTTTTCCTTCTCCAAAACAACAGATGATTCCAACCAGACCTTTCCCAGTACCATGGAAAGCTGTGGTAGTTTCACTGGACTGTTTCATAATCCAAATCTTCCCATTACTGCCAATAGCTCCAATAATTCTCCTTAATCCAGTCCATCCGCAATCTTGTGTCAAATTGATCTTCCTTAAGCACAGTTCTAGCCATGGAATTCTGCTGCTCAATAATCTCCAGTGGCTCCCTATTACCTCCAGTATCAAATATAAAATCCTCTGTTTGGCCTTTGAAGTTCTATAATGAACTGGCCTCTTTCTACCTTTCCAGTCTTCTTAAACCTTACACGCCTCCACACACTCCACAATCCAAAGACACTGCCACCCTTATCACCCCTTGAACACAATGCTCTACCTCTTGACTATTTTTCTTTGTTGTGCCTCATGCCTGGAATGCCCTATCCTTATCTTTACCTTTTAGTTTTCTTGGCTTCTTTCAATCCTCAGCTAATGTCCCACCTTATCCAGTAAACCCTTCCCAATCCTCTCTAATCTTGATGTCTTCCCTAGAGATTATTCATAATTTATCCTGTCTAAAACATGTTTGTATATAGTTGTTTATATGTTGTCTCCCCCATTTGACTGTGAGTTCCTTCAAAACAAGGACCATTTTTTGTTTTTACTTTTTGTATCTTAGGTACTTTGCACAGTGCCTGGCACATGATAGGCATTTAACAAATGTTTATTGACTGACTGACAAATTGGTCCATCTACCCATTCCTCAACCTCTCAACCTTGGAGTCATTTTCATTTTGGCTATTCCTGAAATCCAATCAATCACTAACTTCCGCTAATTCTTTCTCCACAGTTATTCTTGGATCCACCTCATTTTTCCATTTCCATAGCTGGCACTTAGTCCTCATCACTTAATGCCTGGATTATTACTACAGTTGAGCAGGTTACCTTGACTCTAGTTTCTACCTGCTTCAATCAAGCCCACACCTAGTTGCTGTAAATCCTTATTCTGATGACATTTTCATTCAAGAACATAGTGCAGCTCCCTTTTGACCCTTCCCAGAAGGCAGTATAGTACAGAGGAAAGAATTTAGGACTTGGAGCCAGAGGGCCTGAGTTCTAATTGTGGGACTTCAGGCATCTCTTAACCTTTTTGTTTCTCACCTGTAAAATAAAGAAGCTAGCTTCTCAAGACCCTGTGATCCTCCATCTTTTCTACTAAATCCAAACCCGTCAACTGGTCCTATAAAACCTTTTAACCAGTCCATTTTCACCCATTTGACTTCTTATCATTCTCAAATGCATGTTCTCTGTTGGGCTAAATTATTTTCCTTTTCCTGAATTTCAAGTGATATTCTTATTTCTGTATACAGGTGATACCACCAAATGCTGTGACATTTTTTTCCTCCATCAGTAACCCCGAAATTATCGAATGCTCTTCTCTGGACCTTAACATAAAGCCAATCCAAAAGAATAGACACTGGCTTTGACCTTTACCTTCTTCAACTTAAGTACTTCCTTCTTATCCCTTACTATAGTTCTCAATATAAACAAAGGTAGTATGTGTAAGCTGCTCTCACTACCCAGTTCCTCATGAGTTTCTAAATTCAATGGATTTTAGAAAATGAACTACAAGACAACATGGCAGCAGACTATTTACAATGATTAACATTCCTTAGAGTAAGAAAAGCAAAATTATATATGGCATTTTTTAAAGCAAGTAATGTGAGTTCCTAAATTCCAGCTCCAAATCCAATTATTTCATCCTAAAATTCTCAAATTATAGCATTGTTTTAATTATGGTTGAAACACTTGAGATAGTTTTATACTTTAATAAAAAAGGCCATTTAAATTTCCATCTGTTATACCTTGCAATAGTGTTCATAGAATATTAAAAAACCTAAAGGGATGTGTGTAGCATGTTGGCAAGATCTTTTGTGGAGAGCTTATCAAAGAATCTGGATAATAATCACATAAAATGAGAAGGCACCAATAGGTTGTGATTCCTTTGGAGGATAGAATACACATGGGATGAGATTCTAAGTCAAGGAAAGTATCAAAAAAAAGTTTCTCCCAGTGGAAAAGCTAATTTATTGTTTATTTCCTCAGATGAAAAATGATTCTAACCTCCAATCTTTATCAAGGAATCTATATTTTCATTAATCAAAATAACAAAACATGTCTAAAAACATTTATCTTTATTCTAAGAATTCCATAGAAAAGTAGTTGAGGTTAATATTAACTGTTTTGAAGGAAAACTCCCTGTCAGGCAGGTTAAAAAGTTAATCCATATGCCCCAGATGTCTAAGGATTTCCAGTACTAAATACAAGTAGTAAGAGCTATGTATAAATGAAGCAACTGTGTCTGGGAAAAGTATTTATTGATGTTCACTTGAAGTACAGAAGATAAATTAGTATCCTAATAATTCAATTTGGCGCATTGGACTTAGCTAGCATAATATTCAGATAACTCGGGAGATGATTCTAGTGTTGAGGGAGTTTGACCCTGAGCACTTAGAACGATACAACTTACAAATCTCCCGTCAGTACTTTTTCCCCTGAGGAATATGGATCTATCGGAACGGAAGAAGCAAAATTAACTCACATAATGAATAATGATTTCATTTTAAAAAAATCTTCAATTGAACTCAGCAGCAAATGGAAACCAGTTTTGTCTTATGTGGGCACCAAATATTACATGAATATAAGATAATCATGTAGAAAGTTATCTAACAATAATAAGCAGAACTATTCCTAAAGCTGATTTTTTTTCTTTCAAAATCCATAAAATTCTACCTAAAGAATTTGTAGGACTTATTTGTTGTAAGTCAAACTCTAATGAATTACTTAATGACAAAATGTCCTCTCTCTTTCATCTTTCTGCAGCTAGGTGTCTTAAGAACAAATACCTAAACTAAACTGACCCGATTTAGGCAGCTTACAGCTACTTGATTTAATTGCATTACATGTCTATAAGTAGGGAGCAATTTACTCTGAAGTGGTACTTATGCATTATTCCTCTAGCTTCTCAGCAGCACTTCTGCTAAATTCCCACCATCTAATGTATTCTGCATTTGTACCATAAGTACAAATAGCTGAATGTGTATTAACGTTTTAATTATGTTGTTGTACTCTGTGGAAGATGAATCCAGTATGGACACAGACTTTTATTCCTTTTAACTATGAAAAACACTTTTCTATCCATCCTATGCATTAATCAGTCTACACAAACCCAGGAAGAGAAAATTTGCCCAATTCCCTAAATTATGAGATCTCTTAGCATTATCTCTGTAATAATGTCAACATTTAATAAGCACTAACAAGAAAGAAAGTACTTTCATTTAATTAAAGTCATATATCACTCTTAATAATTAGTAATAATTATGGTGAATGGCTAGCCAAGGAAAGATCTTTAAAAAAAAAATCCTGAATAAAATGTAAACTTGCCTTTCAAAAGTCCAAAATAAACTCTTGGGAATCTAGAAAAAGCACTGTGCATAACTTTAAGTATGATATAATTTATGTAATGAAATAAATCTACACTGTTAAAATATTTAGTGGAACTGAGAATAATGAGTTGAGATAGGATTAGTTTAATTAGTTTACTGAAATGGAGTTCTCATAGTGGCTAAGTGTGATATATTGGCTTTTGTCACTTGAAATTAAAAAAAAGGTAATTAGTCCCTACTCAAATATATTGTTTTCTTAAAATAGGCAGAGTTATACTTCATATAATCCAAGGTGAACCTTCTATTGATACAGAACATTTTATGGCACATAAAGTTACCCTCATCACAAAATCTATAAATCTAAGAAACCCAAAGAAACCTCAGTAACTCAAGCCCTATAAATGCATTTCAAAGCTGTTCTTTTAAATGCAAACTTATCAACTCTCCATCATTTGCAAACCAGAAACTCACAGTGTGTTATTTTTGCACTTTACATAAAGTAGGAGTAATGATTTGCTCTACTGTGCTTATTAATTTACATACATTATATATCTTAGCTTCTCAGAGGTCCAGACAGGTTTTGAGCCATATCCATCTTTCAAAGCCTCAAGATATAATCATCAAAAATAAGAAAAATGAAGACATAGAAGATAAAAGTGGGCACAAAAATATAATACTTGTTTAATTTGTTTTTAACTTAACCAGTGATTTTCTGGCTTTTGTTTGTACAATTCAATTCAATTCAATGAACATTTATTAAGCACCTACTCTGTGTCAGACACTGGGCTAAGTGCTGGGAATACCAATAAGAAAAAGAAAGACAGTCCCTCCCCTCAAGGAGCTTACAATCTAATGAGGGAAGACAACACACAAAAAGCAGCTGAAGTGTGTGTGTGTGTGTGTGTGTGTGTGTGTGTGTGTGTGTGTGTGTGTGTGTGTGAGAGAGAGAGAGAGAAACGGGGTACTCAGCACTGGAGCATGGTGTTCTGTGGTATTAAAACCAAGCAGAGATGCTGATGGAAAATTTTTGGAGAGTTACCCAAAAAGGTCTAATCTAAGGGAAGTTGAGAAGGTGTTGAGTATGAGAAACATAGGCATGGTAATGAGACTTCACCTGATCAAATGCACTGTCTTTGAGGGAAAATCTAGCTTTTGTACAGTGTGATACATGATACATGATGAGACAATCCAAAGGATCTTGTGCCCTAGATGAACCCTGAGGGACTTTTAATCTGTTAAATTGAAGCACTTGAAATTTTGTGCTTTAGGATCTGGCCAAATGGCCCTCCTCTCCTTTGTACCCAGATCCCTCCTTTACTAGTTCTAGTTACAGTAGGGTGAAAAATATTGTCGACCTCACATTTTCTATGGCAGAATTTTGACAAATTGTTGAAAGACAGAATATTAGCCTCTCTAAAGTCGGCTCTGGCCCCTGTTGTATACAAAAGATAAAACATTTGAAAAGTCATGGCCTAGAAACTGCCCAACTTTAGAACAATGTCATGAGCCTAAAATATGGCAGTCATCTAAACCATATCACCCCAAAGGGTTATTCTCAAACTGTAACTTGAACTTAAAATGACCAAACTAAGAAAATGATGGGAAAGAGTATATGATTTGAAAAATGATTAGGTAAAAAAAAAATAGAAAGATTAAAAATCCATGTTCATTTTTAACTATTTTCCACCTGGCTATATACCTGCTAGACTTTACTTTCATATTTTAAATAATAATTTCTATAGTCATATATATCCAGATGTAAAATCTATGATCTGATGGTCATAATATTTTCCTTTTAGCAGGGAGGGAGAGAAAGAAGAGACAGCCAATGCCCAGATTTCCATGATAGTAGGAATTTCTTTTACTAAGGAAAAAAAATATTATGTCTGAAGAATGGCTCTCTGGTTGTTTTTACACTCTGAATTCTTCTAAGGAAAACAAAAACCTGAGATTAAAAAATCTGACTATTTCCAAATATCTGGAATTTTGTCATTACGGAGATGGAATAGCAAGACGTATCAGCAACCAGAACATGATTGCATATGTTGACATGGACTTTGAAGAATACATACATTTTGGAGATGATTTAAAGTCCCTACCATCAACATTTCACAAATGATCTTCATAAATTTTAGGACTTGATTCCATACTGGATCAACCCCAACTATCTCAGTGGAACTCTGGGTTTTAAAAGATTGAAGATTTTATTGCTACTTATAGGTCAAACCTTAAGTTAAGATCCTGTTTCACTCTGTTATTACAATATGTAGATTGCCTTTCTCTTACCCCTACATACCCCCTTCTTGCCATGAATGAAAAATAAAAACCACCACAATAAAAGTCTATTCTGAACTGGATGGACATTTGTAGCCTAGTAACCCCACTCATCTCTAAGTCTGGGTCTTGATCTCTCCTTGAGAGGAGTGCAAGAAAACCTGCAATAATGAATTCCATTTAGCAGCCTAGACTCCAATAAATCCTAGAGTATCAGATGGAAGCAAATGGGTTGTAGCAACTCTACAAGAAGCATGAGGGAAAATTGTGAATCATGTAGGGATTGGTACTGGAAAATTAAAAATAAGCCTGAGTAGCAAGGCTATAGTGGTAGAAATGGTTAAAAACCAAAGACCACTGGAGACAGACACATCAATGGGAAAAGGAACATGTCTAGCTCCTTTGTGGTGAACATCCTCCTTCCCTGCTATCCTCAACCAAAATGCCTCACTTAGCCCAGACTGCCCTTAGTCAAGTGCTTACAATGCTAAATGAGTGTGGCAAAAATTATGCATCAGTAAGGGGGCAAAAGACAGATGATGGCTTGAGAGTGAAATTTCATATGGGTTATCAGCCAAATCCTAGGCCTTAGAGAATGCCAGCCATAAAAAGAATGGAGGGACAGCTGCCACGGCTGGCAACTCACTCCATCTCAAAGAGTCTCAGGTGAACCCTGGTATTTCCTTTGGGGTTGGGTGGCAAATATATTTTCCCCCTTCCCTACCCCAGAAGACTACTTACTTCCAAATCAATATAGTGGAAATTGATAAGAGACAGACAATAATCTCATCCCTACACTATTTCCACTCTGGGCTTCACTATCTTTCACTTACCATACGGTAATATGGTTATATTAACCTTAGCATGCTGCCAAGACACAACATTTTATAGCATATAAAAAGTTAGCTTTAGAAATGGAAAGGAATAAGTTCAAATCTTTCCTCTGATACTACCTACTGACTGTGACCATGGCTAAGTAACATAATCAAGTAACACAAATTTATTATGTACTTAACATACGACAAGCACTACGCTAAGTGCTTGGGATACATATATAAAAGCAAACCAATCTCTGCCTCTAAGGACTGTACATTCTTTTTTTTTTGAAAAAATAACTTTTTCTCTTATTTTTATATCACCTGTGTAACACACTGTATCCCTCTCCTACCCACTCCCAGAGAAGCATCTCTTAAAATAAAGACGAAAATAGAAGAAGAAAAAAACAGATCAGCAAAACAGGGATAGTGAAAAAGTCTGACATAATAAGTCGTTTCCCACACTCATCCGTCCGCATATCGGCAAAGAAGCAGGGGGAGCTGTAGTCTCCAAACTCTTTTTCGGGGCAGGTTAATTATTATAATTTCATTGTATTCTGTTTTGATTGTTTCGTTGTTGTTGCCTTTTCTACTTACACTTCCATAATCATTTTGGATGCTATTTTCCTGATTTTGCTTACTTTACTCTGTGGCAGTTCATATAAGTCTTTCCATGATTCCTTGTATTCACCATATTCATTCATCATCATTCACTTTTTTACAGCACAGTAACATTCCATTACACTCATGTACTACAAGTTTTTCAGCCATTCCCCAATGGCCAGGCATGTACTATGCTTCCATTTCCTTGTGCCACAAAAAAGAAACACATTCTAATAAGGAAGATAAGCAGATATGTGAAAATTTACATTATTTATGTACATATACATATATACATAAAGTAAATACAAGCTATGTGTGGTATATATATGTGTGTAAGTATAACCATTCATATATATACATAAATTTTGAAAATATATGCACATACATATCACATGAATATAAATTTTAAGAGGGAATACAAACTATAAGGAGCATATGGAGGAAGATGCTATCTGTATCCAGGAAAAAACTGATAAATAGAACTATGTATAGAATGATTTTATATATGTGTGTGTGGCACACACACATATTTGTGTTTAATAGTAGCCATCTCTAGAGCAGGGGTGGGGAGAGTAAAGAAAAAAACAAAAAAAATATATAATAACTAAATTATATATTTAAAAGAAATAGCTAATTGTACACAATAGATTTGCAGTTTCAAGTGCAATCTTTTTTTCCAAAATTATATTATGTTATGGAAATGCTTGTTTTATTCCGTAAATTAAAAATGAAACACATTTTTTTTTTTAAAGAGGGAATCCATTAACATATGGAGAGGGGTAGGATGGAAAAAGGCTTCATGTAGATTATGGCATTTGAGTTGAGTCCAAAAAGAAACCAGAGATTCTAAAAGGCTGAGATGAAGAAGAAGAGAATTCAGGCATGGGGGACAGCCAGTGCAAAGACAAAGAAATGGGAAATGCAATATTATTTTTTGAAATAGGAAGTGGGCCATTACAGCTAGATGGCAGACTGTGTAGAGCAAAGCATTTTTTTTTTTGTAAGATGCTTGGAAAAGGTATCAAAGAGCCAGGTTGCGAAAATATTTAAGTATCAGAAAAATTTATATTTGACCTTAGTAACAATAGGGAGGCATTAGAGTTGATTTTGCACATGTCTGACATGATCAGACATGTGCTTTAGGAAAATCACTTTGGTTCTTTGAAGAATGGACCACACTGATTATAGACAAAGCAGGGAGCTCAATTAAGAGGCTATTACACCTGGCAAGGTGAAAGGTGATGAGGGCCTAAACTAAGGTGGTATCTGTGTAAATAGAAAGTTGGGATGCATGTGGGAGGTACTGTGGGGGTAGAAATGGTAGGGTTTGGCAAATGAATGGATATATATGGTGAGTGAGAGTAAGGAGTTTAAAAATGACTCAAAGGGAAGTGGAAGTAACCAATAATAATTGGGAGGTTCAGAGGGAGGGGTGAGTTTTGGGGTAAAGATAATGAGCTCTGTTTTGGACATGTTGAGTTAGAGAGGTCTAATTATGTAGGATATCCATCTCAAATGTAAAATGGAGATAACACCTATTCTACCTACTTTATAGGGTTGTTTTGGGGTTTAAACGAATTAATGTATACATTGAAAACCTTAAAATACTATTTAAGTGTTAGTTACTTGTTACCACGGAAAACCTACCATATGACACTTACCATAAACATGAAAGCAATGTTCTTCAGCCTTTTATCTTTTAACTGCTTTAAAGTGGTCATAGCTAAGAATGAAACAGACTATAGTAATCTTTTACTTCTATTCTACAGCGTACATTCTGGAGAAAGAGGTGATCATCACAGACTCACAAATGGATTAATAGGATCACAGAATACTAGAAAAGAAAGGAAATTTTGATGTCATGAAGTTCAGTCCCTTCATTTTAGAGATGAGAAAATTGAGGTCTAAGAGGTGATTTGTCCATCACATGCCACCTCCCATAGATTTTCTACTGCATAACAGTGGGCCTCTAACTAATTTATTTCTTAAGTACTCTTGAGTTTGAAACACAATGTGAAAAAAAAACTGATTTACTCCATCCAAAAGCTAAAATCTTAAAAAACAACCAAATCATTAACATGACTGTTACCAAACTTTTAAAAGTATGTGAATTATATTGATTTGTTAAGAAGGCAAACCATTCTTGACTGCCTCCAAATAGGTTTGTGAGGTTCATTCAGACCACAGATACACATCTTCAGCACTCAATTAAATGTATCAATATGTTTTAGCGTCATACAGACCCACAAGCCACTTGTGCTAATTTTAAGCAATTAAAACGCTCTCCTTCAAGCAATTTCTGTTATCGTGAAAGAAAAGTCAAGAATCTATTTAACATCTCAAATGGCATAAGGAGGCAATTCCCAGGACTCTTAAATTTCCTTCCTTTAGATATTTATTAAATGAAAAAAAAGGAAAAAAAAGAAATCAAAACCACAGAATTCGTTTGCAATCCTCATGGACCATAACAGTCAACTACATGAAGTCAGGAACTCTTTTCCTCTTCTACATAGGTCACATAGTGAAAGACCTAGGATCTACTTTATAAGACACAGCCCAGTGAATATTTGTTGAATTAATGGATAGCCATCAAATAATAAGCACAATACTTATATTCATTTGTATTTCATTGAGATAGCACGTTTTTGTATTTCAGCAAACATTTATTTAATTCACTTCCATTCAACAAACAAACACTGGGGATTACTCTGGAAGATTTTACTATGATAACAAATACTCAAATTCCTATCTCCCAAACTTGTCATTTATTGAGTGATTTTTCTCCAAATGAACATGCTAAGATAGGTAGGTAGATCAAGTGTTACCATCAGACTAAAGCTAAGAGAGGCTGTGATTTGTCATGGTTACACCATAGGAACCAGAGCTTGAACTTGAATCCAGGTTCTTCCAATTCCAAGTGCTCTTTGGAACTATATCACTCTAACCAAGCACTAAGAATTAAAAATAGCTTTTTCTGTAAGGAGGACACTGTCCACAAGGAAAGTTAAGGCAACTTTTTTGTTTTTTTTTGTTTTGTTTTGTCTTGTTTTCTCATCTGGATCACTTCCAGTATGAAATATACTAATGTACCATTGTCTGGTATTTCAAAGCACTTCATAACCTGCTTCAGCCCCTCCCCTACTTTCCAATCTTCTTCCATCTTACCCTCTCCCATGTATCCTGAAATCTAGTAAAACTGATTTCTTTGCTGTTTCTTACCTAAGAAACACTATTTCCTGATTACAGGCAGGGTTTTTTTTTTGGCTGTCATCCATGCTAGGAAGCTCTTCTTTATTTCTGTCTCCTATCTTCCTTGGTTTCCTTTAAGTCCAAGCTAAAATCCCACCTTCTACAGGAAGCCTTTCCCAATTGCCCTAAACTCTAGTGCTTTCTCTTGATTCCTTATCTTTGATTTATCCTGCATGTACTTTGTTTCTACATTTATTACATACATGTTGTCTCTCCCTTTAGACTGGCAGCTGTCCAAGAGTAGGGACTGTTTTTTGTTTTTCTTTGTATCTCTAGTGCTTAGCACAGTGCCTGGCACATAAATGCTTACCGATTGGCTGGATCTGTCATTTCATGAGAACAGGGAACTTCTGGTGAGGAAATTCCTTTTTTTGCAGTGCAGATCTGCAACTGTTCTGAAAATTATTGTCTTATAGAGTTGCCTAGGGCACCAAGAGGTTAAATGATTTTTCCAGGGGTCATGTGTCTGAATGTGGAAACTTGAACTCAAGTCTTCCAGACTGTAAGTCTGGCTTTCAATCTAATCACATGGCCTCTGAAGACAGACAGGCAAGAAACAAAGAGAAAAGGAAGTTCCTGGTAGCAATGTAGAAACCATCCAGAAGCATTATCATCTGCATGTCTAAAGCCAACCAATAAATATTACATGCAAGGCATTATGTGGGATACAAAGCATAAAATCAAATTTAACCTTTACTCAATGATTTTATTTTTAACTTGAAAAGCTCTTTGAGGAGGTAGTTGTGGTGTGGGACATGAGGGAAGGTTTCCCAGAAGGCTAAGTCCAGGATCAGGCTCTGTCTCGTTGACTGCCCCAAAACGTAAAACTCCTTTCTTTGGAGGTTGGAGAAAAAGGTAGAAGAAAAAAAAGGGCTCAAGGCTCAGAGTGATAAGAGCTTCCATTCAACACGTAGGCCCTTCCAACATTATACTCCTCAGCAGCGTTCAGCCTAAGCTCCCGACTCTGTGCAGGGTACATTTCACAAGCCTTAGACATACAAAGGTTCAGGCCCCAAAGATGTCATCAAGCAGACAGTAAGGGGAGAGCTATGTAGTGCTCCAGCATGTGCTCCAAGAATGACAGTTTTTAATGGCTTTAGGCCTGAATGGCTAGTGTTTCACCTGGGAAGAAGGATCCTGCCTCTATTGATGCTATTCTTTGTTATTACAGGAATCTGAAAGCTGGCTTAATTATATGTGCACCTTAGAAGCATCTTCCTTTGCTGCATGAACTGTGAAAACAGAATGCACTGGCGATCTTTAAATGACCCAGAAACCAAGATAATTATAGTTCTAATTAATTACATAACATGACATCCCCTGGTGATTATCTAAAGGTCTCATACAAGAACCATGAAGGTTGGAAAATATGAATTTGGGAATTTATCATAGGAGCAGCACTGCCTGGAGCCCTCACCAAGCCCTAATCTCATTTCTACCATGCCTGACCTCAGGCAAAATCATTTAACCTTTCTTTATCACCTATGCTCATCTGTAAAATGGGGATATGAGTTTTTACTTACCCCAAAGGGATTCTGGGTTGATCCATTTATTAATCATCTGAAACTTCAGAATTTAATATAAAATAAACCCTAGAAAGTTTAATAATGAGTTACTCAGAACATTTTAAAAAACATTAAAAGGAAATAAAAATAGTAAATATCGAAATTGAACACTCACTATTGAGTGGAATTCAGTGTTAGGGAGGTCAGTCATATTTCATCTAAAAGGGTATAATTTGTTGCATTGTTATATAAATCTTAAGACTGCTATTTATTTGCTGATAGAAGCAACAGAAGAGATAGAGAGTTGTTGGTGGAGACAGAAGGAAGATCTGAGTTCAAATCCTGATTATCACATCAACAAGCTGTTGTGACCTGGGCAAGTCATAAATGCTTAGTGCTCCAAAGCACCTAAGGCTAAATTGCAGAGAAGATGCTAAGAGAATGCAAGAGAACTTGCCCTTGTGGAAAGAGTTTCCTCATTTGAAAGTTCTCTACACCACTGAAATCATAGGTTCAATCCCTCTCCCTAGTCTACACATGATGTTATATGTCTCTCAATCCTAGAATACCACAGTCTCTAAAGAATCAAAATTACTGGCTATCTGAAGGACAATAAAAAGATACAATAGGCATACATACAAGTAAGCATATATAACCAACAACCTGCATGAAAAAAAGTGTTAAACAATACTACTAAAGAGATGTATGACTGGAAAAGGATATAGACCAGTGACGTATGAGATGAACAGTTCCTATGCTACAATAACAACCCTACAATATTAAAAGACTTAGGGGAAAATACCATTGTGCTCAGTGGACTCTCTATGGAGTGTTTATGGGACTCCCTATGGAGTGTCTTGTCCAAATGGATAAGAGTCACTCAGGATGAGAAGGTGGGGATCTGTTCCATAGGAGGGGTTGCATCAATGAGATCACAGATCCAGTGAAGTATACTGATAATAATGTGCCTCTTCCTCCACTGAAGGCCTATTCTGAGGCCTCACTGGGGTGGAGAGGAAGCCCTAGTTTCCAGAAGGCTATGACAGGGGACCAAAGATCCTGGCAGATCATGCTAAGGAGTCCCTCTGACTTAATGAAAACGGTTTATTGCTCATGGATTGGCCTAGCTGAATCTGCAGTATTTTATCACCGGACTGTCTATAGGATAATGGAGCTTTTTAACCACAAAACTGTCTATGACCATCTACTAAATGTAAAGGGAATTGTAACTCGAATAAAGAGTGTACCCCACCTTGTTGGAATTACAGATCCTCAAAATATTTAAATGCTGAAGTTTGTCTTTCATGACCCCATGTCAGATGTGAGTAAGTCAGTCAAGAAACATTTTATTAAATATCTACATGCCGGACACTGTGCTAAGCACTAAAGCCCCCATTCTCCAAGAGCTCAGAATCTAATGCGAGGTGACAATATGCACTGTTATAACAAACAACTGTACAAACAATCTACATACAGGAGAAACAGGAAATAATTATCAGAAAAAAGACACTAGAATTAAGAGTGACTGAGAAAGCTTCCTGTAGAAGTTAATGAAAGGTGAGCAGCATGTCTTGTTATTGTAATCATCATCATTATTACAAATAGCCCAGTGCAATATCCATTCCCAATGAATGTTATTCTTCCCTTCTCCTCCCCAAAGCCAATCAACTCATTTTACTTCCTCTAATATTTCTTACAAAATCTGTCCCCTCCTTTCTAGCCCACTGTTTCCACCCTACAACAGGACTATAATGCCTAAATGACTGTAGTGACTTCTTAAATGGTTTTTCTGGCTCAAGTCTGTTTTCTACTAGTTTCTTCTTCACAATGTGACAGCATTAATCTTCTAAATGTACAGATCTGATGTTGACTATCTACTCAATGTCCTTTGTAGCTTCCTATTGCTTATCATATACAATCCAAATTCCTTACTCTGGCATTCAAGGCCTTCCCTAATCTAGTACTTTGCTATATTATCAGTATTATCTCACATTCCCCTACATAAACTCTACACTATAGGTCAACTGGAGTACTTTCTCTCCTGTGCACATAGCCATTGTTTCTGCCTAAATATCTCTGTTCATACTTTTCCCCATACTTAGACTATCCTATTGCTCTACCACTCCATCAATTGATATCCTACTTATCCTTGAAGAACTAGATGAAATGGAACCTTCTCCATGAAATCCTCCATGATTTCCCCAGTTGGAAATTATCTTTTCTTTCTCAAACGTTGCATAGTACTTTTTACTTCTCTTATGCACTTATCAATTGCTATATTATGCTATAGTTATGTATATGTTACAGGGTGACAGAAGGGATAGAGAGCCATCCTTGGAATCACAAAAACATGCATTCAAGTGCAGCCTTTGCTATATACTGGCTACATGACCCTAGGTAAATTATTTGATCTCTAATCACCACCAGGAAACTCTTGAAGACTATATGTTGCCAAAGAGTTACAGATCAACATCGGTAGGGGGAATTTCCTCACTTGGAGTTTTCCATTATCAATGAAATAAAAAAAAAAGTGTGAACAGTATCTCCATACCAGACTGTAAGTTTTATGCCAACAGGAACAGTGTCTTACTTACCTTTGTATCATTCCTAGTGCAGTATGGTGCTCTAAACACAGGAGACACTAACATTTTAGCTAAATGTAATTTATCTGGTGAGTGAGTCTTTTACAGAGAGCTCCTCACATAATAAAGACATGTAAAAGACAGACATAACCTGTAAAGCAGTTTTTTGAAATGAACAAAGTTATAATAAAAAAAAAATGCTGGCTTGGGAGTCATGAGTAGCGGATTCCAGTCCGGCTCTGCTACTAGCTTGACATTCTGTCTCTGTGTGAACCCTAGAAAGTCAGTTAAACTCCCTGACCTTTAGTTCTTTCATCTATAAAATGAAAGGTTTGGAAAAGATGATCCAAAGATCATTTTCAACTCTAAGTGTATGTGATCAATTACAGTACTATGAACTTCCATTATATTAAACTTTAATTTCTCCTAGGATGATAATGCTTTACTTCTAAGATTCCCATTCCTGGTTTCCCCTCTCCCCATCCCTCCCCTTCTAATACCCAACAATATTCAGGTATAAAGGTAAATATTTCAGCATAATGTTTCTGTCACCCAAATAAATCTGTCCCTGAGTTACATGAGTTAAAATTACCCCGCACCAACTTTACCCTTTTTTATGTTGTAATAAATTCTCACTCCAAGGCTTTTTTAATATAGTACCAAACACCAGGCTTCAGGGAGAAAAATTCAGTTGTAGGAAATTCCTCTTGAATTCAGTTCCCTTTGAAATAGGGAAGGGAAGAGTTGTTGTTATTGTTATTTTTGTTGTTCAGTTGTGTCCAACTCTTTGTGACCTAATTTAGTTGTTTTGGGTTTTTTTTGTTTATTTGTTTTTTAAGCAATGATACTGGAGTGGTTTGCCATTTCCTTCTCCAGCTCATTTTATAGATGAGGAAACAGAGGCAAACAGGTTTAAATGCCTTGTCAAAGGTCACAAAGCTAGTATGTGCCTGAGGTCAAATTTGAACTCAGGACTTTCTGATTCTAGAGTTGGCACCCTATCCATTGTGCCACCCAGCTGCCCTTTGGATGGGAAGGTAGTATTTATATAGCATCTACTATGTACCAGGAGGCACTGTGTTTAAGTGCTTTACAAATATTAGTTCATTTGATTTTCACAACAACCTTGGGAGGTAGGTGCTACTATTATCTCCATTTTATAGTTGAGGACACTGAGGCAAACAGAACTTTAGCGACTTGCCCACCACCATACACCTACTAGTGTCTGAGGCTGGATTTTAGCTCAGGCCTTCCTGACTCCAGACCCAGTGCTCTATCCACTGTGCCCTCTATCTACCTCATTTAGCCAATGGTTTATTTAGTATGACATAGTCATCAAAACATCCACATATCTGATTTGTGCCTTCTTTCTGGATGTTGTATAGATTCTGCCATCTAAAGAAAAAAGAAGTTGCGAAAAAGGAGAGTATATAAAGAAAAGGAGCATGGGAGAAATAGACACTATGGATTTCTTGTACTATGAACAGCACTAACTTAAAAATGGCTTCCTGCCCCACTCCAACAATGAAGGACAATGTTGGTAACCATTCCTTTCATTTCTATGCTGCATCAACTTGCTAGAAAGTAAATATCCTAATCTTAGGACATGATGACTGAGTTTATGATGCCACTGATAAGTATGTTACTTGGGCAAAAGGCCTTTTTTAAATTTTCTTAACAGAGTATAGTGGGCTCTAGAGGAGCATGCCACCTACAACACACTCTAGATGGTCTGAACCAGATTAAGATGTAATAGGGAAACATTCAACAGAGTAAATAAAATTATAATAAAGCATAGATAATTTTAATATGTGGTTTTCTGAGTCAATATGCACCTGCAGGGATTCTCATGTATGGTTTAGTGGTTGCCCTTTCTATTTGAATTTCACACCACTGCTCCAGTCTGGTGGATAAGTCTGGGCTACATTTTATAAAATGGAAAGTCATCTGACCAGAAGAAAATGGCATAGAAACGACATACAAACCTTAACATTACTTCAAAGATTACAGACTTAAAGCTAGAAGGACCACTAGGAATTACCTATTCTAATTTCCTCATCTTGCAAATAAGAGAACTTTATGTCATTTAATACTCATGACAACCTCGAGGTGAGTGCCATCACTAACCCCATTTTACAGATGAACAACTCAAGGTTCAGAGAAATTGTGACTTGCTCAAAATTACCCATGTGTTAAGTAGCGGAGTTTGGGAATCGTTCCTGCAAAAGAGAGTCATCTGCAATCTTCCAAGTCTGCTTATTCCCAGGATGACTTTGGGTTATAGTTGTACTGTACTGACCATTCCATGAAGGAGGCGGCAACATCCAAATACATGCCCGTATTTGTGTCTGCCTCTCTATATTTGTCTGGGAAAGATACTTTTTTTATACTGTTAGCTTTATAGTTCATATCTGTGACTGAGATATCATTTATGACAATTCCCATCTGCTAAGCTTCAAACGTGATATAGTTTTACTGCAAAGGAATATGACTATGGGTTCAAAATCTTAAGCAGGTAGTTGGAGAGAATGTGCATTAACCTAAAATGAGACCTTAAATGGACCTAAGCCTGCTTAAATATGTAGATTCCCTCGACCTAGGATGATTTAAGACAGGGCCAAAATAGTATGGCAAAAGAACACCCAGACCACTATAACATGGTACAAACCCTCCCTGCTGCCAGCTCCAGTAGGACCCCATTTCTTATTCCAAGCAGGCAGGCAGAAAGCCCCACTCCTCTGTCATTCTCTGACAGTTATAGACTAGATCTGCACTTTACTAAAGATTAAGGTTTGCCTAGGCACTCTCTTTTGGCCATCTCCTGTTCACAGTCCGGCATTTATTACAAAGGAACTAGAGATTAATGCCATCCATTCTGCTGGGGGAGACTGCTACATCACTTAATGGGGCCACATAACCAAAAAAATGTAAAACAATGTGGAGTGGGCATTCAGGGCTGGAATGCCCAACATTATACTTGGTCATTCTGTCTTTCCAGGGCCTTCCTAGACCTACCTTTCAGGCCTGATGTTTTCAGTTTTCACTTTCAGGCCACTTTTATACATAATACAACAAAAATATGGAATTTAATTCTCTAAGCAGGAATGCAATCTGGTTTATTTTTACTAGTATTTTATGCTGACTTTGTGAAGAGGAAAACATTGTAAGGCAGTAGAGATGGGGATAGCAGGAGAAAAAGAAGAAAGAGCTAAGGATGTTGTGAAGAAGAAAGCCTCAGTAATTATCTCCAAGGACCTAAATTGAACTAGATCCCACAACATGCTCTCCTGAGGACCTGAAGTCTTACATAACCCCCAAAGTGATCCAGCTCCTTATTTTCTTAGAGAAGAGAGGATTCTCTGTTATTCGGTAGGCATTTGCTTCCTGTGGGACATATGTTCTGCTCATAATAGTCTCTGGTTCTAACCTGAGTCTTGAAATCATATATTTGGGGGGCAGCTGGGTGATGCAGTGGATAGAGAACCGGTCCAGGATTCAGGTGGACCTGAGTTCAAATCTGGCCTCAGACACATAACACTGGGCAAGTCACTTAACCCCACTGCCTAGCCCCCCCCCCAAAAAAAATCATACATTTGGGAATAATAGGCAGACAAACCAGGATTTCTCTACAATACATTGGTAATACCTGGCTTGGGAGAAGTGGAGGGGATGAAGGGAGAGACAAGTGAACCCAACCAACCTTTATCAACAAGGAAAAGTAAGGAAACCTCTGTCTGGATCTGGATTTGAGAACACTGCTGTGTACTTTAAGGGACTTGTTCAACAGCATTCAATACACTGGGTATTCCTGTGATGGGATGAAAGTAAAAGCTACCTTTTCTCTCTGAGGATGTTCCATCCTTATTTGAGTGGGCAAATATAAATGAAGAAAATATGAATTTGACAATGAATGAGTGACAAAGCAAAAATCTACTAAGGTACAAACTATGAGTGACTTGATCTTGTAAGGTGGAACACAGAGGAATGGAGGAGTTTGGGTATGGCAAATAGTCATTGTCAGGGAAGGCTTTTCATGGTCCATAAGTTTGGAGTCAGGTCTTGAAAGAAGCCAGCCTGGGGAGAATATTTTGGGCAGAAAATGATTCTGGCAAGATGGTCAGAGTGTGCAAGGAATGAGTATGGGGCAACAAGGCTGTTCACTTGACAGTCTCTCTTTATCATGCAATAACCTAGTGAAGAATTCTGAGGGAAAAGTCACTTACAACTCAGCATTTTCAATGAGAAGAGAACGAAAAGGGAGCCATGATACAGTGAGATCTGTCCCAGTAAAATACCTTTAGTACTGATGCAGAAATCTCTCATTTTTGCTTCACATTTGGGGTCAAAACATATTAGTATTCTATTCAACAATGCTGTAGTCACCATTTTCCTCCATTTCTTTTTGACCTCAAGCCTTTTATACATAAATGTCAGGGCTCTTTACAATTAATCATGTCTACCACAGACTAATTGTGGACAACAAGTAGAGCAATTAACCAAAATTTGTTTCAAATATGCATGAGTATTCCAATCGCATTCATATTCAAAAATGTCAGTTACCTAAACATGAAAATTGACCACTTTCTCTCTCCTACTCACTCAATTCCCTTTCAAATTCAATGTACACTAGCAAGCTAATCAGATCACAGCTGGTGCCACCAGTACCTATAGTCTGTTAATGAGAAAATGGTATCCTGATATGAACCCAGTATGGAAGCACATTTGAAAATATCAAGCATGCCCTTTAGAGAGTTATAAAAAAAAATGGGAACTTATCGAAAATGATATGAATGAAGATGCCTTTGAATGATAGATACAGTAATTCCCAGCATGTGTAATGTGAGTCTCAGGTATGTTGGAATCACATACTACAGGCTCCTTCTCTCCATTCCCAGACCACCGAAAAAAGAGAGTGCATTTCTCAAATATCATTAAACCACATAATTATAGCTACAGTAGCCACACTAGGCTATTTATACATAGAAATCTGAAGGGACTACACTTGACAATGTTATTTTTATTTATTTATTTTCCATATTACATGTTACCAAATAACAACAACAACAACAACAACGAAAATAACTTCTGGGCAGTTGTGTGTTTTTTAATTTTTTTTTTCCTAATCAGGCCCCAAGGCAAATATTTCCCAAGCCTCACAGGAATAAACTAGTTTCACTTCAAACAATTGTTACAGTTTGAATCCAATTGACTCTAGACAAAAGTATTGAGATAATCAGCATATTAAAGCCAACACTATAACCATATGTTAATTATGTAAATGATTCATTTTAATCAGCTAGAACCATGTAAAGAGTTACTAGGAATGCAAATGCAGGGAGTTATTAAAAATCTCATTATTATTCATCTTGGTTCCATGCAAGAACGTATCCATCCAAACAGATGAATTAATAGTTAGATGAAAGATGAAAGAGCTGGAGGGGAAGTCTGTGGGACACCATCTGTCTGGCTTTGTATCCCTCTCAGGCCTCCACGACATGGCAAAGGCTGCAGAATTTATGGCGAGGGCTAATACTGGGGCTCTAGGCTTCCTGATTTTTGGTCAAGTCTTCTTAAAAACCTGCTGCCACAGCAGCAATTAGATAGATGAAGCTTTCATTGGGGGTGGGGGTGGGGTGGAGGAAGGGGAACAGGGATAGCTATTAGGTAGATTAGCATTTATTTCCTGATTCTTTTTAAAAAGAAGAAAGTTTGCTGCAAAGAGTGTTGAACATGGAACCAAACACATGTTTTTGAATCATGCCTCAGACACATTAGTTTTCTGACTGAGAAAGTCACAAACTCTAAGCCTCGATTTCCTCTCTGTAAAATGGGGATAGCATTAGCACCCATCCCTTAGGATTATTGCAAGGATCAAATGAGATAAAGATTGTAAAATGTTTTGCAAACCTTATAAACACAAAATAAGCATTAGTTGCTATAGCTATTCTTTTTTATTCTTGTTTTTATTTAAAGAAAGTAAAGGCAGGACATTAGGCAGATTAAGTCTTTAAGAAAGCGGTTTGCTAAATTCTTCTGTGTTATGAACCCTTTTGGTGGACTCTCCGAATGGAATGGGACTTGGTGTATTTGTTTGTTACAACATAAGATCCTATCAGAGGGGTGGGAGAGTTGCTGGGATACCACTGTGAAGTGAAAAAAAATCATCAATAAAACATTTGAAGAGGAAAAAAATAGACTCATTATCTTGAAAGTTTGACATTCCTTACAGGTTTGTTCATAAGAGGAGAATATAATGAATTAAAATCAGGAAGGAAGGAAACAAGCATTTATTAAGTGCCTACTGTGTGCCAAGCATCGTGCCAAGTGCTTTACATATCTCTTTGATCTTCACAACCACCCAGGGAAGAAGGTGCTATTATTATTCCCACTTTGTAGTTGAAGAAACTGAGGCAGACAGAGGTTAAGTTACTTGGCCAGGGTCAAACAGCTAGAGAGTTTGAATTTGAATTTCAACTCAAGTCTTCCTAATTCTGGGTCCAGCACTCTCTCCATTTTACAACTCAGATACCTCTAAATATCAGATGGTAGAGAATGTAAGCTCGTTGAAGACAAGGCCCATGCAATTTTCATGTGTACATCCATAGCACATAACACAAAGCCTTTGACAATGCAAGCTCTTAATAAATATTTTTTGGATTGACCAGTGTTGTTGATTACATAGGGTATTAAGAGTTTAGTTAATTAGTATTAAGAGAACTAGAGTCAGGAAACCTGGATTCTGTCCTGGTCCTGCCCCAAATGAATTGTGTGACCTTAAACAAGACACCTTACCTGCCTGTGCTTCAGGTGTCTTATCTTGAAAATAAAGACATCCTTTGGACTAACTGATTCCGAAGATTCCTTCTATGAAGCTATGAATCTATAGTTTAAAATACCTTTAGAAGGAGTGTTAGCAGCTACATTAATAGTATCTCCAGAAAGGTTCCTCATCAGCCTTTAGGTAACATGAGGTACAGAATTCCTTGGAATAGGAAAAGACCATAGGGGCAGGGAAATGAGAAGAGACATTAAGTTCCCTACGGCTTATTGGCTGATGTGGGGAGTAGAGCAAGCACATGGAAAATTAAGCAACTCTGTGGAACAATTTCATTAAAAAAATAGTATTAAAACTAAAAGAACACTTTAGATGAAAGCCATGCAAATTATTTCAGACTATCAAGACCAGTGCAAGACAAAGTTCAGTGAAGCCTAAAGAAAATCAGGTTCCTGGCAGGCCTGAATTGTAATCAATGTTGAGATCATATCTCCTAGCACTCATGCTACACTGTTGACTACTGATCCAGAGAGTCATGAGATAGCTTGTCATTGCGAAACTGAAGAGTACAGAAAGGGTAGGGACCATGTTTGTAGGTTAAGCTATAGTGTTCAAAGAAGAAACACATCTCCTGGCTAGGCTTAAAAGGTATTACAACATGAAAACATGCTACAGTCAAGGAAGGAGCAGATCCCAAACTCGAAATACATCTGGCTGTATATAACAGACATATAAGGTATTCAAAACATTTGCTCCATAATGATTCCCAAGATTCTGTTTTACCAGTATGTATATGTTTCTGGATCTCTGTATTCAAACACACACACGCACACACATACACACACACACACAAATTGAGCGTTCCATTCTTGTTCTGTTTGGCTAGACCAGTGTATAGAGTTAGTATATTGCAAAGACCATAGTATTGGGAAATCAATGGTTCAAGCTTGGCTATTTTCCAGCTGTCTGTCATTTGGAAAATCACTTAACCTCCCTGAATGAATAAAAAAAAGAATTTAATAAGTGCTTTCTATTTACCAGGCACTGTGCTAAGTAATGGGGATACAAATACAAAAGTAGCCCCTGACCTCTAGAAGCTTGCATTTTTATTAGGGGAGGTAGCACATATAAAGCAGTGGTGGCCAAAGAAGGATGTATCCTCTGGAAAGTCACAAGGATGATAAATGGTACAATATGATATTTGAACAACACACCCTTTCTGGAAGCCTTGGGAGTGTTATCTGATTATGTTTTCTAAGTCAAGAGGGGAAAGGAATGAGGCAGCAGCAGAAAATGTCCATAATGAAAAACCATGACTGTGTCTCACCCCAACAACAGTAGAAGTAGCAACAGCAGTAGATGGACACTAATGCAGAAGCCTGGGTAAAGAATCACCTCACAGAGTTGTTAAAAGGCTCAAATGGCATATGTGTCTGTACGTATGCATTTATTCTATTGTACATATGTATATACATATATTTGCATATGTGTATATATATACACATTTACAGATTTATATTTATTATATTATGTGTATGTATGCATATATGTATGTATGTATATTTGCCTGGATGAAATGGAATATTTTAGACTGTCATGAAAGTAAGCAATGAAAAATGAAATGCGTAGCATAGTAGAGTGCACAGACTACAGGATTTGGACTGAAGTTTCATTCCTTACTCTTGTTACTAACACTCTATGTGATCCTGGGCAAGTGACTTCACCTTTCCAGGCCTGTTACATCATGCATAAAATCAAGGGTGTCAGATTCTATGGGCTCAAAAGTTTCTTCTGTTCCCAATTGATAAATGGTCAAAGGTTATGAACAGGCAGTTTTTAGATGAAGAAATTAAAGCCATCTATAGTCATATGAAAAATGCTATGGAAAAATCACTATTGATTAGAGAAATGCAAATTAAAACAACTCTGAAGTACCATCTCATACCTATCAGATTGGCTAACAGGACAGAAAAGGAAAATGATAAATGTTGGAGGGATGTGGGAAAATTGGAACACTAATGCATTGTTGGTGGAATTGTGAACCAATCCAACCATCCTGGAGAGCAATTTGGAACAATGCCCAAAGGGCTATATAAAACTATGCATACCCTTTGATCTAGCAATACCACTACTAGGTCTGTATTCCAAAGAGATCACTGAAAAGGGAAAAGGACCCACAAGTACAAAAATATTTATAGCAGCTCTTTTTGTGGTGGCCAAGAATTGGAAATTGAGGGGATGCTCATCAATTGGGGGATGGCTGAAGAAGTTGTAGCATATGAATGTAATGGAAAACTATTGTTCCATAAGAAATGACGAGCAAGCAAATTTCAGAAAAATCTGTAAAGACTTAACATTAATTGATGCTGAGTGAAGTGACCAGATTCAGGAGAACATTGTAAACAGTAACAGCAACATTGTGCAATGACCAACTTTGATAGACTTATCTTTTCTCAGCAATGCAATAATCTAAGATAATTCCAAAAGACTCATGATAGAAAATGCTGTCCAAATCCAGAGAAAGAACTATGGAGTCTGAATGCAGACTGAAGCATAGTATTCTCTCTCTCCCTCCCTCCCTCCCTCTCTCTCTCTCTCTCTCTCTCTCTCTCTCTCTCTCTCTCTCTCTTCCTTTCTCATGATTTTTCCCTTTTGTTCTGATTCTTCTTTCATGACATGACTAATGTGGAAATATGTTTAATATAATTGCACATGTATAGCCTATATCAGATTGTATACCATCTTGGGGAGGGGGGGAGAGGAAGGTAGGGGAAATTTAGAACTCAAAATCTTATAAAAGTGAATGTTGAAAATTAAAAATTAATTAATTAAAAATAAATTTTAAAAATGTTTCTTCTACTTTTAATCTAAATTTCTGTGAATACCTACTTTGGGACAGAATTATAAATCCCAATGATGGGACAAAGGTGCTTTGGAATTCTTCGGTGAAGAATAGGTGATTAGAGGGAAGGATTTGGGCAGTGGGGTGAGTATCTGGAAGATGAGGATATTGGAATACAGTTATCCTTTCCATACCACAACTTTCTCCATCATGGTTTTGATATATCATGAGTCTGCATAATAAATTAAATGGGAAGTTTTGGGAGTTTGGCAGAAGTGGCAGATGACATTCGAGGGCCATCAGAAGACACAGAAAAAAGTTTAGAAACTCAGACATGCATAAAATATATGTACACAACTCAAATTTTACAATAAAGTACTGTAAATACCTCATAAAAGAAAAAGAAAAAATTCAGACTTCTTCTCTGGTACAAAGGGAGGGCCAAAAATTTTACAAGGATTTTCCAGGCCATGGGGGTGCCGTGCCCCTAACTCCTGTGATGTCGAAGGGATAACCATATAAACTTCTACATGACCACAGGATGGTGGACTAGTCCCTGGCTCCTGATCTTTTTGGTGCTGCTAAGCCACATGGCTAATAAAGATTTTGTTGATGTACACTTAAGCCCAGAATTTTAATGGATCCAAAGGCCACAGACATGAGGATATGGTGTTATTATTATTTTTATATGTCCAATGTCTGCAGGGAAGCATGGGCATGGCTAAGTGTCCAGAGAACCAGCCTGAGGCTGTCTCGCTTTGAGCACAGCATGTCAGAGTGGAGAGAATTTTGAAATTAAAGTTAGTGAGATGTATGTTCAAACCCTGCATCATACACTTACTGGTTGAATGACCTTAGACAATTCAATTAACCTCTCAGCCTCAGTTTCCTTATTTGTCCAGTGAGTTGACATCTGTAGAGTTCTTCTTAAAGGCTTGCTGTGACAATCAAATGAGAGAATGCATGTCAAGCTCTTTGCAAAATTTAAAGCACTTATAAATGTCAGTTACCATCATTATTATCACTATTAATATTCCACTTCAAATGAGGACGTTTAGAACTGGAGTGAAGTTACTTGAGATGTTTAAAAGAGAAGAATTGTGGGGGTGGGGGACCAGAGATAGCTGTCTTCTAGTATTTACAAGGCTGTCAAACAGAAGACAGACTAAACTGGTTCTGTTGGGCCCAGAGGGTAAAACTAGACACAATGGATGAAAGCTGAAGAGGAAAATTTAGGCTTGATCTTAGGAAAAACTTTCTAATAATTAGAGCTCTCCAAAAATGGGATGGGCTTATGGAGGAGGGAGGGAATTCTCCTCACTGCAGACCTTCAAGCAAAGGCTGAATGACCTCCTCTCCTGCATATATAGAGGGGAGATTCTGCTTCAGATAAAGGTTGGAATAGATCTCCCCTGAGATCCTTTCCAACTCTGAGATTCTCTAATTTTGATACTGTAATAAATATCCCTGATACATTGCATATATTAACATCTTATAACTATAGAGGACTATAAAAATATGTATAGCTGTTCTTACCTACATGAGGTCTTTTCCTTTTAAAAGAAATGCATGAGTAGAAGAGATAGGAGAAAAGGCTGTAGAATGAACTTTCCCCCAAATTATAGGATTCAAACGAGGTACTTCCACCATCTGGGGCAACTAGGTGGCACAGTGGATAGAGTGCCGGAGCTACAGTTAGGAAGACTCATCTTCATGACTCCAAATCCAGCCTCAGACACTTACTAGCTGTGTGACCCTGCAAGTTACTTTACCCTGTTTGCCTCAGTTTCCTCAGCTGTAAAAGGAGCTGGAAAAATAAATGGCAAACCATCCAGTATCTTTGCCAATAAAACCCCAAATAGGTCATGAAGAGTCGGACACAAATGAACGACAAAACCACTTCTCTGTTACTGCCATGGGGACATTGGGTCCAAGGTGCTTTGCTTAAGGGCTGAAGGGCAATCTTAAATGTGTGAGCAATGAATTCTTAGTCTCTGTCCATTGCTTCCTTATGTGTTACAACATATGCCATCAATTATCACGATACATTTTATAAATTTCTGGTGTGTCTCTTACTGAAATCAGACTCCCCAAATACTCTAAAAAGGACAGCAAAAGCCCCAAGGCATCATTTTGTGATTCCTCAAACCATATTATCTAGAGCTTTGAAGTTGCTAGATGGTAACAGCGGACAGATCTCTGGACTTGGCATTAGGAAGACATGAATTCAAATTTTGCCACAAATACTAGCTATGTGACCCAGGGGAAGTCATTTAACTTTTCTCAGTCTCCATCTTCCATCTGTAAAATGGGGACAGTAATACTGGCTGCCTCACAGAGTCGTTATGAGGCTCAAATGAGATCACTTACATAAAGCGCTTTGCAAATCTTACAGCAGTATATTAACCCTAGCTATAAATGAGACAGAAACTATGTCTCCAACTTATTTCAGCCCATAATTTAAAAGCATGTTTACTTGAGCAAAGTAAAATCAATAATTTGCATTTGGCATTTACAAAAGAACAAACACATTTAAAATGAAATGATTTGGGGGTGAGGGGCGAGGACTCCCTCAAAAGCTTCCTCAGGCTTGGGTCTTCACACTCTAATTCTTTCATGTCTCCCTGCCTGATGCCTGCTAATATCGGTTCACTGGAATCCCATTTTTGATCTCTAATCCCTTTCTATGTTTTCCTTTGCTTACTCTTGCATGCCTTTGTAGCAGTCATAATTGGATCTTTGCACTATTTTAACAGGCCTAAGAACAATGCAAGCTTGACAGATTGCAGAGCAGAGGCAAATCTGTTGAGATCTCTTCAGAAGCTGACCAAAGCCACAACTAACTCTACTTGCTACAACAAACAAATCATATGGCCCATAGTTAAAGAGACTGAGTGAGAAGTCTCTCATGCCAGGTCAGATGTGGTTAATAATTTTTTTTTTTTAAAGATGAGACCTAAGGTTGGAATGAGCAAGATAAGAATAGACAACCAGTTGTCCTGAGTTGTTTAGAAATTCATCTGCCTCCTGCCTGAAGGACCAAAGACTATTTTCAGATCTAGAATTCTACAATAAATCTGTGATCATACCTTCCCTCAAAATATTAGATTTTTTTTTCATTTCTTCTCTCGGTATCAGGGTGATTTCAGGTCAAAGTATCCAACAATCTCATATTAGAGTGATTAATCATCACTGGAAAAAGGTAGATTTACAAATGTCCCTGAAGTCTATAACCCTAGAGTAACCACTCTCAAGATGCTCTCTTTTTGCAATGCAAAGCTGAAGAACAAACAGTATGTGATGATTGTAAAAAAGCAAGTCTCAATTTAGGCTGGCAATCCTGGGTTCACTGTAAATGCTTCCTTGCTTGGAAAAAAAATTCTGGCAGAGTCCTTTCACATATTTATTACCCTTTGGAGTGTTTCATCTGTTTTTCTGGTTCTTCGTGACATTTATATCTCATGACGATGTTTATGGTTACAAAGGGAAGAAAAAAAATCCTTTCATAATCCAGATATAGGCCTTAAAACTGAGTCTATCATGCAGTTGTATGCAGAGCACTTGGGACGAAATATAAATGTGAGTGGTCTGTCCCTCACAAATCAGATCAGATCTGGGAGGCTTGGCTGAAATCTACATTCCAAGAAATGAGCTAGTACCCCTGATATATTTACATGCCATACTTCACAATCTTTCTGCTATTTAAGGGGTTGTTGACATACATTTAAATACTAGGTCATCTTCCCCTTTGGAAACGCAAAAGTCAAGACAAGTAAAGTCAAAAAGCATTGATTAAACACTTACTGTATTAAGTGCAGAGGATACAAAAAGAGGAAAAAGAGAAGTTTTTGTTCTCAAGGACCTCACAGTCTAATAGGAAATAAAGACATTAACACAGAAAGGTCTTGATCCTCCATGGTTTTGGATGCTTGGTAAGATTGGTGTCTATATTGATGTCATTTGTTGTTTGTCCTTCATTCTCCAAGAGGACCATGACACCAGAGAGGTGATGCCATGGCACCCAAGTAAATTGGATTTAAGTGAGGGAGGGTTGTGCAAAGTCACCAGCCTCAACACATAGAAAGGAGCTGAGTGTAATGTAAAGAATGAAGGATTTGCAATCAGAGGACCTGGGTTTTAATTCCAGCTTTGCTACTTACTGGCCATGTGACCCTGAGTATGTTACATAACTTCTGTGTATGTCAGCTACTCACCTGTAAAATAAGGACATTGGAGATGATACCCAAGGTCCCTTCTCTCTCAATCTATGATACCATCAATTTAAAATGTTAACACAGATAATTAAATATGGTAATTTGGATGTCTATTTTGATAGGCCTCTTAACTCTTCAATAACTTTGGGTCAAGTCACTGTGTCATTTATCATGCTATCAAATTAGGGGAGACTGTGGTATGACAGAAAGGAAAAACGATTTACAACCAGAAAACCTGGCTTCTAGTTCCATATATGCCATTAAACTGTAACTTTAGCCACATTGCTTCTATTTCAATTCTCTCATTTGTAAAAAAAAAAAAAAGAGCGGGGGGGATGACCTAGAAGATTAGCCCTCTTCCTACTTTTCCAGTTTTATGTATACCCTTTCACATACATGCCACAATCCAGCTACACTGACTTATTTACTGCTTCTCGAAGACTATTCTCCATCTCCAAACTGTGCTTTTTTCATTTCTTGGCCTTCTGCTCTCCTCCTACCCTCCCACCCCAGTCCTGGAAAGCTCTCTCTTCTCCCTTCCACCTCCTTTCTTCATGACTCAGCCCAAATCCTATCTCTTACAGGAATTCCTTTCCTTAGTTTCCACCGCTCCCCCTCCCAACACTGCTAGTACCAATCCTTCTGAGATTACTTTCCATTTATGGATCTTGTATGTAAATAGTTGTTTGCAACTTGTCACCCCCACTAAACTGTGAGCTTTTTGAGGGCAACCACCAAGTTTTTGCCTTTCTTTGTATCCCCCTTGCTTAGCACAATGCCTAGTAAGTGGTAACTGCTTACTAAATGCTTGTCAAATGGTCTGTTGACTGATTATTACCCCTTTCAGATGTGAGCAGATGCTTGCCTCCTCCTAATTGCCTCCCAAACTAAAAAGATGTGAAAAAAAAATTAGGGAGACAGATAAGGTGTCAGAATAAAAGAGGGATGGTCTTTTGGTATTTCTCCTCCATAATTTTCACCCCCATGAAGTCTATGCACAAGTAGGAAACAGAAGGAAAAAAAAAACTTTGGGTGCCATTCCTCTTCTCCCTCTTTTAAATGCCACAATATGACCTTTTCTTTACTGTTGATTGACACCTGAGTTTAAGGAGACTAGAGGTAAACCATCAGATAATTCAGGCTTCAAATTATTCTTGCCTCTATCAGCAAAATGTTTCAAGCAAATATATATTAATATGGAGTGGAAAAGGGGGATGGGGTTCTGAATTATCCAAACATTTGCCCTCAGTCGTAATATTTATTTTGCACACATAGCCATAGTCTGCATGTATCTATGTTAATTTTACATTAATCTTTGTGCAAACCTATTTGCAAGGATTTTAAAATGATGTTCCTGGGTAGTGATTGTCATGTCTTCTTAACTCTGTGGGCACAGCAATTGAGCAATATAACATATGAAAGTTAGTTTATACCAGCCCAATAACAACACTAGCAAATGGAAATCCCAAGACTAATCTCTAATTGTTTCTAAGATCTGGTTGTTTGGTATCAGGGGGACAAACCATTTATAGGATTTAATTCAACACTTCTCTCCCAGATTTATGATCACAGAAAGTGCCTTTCCACCTCACAACATTCAAAAAAAAAAGTTTTCCCTGAAATGTGTCCTTTTTTCTCACCATAGGATTTGAGAAAGGCCAAAATACTCCCCCCCGTAATCACGGAACCTGTCAGCAACAGTGTCTATAATGTGATCCAGAAGTCCACATGCCACAACTGGCTCTAATCACTGGCTAACATTTCTCTCTTCTTTTGTACCCGGCAGCAATAATAAACAGCTGAGGGAACACTTCGAGCTCTGTAGACTTACTCTTTTCCTCTGAAATCAACCCAAATACAGCTACTCAAACTTCTTTAAAAGGAGTCATTAAAGACTTTGTAAAATGCACTTAGCATTAAGTAGAAAGATTTTTGCCTTTCAACAAAGCAACTCAAATGGGTGCAGCAAAAAGGTATCAGGTGACTTAAAAACAGAGCTTAGAGTTTTGGTTATGCAAACTGTGATCTTCCCTCAATTGTTCTACAAACTTCTCAGAGCTACAGACTGTCCTCATTTCCCCTGAACCATTTCAACACTCCTCTCATTGAAAGGCTGCCTGAGAAAACCTAATGGAGATGGAAAGGAGGATGGAAAACCTAAAGAAGATGGAGAGGAAAATCCTAATGGAGATCTCTATACCTCTTACTCCTTTAACTTGATGATATCCACAGACACAATCAGAATGCCTGGCATTGAAATTTTCAGTATTTCAAGTATTTTCAGTACTTATTACTCTCCGTCTACAATTCAGCCAACCGGACCTTACTACTCTAGCTCCTTATTCATAACACTCTGTCTTTCACTGCCATCTCATCTCCTTTGCACCAGCTATGCTATATGCCTGCAATGTGCTCCAGCGTCACTTTTCATCTCTGAATTCTGGGTTTCCTTCAAAACTCAGCCTAAGCATCATCTTCCACCTGATAGCTCTCCTGATCCCTACCTTCCATCCATATCATGACCTTGTAGTTTTCATCATCGTCATCACTGTAGTTTCTTCCTCCTTCTTCAAAAGGAACTTTCTGGGTAAGAAAATTCCCTCTAGCAATGCAGGTTGACCTGCTCTCTACCATCTATAAACTTGGGGAGCTACCCCAAGCCCTGAGACGTTAAGTAATTTGTCCAAAGTCACAGAATTAGTATGTGTCACAAGTGGGACAAGAAACCAGGTCTTCTTGCTTTAATGGCCAGCACTCTCTACTACACTATGTTGTCTCTACTACCTATTTTGTACATAGCTATGTATGTACTTCTTATCTCCTCTAACAAGATGGTAATGTTGAACCCAGAAGAACATGAGGCCAAACCCTGCAATATGGACATTTAAGTATAACTTAGAAATAGAAAAGCACTAACCAATTCCATGATCAAAGGTACTAGAATCCTCCTTCACTTTCCTAAGCAGATCACACCAATGGTTCAACAGGTCTTGGGAGAAGAGCTAACAGACTGTAAAGCCAGTTCTTTTTCTGTGGCTCAGTGTTCTCACCTGTAAAAGGGGGACATCACACATCTGTACAGCACCTTCCTTGAACTCCTGCATTCTAGTTGATAATTGTCAAGAGAGTCAAGAGCCAAAGAAAGTAATATAGCAGCAGTGGACAACCCCATTGACAGAAACAACTCAGCCTCCCAAGACACATTTTGTTCCTTAGGAAATAAATGGCTAATCTGGTTTTCTATTTTAAAAGATAGTTAATCGATTTCTAGGAATTATGGGGTGACAAAGGGAGAATGGAACTAGGTAGAAACAGAAAACTCTCATGTCTTCTCTCTTTAGAAATCATATCATTTCTCATAACAAGAATGGCAGGTTATGGAAACATACGCAAAAGCACCTTTTGGTCTTGAATATTTTAATAATGTCAGAATATTATCATATTAATACCTGCCACTAGAGGCTTAGCCTCTTTATGTGTAGGGGACAGAGGGAAAGACTTAGATATTCCTTGGAAAAATTTAGGAGATAACTGGGAGAAACACTATTTAGATAACTTATTAAAAGATGATGATGATGATGCCAGGGCTCACTTGCCATCTGCCTCCATTTGTGGCATTACTTTTCTCTCTCCAGTTTTACAATTTATTTGTAAAGCATTCGTGTTCAGCTACATTTGTATCCAAGTCTATCAACCCTCCCAGGACAGTGTGTGCATATCCAATGTGATGACAATGGACGCATAATTTATTTTCTGGAGTGAGTTATGAAAGTTAATCAATAAGAAGTGGAAGTCTTGTAAATTATCTATCCAAGATCGGCCTATTAAATGTTTGGCTTCTACAAGACTGGTTTTAGTTGAGGGCTCAGAATACACTATTTATTATCTCACATGCAAGATAATGTGATTCTCAGGCGGATGAAGGCAGGCCTTGCTATTAAGACAGAGACAGTAAAAATAAAAATGAAATGTGTTTTGCTACAACAGCAAATCCTGCTCCTGCTGTTGCCAAGAGAAGAAAAAGAAAAGGAGAATTAAAAGCAGACAGAGAAAGTTATCTTTCAGTGAATGGATGGTATAGACTTAGAAAAGTGTGGGAATTAAGATAAAAGTGGAAAACTTTTAGCAGGATGATTTCTATGCTAATACTAAGATAAGGTGTATAGAGTAGCAAACTGATATGTGTCAGGATCATGCTGCAATAAATTGCTGGCATTTTCTTGCTCTCACACCCTGCACCTGGAACTTAACTCTCTTCTAGTTGAGGCTAGCCAGACTTGAATTGGTCCCTGCCACAAGAGGAACCATATAAGAGTTCTGAGCAGTTACTTTCCAGTTACAAAGGTCTTTCTCCATTGGTTCAAAACAAATTAATACCTACTGTGCACCATGTATAATTGATGTCATATTGCTTGCCTTTTCAATCAGTAGGGGAGGGGTGAGAGAAAGAGGGAGAGAATTTGAAATTCAAAATAAATAAATAATAAACTAAAAACAAATAAATAAAAATACCTACTGGGTAGAAATGGACTAGGTACTTAATAATACTATCTTACATTTATATAACACTTTGCGGTTGTCAAAGCCCTTTTGAATGCTTTGATTTGATCTTCACATCAATCCTGCGAGGTAGGCAGTTACACTAACTTTATAGATGAAGAAAATGAAACATGGAAATGTCATGACTTGGTATCATCACACAGATTATCAGTGGTAGAGTTTGGACTTAATTCCAGTTACCTAGCTCTAAGTACAAGGCTCTTCCCATTATATTATGCTGAGTCTCTCTTTTGGTGCAGATGCCCTGAATCTTGTCTTTTCCTGGTTACTCTGTCTTGCTTCTTTATCTCCTATACATGCGCTGGCTCTTGACTATTGCTTTGGACTTCTGATCACTTGCCCCATGGCTTGTCAAGTCTCTACTATACAACCTTTAGTTCCTGGATGGCTGCCAATTTGGAATTCAACTGGATCCAGAATCCTGTGTTTGCTTTTATTACTGCCTTATGGATATTGCCGTATATATGCTCTATTCCCTTGACTATCTTCTAGTGTGCATATAGGTTATTCTTAGTTCAATTAATCCTGACTCCTTATCCTGTTGACTTGTGGTCTAGTATCAATTACTTTTACCTAATAAAGGAATAAGCATTTATCAGTCACCTACAAACTGCCAAGTCCTGTGCTATTCCAATGCTAACAGTAGGGAATCTGTGCATAAACGGTATGAATCTGTTCAGAAACTTATACCAAGTATACACAAAAAACATTTGTTGACTGATTTAAATTAGTAATAACTCCATCAATATGTTGCATTACTAAAAAGTACTATGAATCATAATAATTATATTACATTGGACCTTAGTATTATCTCCCACAATGCTGATATCAAACATGGGAATATTTTGGTTCTTTCTGTTTATACCTGCTATTGTGTGGCAGCTACTAAATCTGTGAACCACTGAAATATAAAAGATCTGACCAACTCAATGTGATGCTTCCAACTTTACAGGTAAAGAAGAGGATCTTTTCCTATAGGTTCTGCAGTGTTAGGCTTTCTAAATGGACATGTACCCAATGAATATTTGTGTTATTGGAAGAGGACCAAGGCCCACATTATGCTGGATATTACTTTGGGATATGTCATTTCTTCCTTAATGCACTTGAATTGTCTTGAAGATATTCTATTAGCTCAAGTGTCCTCTTTACTCTCTTAACTCCATCATTGTTTTGCAAAATACTTTGACTCATTAGCAGGAGTTGCTTCCTCTCTGAAGGCTTGGTCAGGGTAAGTTAAAAAGCATGAATGACTCTGGTTACTACCAGTAAATGGAAGGGTATTTAAAAAGGTAATAACAATGGTTAGCTGCTCAAAAACAAACAAACAAAAAAAAGCAAAAATCCCCCAACTTTCTGAGGTTGTCTTTGTGTTGACTTATGAGAATTAATTCTGTAAGCCACAGCAAGTGAGGTCAAGTTATTCAGAATAGGTCTCCGAAACTCTATTTTATCAATCACATACCTACTTAAAGAGGGGAAATAAGCATAAATGAAATGGATTCAAGATTTGGGATCCATTTTACAGGCTCACCAAATGCCCCTGAGTTTTTTAATTATTTATCAATGCCATGGCATGGTGCATTGTGAAGGAAGAGAATACTTATGAAATAATAGAGGGTTTCTGTTTTAAATCCAGTTTCCTATTTTCCTTGATTTATTTCAGAAACTAACTTCCTCCAAGCTCTTTTTCAATCAGCACATGGGAATCTGCATGTGTATACCAGCCACTATCCATTTAATGATAAATTGTGATTTTATGAAAATGTGGGAGCAGAAAGATATAAGCTGTGCCTTGATTAGTGCTAACAATGAATCCCACATTGAAGTGGCTGAATGTATTCAAATTCACACTACTCAAAGTTATAATTATGTAAAATACGATCACTGGTTCTTGTCCAATGGAAATATGTAGTGTGAATTTGAATAATGCGCGCACTTCAGGGGATTAATTATTCTTACTAATCTGAACCTAGATGTAATGCACTTGCCACATTGCCTTCCTTATGCTTACCCTGATAGCATTTTCAATGTCCCTGTAGGAGGATTTGCATCAGGGAGATTACTTCACTAGAAATATTTTTACTGGGTTTCCAACTCCATGACCCCTTGGAACTTATGAACTAACTATAAATTGCACTCATTTTTTAATTTATTATTACAGGATCTAAGAGACAGAAAGGATGTTGGAGTCACTGAATTCTATCCCCTCCATTTGTCCAATTATTCGTTCATGTATGTTTTATTGATGTTTTTTGGTTTTACATCACAATTATTTTTGGAAAACTTCATTTTGGAGATGAGAAACCTGAGGTCCCAAGGCGGGAAACAACTTTCCCATAATCATTCTGTCAGTGGCACAGCCAGGATTCTAATCCAGGTCCTCTGTCAAAATGGTCTTTGAACTGCTTCTGATACAGAATACTGGATCATCCATCTCTGTTCTTCATGACTACAGGGCACATTCTCCCTGTATCACCTCACTTCATAGAATCCCTAGTTTCCTTCAAGGCACAGCTCAAATGCTACCTTCTACATAAAGCCTTTGCTCCCTAGAGACTAACGCCTTCTCCACAAAATAATTATCTTGTATCTGTTTTGCATACATGTTTACCAACTGGCTTTCTGAAGGGAAAAACAAAGTTTGAGGGCATGTTTTTAACTTTAACACGCATTATTAACATTTCCTCTATCACTTTCTTAAATCTAGGCAATCAACAAAACAATGAATCAAGCACTGATGTGTAATGTTTCATGTCAAGGCTCACACTGAAAAAATTTAACAATTGGCTCTCCCCAGCCAGTTCAAGCTGGCTCCTGCATATCTCTGTATTTACCTTTGAACCTGTTGTTTCCCCTAGTTAGATGGTAAGACTGTTCCCTTTGTATCCCCTAATACCTAGTTCAGTGTCTGACATATTCTTCCATTAGACTGTAATCTCCTGGAGAGCAAGGAATCCCTTTCACCTTTCTTTGTATTAGAAGTATTTGGTACAGTACCTGAAACACAGTAGATGTTTAATAAATGCTTGTCGACTGACTGACTAATAGCTTAATAAATGCTCAACTTAAGATACAATATTCATGTGCAATGACCAACTTTAATAGACTTAGCTCTTCTCAGCAATGCAATGATCTAAGACAATTCTGAAAGACTAAAGATGGAAAATGCTATCCACAACCAGAGAAAGAACTATGGAGTTCAAAGCATACTATTCTCTCTCTCTCTCTCTCTCTCTCTCTCTCTCTCTCTCTCTCTCTCTCTCTCTCTCATTTGCTTTTTCTTTCTTGTGGTTTTTCCCTTTGATTCTGATTCTTCTTTACAACATGACTAATGTGGAAATATGTTTAATATGATTGTACACATATTGCCTATATCAGATTGCTTGCTATCTCAGGGGGAGGGGAGGGAAGCGAGAAAATTTAGACCTCAAAATTTTATAAAAGTGAATGCTGAAAACTAAAAATAAATAGATAAATTAATAAAATCTTTAAAAAGATACAATGTTCATCCAAATGTACTACCCTATACTCAAATTTAGAAATTTCTAGTGTTGGAAAGGTCTTCAAAGAAATCATAGGGGTTCTAAACTTGGGGTCCACAGAACTCCTGAAGGAGTCTGGTTAGATCTGGGGAGGTATGTGAATTTGGGTGGGAAAAATTACAACTTAATTTTTATTAACCTCTAATTGAAACTTAGCATTTCTTTCAATTATTTAAAAACATGATTCTGAGAAGGGGTCGATCCAAAGGTTTCAACAGACTAGCCAGCCAAAGAATAAGAACCTCTGATTTAGACTAACACTAATTTCATAGATGAGGAAGTAAGTGATACCCAAGGTCACACTGCTTTTTTAAGTTTTCCTAAAGCCTTTCATGTGCTTTCATGTACTATCTCCTTGGACGAGAAGACCCTTTTCTTGAGTGTTCTGCCATACCCATCACAAATACTACACAAATTGCAAATGTTTACTGCATGACTGAAATGGGAAGGCTGCAGCAGTCAAGCTAGTGGCTAGCTAAATTTATCACCCCTACTTCCAAGTTCCCCCCTTTACTCAGTATCTTTTGAAAAATAATGGATTCTATGACCCAAAGCTTAAGAGGAGTAGGTTAACTGTGTCCTGCTTCCATGTGTCCATGGGTCCACTGTGCCCATGATTCCATGGACTTAGAGCTAGAGGATGTTAAAGATCATCTGGTTCAACCATCTCATTTTACAGATGAAAAAATTGAGGTCCAGAGAAATTGAAGGACTTACTACCCATAGATAGTCTCTCAGTAACAGGCCAGGCACTTTGACTACAAATTCATTATGTCTTTTATCAATGACTAAGGCCAGGTTAAGCTGACTTTACTGTAGCAGAGTAAACCAGCCTAGGGATAAATTCTAATGTTATTAGGCCTCAATCTAGCAAGTTTCCAGGAATGCTAGGCTTCTGCTGGGAAAAAGAATAGTGCCCCTTGGGCCACTGTCTTCTGGGGGCATCTCACCCTAAATGGGGATTTCACAACTGCTGCTCACGGAAATATCTTGAAAACAACATCTCTTTTACACAGATCACACCCAAAGCAATGGTGAAAGCCTTGAGTGAGTGTTACAACAGGGCGTGTCAGATGGCTTCCCAGCTCCTTCCCAGTTGGCCTCAAGGGGCAGCTGCTGACTTCTGAAAATACCATCCCCAGGAATGAGGATCAAGTAACAGAAGGCAAACTCCCGACGCCCTCCCTGGAACAGGTGGTACCAAAACCCCCAGGGAAGCACATTCTGCCTTCCCTTAAGCACCCTCACCAGTCCTAGCTACCTTTCTGAGATCACATGTGCTCACTGGAGGGTAGAATTCAGTCATCTGTGACCCCCAAGACCTGGAAGGCTCAGGGACACAAGGAAAAAAGAGGCATAATAGGAGGAGAGAAGAGGGATCCTTCCCTAAGGTCTAGACACTGTGAAGCCTATCCTCAGGAGACCAATGCTAACCACAAATCTGTACTTGAATCTAGTTTTTCAATACTACAAATCCCAAAGGAGATTCAATCCCCTGAACTGTCCTTTACAAACAGAAGTGAAAAATCACCCCGCCAGCCCCAAGACAGGCCTGGAATATAATGGAAAATGCAGAACACGGAGCACATGGGACTCCAGATATACTCTGCCCTGGGAAGGGACAGACTTAATGAGACAAACAGGAGTATGTTCAATTTCTATAGCAGGTTTTCATTCTTTCAACACATTATTTGTTTGAAGGGGAAGGAGGTAATTTTACAATTACACTCATTTCTGCCCTCCCCAAGAGAAAAATTAGTCCCTAAATCAGTAAGTTGACAAAAGGAAAGGGCACTTTCCCTAGTACCCTCTACCTCTTTGAATAAACATGTTACTTTTCCCCATGCATTGTTTATACTTTCAAGATAAATTTCAATTCAATTTTTTTTTAAAAAGCATTTATTATGTACCTAATATATTCCAGGCACTGTGCTAGGTGCTGTAGACATAAAGACCATAAAATAAGATAAAATAAAAGTCCTTACCTATAGGGAACTTACATTTTACAGGAGGAAAACAGCATATATAGGTAAGGATAGGGAGTAGACCTGTGATGTCACTGGCATATGCAACTTAGACAAAGAAATTCCTTCTTCCAATTCATGTGGGCACCCACTATGCAACTTTAGAGAGTTGACCAGAGCACTGAGAGGGTGTATGAATGTATGTATGCATGCATGTATGTATGAAGAGTCCTCCATGCTTTCCCAGGGTTATACAAAATGCTATGTGTGAGAGGCAAGACTTAAATTCGTGATTTTCTGGCTCTGAATCCCTTATGCCATGATGCCTCTGCATACAGAGAAGTAAAAGCAAACTATACCAAGTTAATGCAAAGTAATGGGAGTGAAGGGAGAACACTTAGAACTGGGAGCTTTAGAAAAGGCTTCCTTGTAAAAGGTGGCCTTTGGGCTGATGCTCTGTCAAGAGGTGAGAGAGGAGAGTATTTCTTGGTGTGGGTGTGAGTCTGCAATAGCATGTTACAATTCTCAGTACAGTAAGGATCAAAACCTCAGGTTATTTTCATCATCAATTAAATATACACTATGACTATTGCCTACACAGTCACATCTCAAGCATATTCTACTTGGCTGAAAGCTGACAAGCTTTTTGAAAAATTTGTATTTATTTTATTTTTAATTTATGGAATAAACAAGCATTTCCATAACATAGTATAATAAAAAAAGACTTTCAAATCCATATTCCAACCCTATTCTTCTCTTAAATCCAGTGCTACATCATCAGTTGTTTGTTAGACGTTTCTACCTGGATGTCTCATTGGCATCTCAAACTTACTATACTTAAGACAGAATTCATTATATTTCCCCTCAGCTCATTCCTTTCCTCTCCCCCCACCAAATGTCCTGTTTTTGCTGAGGGCATTTCTACCCTTCTAATCAACTAGGTCTGTATCTTCAGAGTCACCTTTGGCACTTCTTTCTCTCTCAAACCCTATCTCAACAAATCGCTATGTCACACTGATTCTGCCTACACAACATCTTTTGCATCTACATCCTTCTCTCCACTCAGCTACCATCATTGCCATCTTGACTGTAACAATAACTTCCTATCCCATTTCATTGCATCGTCTCTCTCCACTCTAATACATCCTCCATGAAACTCCCAAGTTAGTTTAATTCTTACAACAAAGGCCTGAATATATGACTTCACTAATCAAAATTTTTCATTACTTCTATGATAAAACATAAATTCCTCATTTCGGCATTTAAAGACCTCAAAAACCTGCCTCTCATCTACATTTCCATTCTTATTTCATGCTATTCTTCTTCATATACACTACACTGTAGTAGCTAGCCTGCTAGCTGTTCCCCAAACTCAACCTGCCATTTCCCATCCCTCTTACCTACATGAAACCTTTCCTGATCTCCTGGTTGTCAGTGTTCCTTCCGTCCTGAAATGCCTTTCTGTTTTCTTATCTATGCCCACCGTATAACCCAGAAGAATATAAGCTCTTTGAGGAAAGAGACTATTTTATTTGTAGTGTCATATTCCCTGTATTTAGCAGAGTGTCTTGCATGGAATAGGCATTTAACAAATGCCTGTGGAATTACATTGATTATATTAAGACAGAGACATCTATCTCATTGTGTCTCTCCTAGATTCAAAAGTTACAGCCTTTCTTTAAACTTATTTCTGATTCTGGAGGGTGAAGAGAAGAGAAAGGACATTAATGGAATAAGAAGCTGTCACTTTTTTTTTTTAATGGACCCTTATCCCTCTTCCACATTCGGACCATACCCAGCTGGCTCATCTTATCCGAATGCCATTGGCGAGACCTATCCATGACTTCTTTATCCAATCTATAAAAGGAGAATGTCATACTTTAAGGACTTAGGGGAATTAGGAAGAGGATTTATTTTTTAAGAGAGAAAGTGAATTCATTTAAATTGAAAACTGATCTTACTCCTTAGAGGTGAGTTTGGTCTGCTAAATCCTTGTGCAAGGTAAATCCTCTGCTGAGAGTGATGGAAGCAGACAAGGCATAGACCGTCTCCCCAGCCTCAGCCTCAACTCACTGACAGATGGGTGGGCAGGCAAATATCTTGCTCTCTTGAGCAGGCCTTATCCAACTTTAGTCCTAAAAAGAGCACAAACTACGGCAGGGTCTTCTCAAGTGAGTTTTGCACTCGTCGTATGCATTCATCCCAGCTTCAGTAACGTGTGTTTATTTTTAAGGGAAAAATGAGTGTGTTTTTATTTTCATTTCATGGAGGTAGGGGAAAAGGTGGTAGTGAGGCACCTTAAATGGTTCCCACAAGCATTTCTCGCTTCTAAGAACCTCCTTTCCCTCTCTCTTGTTATACTTTCAAGTTCCTGTGCTCATTCACCTTGATTTTTCTACTGTAACCCTTTTCTCCCTCTCCCTCATTTAGCCCTAGTGATATCTACTATATCTATAGCTAAAATCCAAACTAATAGTTCAAGGAAGAGGGTCACACTTTTGTTCATTAGGTGAATGGGTGAAGCGGCAGCTGGAGAAGGAGGAAACATCAAAAAGAGAGAATAATATGGAAGGAAATGTTCTGATCGATTTCCTTTTTTGCTGGAACCCACAAGCTCAAAAAAGGTTGGAAATTATTGTTCTAAAGGAAAACAAAATGTATGTAGCCTTGGCTCCACTTGACCCAAGACATGGTGGATATAACAAATTAAGATTTCACCAGAGCCATGGGACAATGGTTCTCCCAAAAATAAAATTACCACCAACAACAAAGAATGATGAGAAGATCTCACCTTAATTATAGGGAATCTATGGAAACTCTATCTGGCTCAATGTGAGGCTACAAGGTTAAGGTTAGCATAAGGGTGTGGATGAAACAGACCTCATACCATGATCATGTTGCATGATATACTTTCTCCTGAACCTCCCTTTTCAATTTGCTTTTATATATTGTTTTCTCCTATTAGAAGAAAAGTTTCTTGATGACATGGATTGCCTTTTTTTTTTTTACTTGTATCTGCATTCCTAGTGCCTAACACAGTCCCTGGCACGTGGTAAGTACTTAATGTTTGTTGACTGGAATGGAGTATGACATCAACTATAGGAAATGTACAGATTTGACATAATTAAGTTGGAAGGGAAACCTTCCCTTAGAATGGGATGAATAAGCCTGACAATATCTAAATAGAATCATACAGTAAGAGCTGTAAGATACAGTGAGAGCAGATAGAGTGCTGGACATAGAGTCAGGAAGACCAAGGTTCAAATCTTATCTCTGACACTTAATAGCTGTGTGACTCCACATATGTCACTTAACTGCTATAAGCCTCAGTTTCCTCAACTGTAAAATAAGGAAGTTGGACTGGCTTGCCTTTAATATCCCTTACATCTCTAAATATATGATCACATGATCTTGTCCAACCCCTTCATTTTGCCTATGAAAAAAGTGAATGTTAAGTGATGTCGTCAAGGCCACACGCAGAGTAAGTAACAGAAGGCGGATTCTCCCAGGTATTCTGCCTTCAAAGCTGATGGATGCTCTTTCAACTGTTAAGATGAGAATTGCAACCACAATAATGATGACAACAACAAAAACCCACAAGTTTGTGACAGCATTGTGCTATGCCGGGCATGGGATGAATTTTTCAAAACGTGTTCCTGAAATTGCTGTTCCACTAAGGGGAAGGGGTGAGCACACACACAGCTACAGCTTCTCACCATCACACCCCACAACTGCTCACCCAGATGAAAGAGCAATACATTCTCCAGGGAAGCAAGAAGGGCAAAGAGGTATTCTGACTCTCCATTTCTATCATGTTTCTGGGTGACATGGCCGTCTGGTACCTGCCAAGGAAGAGGGGCATTTAACTATGCTATCAGTAGTGTTACAACCACTGATTACTTGACATCCTACACGATAGGTAAAAACATCCAGTATCTGTTAGGTGGCACACACAATTTTTTTTAGCCACTCTGTCAATCGAACCAAGTCCCCCAGCTAATATACAATACGGAACAGCATGACAACACACCAGGTGTGAAGGGGAGAATATCTCTCTATTCATTAGAGTCCTCTATCCCCTAAATAACTTCTGAAACGCAAGAGCTCAGGAAACCTCTGGAGTCAAATAAAGAGCTATAGACCACCCAGATACTCTATTAGTCCAAGAGAGTAAGCCAGTTTGCCTTGTTTGTCTTATTAAGATGGTCACTGCAAAGACCATGTCAATTCCACATTTTATGTCAAAAAATTCTAGATATCAGGTATCATAGTATTTACAACTCTCACCAGAACAAATACAAAAGCTGTTTGAGGGAGAAAAAACACACCACCATAGTAACAATGACAGAAGACATAGCTTGCAAGCTGTCTACAGCCCCTGGAGTAACTGACATGTTTGACAGAGAATGTGTGTTGGTAACATTTCTTGACTCTTGTTTTAAAGGGAAACTGAATTCGTATTTCTAGAAGGTTTAGACAGTGATAACTGAAAAGAAGTTTGTCTAAACACAGCAACATCAACCATGTTGGGATGGCCTCGCTCTCCCTCTCCCTTTCCAACCTCATTCTTTGATCTTCTTCCATAAGTACTACTTAACGCACTAGGGGAAGAGGCCTCCTGACGGAGAACTGGAAAATAAAGGGTAAAGGAAGAGCTCTGGAGTGACAGTGGAAGGAGAGAATCACGTTAGCCTTCTACCTGGAGGATCAAAGAAATAGGTTGCCTGGATAATACATGATTCTCATATGGAAAGACTCAGATGAACTGATGCAAAGTAAAGTAGGTAAAATCAGGAAAATAGCATATGCATTGATTACAACCATATAAAGTGGAAAGAACACCAGAAACAAATTTCTATTTAATTCTGGCCCTGAAAACAAGATATGAGAATGTGCTTCCTTCCCCTCTAGATCTAAATCAAGGTTCTGATCATCCCTTCTTTATAGTAGCAGAGGGGCTATGGGCAGGGCATTGTGTAAATTCTGTTAGATTTAGTTGATCTGTTGGTTTCTTTTGCTCAGCTGTTTTTTCCCCCTTCCTTTCTTTTTTATCCTTTGATATAAGGAATAGCTCTCTGGTTGTGGGGAAAGGAAAATTCTGGGAATTAAAAGTGACAGAAACAAAAAATTGCAATAATTTTTTTCTTAATGGATACAATGATTTTATTTGGGGAGGCCAATCTGCATCTACCTGTATAATATTCAAATTATTTGCTGTTGAGTCATTTTGGTTATATATTCAATCCTTTGTGACCCCATTTGGGGTTTTTCTTGGCAAAAATATTGGAATGGTTTGCCATTTCCTTCTCTAGCTCATTTTACAGATGAGGAAACTGAGGCAAACAGGGTGAGGTGACTTGCCCAGGGTCACACAGCTACGAAGTGTCTGAGGTCAGATTTGAACTCAGGAAAATGAGCCTTCTTTACCTCAGGCCCAACATTCTGTCCATTGCACCACCTCGACTCCCTACCACCACTGCCCAACTTAAGGGAAGCCTTTCACTTTTTTTTTTGTGGGGGGGGGGACGACGACGACGACGACAAATGTGTCCTGCTCTGGTAAAACAAACAAACAAACAAACAAAAAACCAATCACTGGTGTATGAACAGCTTCCTTTCCTTCTCCAAATACATTCCTTGCCTCCCTCAAACTCCAAGAAATACGTCTGAGACTTATTTGGACTCTGGATCACAATAGTAGTCTTTAGCATTTTCTTTTAAAGATCATTAACCATCTAAAATGCCTTGATTAATGCCTGGATCCCTGTTTTATATGTCCAGTGGGAGGTGGAGGATAAGATGAATCTGTTATTTGCACAGTCTTTAAAAAAAAAATAAATGAGGTCACCATCACCTTCACTGCAGTTCATTGATGTGTTTGTTAAGAATAGATCTCCCCATCTCACCCAGGCTGAACATGCAATAGTGACTCACAGGCCAAATTCCACTGCTGATCCCCCTGGAAGCTACTCCATTTCAACCTGGTTTGGTTCACGTCTCCTTAGGAAGCCTGGTGCCTCCCACCCCTCACTCTCAGGGGCTCCTTATCAGTGTCAAATTTTGCGTGGGTCCCCATGAGCATTTGTCCTACCACAGCTTAGAATTTTCCAAGCTCAAAGAGCCCAGTATCTTTGAACTTCCCAAGCAGCAGGAACTGTGACATTGGCCACCACACTCAAGTCACTTCTGTTCATTTGTACAGTTCTTGTCTTTCTAAAAATTTGAACCTTCCATCGCCTTTCTGCAAGTCCATATTGTTAGCTTACCACAACCATAACAACTTCCCAACAACAGAGGAAATAGATATTTTCCAGTGGCTTGAAAAAAATTCAGCAGCCAAAGAGATGAACTATAAAACAAAATCAAGGAAATCAAAATTAATTCAGTATTTCTATGTTAAGAATTGTGAGATCTGGGAAAGTTCCCTTCAGTTTATAAGCCATGGATAATTCTCTGGAGCATTCAAATTTCAGGCCTAAAAGGATTCACCTCACCTATACTGAAATAACAAGGAGAGGTCTTTGACAGGATCCAGTAGATAAGCCAAGCTGTCTGTGCTACTCTGCTCTTTACCCCCTTTCAGAATGTCAAAGATAGCTTTGAACTTTAAGCCCTTGTATCTTAAAGGTTCATGAAAAAGCAACATTGGTGCCAATCCACAGTTCCATATCCAGATCAGATCATCATTGCCATCGTGCAATGACAGATGGAAGCTATTCTTACTATTTAACATTTATTAAGCTCCCACAGTGTGCTGGGAACTGTACAGAACAGTGGTGTGGGTGGTCCCATGGAGTCTGTCCCAAGAAGCTGTGACCGCACGGAGCAGCTGGGAATGGGCTTTCTGTCCCCCTTGTTCCATATACACTTGACTGGGGTGAATGGTCAAAGGGTTAGTTTTACTATTAGGCAGGGGAAAACTCTGTCTTGGAAACTTGCCTGACAAACAGTCTTGTACTGCCATGATCTCAAAGCTATGAGGGACAGATTCATGAGAAGTCATGTTCATTTCAGGTCAGGATGGATTTTTTCCCCCTTTTTATGGGCCAATGAACATCCTTCTGTTTCCTGGTTTCAACCTATGCCCCAACCTTGGTTAGTCATACTGTAAATGTCTGACATTGGTCAAATGGAGAAAGAAAAGACTTTGGATAAATCAGTGCAAATTCATCTCTATTAATGGAAAAGTTAGTCTAAGTGTATCATGTACCAAAGGTTGATTAGTAATAATACTGTCATATACAAAAAGCTGCATACTCCAGGAAAGGACTGATAACAGGCCGATCATCAGATGACACAGGCAACAATCTTGAAATGTATGTTGAGGGCTTAGTAAACTTCAAAGCACTTGGTGCTGTTTATATGCTTAACTCCATCGTGACTTAAACTTACCCGTCCTTCAGAGTTAATACAGAACACAGAACATACGAATGAGTTAACTGTGCATAGTAGTACCATGGAAGAGGGGAAATACTTTCATTCTTACATGCTAGAAATGGGTTTACAGGGAGTGAGAAGAATTAGCTGGTTACTCTGAACTGGGTACCAAGCTGATAACTCCAGAGTATAATTGTTTTAGTGGAGATACTGTAGAAAGAGTTCTGAGTTTAGAGTCAGAATACCTGTCTTGAATACAGATTTTACCACATAATAATTATGTGACTTTAGACAACTCATTTTTATCTTGGTACCTCAGTTTCTTCATCTGTCAAATCATCAGGGTTGTACTAGATAACCTGTGAGGTCCTTCCAATGCTACATCTATGATAATAAGAGTATTGTCATCACCACTTGGCTAACATAGAAGCACAAGTTATAAGCCCCTCTGGGGGTGAGCTGAGACACTTCCTTTGATGGGAGGAAGAATAACAGACGGGCAGGCAAGACTCCACCTCTTCTATTCAATTAAATTCCAATTTTCGTCCAGTTAATTGCATGCCAAGAAGTTCCACGGTGGACCACACTTATTCTTACAACTCCCAGTAATTTAAACTCAGCTTAAAAACTGTGTTAACAGACGATAATAGGATTACTTATTTATTTATTTTGCTTATAACCTGGTAGCCCATCCCTAGAAAAGCCCTGAGGAGTATTAAATTCAGTGTTTCTGAGTAATCTCTTTGAACTCTAAGAGGCAATGGGATATGCTGATTCCTTGGCATGCCAGTTGGATTCAAGTATGATGTGACTATCTTTAGATGGGGGAGAAATGTAAAGAGGCAAAAGTGTCCGCATCATAAATCACCTAAGAAAACACTTACCCAAAACCACCTCTAAAAGACAGGGAGAGAGGCCCTGGTTCATATTCAAAGGTTCAGATTGCTGAGCACTGAAGCAATAAAGCTAAGTGTGAAACCAGCAAGCCTTTCCAGCCTTGGCTGCCCCTTGCCAATTTATTATAAAAAGCATACTTGCTGATATAGCATGCCTTTAAAATGATCAAAATGACAGATGGCTGCTGCAGAAACACAGCCTTTTTATAGTACTGATATTAATCAGGAGAGATTGACAGTGTCCCTTTAATCTTTTAATTAAAAAAGTACATTTCATATAAAATAGAATGGTGCTACTCTTGGGCATTTCCAAGTACTTCTATAGGTTTCAAAATCCAAATTATTTCCAATTTAATGACTTGGGTTGTTCTCCTCCCCCACCTCCAAACAAAAGGAGAAGCATAGTGTTTCTAGATGTTGGGTTTTGCCACTTTGCCTGTCTCCCTGGGAAATTCTCTTGACCTTTCTAGTAGGTCCCAATTTTCTCATCTATAAAATGGACAGGAATTCCTCCAATATGAATTATTTCCTCTGCTTATGTAGACTGCAAACCCTCTATATCCTAGCAGTTGGTCTTTGTGAGTAGTTGTGGCTAACCTTTTAATGAGCATCTTTACTTTAGCTAGGGAAGTCCTCACAATTGCTTTCCCCTGAACCTGTCCTCTCTAGCACCACCCCCCCTGCCCCCGCCAACTCCCACAGGAAGAAAACCAAATAACTAAAATATTTTGCAGAACAGACATTTCAGAAAATAGTCAAAAGTAGCCTACTTGTACACAGGACAATATGAAACTTAGCAGTTATCTAGGTATTATGATCACTAGAGACAGTCAGGAGGGGTTGATAATGAAATGGAAATCACTGCTTTCTCCTCTAGAGATGTTTGTCTCTTTTTGGAGTGGGGGGAAAAGTAAGATAAGCTAAATCAGGTACCAAATTCATTGCAGTATAGGCTACATTTTCTCTTGGCTCCAATCAAAATACGTATTTTATAAAACCTAATGAAATCTGTCATTGGGGTTATTCTTTCAGTTTCTCTCACAGTAGAGTGAAGGCTGGATCTAGAATCAGAGGGTAAATCTCAGTTCAAATCCTGGCTCAGATCTTCCTATACATATTATCTTGGGTTATATAACCCCAACTCCTCTAGGCTTGGGTTTCCTCATCTATAAAATGAGAGGTCAGACTAGATGATCTTCCAATCCCTTTAAGCTCTAAATCTATGATCATCTGTGATCTGTGATCTCATTTTAAGAATGTGGCTTGTATTCAGACAACTGCTTCAATGTTCTCCTTAAGCTAATGTGGGTAGAGCCTCTATGACAACAGAAGCACATCCTCTGATGAGTAACAAGAAGCAAACACAAACTGAAAGCACATGGCCCTTGACAGTTATCAGAAGCACATTGTTTTTAAAAATTCTAGATAAACAGAATTCTCAACATAAAAGATATTTGGACTATACCATTTCTTAAATAGGCACAGTCAATAATGACCAAAAAAAAATGATGGTGCTTAAAGATTACCAACTAACCCACTTAAAATCACCACCTCAATTTGATGCCTCACAATTCTGCACAGAGAGCTCAGACTTGGCACTTACTTCATTATTAGAATTCCATTTTTTATTTGAATGTCTCTACCAAATAAATGAGTGGCACATCAGAGGTAATATGCTATAAGAGATATGCCAACTGGCCTTGGAGTCAAGAAGAACTTGATTCAAGTACCACCTCTCTGACAGGCAAGCAACATGATCCCAGACAAGTCACTTAACTGCATGGCTCTAGGACTACAAGTGGCAGGTATGGAGCTACATTGATGGAAGAACTTCCCTCCCTGTGTGTCAGCTACACAAATGAAAATGAAGATTTGGATCTTAATAATAAAAATAATGAATGAAAACAATAGGATTTGGGCTACAAGCTGGGGCTTTGTTTTTGTTTTTTTTTCTTCCAGAAGGGAGCATAGATATTTATATCTATAATGTGCCAGTAAGTGATTGAAACAAGATTTAAACATAGGTCTTCTAATGAAGTCTAATCCTCTTTCTGTTACTGACACACTGCTTCTCTAACAAGCTTATTGTTCTATTTGAGGTTCTTATCCATGACCCCCAAATCCTAGTGTTATTACTACTGGTCTCTGAGCTCCAGTTGGAGACCAAATGTGTTGATTACATGATTAAAAACAGCTTGATATCTGGAAACATCCAGATGTTTGGGATCATATAACCATAGCCTACATCTCAGACAACTATATCTGCAACTGTCTCTGCAGGTATTCAGCCCAATGATGCTTACATTGATGTTTCTGTCTCAGTGGTATACATGTCAGATCCAATGGGGAGCTGCTCCAATTCTCCCCTTCTGTCTCTTGATACATTAAAACAGTTCAAAACCATTAAACTACCTCCTATTCAGGAATTGTGCATACAGATTAGAACCTAATCCTGGCTATATAAAGATTGGGGTCACTTAAGTTCAGGGTGTACAGTAAAATTCTAGCCATTATACAGAAAAAGAGCCTTTCAGATAGGGGTAGCTGCTGGTCCATCTATCAGAAGGAGAGACTTTGAGATTGGCTATTCATGAGAATGTATTACGAAACAGGAAAGGTACTTCTTGGCTGTACCACTGAGAATGGTTAGGCTTAGAGGCACTGAAGGACCCAGTGTTGAGTGTGTTGAGTCAGAAAAAAGTGGGTTCAAACTCTAGGTCTAACACTAAATGGTTTTGTTAACTTGGATAAGTCATTAAAACTCCATGTGCCTCAGGCAACTCCCTAGGATATATTCACTACATGCTCAGGATCTACAATGAGGGAGAGAGTGCCAGAAACCAAGCACTTATTGAAACAAAGATCACTCATCTATGATTAGGCTTATACTCTGTATTCCTACAAGCTATTCTACCTTAACTAGTATCATAATTATTTTATTATTAGTAAAAGTAAATGAAGAATCCACCAAAGGGCAATGGAAAGGCACACATGAGCTGACTACAATACATTACAAATAAGGGATTACACAGATCAGCAGCGTAAAGGATGTTATCAAACAAATGTAGGATTGCAAAAGAATTCAGGCCAGTCACATAGGGATGAGAAATAAATGATGGATAGTCCATGTGTATCACTGAGGTATCCTTATGGCATTAAGAGAATTCAAGGAAGGTTTTTAAAACTTTGGGACTATCCTCTTTGGCAAAATTATTGGAGGATCTGGCTGACAGTAGCAAAGAATGAGAAGACATGAATTAGTTGCAATCTGCATCAGAGAGAATTTCTAGGACATTGAAATTATAGACTCATTGGGATGTTAGAGTATGAAGTCAAAACAAACAACACTAAAGAAAAATTGGAGTTTACTTCATCACCTGAGAAAATTAAGTGGCAGAGGCTCCTTTGTAATACTATGGCAAATCCCATGAGATGGCAAGTATTTCACATGTTACAAAATCATTTTAGTTTTGATGGCAAGGAACCCAGGGCAGAGAGCAGGAAAGTAACCTGACATTAAATTGCTGTGGAGATGGAAGGCATTTGGTGATGGCAACATTCACTGATATAATTTTTCTCAAGTGCAATGCTACGGGTGATTCTAATGCAATTGCCATGATGCAAACATTTTAACATCATGTTTTGACTCAGTGTACCAGAAAGAATGATAATCACTCTAAGTCTCTGACCCTTCAGGATGTGGAATGGAAGGAGACAGGCTTTGGACCAGAGATTTACAAATGGTTGTGGAATTAGAGTTAGAAAGGACTTTTGATTTCATCTACTACAACCCCCTAATTTTACATGTAAGGAAACTGAGGCCCAGAAAGGGTAAATGACTTGCCCAAAACCCTAAAGGAAAAGGCAAAACTATGACTTGAATCCAGGTCTTTCTGACTTCAAATCCAAAAGCCTTTTTTACTGTATGCTCTCTTTAATTTTGGGGCAGGGATAGCAAAAGTGCCTGCACTAAAGTACTTCTGGGATGCCAGACAGTGTCATGAAGGTTCACACTGGATCTTCCAGGCTATGACAGCAGAGTTTTGTACACTTCTACCTGGCTCAAAAGGTTCTCAGCAACCACCTACCTGTCTGTTATCAGAGGACCAGTGTCAGTAAATTCAGAGAAGCTCATCACCAAAACTTTAGATGCTATGGGCTGAGTTGTTCTGGACAAAGCAACCTAGAAAGCCAAAATCTAATGTTCAGGTGAGCTGTGATCTTCACAGGTGGAAAGGGCACCATCCATGCTGATGAAATCATGGTTCTAATGAAGTATTAAAAAGATATCTGCCAAACCTGAGTCCTCGGATGGAAAAATGCACTAATGTTGCAGTTTGTGAATGGTAGCACCAGCCCATTCCTACTTTCTTAAAACAATTTGCCACACTCCACAAACATACTGGCTGAAATGGTGTACCTAAGGAATAAAACCAGATCTCCCAAATTTTTCAAAGAGCCCTTGTGTCTTCTAATCTATCACCTGGGTAATGTGTCCAGAGTGGCATTTCGTAATGACAGCAACATTCCAACAAATCAATAGTTATTTAATTCCCAACAAGCTCTCGAGTCCATTAAACCTGATTACATTCACCCATTTCAGTTGGGTGCAGTTATTTTTCCTACACCGGCACTTAATCTATAACAGGAACTTATGAGAACTTTCAAAAGCAATTTCAGCATCAATCAGCATAGAGTGAAAGGCACGATTTGCTTGTAATTATTTATTGGACAGGATAGCAAAGGGTCTGACAGAGCTCCTGGTCCTGACCTTCACCCAAAATCTAAAATGGAAATAAGAGGAGTTGCCTGTAAGCTTTCAGTCCTGCCCTTGTATACCACAGAAGCAGCAGCTGCCCATGCCTGCTTGGACCAAGAAACACAAAGAGATTTCAATATTGATAATGGCCAATCTCAGGTAGATCAATTTATTTCTACTTCATACACATGTGGCTGATATCGAGTAAACTCTCTAGTGAAGGCGCCAGCCAGCAATCCAGAATTATTGAGCTGTTCGGCTGTTTGGAATCACCCCAGGTTTGATATTCTAGCCAGCCTTTTGTAATAAACAACGGGTTACAATGAAGGTTGGGGGAAAAATAATGTGTCTGCCCAACGGTCTGTGCTGAAGACATTTTTTTTTTACTTCAATTCTAATGAGCTGGGCTGGATTTTATTCACTTCACTCACTCCCAAACTACAGGTTTGGGGCATTTGGGTGAGGGGGAGGGAAACCTTTTTTGTTGCTTGTTTGCTATGAATACCGATTAGATTTTTTTTTCATCATGTAGAGCAAAGTATAATAGAGAAGGGTCTATTTTAGACTAAAGGCAGATGTTGGAAAAATACCTGCTGGATAATAACCAGAAAACATTAGAAAGATGGTACTGGATAATAACCATGCAAAAAAACTTTACAAATATGTACTATACAACAGAGTACCTAGACACATAGAATCATTAAACTTGAGAATGAGGAAGGGATATTAGAAATCATTTCACCCAACTCCCTCATTTTCCATATGAGAGAGTGACTTGCTCAAGATCACACAGCTATTTAGTAGGAGAACCAGAATGAAAACATTGGTGTCAGTGTTCTGAGCACTACACATTAGTCCAAGAACAGCAGCTTGCAAAATTCTCACAGTGAAGACAGATCTTTATCTAAGCAAAAGCAAAGGCCCTTGAAAACCTTTGGAAGAATTATCTGACATACAACGCTAGAAGACAATCTATTCTGAATGCCATGATGGAATTAACTGCTAGTTAATTCCTCAAAAAAAACAAATATGTTTCAAGTCTCCAATTCCTTGCCATCATTAAAAACTCAAAGGGCTGATATGGGGTTCCTATAATGATCTCTAAACTTCATAAATTAACCATCAATGTATTATTCCATTTTACAAAAAAAAATTCTATTAAAACAGACATTCCATGTGAAGTCTAACATATGAATTAATGCATATTTAATGTTACTCATATTTGCTGGGCTAAACACTTAACTGAACCACATCATGGTAAGTTACTTTGCCTCATGATCTGCAGTGGGAATGCTGAGTCCCTCAGAAAGCTGGAACGGATAGCAAATCCTTTGCCCTGTGGTCAACCTCTTGAAGCAAAGGTATGAATGTTAAGCAGCAGGCAGATCAATACAAGCAAATATAGCTCAACTACACCATTTATTCAGCCATGAGAGATGTCAATACACAGATTAGGGTGATCCATCTTTTTGATTTCCTACTGTCTTCTCACTGACTACATGAGGGCTTTTTCCTGTATTAAAAGTGTTTGCTTTCTCAACCATAAAAATTCCAATTATTACTCTAAGTGCACCAGAGTTAAGTTGCTTGTTGGAAGCGGCCTTGAATTACCTGAACAAGTCCCGTGAAGTACGGTGCCGCGGGCACAATCATGGGCACGCCGTAGGGATGTAGCAAAACTCCTTGAGACGACAACATGGTTTAAGTGATTGTCTTACTCCCACTAAAGCTAAACACATCAATTGAAAGTTAGGCGAAAATCTATAGACCAAGTTCTTCCAAACTACAAAGCTTAGAGCCAAATAACTTCTGTCAGGGCCCAACCCCTTGTCAACTCGGAGGGGAGAAAAAAAAATCTACATCAGCAACTCTTAATGTTAAAGTTTTCTTCCCAGACAACAGAGAGAGACAGCAGCTGCAAAGCTGAAGATACCAAAATGGAAGGTGCTATTTTGGGAACAGCTTGTCTAACATGACTAACCAAGTACTCTTTGTTAATTTAGCTTTGCAAAAAAAAAAAATGAGAGGAAGAAAGCAACAAAATTCAAGCTATTCCAAAATGAATTCTGCCAAATGGTAGATGGCTGGTTCCACACAGGGTTTTGAGGAGATACATGGAAAATAAAAAGTGAGAAAGAAAATATAGGTCGATGTTTAAACTTGAATCAACTTGTTAATACATATAGCCTTGTGCATTTATGAATGTTGATTTTTTTTTGAGAGACAGAGAAAACATTATGGAAAGCCGATTGATTGGGATAGGGTTTAGAGGGATAATTTGACCGATGTTATTTGTGTGTTCATTGAAATGAGTTTAGAGGTAAAGTACTTTCTGATTATTATATTTGAACCTCAAATTCTGTAGAATTTCTTGATGAAAGATACTGTCAGATTCTGACATAGAAGGCAGGGTCTATACAGCACCAAAAATATGGATGAGATCTGAAAAAGTCAGGTATAAATCTGGACCTTCTGTCTTCAACATATTTGCAAACAGCCAGATGAAGATTGACAGCATTCCCCCCCCCCAGTTTTCAACCAGATGTTCAGCACAGTGTAGACATTGCTCTATATTCACAATTCTGAAAGGCACAGATAGCAGCTGTGCTTTTGATCTTCTGGTTTTGTCTGGTAGGAGGGCAGGTTGTTATATTTAGATTTTTCACTCTTTAGCAGGCAATTATATGAAGGTCCAATGTTCTGTGTCCACTTAGGTGATATTCAAGGTCGAGAAGAACTTAAAAGAAATCTTTCAGTAACACCTGCTGAATACATTCCAACTCTAACTATAACAGGAAAGATGATTGAAAACCTGCTGAAATTGGGGGAGTTAAAGGTACTTTAAATTACATTCCACTGTTTCCTTCTCATGAATCCAAGTACGAATTCCTCTACTTTGAGAAAGTCAAGGTGTCTTTATGCTATACCAATTTTAGTTACTTGATTTAGCTGCATAATTGCTTGTCTAGATAACTATAGTGGACAATATTTGGCACAGAATTCCATTTAAAACTGAGTTTTGGCCATGTTGAAGGCTTTTCTATAATTGACGCTCATGTATCAAACGAGCTCCCTTAGCAGCTGTAAGCTGACCCCTCTTACTTAACAGCCCGATATGGTTTCTAACTTTAGATTTGGAGCTGTGACTCCCAACATGGCATTTCTAAGAAGTTACCAGTGAGGACAGAAAAGTCACCATGGGATATAGCCATGTTTACCTATTCCTGGCTTCCATTTATAGATAACTTCACTCTTGGGTATGGGCAGGAGGGGATTATCACTTTCTGTTAGATTGTATTAATCAGTTCATATTATGTCACTTTATCTCTGAGTAGTGAAAACAGTTCCCGGCAAGTCATAAAACCCGGTTTCTAATCCAGCATCCAACACTTAAAAGTGATCCTGAGCAAATAATTTCCCTTCTTTTGAGTCTGTTCCTTTAACTACATAATAAAGAGGCAATATTACTTACCTAGTAACAGGTTTGTTGTGAGGATCAAATGAGATCATATATGAGGAAATGTGAAGAACCCTAAAGAGTTATATGTTCACGTATAAGGTATTATTATCTCTAAGGAGAGGTAACATGGTATTGTAGATAGAGAACTAGCTTTGAAGACCTGGGTTCGAATCTTGTCTGATAACTAGAAGCCTATAACCATGTTACCTCTCAGGGACCCAGCCAATTCTCTAAGACTCAAAGTCATAGACTAGCTGATGCTCTCCATTAGTGAAGGGAGTTTCTACACCAGAAAGTCCTGATACTAATGAACTCATGGTATGGAATGCCACACTCCTTTATCCCCCTCCCAAGAGTGCATATCATTGACAGTCAACAAGGAATAAAATGCATAAAGGGCACTGCGTTTAAAAGGTTTTCAGAAAACTTTGTTTCTAAACTTACTTCCAAAGAATATAAACAGCAATATCTGATATTAAGATGCGGTATACCCAAAATTTCAGTGTGGTCTTAAGCTGTTAGCTAATGACTGCACTAAGACTTGAAAGACAGCTTCTTTATGTGCTATGACATTTCCAAAATACTTTACACATACTGTCTCATTTGAGTCTCTCAGGAACCCTGAGAGGTATAGATACTATCGCTATTATTATTATCCCCATTCTACAGATGAAATTGATGTTTAGAGAAGTTAAGTGACTTCTCTCAGTCACCCTACTAGTTAGCACCTGAGGTACGATTTGAACCCAAGTTTCTCCTGGGTCCAATTCTGTGCTCCCTCTACTACACAGTACTTCCTGTATTATGAAAATTAATAGTTGTTTTAGTAAATGTATTTTCATATGTTTCAAGATATTTTCAAACTGTCCAAGTATATGGTATTACTACAAGGTCAGGTAGGTTACAGTTGAAGATAGTTACTCAAAAAAAATCTACATTTTTTAAATGAGTACAGTCTATGGTTAGGGAGAAGGGACCTTTTGAAGGGACACTTACTTAACTCTGGGACTGTAGGGTAACTTTCTGGAGACAAACTTAGTTGGGACAAGCTTTATTTTTCCAGTGATATTTTCTGTGTCTATAATTTGCTGGGGATGGAGACAGAAGTGGTGGTGGAAGGATCTGGTAATCATTAGAGAAACACATTCTCTACCTTTTCTACCAAGAATCTGAAAACCTATCTCCAAAGAATGTGTTTCGTATCATTATCCATTCTGAGAATAACAAAACATAATCCATTTTATCCAAAGTTTTGAAGCCAGCCTTCAATCATATGGCTAATTTACATTCCTTTTGTTTTTCACTTTGCCTTCTATCAGTATTCTCTCCTTTCATGTTACTTCCTTTGTATCATTTGATGTATCCTTATGCAGTTTTTTAGGGATTTCCTTCAAGTAAAATTTTTCTTATAACTTCTTTGATTTTTTTTTACATTCCTTTCCCTAAAATAATCCTCTTCTCATCTTTTCTCTCTCTCAATCCATGATCAAACTCCTTTCTCAGTTGCTGACTCTTTGATTCCCTTCTGTCACATCTTCTTATTTTAATCAAATCTTCCTCCTGCCCCTCTTTTCTCCACCCCCTTTTCTGTGGCTCAGCATACCCCCCCCAAAAAAAAACCATGCAGAATTTGGGATTGTAAATGATGACACCATCCACCCCCATTCCTTCTGGGTGACAGACGCCCAAAGACTAAATGTCAGCTTGGAAGAGAAGAGAGCAGAGCACAAAAACAAAAGAACAGGGTAGGGGTAAGGGTAAGGCATTCTGATTACAGACTTAATTATTTAATAGCAGGAGTGTGTGTGTGTGTGTGTGCATGTGTATACACATGCACACACATACACACGTGTATATGTATTCCAAGAATTACATTAGAGTGTATTTAGTTTACAATTCTCATTTATTAGCACTCATGAAAGGGTATCCCCACAGAAAATCCAAAATGAAGGATAATTTTTTTAAAGCCTCACAACAAATAGTATCTTACAGCATTCCATTAACCAAAACCTCCTCTTAAACAGAATGTTCACACATCTCTGGGGAGGATGGTAATTGATATTTGTAATGATGACCTGGAGGTACTGAAAATTCCTAACGTTCCTCCTGAGTAATCAAAGAATAATTTATGCATAGGATAGTTTAATAAATATGGCATTAAGTATTTCATTTTGCTGAAATCCACAGAAAAGTGGTAATCTTTGTTTACCAGACTATATGAAGAACTAGAATATCCCTTTTCTAGTCTGGTTGAAAAATACAGAGTCAGCTATACGTAGCTCTCCAATACATTATGCTATGGGTAATGTACAGGGAAGTTATCTGGACCAGGATAATCAAGAACTGAATATAATCACGATAGAGCAGTTTGAGCATTTTCTAGTCAGATTACTTGGTTACAGTAAAGACAGCCCACATAACAATGGAGAAATGGCCCTCCCAGTTCATACTTAAGATTATCAGAAAAGCTATTCCTTCCATTTTATTATGTCTTTTACTTACTAACTAACTTAAGAAGCACATATCAATTTGCTATTCCCAGGTGCAAAACCTTCAACGGTTCCCTATTCCCCTGACATGGAATCCAAATATTTCCATCCTGCTTTGAAAGACCTTCATCATCTAATCTCAATATATTTGACCAGTTCCTAAAACATGTCTTCCATTCTGGCCAAGCCAGTAACCTCACTGTCCCATGAATATGTCATGTTCTTTCCTATAGTATAGATTCTTCCCTATCAGTCAGACTGCTCCTTCTCAGCCTCCTTTGCTGAATCTCCCCCCCTCCCCTTTTTTAAGGCAATTGGGGTTAAGTGACTTGCCCAGGGTCACACAGCTAGTAAGTGTCAAGTGTTTGTTCTGAGGCCAGATTTGAACTCAGGTCCTCCTGACTTCAGGGCCAGTGCTTTATCCACTGTGCCACCTAGCTGCCCCCCTTTGCTGAATCTTAATGAAGATCATGCCCACCAACCTTGGGTATCCCAAAGGACCTGTCTTTGCTCCTCTTCTCTTCTTCCTTCATTCTACTTCACTTGAGGGTCTCATTAGTTTCCATAGTTTCAATCATCGTCTGTATGCTGATGATTCTCAGATCTTTCTAGCTAGCCCTAACCTCTTTCCTGAGCTCCAGCTGCTTAGTAGATATCTCAAACTAGATGTCCCAAAGACATCTTCAATTCAACATATCCAAAATGGAAATCATTATCTTTCTCCCAAACCCTCCCATTTGACCTTCCCTTTTACTGCTGAAGGCATCGCCATGTAACCAGTCACACAAACATCTAATGTCAACAATTCCTGTCAATTTTGCCTTCATCATATCTTTCACATATGCTCCCCTCCCTTTTTCTCTTCTATCATTTTACAACTGGACTATTGCAATAGCCTGTTGGTTGATCTCCCTGGCTCAAGCCTATTCCCATTCCAATCCATTCTCCACTTAGCTGCCAAATTAATCTCCCTAAGGCACAGATCTGACTTTATCAACCCTCTCCCCATTCAGTCAACTCCAGTGCCTCCCTGTCACCAGGATCAGATATAAAATCCTCTCTTTGTCATTCAAAGCCCTTCACAAGCTGGCCCTACTTTTTACTCCCCATTACATATTCAGGGATCCAGTGATACTGGCCTCCTTGCTATTCCTCTCCTAAGGCTCTCTCCATCTCCAGACCCCAGGCATTTTCACTGACTCTTCCCCGTGCCTGGAATTCTCTCCCTCATTTTTGCCTTTTGGTTTCCTTCAAGTTGAAGGCAAAATCGTACCTATTACAGGAAACTTTTCCTGATGTCTCTTAATGTCAGTCCCTTCCCTTGATTATTTCCAATATATCCTGTATATAACTTGTTTCCTGTATATAACACAGTTGTTTTCATGTTATCTCCCCCATTAGACTGTGAGAGCAGGGACTTTCTTTATCCTTTCTTTGTATCACCAACACTTAGCATAGTGCTTGGCACAATAGGTACACAATAAATGATTATTGACTGACTGATTGTAAATGAAGGCACTGAGGCTCAGAGAGCTTAAGTGGCCAGTCAAGGGTCACACAATAAAGGCAGGATTTGAATTCAGGTCTTCTTGAATACAAATCCAGCACTCCATCCATCATGCCTCCTATTTGCTTAGGAAATTCCAGAACACTAGGCAAATTCACAGACTCTCCAATTAGCATTGAACTAACAGCAAAAAGAGAATAGCATTCCCTGCTTAGTTGGCTAATTGCTCCTTGACTTCTAGTTTGAAGACCTGAGAACTGACTCACTGAAGGGAAAGTTTAAACATTGATTAGTATCATACACTATCTTCGTCTACATCGGGTGTTTGGGGATTACTAACTAACCCTATCTGGAGGTGCAATACCCAATCACATTTGCTTTTTTTTTTTTTACAATTGGAAATTTCCCTTGGAGGAACTGGAGTATCTTAAGAACTGACAAAACTACATCTGGGGATCTCTAGAATAGCTCCTTTCCTAGAACATGTTACTTGCAAATAATGTATGCAAAAATTTGCACATTTACATGAGAAAGAGATAGGAACTGGGCCTGTGAGTTCACTGCTGGGAGAATATTTGAGTGAAGAAACTGGCAGGTCAGTACCTTCTCTGCAACTTATAGCCTTACAGAGATGCATAGGGCACTGAGGAAATATGGTGAGCTGCCCAGGGTCATATGGTCAATATGGGTCAGAAGTTAAAAGTGAACTCAAATTTTCCTAGCTTCAAGGCCAGTTCTCTAAGCAAAATGTCCCACTTTCTTTCTTACATAGGAAAGGTAGTTTTAAATTTAGAAATATATCTGCATAGCTATGATTAGTGCATATTACAGATATAAAATGCATATCTACACATGAATATTTTACATGCATTATATACCTATGTATGTATATGATACGGATACATATATTTACCTATATGTGTATATACATATGTACATATTGACAGAAAATTGTTCATATAATTGTTAATATAATGACATAAAACTTTAATACCAAATGTGATACGGACTGCCATTCCCTCAAAAGATCCTTGCAATGTCAGAATTTCAATATCGTCCTTACATTCCTACTCTTAAGATATTTACTCTTGATTAGGCTGCAGTGAACCATACCCTAGGTTCCCCTTACCCAGAGATGTTGCCTTGTGGGGACCCCAGCTCAAGCTAGATCTCAGCTTTTAATGTCTTTGCCCCCTTTCATTGAGACTCGTGGCATGAAGGGCAAAATGCCAAAATGAAGTGGTTTTCCTTCCCCAGACTGCCAAGGGCCACTGGGGTCTCATGATAAGGCCTTGCTACCTCACCTTGCTACCTCTCCTCCTAAAATTATAGAAATTTTTTCATGGGTTTCTTTGGTTAGGAAATCCACTAGACATCCCCCACGGTGGCAGGCCTACTACCCTGTTATCTCACTTAAAGATGCTTTATTCCTCAACTCACGGCTTTTAGTTATTTCAGGACTAGACAATATACATACATAACTATGCGCGCTCTCTTTATATGTGTGTGTGTGTATGTATATATGAGTATATATATGTGTGTACATATATATGTGTGTATACATGTGTATATATATGTATATGTGTATATATCTATATCTATACCTTTATCTATATAAAATGATCACTAGGTGAATCTCTGTAGCAGTCTTAAAAACTTAGGCTTATATTCAATGAAAACAGATTGGGGTAGGGTGGTGTGGTATACTGAGAAATGACTAAAAACAAAACCCTAATGCTTTTGCAAAAAAAAAAAAAGTTAGGTTCTAATCGGAATGGGGATGAGAAGACCTAACAATTCAATTCTAAAATTCAATCAATCAGTACTGCCACAGCTCCTACAAAGGGTGTGTTAATCAATTTCCTTGTGTCTCCACTCACTCTCCCTGTAATTTTCCAAACGAAAACATTCCTCCCTGGCAGACACTCTTTTATATGTGCCCCCTCTCCCATTAAAATGCAACCTCCTTGGTGGCATGGGTTGTCTCTGCTTTCATTTTGATTTCTCCAACACCATTCTAGGTACATAGTGATTCTTTAATAAATGCTTTTCATTTATTCAATCAGTAATCATTTATTAAGCATCTATTACTTGCCAGACACTGTGCTAAACCCTGTGAATACAAAGAAAAAGCAAATAATCCCTGCCCTCAAGAGCTTACGTTCTAATAGGGAGATTATAAAAACATGCAAAAGCATATACAAGATACAAACACAGTGACCTTAGGGAGGAAGGTTCTGGCAGCTGAGGTAATCATTAATGTTTTCCGAAAGTGAAGTCTAGGAATAAATCAGGGTTTCTAAGAGATTTAGATGAGGAGGGAGATGACTCCAGAATGGAGCTTGTATACTGTTGTTCAGTCATTTTTTAATCTTGTCCAACTCTACAGTATTCCAATGAGTGGTCTTTCAGTTTCTTTTTAAAACTCTCCAGTGAGGAGGAACTCACTACATCCCAAGGCAGTTTTTGCATAAGTTGAGCCTAAAGTTATTTTCATGCAACATCTACCCATTGCTCCTAACTGGCTAAAGGGTCCAAGGAGAACAAATGCAATTCCTCTTTCATAAGACAATCTCCCAAATATCTGAAGACAACCTTTCTTTTTCAATCCATGTGAAGTCTTCCTCTTGTGCAACTAAACATATCCAGTTCCTTTAATGCCTCTTTATATAACTGCCCTCTTCTGAATATACTCAAACTTTTCTATGTCTTTGCTAAAAATGGGCCCAGAATGAACCATAATATTCCTTATATGGTCTGACTATAGCAAGATACAGTGGAACCTCTTTTATTCTGAACACTATATTTGTTTAAATGCAGAAGAAAAAAAATAACTGTAAATGAATAATATTAATATCTCAAGCAAAACAATTTCTATAGAGACATGTTAAATGTGTGTATGTATGTTAAGACACTTTTCAGTTGTGTCTGACACTTTGTGACTCTATTTGGGGTTTTCTTGGCAAAGATACTAGAGTGGCTTCTCTACTTCATCTGACACATAAGGAAACTGAGGCAAACAAGGTTTAGTGACTTGCTCAGGGTCACACGGCTAATAAGAGTCTGAGGTCAGATTTGAATTCAGGACGATGAGTCTTCCTGACTCCACTCCCAGCAGCTCTATTCTCACCACCAAGTTGCCCTGCATCATGTATAAGAAATAGCAGATTAAGTCAGTATGGCCGGGGAGGCAGGTGGTGAGAGCTTGGAGCACAACTGACGTGGATACAAATGGTGCCCTAAGAGTTAAAAAGAATATTAAGGGTTGCTTTTTCAGTACCTTGGAGATCCTGTAACTTGAGGGCCTCCTAACGTCTTTTTCCCCTTATCTTGAAATGCCATAAAACTTCTCCTTAACCTGTACCAAAAGAATTGCTTTTGTCTCCCTTATCCTGTGTTCCCAGTCTCTAATCTTTAACCTGTGTCCTCCTACTCTTATCCTGAATGTTTAACCTGTGTCCCCCTGCCCTGTCCTTAAATCTTTAAACCATAAAGAATTCCCTTTGTCTCCCTCATCCTATGCCATAAAATCCTTTCTTGTCCTGTCCTTAATCTTTAACCCCCATTTAAAAAAACCCTAAAACTACATTATCATTCTGAAATTTCTATATAAGCATAACCCCCCCAAATATCGGAGCCTTTCGTTAGCTTCTTGCTAATAGGGCCCATGATGCTTTTTCAGGTAAAATAAAAAGCTCTCAGTTGTCCACAGGGCATGTCTAAGTAAATTTTTTCACACCAGAACCAATCTCCCAAGTCTGACCTCAACACAATAAGATGTGAGAAAACTGGAAAGGCATGAAATGCACAGGTTGTGAAAAAACTTTAAATGCCCCAAAGAGGAGTTTATATAAGATCCTGGATTTAATGGAAAGTCACTGGGTTTTATTGGGTAGGAGAATGATATGGTGATAGCTACTCTTTAAAAAAAAATCATTTCAGTGGCTGTGTGGAGCACAGATTGGAGTGAAAGAGACTTGCTTGATGCAGGAAGACCAATTAGAAGCACAGCAATAGTACAAGTAAGAGGTGATAAAGCTCTATAATGGTGTCCATGTGAGTGGAGGAGAGGTATGGATGGGAGAGATGTCACAGAGATTTAAAAAACCCCGCCAAGATTTAGCCACTGAGTAGTTCCATGGAGGAGTTAGAGTAAAGAGTACAAAGTGATACTGAAACGGTGAACTTTGGCAGTTGGGAGGATGGTGGTACCTTCCAAAGATGGTGGTACCTCAGCTTCTTCATTCTTAAATGAGAAATCTGAACTAGTTTCTCTGTGAGATATCTTCTAGCTTTAACATCCTGTTATTCTGTCAAGGAATATGAATTCTTAAAAACTTCCTTTGCCGAACCCTCTATCCCTCGCTTCAATACCAAAAAGATATTTCAATCAGCATTTATTAAGTCAGTAAATATTTATAAAGCACCTGTGGGTCTATCACAATCCTGGACATTGTGGAAGGATAAGAATACTAAAACAGGGCTTCTTTTCTCAGTTTATAAAAGCAGATAAAGAGATTTTAATACATAAATACACTTAGGCAGCCAAGTAGAATGCCGGGTAGAGTATCAGACCTGGAGTTAGGAAGACGAGTTCAAATATGTCCTCAGATACTTACTACTTTTGTGACTCTAGTCAAGTCACTTGATCTCTGTATCCCTCAGTTTCCTCATCTGTAAAATAGGGATGAAATAATAGCATCTACCTTCCAGGGGAGGATTAAATGAGATAATATTTGTAAACTGCTCTAAAAACCTTAAAGCAGAACATAAATGTTCTCATTATTATCATTGCAGTTAAGTAAAACAAGTCAATATATGATTATGATAACTGGAATGTGGTACCATAGAACATAAAAGAAGGGGGAAAAAAGTTTGTGTTTGTGTTTACATATAGTAATTACAATGCCGTTGCTGAACAGGGAACCTTTCACAAGTGAACATTCATTCTGTGAATTAATATTCCCTGATTAACTCTTGGGAAGGTACTAGAAGAATGAGAGGAAAAAGGAACCCTGCTGGCTAGAATAACCCAATTTTTGAACCTTGTACTGGAAAATCACCTTTTTGAAAATAATTAATTGCTAACTAATGGTTTCTTCTTTTCTTTAAAGACAAAATATTTGATTCTAGGAATACCCCTCCCTCACTTTTCATCCCTTTATTATAGCAATGAAAAAAGAGTGACCCAATAGCCCCTTGATTCGTGACTAAAAAGAGGGAGCTGTTGTTTTATTCTCTTTTCTCCAGGGCCTTGTTTTATCCTTTAATAAGAAATTAAACTCATTAACATGGTGGTTTATATATTAGGGATATACAGTGTCATTTTTAAGGGTTTGTGGTACCCAGAATAGTCTTTGCTTAGATTTATGGCAGAACATCTCACCTCAGAGCAGGATGGATGCATCCCTAGCATATGAGGTCAGGAGTAGAGTTTCCAGGGGCTCAGGCTGCTTCCCCACACCTTGCAAAAGGATAACACAGATAGTCTCTGAATTATGAGCATGAATGGGTGGGTGGGGCAGGGAGAGGTTTTTTTATCCAGCAACTTTTACTGTTAAGAAGTATTGCCTTTTGTTCACAAATTTAGAATTCCAGAGGAAGGAATGACTGGAATTTACCTTAACTCCAGTATTTCTTTTTAAGGTGATAGGGCCATAGATATATAATCAGAAGGGACTTTAGAGAAAATCTACTCCAGCCACTTCATGTTCTAAATAAGGAAACTGAGGCTCAGATAATTTAAATAAGGTTAAACAGGTAGTAAGTAGCACAAGAAGGTTTTGAACCCAATCTTCTCACCCAGTCTGCATCAAGAATACATTCCACAAGGGGAAAAAATACAATTAAATTTTTTAAAAAACAGAAAAAAGAAAAGGATGCACCACACTGTTGCTGGAGCAATGAAATACCTCTATCTCATGCAGATACAGAGATGTGAAGAGGAATCTGTCTTTTATGCAGATATAGAGAGACAGCAATATACAACTCTACCCTCCTTTCCCCACTGCTACACCTCATAGTCAGCTCTCTTAGCTGCAAGGATGAGTTCTTAGCATAGCTGATATTTAATTTATAAAATCACAGGGGCTAGAAGGGAACTTAAGATCAGCTCGTCCCAGGTTCTTAACTTGGGGTATATTAATTTTTTTTTTTTAGTATTTTGATAATTGCATTTCAATATCTCTTTTAGAAGGAGTCTATATTTTGCTTAATGAATTTGTTATTCTAAGAAGGAGTCTATAGTTTTCCCAGTCTACCAATTGGCTCTAACACCACAAAAGGTCAAGAACTCCTGAGCTGGTACAATCCCCTTATTTTATAAGTGAGGCCTGGAGAGGTAGAAGGACTTGTCCAAAACAAGGGTGAAAGTGTCAGAACTTCTCGCTGAATCCAATGTTCTTTCCATAAAATTGAGTTGTTCTCCAAGTCAGAACTCAGAATACATTTTTCCAAATAAATAAATAAATAATACATCTGTGACTTCATCCCTAGTGTGGGAGCTCCTTTCACCAGTGCTGCCTGTGGTTTAGTTGCTACGTCTCATGTTTAAAATGACTTGCTTAGGGTAACAGGGTTAGTAAGTGACAGAGTTGGGCCTAGCACTATACCATCTACCCAGCACTATCCACTATACGTGGGTTGGGGAACCTGCAGCCTCAAGGTCACATGTGGCCTTCTAGGTCCTCAAGTACGGCCCTTTGACTGAATCTAAACTTCATAAAACAAATCCTCTTAATAAAAGGATTTGTTCTGTGAAACTTGGAATCAGTCAAAAGGCTACACCCAAGGACCTAGAAGGCCACATGTGGCCTCGAGGCTAGAGGTTCCCCACCCCCTCCTACCATCCTACCACTATTTCCTCAAGGAAACTATCAAAATGGTGGCTTAAATGAAATTATTAACACTATAAGTCAGTCACATTATGTTTTAGATAACCTTTTGTGGGTTATTATCTGAGAACCTAACCAACATTTATAGCACTATTTTTAAAGGAAAATGAGGTCCATATCCTAAATAACCCCTTTAAAAATGAACTTCTGGAACATGACCCACTGGTAACATGTGGAATGCATTGGTTACCCTGTTGACTCTAAAAACTACTTTCACTGTCCTTTTGGAGGGCTGTGTCTTGTTTATGCACAGTTCACCAGCTCAGAAACTGAATCTAAGATGCTGAGCAGGTGAGTGAGAAATAAACAGAAATGAAGAAATTTTACTGTGGTTTAAGAGTGAAGTAAGAATTCTCTGTTCCATTTTCCAATATGGTAAATGATGAATACAGTATAAAAAAGCTGGATTTGGATGGGTAAAGAACCTGAATTCAAATCCTGGGTAACTATCAATAAGTCATTCAATGTCTCTAGGCTCCAGCTTCCAAATTTTTAAAATGGTAAACATTTGACCAAATGATTTCTAAGGTCCTTTCCAATTTTAAATCTACGATCATCAGGAAAGTCTTCAAGTAAAGTAGACCCTGGAAGAGCCAAGGATGTATATAAAATGCAGGGACATGGGCATACTAGCTAGGAAGGGCTCACAGGTACTGTCATTCAATGCCTTCCATCTTTCCCTCTCCCCCAAATCGTGGCAAAAGGGAAGAACTCCTTCTACTTCTGACAGCTTCTATCCATTCTCCCTTCTGGAATTTCTCTATAGTACCATTACTCTACAGGGTAGAAGTTTTAGTCACATCTCCCCTGCCTCCCATTTTCTGAGTAGGAGGGGGTGCTTTAAAGATGTGGACAATAATATGTTGCTTATGTTTCCCGAACTCTGTCATACCCCCAAATCAACTGCACCTGTGGATACATATGTGGGTCATAACTCCTCCATGCATTGGACTGCGACCACCATTATGGCTGTTCTATCATTTCTGAGTATGTTCAATGCTAATGTGCCACTGCCAATTAAAACAAGCTAGCACAGCACAGCTGGATTCCTGTTGGGTTTGCCAAAATGATGACTATGGACAGAGAGGAACAATTTCCCAACTCTCAGAGAATCAGGCCTGTTAATATCTTTTGGGGTTGTTTGGCTCACATGTGTTCCAGCCTACATTTTATTTCTCTGAGTGTAAAAGAGTCCATAATAAAGCAATTTCATAGACATTAGCTAATAATCTCCAAAGCTACAGCTATGAGGAGGGTCTTAGATGGACTTCAGGAGATACTGGGAACAAAAGGGCTTGGTGTCCTGTGGTCCACTGGGTCACGAAGAGTTGGACATGACTGAACAACTGAACAACAATACAAGGAGAGTGGCAGTGGGTTTCATGAAATAAAAGGATGAATATATTAAATGAGAGCCAGAAAATCAAAGGTTTCTCCCCTTTACCCCTACAATGGATTACTGGGTTGATGCAGAATCTCTCTCCATCTTTGGCTATAACAGCAAAGACCACATTATCATGATGGGATAGCAAGAGCCTTGATGTTGAACAGGGAGAGATGAGTTCTAATCCTGGCTCTCTCAATGACTTACTGTGTGATGTTGGCCAAATTACTTTGTATTCTGGTTCTCAGCTTACTCTTTTTTAAGATGAGAGGGTGGGATAAGATAATTTTTAAGGTGCTTTTTTAACTTTGACATTTTATGATTCCACAATTTGTACTTTAGTTATTACTGAAAGTATACCTATCATGGCAAGGGAAGAGGATATAAGAATAAGTAATCTGCTCCCCTTTCCAACTAAATGAAGGTTCTTGATGGTTACAGAAGCGATTATTTGTTGGACCATGACATCAGGGAAGTGATAACATGACATGTAAGTGAATTGGATTTCAGTGAGTCGGGGCTGTGCAAAGTCACCAGCCTAACTCTTTCCTTTGGAACCATCTGGGTCTAGTGGCAAGATATAGATGAGGATGACTGGAGATGGCTCTGGATGCAGTGAGAGACCTTGGCCTTTTTAAGTTAATGTCTTTAACAGGATTCAATTTGACTGAGGCAATGCCCATTCAGTGATTAAGGCTAGGTAAGATATGAGGCAGAGAATGGCCTCTTTACCTAGTCCAAAAAAAAAAATAAATCTGGGAGGGGAAGACCCTCAGGGTTTCTAGCCAAAGCAGAAATAATTGCTATTTACATTCACTTTGAGCCAATCAGGACCCAAACAAAATGTGGTGCAGTGGAAAGACCATTACATATGGAGTTAACATGACTGAATGCAGGCCCTGCTACATGCCACCTATGACTCTGGGCAAGTTACTTAATCTCTTTGAGCCTCAATTGTTCATTTGTGAATGAAGGGGTTGGAAAAAAATAACTTTTACAATCTCTTCCTGTTCTAATCTATGATCTTCTGATGGGAGGTAATATAGTTGGAGGAAAAACATTTGAGGGTATGCCTCAGCTTGCTCATACATTTGTTTAAGATGTGCCTTCTGATTCAACTCAACATCATGGCAGAAAGCTAACAGAAAGCTAACACTCACATCTCCATCCCTTTCCAGTGGGAAACTTTGTAAACTCATTCCTCAGAGGAATTTCCCTCAAGATATTAAAACATGAATTGGGACTACAGAGCACAGCAAAACTGCGCACAGAATTCTAAGCCACCTATGAAAATGCCTGCACAGAAACCTATACCTATGTTAAAATGTAAAACAAACAAAAGAATTAATACCTAGGCTTGAGTTTACATTTAGAAACTGAAGAAATCCAACCATTTTCCTCTCCTTGACCCAGCTGGTATGTGTTTACACACACACACACACACACACACACACACACACACACACCCCACTTGAACCTCAAAGTGCTCTCATCTTGGGGCTGCCTGCAGAGACAAAGCAAGCATGCATTTTTGCTCTTTCTGACATTCTCCTGTTTGTATCTTATTACAAGAAAAGTGGCATAGCACCCTTTCTACACAAGCATCACATTTTAGGATAATTAATCAATCAAGTGAGACTAGTGACTTTTGTGCAAAATATATATATACATATATATATATATATGTATACACACACACACACACTCTGAAGCTGTTTTTCATTCCCTTTGGTTCTTATTTAAAAGATGATGCTTATTTCAGAGAATGACTTCCATGTCTTTTCTCCCTGATCAGTTTCAACACTGCATTGGTAGTGTGACTGCAGAATGGGGCTTACAAAAACTAGCTACACTAAACTAATAGAATTCTGAGTTGAATTTTGATTTTATACAGACGCACACACATGCAATCAGGATAAAAGGAAATACTATGCTGCCTGGATTTGATTCAGTCTTCAGACAACAGAAGCACAGAATTACAGAATCTCAGAATTGGAAGGGAACTCAGAGGTGATCTTGTCCAACCTGTAGCAGACCAAAAGTCATATCTACAACATCTCTGGCAAGTGGTCATCTAACCTTCCCTTTAAAAATTCCCAGGATGAACACCCTACTACTTCCTGAAGCAATCCAATTCAGTTTGGGGCACTTCATGCTCTTAGAACATGAAGGCAGAACTTATTTGTACAACATACAGAGTGACTTCTAACCAAAGAGGGGCCAGTTATCATCACAACTAGGAAGCCAAGCATTCAAAAGGTAGGACAAAGCAAAAACATGTCAGCTTCAACTTTTCAGTAAACTCTTCCCACGAACCTGCCGTCACATTTGGTATGCATTCATAAAACTAAGAAATAACAATACTGGCCCAACACACTGCAGATCTTCTAGGAGTTGGTACTACCATTTAAAGGGACACCTTGTAAGCCTCCATTGTGTTTGAACCACTTCTGATTGATTTATAGGGAAAGCTGAGCAGGAGGTAAGTGTTCTCAATTAGCCCTGCACACAAAGTGCGCTGTTTTTGTTCCATGCCAAATGCTGAATGAAGGTTACAAAATAATATTCAACAAGATGCAGGAACAGCAATCTAAAATCCATGATTATGGGCAGAGAGATCTCTCCAACCCTCCCTTTCCCCTAAATGCTTGCAAATCTATCTTGTTTATCACTAGATCTTTAGGAACTAATCTTTTCGCACATGCAGCTATTAGGGACTTGAACTAAACAAGCAAACATTACATGAAATATTTACTGATTGTTCATACTTCCTGCAACAATACTGAATAGAGTTCAATATGGAAATTGATGGATTTCAGTTTACCCATTTATTCCAGGGTTACAACTCAACTTCACTTCTGTAGAGACCTCTTCTAAGAGACAAATGATCTTTTTAGAACCAAAATAGAACAAAATACCTAAAAGAAGCCCAAAGATTTTAAATTAGGATTGAAAACCCAGGGAGTTGAAGGGGCTTCCTTAACAGCCTGAAACTTGCCAATAACGTCCAACTTTTAAGATAGTTTATCCCCATATGCTTTATTAGTCCCATTGGGACTTAACATTTACAAGTACCACTTATCTTTCCGGCAAGTGTTATGTTCATCTGTCTACCTTGCTAACCAGACTTCATTGTCATTTTTATAATTATTGAATATTTTTTAGATGATCTATTGCAAGAATTCAGCATGAATACCCACATATTATACTCTGGTCTAATGGGAGAAGGGGAAAGAGAAGAAAGTGGATTTAGGTATAAGAATAAGAAACCAATCCAATAGATGGATGATGGAGAGGAAACTGTTTTTCACCTACACAGAATTTCAGTTATCAGTAGAATTCCACTAGCTTTTCTCTTTTTTCCCCTCCCCTTCTTAACATGCGGTATTAGAGCCATCTAAAACACCCATAGCCATTCCAAATAACTGGGGATAGAACCCTATGAGTTACATGGCAATAACAGAAATAAGCCCATTGGAGAACTCTGTGGCTTCCCCTGAGTAACTTTCTAGTAGAATGTAACGGATACCATGCCATGGATACGATATTGGACTTTCCGTTGAAAGATCTTGGGTTTGAATTATGCCTCTGACCCTAATCATTTGTATGACCAAGGGTAAAACATTCCTTTTCTTTCTGAGCCTCAGTTTCCTTATTTGTGAAATAGATATTAGAATACCTATAGTATCTACCTTACTTGGTGGTTATGAACTACAGATATTTCCATGAAATTACAGAATTAGATGTCAAAGTGATCTTAAAGACCATTTAGTCCACATCCTGTGCCCTTCCCCCACCTTATTATTTTATAGATGAACAAGCTGATTTTTGAAGATTTTAAGTTACCCACACAGTATCAGAGGCAGGATTTAAACTCAGATCTTCTTCGTTCTAGGTCCACAATTCTATCCACTGTCCCCTCTGTCTCTTCATAAAGTACACCGAGTTGTGAATAAATATTATTATTAATTATTCCTCTAGACTAGGGAGTTCTGTTTTATTCTCTTGCAGTGCAAGAAACAGTAGGGATTGTCTATTTTTGCTGTGACATTATTACTTGGGGGACCTTCGTGTTGAACTTCTAACATTCTCTGATCAGCAGACTCCTGTGTCTATGAAGATCAATAATTAGTAGTGTGGTGTCTTTCAGGGGATCCTGGCTCTCACCTCTATACCAAAAGTCTAGTTGTTAAGCTGTGCAAGGGATCCCTCCTATAGCCTGGGAATTGTCTTTCAGGAGCATAGAAAAAGAAAAGAACCACTTTAACACACTTGTCAGTTAGTAAAATAGAGCACTGGGTTTAAAACAATCACACTATTACGAATGCCACCAACCTGGCAACAGATCACCCCCTCCCAACTTTGCGTGTTTCTTATAAGATATAGTAAAATATCAGTTTGGCAAAACAATTGAGAAGGACAAATTTTTCAATACTTAGGATTGTAGGGATAAATCTATTGCTACACACACACACACACACACATACACACACACACACACACACTTTTTCTAAAAGGTTTAGCTCATTTAGGCACAGTAATTTTATATAACATAGCACTGACTTTGTAATTTAGTTTATGGTAAAAACATGAGATTAGATGTCTGGGCCAGAAACTCCTCTTTTTTCCCTATTTCCTCTCAGATCTCCCAAAGACAAAATATATCAAATCTTTCCTCTTAGTTTAGGCTTAAGATAGCTTTGCAGAATTCATTATTTCATGTTCCAAGTCACATTAAAAAAGTAATATGTTCATGGTAGTGACACCATTTTCTTACATTTTCCTAACATACTGTACTTATAAGCTAGAAATTTGATTTTTGGGGAATGGGGGGTGTGACTTTTTCTATAATGCCAATCAATAGTCTTCCAAATAAAGGAATGTTTATTTGGGTCAAGCACCAGAGATGTGCAAATCCTAAGTGGTAATGGCATAATAATGCCTTCCCAAAATAAGGTAATATGTGTTCTGCTGGTTTCTCTGTTTTCTGTTTGAAAATAGATTGTTTAATAACTCATCAAAGCTATATGTAAACCATGGAAACAATAGAGCAGATGTTGACTGCTGTCTTGTGCCTCATAGACATAATTAAAGACAATGAGACACTCACGAACTCAAATAATAGAGGACAAATAAAAAAAAAGGATACAATATAAACATAAACCTCATTTGCTGGACACCTGCCTCCTTAATCCATTATGGTACATCACCGATCTTGTCATGAAAGAAAAATTAAATTTGTATTTACTTATGTATATTCTATCTTCATCCTTTAATAAAAGAGACCATGAAAATAAGTTATTTCAAAGGAGTATTTGTTTTAATTTCACCACTGCTGATTATCACCCTATACAGTTTCAAAAACTATCTTAATTTTAAATATTAGCAAGAGAGTGTCATTATGTCCTGTTAGCAAAAAGCCTTTCTTCTCCATGATGAAGGTAAGTTTTATCACAAAAAAGAATATGGCAACTCTACTGAATAGGCATGTTTCCTTCCTATAAAATATGATGCATATTTTCTCTTCATGTTTACAACATAGCCTAAAATAATCCATCAGCTTTTCAAACAAAAAAATCATCATAATGTACAGAAGAACTGGGATGCAATTCACATTACACAAATAATCTGGTTTTATTTTGGATCCTTTCTGAGTCCTCTATTATAATTTAATTCCCATTTCTAATAGAATGGGAACAAAATTAAAGAAAATTCAAACCAAACATGCAACATGATCAGTGGAAATACAAGTATACCACTGATTTGTCTGTGTGAACTTCACTAAAAAAGGAACTCAAAGATATTCCAAACACATCATCTGGGGGGGAAAAAAAGTATACCCTGAAGCAAAAAAACAAATATACGTACACATACATATATGTATGTAGATATATATATATATATATAGATATATATATATATGTATATAGACAGATATTTAGACACATGTACGTATATATGTATACATCAGGTTAAAAACAAAAGCAAAGTTTTGTTGGCTTACAGCGTCATAGATATGTCTGTCTATATACCTATCTACATATAGATATGTCTATATCTATATGTAAATATAGATACAGACATAGATATATATGTATGTATGTATCAGATTAAAAACACAGCTAAAGTTATGCTGAGTTACAGTGCCAATATATCTACCTATACAGATACATCTATCTATATGTAGATATAGATACATATGTATATATATGTATGTATTAGATTAAAAACAATAGCGAAGTTATCCTAGATTACAGTGGTCTAGAAAGGACAAAATTTTTTGAAATGAGAAAGCTGAATTCGGAAAATTAAACTCTCACCTGTTCCTAAGATAAAGTTGATCCTCTTTCTTCAAATAAGTAAAACATAACACAACTAAAAAAATAAATTAAAAAAACTTCAAGCATTGTTTGCTTTTACTGTATATACTTGTATAGCAGTGTCATCATACTGTGACTTTAGATAAATGAAACTGCTTACTCTGCTTACTGTAAACTCGAATGTCCTCTGTTTCATTTGATAATATATAGTAAGGAAGACAGAATTTAATACGATCTGCATCTCTTTATGCTAATAAAATGATGTCAGCCCATTTCCATAGACAACACCATAAAGCATAAATACCAAATGGGAAACAAATGGATGCATAATGTTATGGTGAAGCTAACCAATCTACCCTAAAACAGCTGAGAGAGATCTCATCCAGGACTTCATTCATTCTTTATAGAAAAGCAATGAAAATATTCCTAGGTGAATCAGATTTAAAAAAAAAATACTCAAGCTCAGAAAGGTTGTAAAGCACTAAATTCTTTTGATTTATGAAGCAACATTTGCCGTATTGAGCAAAAACAGCTTGGCATGCCGGGACCCTGCTCCCTGAAATTCCTTTATTAACACGACCAAGACCTGCTGGTGAACAAAAGCAGTGATGCGGCGTGTATAAATCATTAATACTGTGCCGGGCAATGGCTGCATTTCCTGTGTTCATTGGAAAGCCCTTCTGCACAACAGGGATTTTGGGATTGGAATTGGCTGCTAGGAAATGTACTCCATCATTCTCTGTTTGACGCTTCCCAATAGTCTTGTACTTTCCCTTTTTTCCTTTCTCCCCCAACTCCTACAATTTCAAAGTAGAGTGAAATACATTAATTTTTTTTAATGAAAAAAAAAGTCAAATAGGCATTATCTAGGAAGAGATGATAGGGCAGTTCTCATTTGTTTATGGACTTAGCATTAATTTAAAAAAACTATGAAACAACTATGTGATTACTGATTACACTGAACTCTTTTCCCCTAACAAAGACAGAGAAGAGTTTACTTTAAATTAAGGAGAAGATCTGGGATACAGGTTTCTATGGGGCCAAACAGAGACTCGGTACAGAGGAGGGGCCACTCATGCCCAAGAAGAACTAGGTACTTCTGCTATTGCCTTGTTTCTTTTGAGTCTCCCAAGACCTGTGCTGTAATAGTATCTTCTTTACCTTTCAAAAGAAGCACAAAAAAAAAAAGAGCTGAAAGAAATAAGGAAGTAATCCTGAGGATGGGGTACAAAGTGAGGCAGGAGAAGGTCATTGAAGCAGATCCTGAGGCTCACTATTTCTGAAAGATGGGTCTATAAGAGAGATTCTGTAGGTACACAATTAGGGAAAGAAAATAATGGCTTTCTTCCTCCTAATCTTACAGCTCACAACAAAGTGAAGCAAAAACAATACACATTTTTAGACAGATAATGTTTATGAGAGAACCTGTCATAGAGCTTAAATGAAAAAAAAAGAATAGATTTCCAAGAGTAGATTTTCAGTAGATGCCTTTGCTTTCCAGAAACGTGAGGATACAGGGCAGATAAAGACTAACATTGAAATATCAGTCCCACAGCACCTGCTTTACCCCAGGAGAAACAGGACAATGGTAAGATGACCAACAATACAATCACTCTCATAGATGGGAGGCCTGGAGCCTGACTCTACCCACTACAGGTTCAAGCAAGAGTGTTCTCTGAGTGGCAAACCTTAATAAACACAAGGACCCAGTCCAGCAAAAAAGAAAGGGGCAGGGATGAGGGCAGGGGTGGGGTAGGAACCTCAGAAACACTCCTGTATGCCAAGGTACACTGAAGTAGTCCCCCAGCATAATAAAGATTATATGAATAAGTCTGCAACACATGCCAAAGTCCCTCTGCATTACAGAATAATGACATTCTGAACAGAAATAAATGAAGCCCCTGCAGTGCTATTGTGTCAGCTTTTGAAAGTAAATAACTTTGATTCTGAAAAGAGAGAGAATTTTTTCCCCTCCTCCTGTCATAGACCATTAATTGAGTTTTGTATCCATATTACATCCTTAAGACAGGACAAACATCTGACAGGGAGGAAAGAAAGCCCCAGGTAAGTTAGGAGGGACCAGAATGGAGAAATTCTGACTTTATTTTACCAGCAGTGTATCACAAATATATCATAAATACACCTGTCCACCTGGAGGGTTGGGGGAATGGCTCATTTGATTTTGGAGAAGTTTTGACTAAGTTCTGGGAACATCTGACCCCTCATGGGGCTCACCTAAAGTAAGTTTTTCAGCCCAGTTTCCCAGGCCATTTGTCATTGATGAAGTCCAAGTCACACAGCATGAATTTAACAATTTAGTTGCCCTGTTTCAAAATATTTATTCTTACTGCCCGATTTCAATCTTGAAAACGCATCTTTAAGAAACCCAAATTCTCCACTATCAAACAGGCTGAATAAGAGTCCAGAGAAATGAGGCCCAGGAAGCAACTTGGGCTGAAGTACTTCTTGGAAGAGCTGAGTAACACCCTCCATAATGGTGCTCAAGCAGAGATAGGAAGTAGGCATACTCACAGAAAGAGAGAGAGAGAGAGAGAGAGAAGGGAAGACAAAGAGCTTGATGGCTGTGGTTTTGGATAAGAAAAATGTAGTCAGAAGCTGAATAAATGATCAAAAATCAAACACTTTCCACTCCACCAACACGAAAACAAACAAACAAACAAAACCACACACACATACACAAACCAGCCTTATTAAGATGAAGCCATTTGTGTTCCCATTCATTATCATTGGAACAGTTTAGGTACTTCAGTCCTAACTAGCATGCACTCTGGTTCCATATCTGCACAAAATCATTACCTCACTGGGAGCCCAAACTAACCCTCCGCGTGCTTTTAGCTCTTACTACAGCTCCTAATTTTGATTCTGCATGTGTTTAACACAACAAAAAGAGCAGGATCAAAACAGAGTGAGCTCTCTCCTCAGCTGGAGCCTGCTACAGTGCAAAAGACCAAAGGCCCCAACTACAAGTACTCAGCACACTATAGACATTAAATATGCTATTTTCCCTAATTAAATTCACTGGGCTGCTGCACTGACGGAGGAGGTGGGGGAGTGCCAGGGAAAAGAAGTCAATGCCTCTGCACTCGGCTAGTCAGGGGGAAATGACAGATTCAGGCAAAGAAACGGCACAAGTTGCTCACTAGAGCCTATGGACTCGACTTATCCCTTGCCACCTGATAAATCAATCACCTGGGCACCTTTGAGCCACAGCGGCGCTGACAGGTCAGACTGCTTCTCAAGAAAGCCTCATCACAATGTGCTGGGCACCTAAGTCTGAGGTTTCAGAGGCCTGCCTGACCAGGCTACGGTGTTGCTTCTCACCCCATTTTTGGGTAGGAAATTTGGTATGAGGCTTCTAAATTGTGGCTCACCTTCTTTGCTTTGACCATAGGAAATTCAAATTAACCCAGTTCACTTTTTTCTTCCCACAATATCCTTGGCACTCCACTTTGTAAAATAACTCTCTTGGTCTTAAGACAAAGGTGTCTATCACCTGCCACTAGGTAAAAGACTAAATACACAAAGCTTTACTGATTCAGTGCCCTCTAAAATGCCACCATGAATATCTCTATTCCATCTGTCTTCTTCTCTCTTTCTTCTCTGTCTCTCTCCCCTCCCATTCCACCTCTCTCTGTGTCTCTCTCCTTCTCTCTATCTTATCTGTCTGCCTGTCTTTTTCTCTCTGTCCTCTGTGTGTGTGTGTGTGTGTGTGTGTGCGCCTCTCCTCTGTCTCTCTCTGTCTCCCCCCGCCCCTTACAATCTTTCCCTCCCTCCCAGTCTCTGGCTTTCTGTGCTTTCCTCCATGCATCATGCACTTTGCCAACTTTAATTATGTAGGGAACTCTGAAAGTAGAAGTACTGTCCAAAGAAAGAGTCAAATGCCATTAAAGTCTTGTGTTCTTCCCAAAACTCCTATGAATCTCCTCTCCAGATGTTCTTTCTTTCACAGTTCTTCTGAGTAATTAGCAAGGGATAATAGGGCCCATTCAACTTACTTCTCATGCCTTTGTGGAGAGGAACTAACCTTTTTTCAACATGGCCCCGACTCAAGATAGCCAGATGAAACACATCTTCAGAAAATGACAGCCACCTTCATGCAAACTGAGATGTGTTGTCCTCTCCAAAACATGTGCTACTTTCCTTACATCTAAGGTGTGTGTTGGAAAGAAACTTTATTGATGAATCAAACTTACTTTATTTTTCTTAATTGAATTAAACAGCACACTGGGACATCTCTCCATGTACATTATGAGGTCTCTCCAGATGGGACAATTACGCCCACACTTTGTCAGATTTGTTTCATTCAAATGATGACATTTCCTGAGAGTGCCACATTGCCCCCTTAGGCGCAAATGCATCAACCTTGTTTACAATGGTGCAATTTCTTTCTCTTCCAGAACACTATTATTTGCTTGACAAACTACACTGTTTTTTACCCAACCAATACGAATAAACAAGCATTATGTTTCCTCTTGGGGCAGGAAGGCTGGTTAAATGAATCAGAAAACCCTAAAAAGATTGTCTACCCTCAGTCCATCAGCTACTGGACAATTATTCAAGACCCAGCTGTAAGAAAAACAGATGGCAAGTGAGCATCAGTAATGTGGACTTCCTTTGCTCATGCAAGCATAAGCAGGGTTGTATGTTCTCACATGAAAATTGCCATGAAATAGACAGAACTAAATTTTGCAGAACTCAGGTTGGTAAGCTAACAGATGCTTAGAATTTTCATGAACCAAATTCAGATTAAATAATTTTATAGCAGGGGTAGTTACCAACACATACATTGGGAAAGAAACAACTTTCTACGTGTTGGAGTAAACCACAGGCTCCTTCCTGGATCAGAAACGGAGGCACACTTTCGAAAGCTAGGCCAGTGTTTATACACCAACACACCCAGATAATAGTCCTTTACCTAAATTAGGAAATACAAAAAGAAGAGGGTTTCTCATGTGGTCAAGACTTTAAGAAAAAGGGGGCTCTATTTTAGGACAGTGATACTGGCTCTTTATCAATCAGCAATCAGTGCCTAGAAATGTACTCATCCAAGCCATTTTAATTCTTTAAACAATTTAGACATGAAGATGATCTGTCCTAATTCTTTTCTACATTATTGACACCATTGACCACTCCAATCCACAGCCCAATCTAATAAATCAACATTGAATTAAGCCATGAAGAAAGAACATGATTAAAAAAAAAAAAAGATAAATCATCAGATTGAGTAGCACAAGGTAAGTAACTTGAATGAGAATTGAACTTTTCTCCATGGCCATAATGGTTATGGCCTATCTAATGTTTCCTAAATTTATAACTCTGGCTTGTGCATGGGGCTATTTTCTCTTGCTTTATCCTGAGTATGAAAGCCGGTACCTTAGATCACTATCTATGCTGTGAACTACTTTCTAATTAAAGACAGAGAAGGTTGATATGGAGGTTTCAGTTCAATTGCTTTCGATCTGAGGATGTCCACTATGAGCAATGACTTCATTTAAGAGAAATTACCCTTTGTACAAACCACTTCACTATTTAAAACAAACCACATGTATCATCATTAAATGGAAAAAATTACCAATCTTAAGATATTGACAGTGGCATGGCCCATTTTAAAGGCATCTTAAAACAACAACAACAACAACAACAACAACAAAACATGTGGAATTTAAGTATCTGGCTTTGCTTATTTCATCTGATAAAGAGGTATTGTCTGAATAGCACTTGACAGATGGAGAAGGTTTTAAAACAAAACTGGTAGTAGGCAATGGGGGCTTAAGAACAGGGAAAAGTCAATCAAACATACTATTACATTCCTTTTCAGAAGTTAAAATACAGTACAAAAGTCTTACTCTGAGGGAAAACCTATCATATAGTTAGAGTGAAGACAACAAAAAGTCTGTCCTGCCACCTAGCCAACCCTCTGTAGAATAACCCTTAGGAAAAAAAAAAAGGATTTTTTGGTACTTAGGTAAAGCAGAAAGGTAATACTCATAAGCAACTAGTTTATTTCCTCTCACAAGGATGGAAAAAAAGGATTGAGTTTATACCTTAGTTCACATCAAGACTGAAAATTTGTGATCAATATAAAAATTGCCTATACGAGTTATTTGCAGAAAATATTTAATAATAATACTCCTTTGGCTATATTGATAGATTCATAGTTCAAATGACTTCTGTATTATCATATGTATGAATTTTCTTACAGCACTATGGGTGTCTTTTGTGGTTTATCTGGTAAAATAACCATCCTTAGAACACACCTGATAGATGACACTGTGGAGCCAACACCAATCCATCAAATACTGAATGTCAAATAGGAAGAGTGACCTAAGCATTGGTTTGCTCTAGAGAACAGAGTAAATCCCAAGAATCCATCCCATTTCTCTCTCTCTCTCTCTCTCTCCCTTTCTCTGAATAAAACAAAAGTAACGGTGCTTACTTTTTGTACTTTTTAGATAATAGCTTTATCAGAAACAACATCTAGGCATGAACAGGATAATACAATATTTTGTATTGTAACACGGCTTGTAGAATCTAGGAAATGAATGGGCGGGGGGAGTAAGAAAGCGGGAGAAATTGTTAATACTCTAAGAATAAAGGAAAAATAAATTAGCCAGAGACAAAATCAATTAGTCATCAAAACGTTCTTCACCTTGTCTAAATGATTTAGATATTTTAGGCAAAAGGGTTCCCTACCTCCCCCTCACCTTTGTTTGTTTTAACTTGAATTAATTTCCTGACTTCTCCCCATCACTTTGTGCAGACACAGATTGAGTCTGCATATTCTTATATTAGATGGATTTGTTTTTTAAATAAGTCCCAGAAAATAGGGAGTGACGGTTTGGCTGCTAAGTATGTATGGGTTGGGAGTGGAAAGAAGTGATAAATATTAGGGGGAAAAGGGGAAGGGGGGCACAGAGAGACAGAAAATAGAATCATTTCCCAAGGAATAGTACCCAATTTTGCAAGCAGGGAAACTGTATCAGTGAAGAATCTACTGAGAAACATCCATTAAACCTGGTTTGTTTGGTTTTTTTCTTTCTCTCTTTTCTTTTTTCTTTTTTTCAATAGTAGTTTTGAGCAAAGGAAATGTAAAATCCAACTCACATTTTATTTGTATATTTCACTTTATCATGTTTTAAAGAGCACATAGTTTTAAAATGTTCTTTCTTTTTAATATGATTTTTAAAATAATGTTTTACAGTTTCACCTGTTTGAACAACTTACTATGTGATAAAGAAATGAAGTCATTCTAATTTCATTGGATTAGTGTACCTTTTGATGCTTTTTAAAATTAAGCAATTATTTGAATTTCTTAAATAAATTCAATATTACTAGAATGTCACAAAATGCATGACAAAAGTGATAACCACAAGTAATCAGTCTAAAAATACCTCCCAAAAGATTTATTCTTTAGGGAGGTAGGTGGATAGAACAACCGAAAAACCTACAATTCTGGATCAGATGCTTGAAATTAATGACTACTTATTTATACCACAAGCTTCAGATCTGGTAGTGAGACAAGAGGCAAAACTACTATCATAACTATAACCCTCTATACTTGACATCATACTACAGGTCTCTTCACCCAAAGAGTTAAAAACATGGTGTACCAACAAGGACAAAAAAGGAACTCTAAAGCACATTTTAAGTATCACTCCTCATCTTGTTCTCAAAATAGAAAGTGGCAACTAATTTAATCACTTCTAAACATTTGTTCTGACAACCACTATTTCCTTAAATCCAAAAGACATGTTTGCATGAGAGTACTGCAATAGATCACACAAGATTATTACAACCTCTACACCTCATCTTTATGTAATCATTTCTACCACTTCCTTGCATGGTGAAAATGACCTCTCACCTTATGTCACTCTTTCCTTTGGCATGCTGTGTCTAAATCAACAAACTGATATTTGACAACTTTAGAGGAGCAAACATCAAAAATGGGGAGTAAGGGAGTGGGGGGGGAGGAAGGAAAGGATCCAGAATGTTGAATTATTATGTTATTCTACTTATTATGTAACAACCTTTGAAATGAATGAATTTTTAAAAATGGGATAAATGTAGGTAGGATGCAAAGGACCAACTAATATTAGTAAGGCAATTACAGTACAACTGATTCTTAGAGTTTATATAAAACACCTATTAGTACATTCATTTAATGGATAACACATGCATTCACACAAACACACGTACACACAAGCAGCACAGGCACATATAAACTGTAGAGCCAAATGAATCATTTAGTGTGTTACCAGCACTCTCTTGGGAAATATTTCCCGGCACAGGTTACTAAAGGAGAAATGGAATAAAATAATATTTAGAATGAGACACCCCAATCCCAGTGTACTTTTAAAATTACTGGATGTTGCTAAATAGGCTTTCCACACAGAATAACCCTAAGTGCTACTTTCTTCAGGAGATAAACTCGATATCAAATTACATACAATTTCAAAATAGAAATCTGCATATATGTATGTCATTTCCAGATCTTTGGAGCAGGAATAATCTCAACTCCACCGATTCAAGTTTGAGTGTCAGCCCTAAATGCCAAATAAAAGGCATACTTTAGGTGAGTTATCAGGAGCCCATGAAAGGACTAGAAATGATTTTAAACTCTCCAAATAGTAGGGGCAGGATAATCAAGATAAAACAATTCCCATTTGCATGAAAACCTATTTCTAATCTTTGAATTACAGAGGTACTGTCCCCTGCCTATAGTGATGAATCACTAATTTAAAGGGGGGGTGGCACTACCCCATACTATAGTCAGGATTCCAAACCCACCTAACCAACTCCAGTTCAGAGATATAATAATACTCTGGGAGACAGACAGACAGAAAGAAAACAGTGAATTGCACGAAGACTGCAAAGGGGAAAGAAAAAAAAATTCCTCGGTGACACCATAAAAAGAGAGAAAGAGGGAGAGAGGGAGGGGGGATTCCTACCGATGCATGTGCCAACGAACACGAAAAAAAATCAAACAACAACTAAAAACAAACAAACAAACAAAACCCATCATTAAGCATGACTAGAACAGGCATTGTTCCTTGATTTTTGAAGCAAATTTCTAGGCTGACATAGGTCTACAATTCAAATGCTGTGATCCTCTGCGTGCAGTCTGCCGGTTTGAAAACATAGGCAAACTTAAAAACATTTTTTTTTTCCTAATTAAAATCAGTCTGATTGAAATTGTAGTCAGCAGAGCGCCTCAACAAAGACTTAAAATTCCTGGCTTCAAAGGGGTCTTAGAATGAAATTGCCACTGGGCACATTTACATTAGAAGTGCAATTTATGCTTGCAAGTGAAGAAAGCACACCATTTTTATGGCTGGAACTCTGGTACTGTATCTATGAGTAAGGCAATCAAAGTATTAAGCATATGTGCAAACAGCTTTTGGTGAAGATTTCATAAAATAAAAGGGATTTCTTATGCAGGAGATATGCTACTAAAAAGAGATCTTTCCCCCTCTTCTATTCTCCTTCCCCCAACACACACCTCTTCTTTGTCCCCTTCCCCCCTCCACCCCACTCCCCCAATGCAAAAGCGAACATCACAAACACTAAGCAGTTCGTTTATATACCCTCGTCCTACAGAGAGATGGGCTTTAAAAGCAGAGAATCTTCCCCGGTCTGGGGCACAGGTATGCTGTCCATGCAGGAACAAGGCAAGGTGCTGAGAAAAGAAACGCGACTTACCTGCTGTAAGTACATAAAAGTCAAGGCACAGGAGAGCTGGGGACACATGCCCACATTGGGGAGAGCTACGCAGGTTGCACCCGTGAGGGGATGCTGCATGGTGCTTCTCTGAAGTCTACGTAGAACAAGTGAAGAGGCTTGCATGCAAGCACGTTTCTCCTGTCTTGTCGGTACAGTTTGAGTGGATTTTTTTTTAAATTTTGCTGATTATCTAACTAAGAAACAGTATCTCTCTCTCCCCCTCCCCCCCTTTTTTTTTGAGTTGCTAGAGCCTTACGTTCATTTGTCTTAAGCTAAGGCCACTTGATAGATTTTTTAAAAACTATATTTGTTTTGCCTTGTTGTTATTTGGTTTCCCTTTCCCCTTTTTTTTTTTTAATTGGAAATAATTCTCAGCCCGACCCTCCCTCCCACCCTCCTTTAAGGGGGGGAAAAGGGAAGACACAACAGCAGCCTGCAGCCTATTGATGAGCAAATGGAACTTCCTCAATGACAGTGAAAGCCGGCTTGTCTCACACCACAGTAGCTGCTGACTAAGGAAGAGAGGGAGAGAAAGAGAGAAGGGGGAGGAAAGGGAGGAAGAGAGAGACAGAGGGAGAGGAGAAAAGAAGAGAGAGAGGAAGAGAGAGGAAGAGGGGGAGAAGGAAGAGAGGGAGGGAGAGAGGGAGAGAGAAAGAGAGAGAGAGAGAGAGAGAGAAGAGAGAGAGAGAGAGAGAGAGAGAGAGAGAGAGAGAGAGAGAGAAAGGGAGAGAGAGAGGGAGAGAGAGAGAGAGAGAGAGAGAGAGAGAGAGAGAGAGAGAGAGAGAGAGAGAGATTGACTCACTGAGGCTCAGTCGACTGGTGCTGATGCTGCACGGCTTCTCATTTGTCAAATGGGTCCTAGGGCAGGGTCTTTACCACTCACCAAAATTCAAATAGTGCATTTTAAAAATCCCCAGGGAAGGTGGGGGAGCAAGCGAGAGTGCTGTATCACAGGCATTCAGGAGATTTGGGCAATTAATGCTATTGCCCAGCTGGGACTGGATGTCTGTTATGATTTTTTTTTTTACCCTTTTGGAACCACACCTGACAAATAAAATGGAATTTCCCCTTCTAAGAACCAGAGTGCAGAGTGTGGCAGGGAAAAGGACTGGAGCTCAGGCAGGCAGCAGGATCCCAGCACTGAGCAGTAGCAGCGATAAACAACAGGACATTTTTAACAGCTTTAGCTTTACATCTCCATGTCACTCACTATCTCTGTATTCAGGAGAAAGCATATAAAATTATCACCAAGATGCTATGAATTATTGCACTGATGAAGGCAAGGAGCTTAAAACTGCTCTGAATTCTATTTTATCTAAAATTATAAATGTACATGATAAGAAAGTAAGTCTAATAAGAGATTGCCCTCTCAGTTTACTTGGGTAAATCATGATGGCCATTTCAGGGGGTTTGCTGTTGATTTTTTCCCCTTTAATTGCAATACCTCATTGTTTCAATTAGTATTCTGCTCTTGCAGACTTCCCCCCCCCCTTTATTTTATGGAGTAATAATTATTCATTAGTAGATTTAGTTAGTCTTTATGCAATAAAATAGGATGTGACCTGCAAATCAAAAAACTAATACTCTAACTTGTCCTTGAGGTCCCATAGAAAAGCTCATTCTTCTTGACAGTAGTAAAAAATATGACCAGAGACACTAGTATTTTTTAATGGATTTTGACAAAATGATTGAATTATTATTTTTTTTTCTGAAAGAAAGGTTAAATCTCAGAGCAGAAGTCTAATGATGTTGTTGTTTCCAGAAAGGAACCTCCCCCAAAGCTTCATCAAAGCCTAATGCAGCAAAACAGGGTATCCAACTTTCAGAGACACATTCATATCAAAAAGTAACACTTAGGGCAAGGCATAATTAATTCCTAAGGAAGGAAAGGCTGGTGTCACTAATGTGATATCACAGACTTTTTTACAAAAATAACTGCTACTTAACAGAGCAGTCAGCTCAACAAAGCAGAACTCAATTTCAGGCAAATCAAAATCCTTTCTGAATCAAAGAAAATTAATCATTCCACAGCTCTGATTTTTTAAAAAGCTATTTACAGCTTCTAAGTCATAATCATAGCACTTCCCCACCCCAAATCTTACCAGTTGTTCTTATTTTTCACCTTGCAAAGGCAGAGTTCAACAAAAATTTGGTTTGCACAGCCTGTCAATTGATTACAGAAACAATAATATGGATTAATTTAAAATAAGGCCTGGAGTATAGAGGGAAGGAGGCAAGGAAGATTAGTAGATTGGTATAATTATAGGAGATGGTGGTAATGTTCTAGAATTTGAATACCTATTTACACACATATATACTTATGAATACACACATATACTTTTATTTTGCTTAAAGAATTTTTGCAGTGTTGAAACAACCCTGAGCTTTTAAGCCAACTCTGACTTAGAAAGGCAGCATTTTTTTTTACAATAAAAAGAAAGAAAACAATAGAGAAAAAACATTCTATCAAAGTGAGAGAAAAAGCAAAAAGGTCAAATTTGTGCCCCTTCTTTTTTTTCCCATTGTTTTCCTTTGCCTCAAGCAATCTCCTGTTCTGATAGAAGTGAGTCAAGCCTCCCCACTCATACTAACTCTTAGTCTACCATTTGTGGATGTCCTAAAACACAGACTTTCCCCTTCAGCTCATTTTCATAAGAAATAATAAATAATACATGATACTTTAATAAGACCATATCAAAATGTTCTAATGAAAAACAAATACATTATGTAACGAACCAATGACCTATTTATTCTGTATCAAGACAATGCTGTTAGTCCAGTTTTCTCTCAAACAAAAAAATTGTTTTCTAAAGATAAGTTCTAGAAAGGACCACCTAGAATGGTTCTGACTCTCCATCTCAGAGCTTTAGAGATAGATATATTCAAAATTCATGAAACTGAACAATAGAATTCCGACCTACAAAATTATATCCAACATGATTCAGTGTCTTGACTCTAAAATGTATCTCTGTTGGAACAGATATGCTTGCCAAGCACCTCTCTGTGGGCAATGAAGCATGCTTAAGTGTGGATACACATACACATGCACACACACACAAACACACACACACCTGTAGTATGCTGAACACCAAAAGCATGAGAACAGATAAGAATTATGTGCTTATTTGTGTATGACCGTAAATTAAAAAAAAAATGTACTCAATAGCCCCAAACCAAAGGAGGCAGTATAGCTATAACTGTTCTTTATTCTGTCACAGAACTTTTCTAGCTTAAGACAATATCTATGGTAAATGAAACCCACCTCAGGAGGACATACAGATCTTTCACTTGCAGTCAGATCTTTTAGTCCAGTGACAGGGAGGAGAGGGAATATCGTTCTCCTCAGAAAGTCCCCTGGCTCCTTCAATACTATTTTGGTGTAAACATTCAAGGACCAAACTACCTTCAGTTCAATGACAATGGCTCTTAGCTGCACTGTAATCTATACACAACAGGAAGCAGAAATAAGATAGAAAATGGGACTGAAGAACAATTCCACAAGTAAATGAAACTTACTTAGGTAGAACTACAGCATCTCAATCTTATGCAAAATATTACTAGGATTTAAAAGAAAAAAAAATAGAATTGTCCTCTCTTCCCTGTCAAGACTCCATACTCTTAACTGAGGTTGCTAAATTAGTTGAATTTTACAAGAAAAAGGATGTTTTCATGCATCACTAAATGCACACCTCGAAGCAAACAAGACCACTTAGTCAACTAGCATTTTTTTAAGTACCCAATATGTGCCAGCCACTGTGCTACAAAGAAGGATAAAAAGAAGGGGAGGGGGCAATTCCTGCTCTCAAGGAACTCAGGCTAACAGGGGAAACAGCATGCAAACAACTATGTACAAACAGATTATATATAAGATAAACTGGGGGTAGTCTCAGAGGAAAGGCACTAAGATGAAGGATACTTTCTTGCAGAAAGTGGCTTTAGCTTAGATTTGAAGGGAGCCAGGGATGCCAGGAGGCAGAGATGAGGAGTGGGGGACCACCAGTAAAAATGCTTAGAGTCAGGACATGGAATGTTCTGTAGAAGAAACAGCAAGGAGGCCAGTGTCACTGAATCACAGAGTATGTGGTAGTGACTCTTGTTGGACTCAGGTGGTGTTTGAGACCCCTTCCAGTTCTGAGATTCCCAAGTTTTTGAATCACTGTTCCAATGTGCCTGAACTAATTCTTTTTGCTAAAATGATGGAGCTCTCTGGGATGTGCAATTGAGGAAGGTGGTGAAATATCAATCCCTTATGATGTTTCATAGCAGGCACAACATAACCTAACAGAGAGCCTACACTCAGAATTAAGAAGACCTATGTTCAAGTCCAGTCTCTGACACACAGTAACCTCTTAGTGCCTCCAGGCATATCTCTTAACACTGCTGCAAAACAGGTGTTGATTTTTCTCGGTAGAGGGAGTTTCTCATTCAGAGTTACCCATCCCAAAGAAACCACAGGTGTAGTCCAAAAAAGGTTTCAAAATAGGATAGACACCCACCTGCCTCAGACACTTTAGCTACAGGCTCTGCCTCCAGGCAGGAGGCCAGATAACCTCTGGAGATTCATTCCAGCTCCAGAACTCTATGGACTTTTATTCAAAAGTCTCATAGATTCAATTTAAGCATGGAGGAAAGTGCCTTCTCTCTCTGAAATCAGAGAGGGACACCTGGTGGGGCCCTTTGCCAATATCTTACAAAAATCTCCATTTCACTGATGCTGATCCTTTGGCAAGGTATCAGGGCATTCAGGGACTCCCACCTGTGTAACTAAATCAGTACTCTAAGTTGTTCCGCAGAGCTATGATGAGCACGGCATTCCCCTCTCCTAATAAGTAGATGCCTCTCAGGCAGAACCTATTTCCACCATTCAGCTACAATTGCTTTACATCTAATGACAAACCTCAAGCCAGCCATTACAGAGACATCTTTTGTGGGAACAGTGACCCAACTCCTTCCTCTTCCTAAAATTGATAGTATACTGTATGCATATTTGTAAAAATACAAGTCACCCATATAAAATCATAATACAAATATGTCTTCAATTAATGAGCAAGGTTACAGCACACAAATTCATTCATATCTCAGTGGTGGTGAAGCCTGAATGTACTTTCTCTCTACAGAATCCATTTTATAAGTAGTGGCTAGGTTCCTAGGTTAGACCAAAAAAAAAAGCCTATTTAACTGATAGTATGGTTTAAAAAAAAACACATGGGGAAGATGATAGAAAATAATACAATAGAAAATTATAGTACTCCAGTATGAGTTGAAGTTTTTTTTCATCACTCCAGGGACCTAGCCTAGAAATCTAACCACCATTTGTTAGTTTCTATAGGTAAATGTAGTCAATAGAATGTAATAAGAAAATCAATAAAAATGCTTACTAGGTGTTAGGCATTTTCCTAGGCTATAGGGACACAGATATAAATGAATCAGTCTCTGCACCCAAGCAACTAATGTTCTATTAAGGGAGACTATCTCTATCTCTATCATCTCTGTCTCTATGTACATACAAATACATATATGTATGTGTGTATATCTAAGGATACACAAAATAAATAAAAGACAAATAGATAAATAGAAAATATTTAAAAAGATAAATAAAAGCTTGTGAGGTAAAAGAAGGCACTAGGAGCTAGATCAAGGAAGGCTTCATGCAGATATTGGTGCATGACTTGAGCTGTGAAGGAAACAGGATAGTAAGTCATGGAGGTGAGGAAGGAATAAATTTCAAACGTGAGAGACAGCCAGTGAAACAACATAAAAACAGTAAATAGAGAGTCGCGTGTGAGTTTCTGCAAGAAGGACACTTGAGCAGGATGACGGACTGTGGGGAGGGGAGCAATCTGTGAAGAGTTTGGGAAGGAAGACTGGGGTTAGGATGTAAAGAGTTTTAAATGCCAAACACAGAAGTTTGTATTTTTTTATCCTAGAGGCAATATGGAGGCATTGAAGTTTATTAAATATGGTTAGTGGCACGGGCATATGTGCACATTAGGAATCCAAGTATGAGGTTATACAGGCCTGAAGTATGGCGATGGTCATGTGAGTAGAAGGAAGAGCATCACTTCTTGAGATGCTTTGGAGGGAGAAATAATAGGATTTAACACGTGACTGGATGTATGTGATTGGTGACAGTGAGAAGTCCAGGATAGAAGTCCAGGATAATGCTGAGGTTGCAAGCTGGAGTGTTTGGAAGGATGGTGGTGCCTTCTACAGAGACAGGGAAATTTAGAAAATATTTGGGTTTTGGGGAAAAGATAATGAGGTGTTTTTGGACCTGTTGAGTTTAAGATGCTTATGGGATTTCCACCTTGAAAAGTCTAAAAGGTGATTTGGAGATATAAGACTAGAATTCAGAAGGTAAGGGGTGTGTGTGTGTGTGTGTGTGTGTGTGTGTGTGTGTGTGTAGTATTTGTATATCTATATCTGTCTATTTCACATATTTAACTCTGATAAATCAGGCAGCCATGAGGAACATGAATAGGAAGAAGAGGTACATGAAAATATAGCAACTTAAGGATAGATTTAGAAATAAATGATCAGGTAACCTTCAACTCCATGAACGTTTACTAAAAAAAAAGACACCTTCTATCTGTATATTCATTGTGTTCTTTTAAGGGGAAAGGGGGAGAGATTACAAGATGGCTTTAAACTAATGCCCTTATCATTATCTCCTGCTCTTCTATACTATCCCAGCAGTTCCCAGTATATATGTGCATGTCAGTAGCAAAGGAGAGTTACTGTTATGGATGCCAGGCTATATCGACAGATAGGAGTATAATGCAAAGAATAAAGTATGATTAAAAAAAAGTCATCATGCCAGGAAAAGGCATATAGTTGCCTATGCCTAATGAAATTATTTTCACAGTTGATTATTTAAACTCCCAATCACATAAAATGTCACCAATATCTACCCACAAACTGTTTTTCATGTGGGTTGCAAAATGACTTTGGTACTAACTCATCTAAGTCTACCTTGAATTCTTCAATCATATATAGTTAGAACCCCAGTGCCCTGATTTTCTTTTGCAACTCTCTGGCATATTGCTCCTTACAGGTTTTTAGGATAAGCATCTAGACCCCCCCCCCAAATTGTCAGCAGAAATTTTTGAGGAAATAGCCAGCTGTAGGGTATCTACTATATCACCTCAAAATATGTAACTTTTTTTTTTAAGTTCAGCTAGGTGACACAGTGGATAGAGTGCTAGACTTTGAGTCTGGAAGAACTGAGTTCAAATTTGACTTCAGATACTTATTACCTGTGTGACTTAACCTCTGTTTGCCTCAGTTTCCCTATCTGTAAAATGAGGATAATAATAATGCCTGCTTCTCAAGGTTGTGAGGATCAAAGGAGAGAGTTGTCAGTGCTTTGTAAACCAGAAGGTGTTATATAAATGCTAGCTTTTATACCTGGATCCAACTCCAAGAATTAAACAATTTCCTTTATCCTACTAATCAACCAAATGTAATCCTGCCCACACAAGCTAATTAATTTCCACACCAGATAAATCTTAAAGGATTCTGTGTTTTATACCATTTTAAAGGACTGATTTGGGACTAAATAGGAATTTTTCTCTCCTTTTCCTCCAAAAACAAACAAACAAACAAACAAAAGGCCTCTCTGCTCCCAACTCAGCACAGCTCATTATACTAGAAATATTTTAGTAGGTTACTCCCTTCTGTCTATGCACCCTTTTTTGTGACTTACTAGAAAGAACAACTGGGACCTATAAAAGTACCTGGGTTAAAACTCTTTGCTCTAGCATTGACTACATGTGTGACACTGGGCAAATTTTGTAACCTATCTGTGCCTCAGTTTCTTCATCTATGGGCCAATGACAATGATACCTACTCTGTTAGGAGTTATCAAATGAGATAATGGATGTGAAAGTACTGTGCCCTATATGTTAGTTGTTACTATGTTATATTATTTAATTAAATGGAACAAATATTTTTAAGGGCTTCCACTGTTTATGTCACTATGGCCCTAGGGATCCAAAGAAGAAAAACATCACTGCCAGGTCCCTCCAGCAGCTTACACTTAAGACTTGAAACCTAGCTCAAAATATTTTTCCTTTAGAAGCTTTCACTGATAGCACCTTGTCTGATGTGTGCCCTCCTCTCACTGTTCCTTTTCCCCCACTCTAACACTTCAAGTGATAAAGCAATGGAAATTTTATGGTTATACACGTCTTTTTTTTTTTTAGTGTCCAATATACCTTGTTCAACATGAACTTTTTAAAGGAACCCTGTCTTTTACTCACTACCATCATAACATTTCAATTCCAGAATGTATCTTAGAAATCATCAAATCCACCCTTATATCCCACCCTACAGATAAGGAAATTGAGACCAAAGGGAGGTTAAGGTGGGTCCCCCATGTCAAAGGGCTAATAATTCGCTATTCTAGTAGGAAGTGAATCCAGGACATCCTGACACTTAACTCAGTGTTTTTTCCAGACTGATACAATATTCTCCCTTTATGGTAATGACAGAACACAGTGCATATTAAGTTGATATTTCTGACTGAAACTATGCAGGAAAAAAAGCCTAAGATAAGAATCTCATCTGGTAACAATTGAAAGTAAATACTCTTCAGCAAACTGATACTTAGGTTATCATATTAAAGAATGCAAGATAGGAGAAAGCTTCACGAAACAGTGAATTCCTAAGAATTATGTGATGGGAGAAAGACGCTTGGCACTCAGGGGGTGGGTTTCAGCTTTAAGAGTACAGGACAGAATGTAAGAAGGTGTGAAAGAGAAGGTGGGAGGCAGAGATAAAAGCAGCTAAGTGGTGATTTCTTCTAATGAACGAGTGGGTGTTACTGTCTACTTTGGGAAGCCTCCCCTCCTCATCCACTTGCTTTATTTCTACTTTTTGGCCTGGATTCTAGCAACTTTGATGGCAAGTGGGGAATAGGAAGGCCTGGAACTTTACTCTATACATTCATATTATTCTTACTTTCATAATTTTCTGTTTTTCCCATTTCTATTCTTTTTATGCAACAATTTCTAACGTGCAATTCTGTCTATATCACTCCCTAACTCAATTCCAACAGTTACCAATAGGTTACAAACTACCCTCCCCCTTAATTTTTTTTTTTTACATTTTTGACATTTAAAGTACTTCACAACCTAATTTTACCTTTCCATCCTTATTACACATTACCCCTTACACAATCTCCAATTAAACTGGCCTTTCTGTTCCTCATGCTTTCCTTCCTGGAACCATACCTTTGCAATTGGCTATCCCCTATGCATGGAATGCACTTGTTCCCTGCTAAATGTGACCTCTTTGAAGCTATAGGGTTTTTTTAAGACTCCGCACAAATGGTGCTTTCTTTCTACATGAAGCCATTCCTAACAACCCCTCCCAGCTGCTAGTGCCTGTCCCCCGACTCCCCAAATTTTTTACTTTGTTATTTTCTATATTTTTTCTATATACTTTCACATATTTACACTTTGGTATCCCTGACAGGGGGGAAATCGTCCTTGCCTTCATAGAACACATTAATTTTTTTTTTCTCTAGCACCCACAACTGTGTCCGTCACATAGCAAGGGTTTAATAAATGCTTAGTGACTGATTGACTGACTGATCAGTCTGACTGACTCAAAGACTGTTAGAACTAGTAGAGTCCTAAAGATCCTCTAGTCAAACCTCTTTGTAGCCAAGGAATTTGGACTTCCCCAGGGTTACATTGTAATAGAATGAAGATGAGAAAACAGGTCTTTCAGTTTGGGTTTCTTTCTCTACCATGCTGCCTCCATGCACCAACAATTTACAAAATCTTTTAGCCTCTTCCTATTCTATGCCCTCCTTTCTCCTTACCTTCTTCCCCTCAGGTCAAAGACAGATTTACAATAAATAAATATAACATTCTTGTCTATTGGAGCTAAGTTAAATTGCTAATATTTTATAACATTTGCCTTGGGCATATAGACAGAAAACTTTCTTTAACTAAACTGGACTGTAAAATGCTAATGCTAATAACCATAATGATGATGATGTGATAACTAGCATTTATGTGGCATTTGCAAAGTGCTTTACAAATTGTATTTCATTTGATCCTCACAACAACCCCGGGAAGTTGTTGTAATTATTATCCTTATTTTACAGATGAGGAATCTGAGGCAGAGATTTAGTAACTTGCCCAGAATCACACAGCTAAAAAGTGTCTGAGTCTGAATTTGAACTCGTCTTCCTGACTTCAGGTTCAGTGCTCTACCTATTGTGCCACATAGCTGTCATTTAGCATCCACCCACTGGCCTCAGTCTCCCCCAATCACAAGGATTATAGATGTAATTGATATGTAATTGGCTAAATCTTGAAATGCTTTATATATATGTGAACTATTTATCATCATCATCATCATCATCAATGATCGCTATTATCTCATTCTTATCTTTTCTGATAGGATTCAGATAAAAGCAAACTCTGGGCAGGCTGATCTCCTGCTATATTTTTGTATATTTAAATTTCTGAGGTCTATCACGAAAATAAGTAAAACAGCTGCTTTTTGTAAATGAATAATATTATTGATCTGTAAACTCATCATCCTAGACAGACTCAAAGCATCATATTGAACACAATGCTAGTAGTAGAGAGGATGACAGGGGCAGCATTTATACTGTTCTGTCCTCTATGGTTTTAATTTCTTCTACTAGGTCTTTATATTTTGAATGTTTTTCATTCCATTAAAGTTTCTTGTTTATGAATACTCAGGATGGCAACATCTACTACAATTATTATTCTTAGTTTTTTGGTGGGAGGACCCAGGTGGGAAACATGTGGTTTTTTGTTTGTTTATTTGTTTGTTTGTTTTTTGCTTTTTGATGAGGCAATGGGAGTTAAGTGACTTGCCCAGAGTCACACAGCTAATAAGTGTCAAGTGTCTGAGATCTGATTTGAACTCAGGTCCTCCTGACTCCAAGGCCAGAGCTCTATCCACTGCACCACCTAGCTGCCCCTGTTTGTTTGTTTTTACATGTATTGATGCTTCAAGGTACATTAGAGTTTATTTGTCAAATTCTCAAGGATATTTAGTGTTATGTGCTTACAGTGAGATTAGACATCTGTTAATTAATAAGGATAGCAAGCTTCTGGAGTATAATTCAAATGACCTGATGTGTCTTTCTAGGTGTCTAGTGGGTGCTCCATTTTTGCAGCCTGCAGTGATATCTTACAGTTTCCACTATTTCATTGCATAGTCCGCATCAATCAATACATTCTGGCTTCTTAAGGATAACCTTCTGTAATTTCTGATGGCAATGACCTGATCCCAAAACACTATCCTAAATGTCTCCATGTCTATAACCAAATCTGTTTTAAGATTCAGCCATGTGAACAAACCTTTTTGTGGACATATTATGAGCTGATATTATTATTATCATTATGAAACTGGTTCATTCTTATGAAAGCAGGTCAGCAGCAGCACCTTGTTATGGAGAGCACATCATTACCTCCCTGGTGTTGTGCCCCATCTTGGCTTCCTCCATTTTTCTAGATAAGAAAGCAAACAACTGGCATCCTAGCCACCATGACCTTCCTCCTTTCTCTTACCTCCTAGCTGTTTCACTCATGTCTCAAAGGAGGGTCTGTAACGGAGAGAGCAGTCGCTAACACCGACATTTGTTCGAGGTGTTGTTTTAGGTTGTCTCTTAAAGTTTTAATATTTCATGACCTCTTTAGTGAAAACACCAATCTCTGGGGCACTGACACTTCTTCGTGTATCTCGCAGTTCCTCAGCAGGCCTTGTGCCTCCCACTCTCTTGGTCTGGTATTTTCTGTTTTGTAGGAATTGTCCCATAAAGAGTACAGTACTACATTTCCCGTCTTGTCTGGCTGAGGAGTACAGCATGGCATTAACAAAACATCTTACCTTATGGCAATACCTAGTACTTTATCCGACCCTTTAAGTAAGCTCAGTCTCTACTTTTAAGTGCTTAAAATCATATCCTTTAAAAGAAAAGTTTCTCTTCAATCCAGTCCATCCTCCACTCAGCTATAATCTTCCTAAAGTGCAAGTCTATGTCAATCCCTTATACAATAAACTCTAGTGGCTCCCTATTTCCTCCAGGATCAAATAAAAAAAATACTACATTTAGCTTTTAAAGCCTTTCATAACCTGACCCCTTTTGACTTTCCCAGTCTTCCCACACCATATTCCCATCTATATACTTTATGATGCAGTGACTCAAGACTCTTTACTGTTTCTCACAAAAGACACTCCATCCCTCAACTTGGCAAATTTTCACTTGCTGTTTCTTGTGCCTGGAAAGCTCTTCTTCCTTACCGCCACCTCCTGGCTTCCTTCAAATCTCAACTAAAATACTGCCTTCTGCACAATACTTCTCCAAGTCCTCATTAATGTTAATGTCTTTCCTCTTATCTCTAATTTATCATACACACACACACACATATGTGTTTATGTGTGTGTATCTTACTCATATGCAGCTGTTTCCTGATTGTCTCCCTCCACTACATTTTGAGCTTCTTGAGGGCAGGGAATCTTTCTTCCTTTCTTTGCATCCTCAGACTCTGAGATTACCTGGCATATGTTAAGCATTTAATAAATGCTTTTTGACTTGACTTGACAAAGCCAATTAAAATGCTAAGGATTAGAGAAATGGCATAATGTGGTATCTACAGTACAAAATTTGGTGTCAGGAAGACCTTAGTTCAAATCCTGTCTGCTAAATATATAACTTTCCTCAGGTTGCTTCATCTCTCTTTGCCTAAGCTTTCCTATCTGTAAATAATGGACAATTACTGTAATACCATTTAATAGGGTAGTTGCGAGACTTAAATGAAAGGATACATACATATATATGTATATATATATATAATGCATATATATATAATGCATATATATACATACATATACACCCATATACATTTATACCCCTATATCTATATATCTAGTGATATATAAAAATTAATATATGCATATATGCACACATAATTTGATACATTTATGTAAATATTCACATAAATATGCATTTTTGTGTTTATATATGTGTATTTATATGAGAGGAGAACCAAATTTCCCACTCCTTTACATATATAAAGCATTCTGCAAATGTTAAAGCACTTACATAGACTTCAATGATTATTAATCTATTCTTATTGTCCAAGGCCAGGGTTCTGTCAGTGGCTAATAAAGTGAAACAGCTACAAATCATGCCTAGGATTCTCTGTACCAGTATTTGATTTTCAACTTCTCATCATCCTAGCCATTCAAGGATATTTGTATGAGGATTCTATAAACAGGGGATCAATATACTTATGGTTCTTAAGCAGTTCCACTTTGTGCAGAACACTAATTACAACCACAAAAAGGTTCTTCCTTTTTTCTCGAGTTCTAAGGTAACAGCTCATCATTTCAGTGGTATTTTCTTGTCGTGAAAATACCTATTACTATTTTAAGGTTTTTATTAAGACTGCTTTCTTTACTAGCTCTTTGTACAAAGATCAAGACATTTTGAAGGCCTGCACTTACCTCAGGCAAATAAGAATTACTAATTTTCTCTTTCTATTAAGTGCCATGTTACTTCCATTGGCTTCTCCAATATTTCATACCCTAACTCCACAGAGATGCCATGACAAGGTTAACCTTTTCAGTACCACTTAAGTAGAAATTTCAAGAGAGTTCTGTAACACTCATAGCCTATGTATTTAACAATAGAATAGGAAGGAACAAATAAATGCATTCCCTGCCCTAAAGAAAGGATCTTTAAAAGGAAAGGAAAGAAAGTTGGATCTCGAGTAATAATGAAGGACTTCAGGATTCTCTGTGATTTAACAGAGTCATTCTAAACAAAAAAAGGTCTCAAAGTCTCTGAAATCTGGAAAGTTATAAGAAGTCCTCCTTAAGGATACAAGTAGATGGATTTGAAGTTATAGCAAAGTAGCCCCCACCAAGTGAGAAGAATAATACTGTGAGGTGAGAAGGCGATCCCTTTTAACTTTTGGAAAAGTCTAGGTAGGGACACAAGTAAGCAATGTGGATTTGCTTCAAAAATGATGCAATTAGGGAAATGGGAATGATGAGACAGCATCCTTGGGGGCATGCTAAGAAGAAAGAAGCAAACTCTTAACCAGTCCCTTGCTTAAGGAAAATGCAATATACCCTGATAAACCAATAGAGCATGAAGACTTCCCACATAGGTAAGTACTATGGGTACAAATAGTGAAAGGGTCAAGGAAGTCATCACTGGTTTCCACTGTCAGACTAAACATGGGAGCTGGCATTCTAGGGACAAGCTAAGTTCTTTGCAGTCTCCCTGAAAGCATACTCTACACTTTTGAAAAACCACCTTTTCATGTGCTTAAGTCAAAATATGAAAGAAGGATTTGGTGTTATACTGTAGACCACATTGGACCTGCTGCAGCAGAAACAAGAGTATTGAGCCCAGAGGTTTTTTGTTGTTGTTGTTGTTTTTACGAAAGGATCAAGATGCAGCTTAGGTCAGTATCCCTGCTGCCTAGTTACCTCGCTGTCTAGAGATGGGATCCATCTGTGCTGAACCAATGCTATTATTGGCGCAGTAGTCCAGTGTAGGCAAATGGTATCAAGAAAATATTCTCTGTGAATTTTCCATATGAAGGGTAGCTTATGTTTATAAAATGCTTTGTGGTATACAAACTCTTCATTCTAAAAACCCCATAAGAGAGATAGTGCAATTCCTCCATCTCACAGATAAGGAAATAGAGTAGTTGAGTGACTTATCTAAGATCACATAGCTAATAAATAGGGGAGCCTTGATGAGAAAGACCCAGATCATTATATTCAGGAGAGTTGGTTTTTAAAGTGTACACATGGTCAAATTATTTAACTCTTCTGAATCTGTTTCATGAACTTTCAAATGGGATAATAATACACACTTGCATTACTTACCTTATTGGTTGCTCTCTGATGAAGAATCACAAAATCTCAAAGTTGGAAAGAGCATCTAGTCTGACCTGTGCCCAACTAGGAATTCCCTCTCTAATACTGTCATGCCCTCTGGCTATAAAAATTCCGGAAGTTAAGTTATCCTTCACTGTTCAGTGATCTCACTGATGTGGGTATTCCCTCTAAAGATATCTATTCATCTTCTGTGACTCTTATTGATGTCCTTCCATACATTTACCATAGGAGTTCTATCCATCTTGCTGGAGGCCTTCCTCACATCCTTTTCACACTTCATGGATACTGATGGAGCACAAGGGCTGTCCATAAGTTGTCCCTTGTCTTCACCACCTCACCTTTCCCATCATTACCCTTTCTGAAGAGGTACAGATAGTCCTGCATATTGCCAGTGCAAGTGGCATCCACATAAGTGATGAGATCGATCCTCTCTCATGTATCATTTCAATAGCCTTCTAATTTCTCTTTTGCCATAGGTTTTTCTCTCTATTCCAACTCATCCTTTACCACACTGCCAAAGTAATTTTTCTTAAACATAAAACTGACCATGTCACTCCTATGCTCAATAAGTTTCACTGGTTCCCCATTGTCTCCAGGAAAAAATTAAAAATCCTATGGTTGGCTTTTCAAACTCTTTACAACCTGGCCTCGATCTATATTTCCATTTTTTGCCTTTCCGTTATACATTTTCCTACTTCCTGAATGTTGTGGTTTAAACAAGCTGATCTTTTCTCGGTTCCTTACACATAGTATTTCATCTTTCAATTCTATGCCTTTGCACTGAACACCCCTTCTCCAAACTCTGGAATACACTCTCTTATCAATCCTACTTCATAGAAGCCCCTCACTTTCTTCTACAACTCAAGTACCAACTTCTCCATGAATCATTTTCTGATCCCCCCTAATGCTAGTCCCCCTTATTATCTTTCATTTAATATATTTATTCTGTTTATATTTCTATATGTATGTCTAGCACAGTGTCTACCATATAGGAGGTGTTTAATAAATGTTTATTAACTCACTGACTGACATGCAGAATCTCTCGACACAATGTAAGCTCATTGAGGGAAGAGATTGTTGAATTTTTTTTTTAATCTGTCTTCAGCAGCTAGCACAATGCCTGGTACAAAGTAAATGCTTAATTAATATGTGCTGATTGATTAGTTGATTTTTTTTAAAAGCCCCACATAGTCTGTTCTTCCCTAACTTTTCACATGACTTGTCCCAATGATTGACAAGGTTAAAAAATGGGAACCTATTATCTATCTGCAGGTGGCAGTAATTCCTGGATATTTGGCTTATTAGGACCCAGAGAAGAAGAATCATTGAACAAAGCAATTCAGACATATTCATCACATATACTTTAAACAAAAACGTCATAATTCATGGGTAGCTACTTAGGAAAAAAGAAGAAAAGAAAGCCTTCCATTGAATTAAAGCATAGATATTGTTTACAGCAAGTCACCGAGGGCAGCCACACTCATTTACTCATGTCATTAGCTCCTCAGCTAACAAAGTCCCTAACAACACCTAGATACACTGCTCATCTTGTCTGTCAGGAACCTGATTTCTCCTAGGCCACTAAACAACTGCTATCTTTCTTGTTTCCTGCTGTGAACCAGAGTGTGGCCTGGCTCCAAAAGATGGAGCATAAGTCTTTACCACTGTCCTGAGCTTACCTTTTCTCTGTAGATATTTCCTCTTCCAGAAAGAAGAACTCTAAGCACCACCTCCCCACCCTCTCACCTTCTTTCTCAAAGGGAAGAACTGTTCCTTTTGATCAGAGTAGGGTGTGTTGTTTCATAACAACAAGCTTGCCTGTTCTTCACACCTAGGGTAAATCTGAGACTCAGGTTTTCTTGCTTTACCACTACATAAACCAGGAGCCTTTTCCTTTTATAAACTATACTTAATCAATCAACAAGTATTTATTAAATGCACTGTGCTAGGTACTAGGGATATAAATAAGAGTGCAAAGAATGAAGTAATCCATACTCACATGCAGTTGACATTCTAATGGGGGGAAAATAAGATTTTATAAATATATATATATATATATATATATATATATATATATATATATATATATATTTATATTTATATGGAGAGAGAAAGGGAGGGACGGGAGAGAGAAAATAAGAGAGAGACAGAGACTTGTAGAACCCACTCCAAGGCAACTTGGACTACTCTAGTATATTTTTCATCTGCCCTTCTGGTGAAAATGTAATGTTGACATCTCAGAAATTATTATTTCTACGTTTTCATGCTTCACTTTTCATAAGGTTATCTCTTGGGAGACTGTGTTTGTGTTTTAGTTTAGTTCATAGAACCTTCCCTCCCAGCTACCTTGTACTTAATAATATTAACCTGTCTGTCTGTCTCTCCCCTCTCTTCTTTCTTCTTTCTTCTCTTTCTTTATTCCCTCTCTCTCCCTCACATACAAGAAATGCAGCAATCCTGAACGGTAAGCCCAGACCTGGGTCTGTGTATTCCCATAAGGATCAGAAGCTCAGTCTTTGGTCTTCCATTTTTTCACATCTCCAAAGGACAGTCTCCAAAAATCTGTCATGTTCGTAACAGGAGTAAACAAGAGATATTCTCATCTGCTCATCATTATTACTTAAATGTTTTTAATGGACTTGCAAGAGAGATAACATCATTTTCAGAACAGTAACAAGAGGAATAAAAAAAAAAGAACACAATTGAACAATCAGACCTTAACTATCTTCACTCCCTAACCTGGGCCAAATAATTCTCTTTCCATAAGATAAATTTAGTCAGGGAACAAGATAAACTTCACCCAAGTGCCTAATTCATTTGGCCACTTTAATCTTGGGAATATTAGTGCATGTTTCTGGATTTCATTATTTTAAAAATGTTTGGAAAACCACTTCAAATCTCACAAGTTGGCAATTTATCATAAGTTTTTACTTATATGCAAATCAAAATAAAATTCCAAACTTCAGTAAGATACAGTAGGTATAAGGCAATGCAGGGATTCCTAGTTAGGGTTACATATGTGTTTGTGTGTGTGTGTGTGTGTGTGTGTGTGTGTGTATATACATATATATATATAAAGAGAGAGAATGTGTGAGTGAGTCAGAATCCATGGAAAGATTACAGGGGCCCATGAATTTATATAGGAAAAATATTTTTATTTTGACTAATCTCTAACTGATATTTAGCATTTCCTACATTATTTGGAGAAGAGGTCCACAGGTTTCATCTGACCTAAAAGGTTAAGAACCCCTGGTACAGGGCAGCTAGGTGGCATAGTGGATAGAACACCGGCCCTGATGTCAGGAGAACCTGAGTTCAAATCCTACCTCAGACCAAACACTTGACACTTACTAGCAGTGTGACCCTGGGCAAGTCACTTAACCCCAATTGCCTAAAAACAAACAAACAAACAAAAAAGAACCCCTGGTACAGTGAAAAGAGCCCTCTCCTGACTCAGACACTTACTGGCTGAGTGATCATGGGCAGATCAGTTAACTTCAACAGGTCTCAGTTTCTTTATTTATGAAATGGGACCATAATCCTATCTAGGACTGCTGTAATGATAAAATTACATTATACATATAAGCACTTTGTATGACCTCAAGATGCTATATGTGTGTCAGTCTGTATTAAATGTATACAGTTATGTGGTACAATGGATTGAGGGCTAGGCCTGGAGTCAGGAAGACCCAAGTTCAAATATGACCTCAGACACTGTACGATGCTAGAGAAATCACTTAACTGCTGCCTGCCTCAATTTCATTTTCTATAAAATGGGGATAATAACAGCACCTACCTCCCACGGTTGTAAGGATCAAATGAAACAAAAATTGTAAAGCTGTGGCACACAGTAGGCATTATATAAAATTTAGCTATATTAGCTTACACAAACACATATATACTTATACTCCTCTGTCCTATAGTTACTGTTGATATTCCTTCCAACAACAAAGATCTCAACCAATCCCTGCCTTTTATGCATGTCCTCCCAAATCTGATACAAAAAGACCCACCTCATGTGGTCAGGGCCTTCGTAATATGGTCCCAACATCCCTGAGGACACTGTTAGAACATGTGGGCTCTTCATCTTCCTTGCTCTTGCCATGTGACCAACACAATTTCTTTTGGATGGCTCATTTATTGGATAATATGCTGTACAAAGCCCTGTGATTCTTTGTCACATGTTGCCACCTACTCATACCCATCATGTGCCTCTCCTGTGCTCTCTCAGTTGGTCTCAACTTCAATTTTCAGAAGTCTGTGGTGGTCTGTGACTTGAATCCTGACAATATTGCTAGATATACATATATTTATAGGAATATAGCATCAGTATCTGAGTTTAAAGCATTCTAGAAAGAAATGTCTTTGGTCTGCCAATGAAATCCATTTAGCAGAGTCATAAGGAGCTCTAATGGTAAAATGGCTGTTGCTCATAAGTGGGGGTTTATTAATAACACCAGCAAGGATTACAAAATGCCCAAGTATTCAGGCAGGGAAAGTGACAATTTTTGTCCTCTCCATGTTCTCACACATCATGCTTAACACCCATATATTTGTAAACATGCAGATGGTTAAGTAATTTTTTTTCACTCTTCATCCACATTTTATCCTTGTGTGGGCACATCGAATGTTCCTCGTTTTACTACAGCGCTGTTATAAGCAGTTATGCATGTATTACAATGGCCATTTGAAACAAGTCCATCCTAATCTTTATTAATAACTGAGAGCTTAGCCAAAGCTACACTAACAAAATGGTTAACTTTAAAAAAAAGTCTTTAAATAAGAGCTGGTTTAACTGCTTTTCTTGAGAAATCTGACAACCTTTTTTTTATTATTAAAAAAACTACTTCTGAGGAAACACTGGCAGGGTGGTAGTATAAGTATCAATTATTTCTTTTTTAAATTTGTAGAATATAACATTTACTCCTCTTAAAGGGTGGCAGATACACTCCTATTTATTTCAGGAAGAATTACTTGAAAAAGATGCAAAGTTATGTAATCTGCAATTCACGGCACACAAGCTGCTTCTGATTATACTGCCTCACAAACTAGCTACTAGACTGGGAAACATAATACTGTTTATCACTAAACATTTGAGATTCTACTCAGATAATTTACACATAATTAGACAGAAGCCCACACTTCAAAGCAGCATTACCTTCCCTGAAGAAGACTAATCTTAAGAGCATTTTTGGTAACATAATGAGTATTTTATGAGGATTTGTAATCCGTCTTAACATGGGTGGGAACAAAGGTGAATGACTTGTGAATGATATCAAATCATTACATAACTCAGGACTGAATAATGATAAGCTCAGGTTAGGAGAGGTAACCTGCCCAGGTATTTGTGAGTAACTAGGGCATTTTTGTTTTTTCCATGGGCATAAAATGAGCCAGACTTTTCACTATTAACTAAAAAAAAAGAAAAGAGCAAGAAAATAGCATCCTATCACTTAGATGTCCATTTCCCTTCCTTAGGGTCAATGCTAGAATGTTAGAAACACCAGAAAAGACAACAGAGAGGAAACAAGAACAGCAGAATGGGAAATCTCGCCCCAATGCTGAATATTATTCTTCATTAGGTTGTCGCCTGACCTCCCTCCTACAGATGTCCTAAGTGCTGTAGGTGTTCCAAGTACATTTGACCAATCCCTGTTAGAAGACTGTTCTGTAATGTGATTGCTCTTACTGTCAAGAAACCAGACTCCCTTAAACTGACAGATCACCCCTCCTCTATGGGGTCTTCAGAGGTGAAGGCAGAGACGGGGTATGATTTCACCATTTTATGATGCAAAGTTGGCAGCCAGAAATATCACTGGCCTTTCTGGTCACTGTATCACACTGAAGACTCTTTCTGATTTGGTAACATCACTGTCCAGTTTATTAAAAAAAATTATCATTTTCCACAATTTAATTGACAGGATCATTTAATGTATGGATGAAACTTTTTTATTAAATACCTACAATACAAAAAGAAATGATGTTAGACTGGGGTTGGGGCGTGGGGATATTGGATTGAAGTGGAAAGAACCTCAGTTTTGAAATGAGAGAGTTTGCTTGGCTTTGAGTCCCAGATGACTGTTTTCATGATGCTTATATCTAAAATGAGAGTTTTGCACTAGATTAGGGGTTCTTAGCCTAGGACTCATGGACAGATTTCGAGGGTCCATGAGCTTGGATGGGGAAAAAAAAAGTTATATCTTTTATTTCACTTATCTTTAACTGAAATTAAGATTACAAAAAATTATTCTGATAGGATCCATAGGCTTCACCAGACTGACAAAGCAGTTTATGGTTCGAAACAAAATGAAAAACTCTGACCTAGATAATCTACCTGCGTGATGTCATATAAGTCACCTGATCTCTCTAGTACTCAATTTCCTTATATAAGGAAAGAATAGACATGACCTTTCAGTTCACTACTAGCTCTAAATCTATGAAACCATTTAAGTCCATATTACCATTTCCTTTTCATTTGATTTTATTAGTCAGATTTCAATTCATGTAGTCACAGACACATCTATGTCAACTTCTATTATTTTTTTCAACAAAGAATGGCATCAAATATAGCACTCAAAGTATAATTTTATACCTTTGTCCCAAGTTTTTAATTCCATTAAAAATAAGAGCTGTTCTGCTATTCCAGTGACTTGTTACCTCTGGACCAATTTTGCTCAAAATGTTTATACATCTGATCTCAACATTTTCTTCATGTCAGCTGGACTTTCCAAAGAATAATTTCAAGATGACTTTGCCTTTTCTGAAGAGACTCACAAATAAAAACAAGATAACAAGCATCCAAGTAATGTCTTAGATTTCTAATATCCTCCAAAACCAACCTAATATCTGATATTTTGGATTAAATTAGAAATTCAGATGTAAGTCAGGCCCCTACACTGCAGACATTTGACCTAACTGTGAAGTCAATGAAAATGCAAAGGTCAGAGTATACTGGGACCAGCTGTGGTATCTGAACTTTTCCTTTGGCTAAGTAGCAACTCCTACGAAAAGAAGGAAACTTTTTATTAAGTGCCTGTTTTTGAAGGTAGAAGATTAAGTAAATCTTCTGATCTCTCTCTCTCTCTCTCTCTCTCTCTCTCTCTCTCTCTCTCTCTCTCTCTCTCTCTCTCTCTCTCTCTCTCTCTCTCTCTCTCTCTCTCTCTCTCTCCCACACACACACACACACACACACAATTCCTATTGGTTTCCTAGACTTCCTGCCAGAGGAGGAAAATCCACACTGTGTTTTCCTAAATGCTTCATCCTCTTTCAAATGTCTCAAATGAAATGGCTTTATTTAGCATCACTGAAGCATCTTTCATACCATTGTTCACCAATTGGCTTTAGAAATGTAATATCAGAATTAGTCTTTAATAATGCCTCACAATAATAGAAACACAAGTGACAAATTCAGGGAATTATATAATACGCCCATGTTCATAATGCAGAGAGAGAAGAGAACCAAGAGAAAAAGACATGGTAAAAAAACGATAATTTTAGGGAAAATAGGATATAATGGATAAGGCCCCAACATTCCAGATGCCTAATTAAGGTGTCTGGAGAAGGCATTAGAAAAATAGTGTCATAGATTTAAAGCTAGAAGTGACCTCAATCCCTTCAGTAAAAGGTCAAGTCCAGCTTTGTCATCTTATAGATGAAGATATAGAGGTCTAAAGTAATATGGGTAGAAGTAGAAAAATGGATATGAACCTAGATTCTCAGACTCCAAATACATCACTTTATTCATTACACCAACTTATTATACATTATCCTGTGTTTCCTTGTTCATATGATAAGGCAAGTTTTTGTTACCATCCCAATCTGGAAACAGGATATGCATGATCTTGCTAAAATATTTACTTGCTCTCTGGGGAGCTGAAGTTGTGTCAATTGTGCCAATCTTAGCACATCCCAACACTCACTAATAACAATTAGTGGGAGGCTGGCATGCCTAGGCAGGAAATGACATTCTTTTGCTCATACAGATGATGGCAAGGTTTTGGATCACAGATAAGGGAAGTGAGAGAAAAACAAAAAGGAGGATGACAGTCTAGAGTCTCCTCCCCAAAGTCTTTAGGGAGCTAAGCTAGGAAGAGACATGCGGTGGGAGGCATTGACTCCTCTATATGTTGACTTCTTCCTAGAGTCTTTATCTTCTTCCTTTGACTTCTCCCTGAGGAGAACTTGGAACCATGTGCCTCCTCTCTCTCTAAGCTTGGAGAGTGAATATCTGACAATGCAGTGACTCTACTCTTTTAGAAGTAACCATGCAGTGGTACCCTAGACACATAATAGGGATCTCAGATGCACATCTTAGAAAAGCTAGGGAGAAGCAAATACAAAAGAGAAAATAGAATAAAGGACTAGGGAAGATTTTCAATGGCTGTGGTAGAAAAGCAGGGACAGATCAAAATGTTACCCAGGACATTTCCTGTAGACTTGTGTTCAAAGGAAATGTGGTCCAAGAAGAAAATCATAGGATGAGCTTAGAGGCTTATTTCTGAATTAACCTAAACCACTAGTGTATTTGCAATAAGTGTAATAAGGACCCAGGAAACATATAACTTCCAAAGGGACTTTGGCTTTATAGAAATTATTTTATTCTATAGGACTGTGTTCTTTTGTGGTCTTGAGAGAAATGATTATTAAAAACCAATGATTTGGGGAGATTCTGATTTCCTCCTTTTTCTTAGATTCTCATTTCAAGACCTCAGTCTCTGAAGGTTGAACTAACCTTCTCCTCTATCAGGACCACACCCAGGTGGGGCAGCCATTGTATTCCACTCAGGTTTGCATAGGGATAAATTCTTTGAATAGACTGCCCAATGCTGGGGCTAACTTAGAAGAGAATGACTTAATCAAAATTGAGGTCCAGCCCGTCATCGTAATATTCATTCTCTCATTAATTGTTAACCAATCACAGTTGATTGCCGTCCTGGAGAACATGTCTCTTCCAAAAGAACATATAAACTGTGTGAGCCTGCCATGACTGTCTTTGGCCTAAGAGAGATGGCCAAATGACCATCCTTTTATTAAAATGCTGGCATTATTAACACAGTGATTAAATTACCCAGAAATTATGTCTCGAACTTTTTTTAAACATCACAGTATCTATTTAGAAAAGGAATGACAGAAAGAGAAGGAATCCAATAATATTCAAAGTTAACTTAACAGAGTTTATAAAGAAGGAAGTTTTAACCATTCCAACTCTAGCTTAGAGGTTAGAAACAAAATTATGGTGCTGCAGAGGGGAGATGATTGTAGTTGCCAAGGTTCTTATTAGAACAAAAATAAATTAAGCTGTAAATCGACCAATGGATAAAAATATACATAGATAAGCAAATCAGCCCTATTATCCAGAATAATGTGGTAGGAAAAACATAAATCTGGAACTCAGCAGACCCAGGCCTTTGCTCTGTTGATTTCCTCAAATGTAAAACGGGAGAGTGGTGAGGGTTTGAACTAGATAACTTTCAAGGTCCCTTCTAATTCCAAACATCTGAATCTATGAATAACTCAATGGGCAACTGTGCAAATCACTTCACTCCTATGGGCCTCAGTTTCTTCTTTTGTAAATTGAAAATTTGTATTTGATGATCTCAAAGTCCTTTTTCACTTTGAAATTTTATGGTTTAACATATGGCTTCATTACCTCTAGGAAACCAGATATTGAATATATAGTAGAATATTACCCTCTACTTAGGAAAATGTACTGTTTCAATGGTTCTTAGGGCATATTATGCAATGTAATATAAGAAAAGCTTGTATTCAGGGCACTACATAGAGTATTGCAACTGGGGCTTTGCCCTTAAAGCGCTAAATTTAGAAAGATCTACAGCATTTGCAGTTTGCTCAGCATCTAATAAAAAATAGAGCTTAGAAACTAATTATCAAGAATAACTAATTAAAATAGAAGTTATCAGACAGCCAACTGGGTACAGCTCATTCCACCTGCTCCCATCTCCAACCCCCACCTTGCTCTCCTACAGTGTCTATCAGCCTTACCAGATGAAGTCCCACCACACAGAAATGTTTCCATTTCTTCTACATGTCATAATATCCTACCCACCCCCATACCCAGCTCAACTTGAAGGCAAAAATCATGCATACTTGCCCCAGGTATAGTTTGAACCAACCATAAACATTTCTAATTACAAAGCAATTCACACTTTTTTTTTAAAATGAATGCAGGTAGGCATTCTAAAGAACATAGGACATGACAAACAACAAAAACCTGATAGGAGAATATGATTGTAATGAATACAGGAAGGCTTTCACACTGTAGGTCAACCCTTATTTTCTTTCACAGAATTAACATGAGAGAGAAGTCCCCTACATGCAATAAATGTGGGAAAGTCTTGGGCTAGATAGAAAAAAAATCTTTCTCTACAACAGAGAATTCACACTTAAATGAATTCAGAAGTCATAATTTCATTTTTGACATCCAATGTTCTCAGTAGCCTAATTGGAAAGAAAGCTAGATTTGGAGTTAGGGAAATCTGGGTTTGAAACATAGTTCTGCAACTTACATAATGGACCCTATGCAAGTCACTCAGCCTCACTGGGCCTCAGTTTCCTCATCTATAAAATAGGAAGAGGAGCTGGAGGATTTCTAAGGTCTCTTGCAGTTATAAAGCTATGATCCTATGATCTTCTACAAATGAGTTCCCTGCCCTACTCTCTCCCTTTCTCCTTTCTGCTCCCCTGTGGCATGTGGGTTCCTGCTAATTCAGAACATTATGAAAAAAATAAGCAAATGCACGAAGCAGAAGCAGAAGAAGCAGAAGCAGAAGCAGAAGAAGCAGAAGCAGAAGCAGAAAAGAAGAAGAAGAAGAAGAAGAAGAAGAAGAAGAAGAAGAAGAAGAAGAAGAAGAAGATGATGATGATAATGATGATGATGAGAAGGATAGCCAGAAGCAGGACCTAGCCAAGACTGGCTTTCCTGTAAGGTAGTATTCTTGTATACATCTAACCTATCTCTCCACCATCCCATTTTCAGATTACTGTTTTCTGCTTCATTTTGTGATGTGACTGACATCCTACCAATTAGAGATTCATTTGGATTAACAGGACACATCTCTTAAAAATGCAGTTGCTCTGAGAGGGTTAAGGGGATGTTCAGGCATTGATTTCTAGTATAGCTCTTGCTCAAAAGGTCGGGAATGAAAAGTTTCTTTTCTCAGTCGAGTTTGTCTTCCTTTATAAACTGCAAGGCACTTTTTCTTACACTGTTCAGCCGTTGAGACACAAATTTAAAAGAACAGGAAAGAACAGAAAGATTATGAATTTGAATGGACAAATAGATCAAAAAGGGCAGATAATATGTCCACTTCGAAATTATCCACAATGATGGGAAAAAGAAAAGTATTCAAAGAATAAGGAAAATAAAATCCAAGGAGAACCTAAACATTTGGTTAACAGATATTATGTCTTCATTATAATAATAAATAACACTTTACATTTCCATAACAACTTACAGTTTTCAGAACTGACAAGTACATTAAGTCCTTGGACCCAAAGGATCTTCCACACAGTTGGTGCTCAATAAATGTTAATGAAATTAATTAATCTGCACAATTACCATGTGTGGGCAGGGCAAAGCAGACTGAACATATTACTATTTAAAAAATAGATAAGAAAATAAAGTTCAGAGATATCTTCTCTTTGATCAATTTTCCATATAATTTTCAAACTATACTTTCTAAAAAGTGGTTGGACCATGTCACTTTTTTGCTCGAGGATCTTTAGTGACTTCCTATTGTTGCTAAGATAAAATACAAATTCCTTTGCTTTACATCTAATATCTTTGCAATTTGGTTACAATCAACCTTTCTTGACTAATTTCATATATTTGCTGTTCCTCCAAATTAACATCAAAATGTATCTCTCACTTCTGTACATACATAAAGACTATCCTCTATGCCTAGAATACATTCTCTACACCTAGTTTCTATTTCTTAAAATTCAATTTAAAATTCTATTTCTTAAAATTCCTTAAAATGTAGGCCTAAGTCATGTGTCAACTGTTGTTAATGTTCACTCTAGAGCTTATAGTAATAACTAGTATTTATATAGCACTTTAGGGTATGCAGAGTATTTTTTAAATTATTATCTTTGGGGCAGCTAGGTGGCGAAGTGGATAGAGTACCTGCCCTGGAGTCTGGAGGACCTGAGTTCAAATGTGACCTCAGACACATAACACTTACTAGCTGTATGACTCTGGGCAAGTCACTTAACTCCAATTGCCTCACTCCCCCCCCAAAAAAAAATAATTATTATCTATTTGATCCTCACGAAACAGTTATGCTTATTATACCCATTTTACAAATGAAGAAGCTGAGGCAAATGTAGTTTAGGTAACTTGCCCAGGATCACATAGTTAAGTGCCTAAGGAAGGATTCAAACTCATTTCTTCCTGACTCCAGGTCCATCACTCTATCCATTGAGCCACCTAGCTTCCTCAAATTATCATGGATATGTTTACTTGTTTGCATGTTGCATGCCTCCCAGTAGAATAAAAACTCTTTAACTGCAAGGAGTGTTCCCTTTTGTCTTTGTATCTCCCATACCTGGCATATAATTGGTGCCTAATATGCACCTGTTTTGGTTGAACTGCATTGGATGAACTAATTCGTCAAAGGACATAATCCTGAAGAGTGGTAGAGCTGTAGCCCTAAAATGAAGCCTTTTCATCATTTGCTGTCATTGTTGAAAAAGGCAGAACTTAGATATTTAGAGACAAAAGAGAAAAAACACATCACATAAGGAATAAGTGGCTAACAAAATCAGATTCTCTAATTGCAAATCCAGTGCTCTTTGAGTGCGTTGAGTTTTAGGTCGTGTCCTTTCCTTTCTCAGAGTCATGGAAAAGGAAAGTTATTGGACAGGTTTCCAAACGTCTTTGGTTCCTATTGATCTTGCTTTTCAGAAAACAAAACAAAACAAACAAAAAAACCCCAAAACAACAGCAACAGAAAACACAAACCAAAACCAAAAGCCTTTTCTATATCCCCTATTCAATATGAGACATAAATTCACTCTACAATTTATGTCCAATGCACATAAGAAATAAAAAAGATGAATTAAGTTTTCATAAGGAAAAGGTTATTTATTACATAACATTTTTGTATCATAAAGCTTTAAATGTTTATAATTTATCCAATCTATAATTTTTACTAACACTATTTCCATTAGAATAGTTCAAGATGATAATGTAGTTACTTACCAAGTATTCCTCTTATGCTCTAGACAAGCTTCTCATACCCTCTCTGTGGGTCTGTGTAAGTCAAGTTGGGAACCCTTGCTATAGCAAACCAGGAAGGAAAGAGACTAGCTAAGAGGGGGCACTAGGAAGACTAGGGGACTGAAGAAAGTGGGCTGAGGGAGGAGTGAATAATCCACAAATTGAATGGTGAATCCTTGAGTAAAATAGATTTAATCATAGGAAAAAACAAGCATACAAAACAAAATAAACAGAAAATCCTGCACTTTACTTTCAGCCATGAAATAAGAAAAAAATGGCCACTAACTCTGAAGTTAACATATAAGGAATTAACAAAGTTAAAATGACCCAGGGCCTCATATCCATTTTAGAAATTGTTCCTTGCCTTTAAGGCAAATATATCTCTGCTGCCTGAGGAGGTTGGGAGTTTAAAGCATGGATGAAACATCAAAACAATTGAGTTATATTTACACAAACTCAATTAAAAGAATTTACTATAATCACAAGGCAACTTGGCTACCAACTCTAAACCATTGAAAACATAATCTATTCTCTATTAGCAGCAAACTACCAGGCAATTGGCAATTCAAACTGCTCATTAGAACACATTACCACAGAGTATGATTGTAAGGGAATATGAGAAACAGTGGTGTAGCTGTAATTTGGAAGTATGGGAGAACCAGGGCTACCTACTGAAATGGGAATAGTGTGGAGAAATTAGTAGACTTTTTGGTGCCAAATGGCATTTACTGACACAAAGCCCATATTGGCTGAAAAGTATAAGCCTTCTTAAGTGAATAAGCAAGAACCTGAAGAAGAAAAAGCTAAATTTGCCTGAGGTTTCTGTTTTTAGCACCATTATCTTAGAGGTAGAAAAAGGGAGCTGGGGTTAGCCCAGTGTCTAGAGGAGACTCTAGTCTTAGAGCAGATGTTTCTAAACAGATTCTTGTGTATTAGGAAAAGTTGAGCCACGTGATTCTTTGCTTAGCTTCTGGTGTTTCCTGAATCCTGTTCCCTGAGGGCATGAGGGATTGTGAGGAAGTCTCCAGGGCTTAGAATGGAAATGGTCTATTTCTGTCAATCAAATTATCAATTATTGACCAATTTTTAAAAAAATGTTAAACACTCCGTGTACTAGGGTCTGGGTATTAAAAAAGAAAAGTATTCTCTTCCCTTAAAGAGCTCCCATCATAAAATGGGAAGACCACAGGTATACACATACTACATTTATTCCTTCCACATCACAAATGTGGGTTGGGGGTGGGGGTTAGAGATATGGTGCTCCTCACAGTCTGGAAAATCCATTTCAAAATTGTTGGCCCTCCCTTTGTATCAGAGAAGAAAGCCAATTTTAAAAAAAAATTTTTCTTTTGTGGGTGCGGTTTACAGCACCTTATTGTAAAATTTGGGTTAAGTATTTGGTTGTAGGCTCTGTGTTGTCTGCTGGCCTTTGAATTTTGTCTGTAGCTTCCATAAAACTCCCCCCAAATTCCCATTTAATTTCTTATGCCACCTCATGATACATCAAAACTGCAACAGGGAAGGTCATGATGTGGAAGGGATAATTATATAATTTCTTCTGAGGTGGGTAGGTATTAGTTAGCTGTCTACATCAGGATTCAAGCAAAGTTCTTCCTGACTCCAAATTAAATGTTGTCCCTCCATACCATGATGCCTCTGAAACTAGGTCCATTCACAGTAGGTGATTAATAAATGTTGGTTGAATTAAATTAACTGTGAAGTCTTCAGAATTCCTTTGAGTTTCCTTGGGTTAATTTTTCTCCTTTTCATTTAATTGTTATTATTCCCATCTTCCTATCTTCACCCCAATATTAAAAAAAATTGTAACAATAATATTCAGCAGTTCTCTCATGCCTTAAATTCCCAATGCTTAGCACAGTACTTCTAGTACTTTGCACAGTGCCAGGAATGTAGTAAATGCTTAATAAATGCTTGTTGACTTGACTTAATGTTCCTTAATCACCATAACATTTGGGTCATGTGCACTCAAGGATTACTAATTGTCTTTCAAGAATTTATTACACATTGTGACAATCCCACCTATCTGTCCTATTTACAAAGATAAACTGAGGCAACAATGACTTCAGTTGTTTGCCAAATATTTGACAGGCAGGCAGACAAACAATCAACCTCTGAATTTATAATTCTCAGCTTTCTGTCGTGTACACACACACACACACACATACACACACACGTACAAGCACTAATAAATGACAATATGGTTTCTCATTCCCTTGTTCTACCTCTGAAACTGAATGCTCCTTTATCCCTGTTTCTAGCACTAATTCTGAGAAAAGCAAAAACCAATATAGCTGGATTCCCAACTGAATGAGTGTACATTCAATTCTTCAGCAGCTCCAGTGACCTCTGTGTGCACCAACAATAGCATATTCCTGCCCAACCAAAGACCAGAACATCCAATGATTGTCTACAATACCTCCATGTCCCTCCCTAATAAATAAGATATGACACAGAATCACTAGAGAGATTTTTTTGACACAGTGCAAAGAGATCTGAGTTTTGAGACAAAATACCTAGTTTTAAATCCCAGGCCTGTGTGACTTTGGGACAAGTGGCTACTCTTTCTGAACCTAGTTTCCTCATCTGTTAAATGGGGGTTTGGACTAAAGTACCTTGTGGATCTACATTCTATATTTCCACTGTCATTATGATAGAAGGAGGCATAGGTAGAACAGTAGCTGGCAAAAGTTAGACCCAAGGGTAGGCATTTTTTTTTTTAAGGCAAACTAAATGTGAGAAACCTCCCCTCCTACATATGCCTTTCAAATAGGGTAGAGACACAACAAAAGGAATGCATGATAAAAGAATTGAAGGATATGAGATAGGTAATCTCCTTCAGGGGAGGGAATCTGTTTCAGTCCCCCCCCCCCCCAACACGAGCTAAACTGATGGGAGAGTACTGAATCTGAGTCAGAGCCTACTAAGAGAAAGCAAGACATTCCAAAAGAAGAGCCCTGAGTTTCTGATTTATTTCCCCTGGCTGGACAATGATCCTTTGGAAGATCCTATGTGCCGATGTGGGGCAGCTAAATGGTACAGTAGATAGAGCACTGGACTTGGAGTCAGGAAAACTTGTGTTCAAATCCTCAGACACTTATTATTTATGTGAGCCTAGACAAGTTACTTAATTTCTATGGTATATAATTTTTATTATGCCATAAGACATGATGAAGTAGACAATTTGCAGGACACTGGGAAAAAACTTTATCAACTGATGGCAGAATGGAGTGAGCAGAACTAGGAGAACAATTTACACAATGATAACAACATGAAAGAGAAAAACAACTTTGAAACAATTTAAAACTCTGATCAATGCAGTGGAAAGCCAAGAATATAAAAGAATGAAAATAAAACCTGACACCTCCTGACATAGAGATGATAAGCTTAAAATACAGAAAGTAACATACATATTCAAATATGGCTAAAGTTGTTTTGCTGGACTATGTGTTGAGAGATTTGTTTTATATATACATGTATATATGTAGGTATATATGTATATGTGTGTATTCATGTATATATGTATATACACATGTATATACTTTTTTTTACATATATATTCAATTTGTTCAATGCAGGTATAATAGGAGGGACAGATTAATTGAAAATACTTGTTACTTGAAAAATTAAAATAATAAACCATTAGAAAAGAAATACCATGATTGTAATGAATACTATTGTGCTATAAGAAGTGATGAGCAGGTGGACTTCAGAAAAACCTGGAAATACTTGCATAGACTGATGCTGAGTGAAGTGAGCAGAACCAGGAGAATGTTGTACACAGTAACGGCAATATTGTGTGATGACTAACTTTGATGGACTTAGTCCTTCTCAGCACTTCAAGGAGCCAAAACATCTCCAAAAGTCTCATGATGGAAAATACTATCCACATCCAAAGAAAGAACTATGGAGTTTCAATGCAGATCGAAGCATACTATTTGCCATTTTTTTCTTCTGTTTTGTTTTGTCTCTCTTGTGGTTCCTCCTATTGGATCTAATTCTTCCTTACAACATCACTAATGTGAAAATATGTTTAATAGGAATGTAAATGTATAGCCTATATCAGATTGGGTGTCATATTGGTGAGAGAGGTAGGGAGGAAAGGGGAGAAAAATTGAAAACTCAAAAGCTTATGTAAGTGATTGTTGATAAAGCAAAATAAATTAATAAAAATATTTTTAAAAGAAAAGAAATACCAAGAGACACATTCAGATGGCTTAGAGATGTCCCCAAAGAATTAAAGGAATAATTTAAATTACTGAAAAAGTTCCCTATGAAAAAAAGCATAAGGGAAATAGAAAAGAAGTGAATACAACTAAAACATATCCAGAGGGCTCCTAGGAAACTAAATACAGAAAAGTCACCATAAATAAACAAAATAGCATGAAGAATTTTAAAGTATGAAGGGCTACAACCAAAGACCGGAGTAATATGTTGGATAAAAGGACAGTAGATTAATCAGCTGAAGTGCACAAATGTGTTCAGCCAATGATATAACAGGAAAGAAATTTGGAAGCAATGTAAATGAATGAGATTTGAAGGACAGAAAAAGGAGAAGAAAACACAAGTATCAGAGTCACAAAAAACTCAAAAGAAAACTTCATTAGCATGTTTCAGGAAATTTTTGAAAAAAATGTTTTCAGAATTATCAAACATCTGAAAAATCAAGAGAAAACACAGAACTTAAATTGAATTTTACCCAGATAAATCATCATACTTTAGAACTAAAACTATTTTTTAAAAAAGCCTTAAAACATAGAATATTCTGAATACTTTCCATGGTTTGAATGGATTAGAGATTTTATATAAAAAAATCAGCAATTAGGGTCTGAACTGACTTTTCTACAAAATCCAGAAAAAACCCAAAGAATCAGAACACAGCATATGTAAAAGTTATTGTTGTTTTTATTATATCTCAATATCAGGATCTCAGGAAGTCTAACTATTCTGATTGAAAGCTTAAGAGAGACTTTGAGAAACCATAGGTATCTCAAGGAAATAATAAAGAAATTCACACTTCTAAAGAGCCTTTGGAACTAAACTAGACAGATATCCTGATGAGTTAAGTGCTTTGGATAGATAAAAGGTAATTTTCAACTATGATTGTTATCTAAATGAATTACCTCCATTAGGGCAGAGAATATCAATTCAAGGCTAGGCTAGCTGATTCAGTAAATAAGTCCTAGTGAGTGGTTTTAGATACTTAAAAGTTGAATATCTTAACTAGGGTCATTGCTAGGAAGTGTCAGAGGCAGAATCTGAAACTACATTTTTTTGAGGCCTAGCTGAACATTCAATCCACTGTAAAAATGGCCTGAATAGGATTAAATTTATATGTATGTGTGTGTGTGTGTGTGTGTGTGTGTGTATGTAATATATGTATATGCAATATATATGTATATATGAGAGAGAGACAGAGACATGGGGAGAAAAAGATATATTAAAAGAAATAAATGAGTAAATTATTATAAGAGTTTTAGAAGTAAGTAGGTGGTACAGTGAATAATATGATAGACCTAGAGTCAGGAAGACTTGAGTTCAAATCCAAACCCAGATACTTATTAGCTGTGTGACTCTGGGCAAGTCACTTAACCTTTTTTTTCTTCATCTGTACAATGGGGATAATAATAGTACCTACCTTCCAGAGTTATTGTGTGAATCAAATGTGAACATCTGTAAAGTACTCTACAAATTTTTAAAGCACTATATGAATGCTAGCTACTACTATAATTATTAGTTAAAGAAACATAAAGACAAAAAGAAAAAGAAGAAAATGAGGGGAGTGGGGTGTGTGTGTGTGTGTGTATGTGTGTGTGTGTGTGTGTGTGAAGTTTTAGAGATGCTTCCAAAGTTCATAAGATCACTTGGAACTTTACTGGGGGCTGGGGAATCTTAGTGGTCAGATAGTCCAAGGTAGAGAAAGGACATTAGAGGCCATATGTCAAATACTTCCATTTTATATATAAGAAAACTAAGGATCAGAGAAGTTAAAGGGCTTGCCCAGGTTACAAAGCTAGGAAATGTGTAAGGTGGGATTTGAACAAAGGTTTTCTTGTCTCCAGATCAGCACTCAATCTTTCACCAGGCTGCTGTTTAGTACCAATAATTATATAAATTCAGAATAATGCTGTTATACTATTTGGTCTAGTAATAAATACTGTCAAATAAGAAAGATTATATTCCTTCTGATGAAACAAATTACACCAAAAACATCTTATAAGTCAACCATATCCATTTACAATGTTAAATGTAAATATATTTAAGTCCCCATATAAAAAGAGGGTTATTGAATAAAATAAAACAGATTCCAATACTGTAACATATAACAAAAAGAGAAATAACAAAGCAAAAGTATAGGAAAAAAACATAAATTTGAAAGTTTAGAACAAATTTTTTCGTAATCCTGGAGTTCACTAAAGAAAATCTGGAATTCCACTAAAGATAGGTGACAGAATTGAATTCAACCAAGAAAGGAGGAGGGAGATAAAATAAGACAATTTTATCATTCAGAAAGGCACCACTGAAAACAAAAACATGTAAATTATATATATATATATATATATATATACACACACATATATATAATGTAAATGTAATATATACAATAGTTACATTTAGTAAAGTCTCACAAGAAATAGAATTAAGAATAATAGTAGATATTAGCACACCATCATTAAAATGTGATTAACCAATTATTTAAATAAATACAAGAACCAGCTTAAATAGTGGGGTGATGGAAACAGATTTAATCAATATATGGAGCAAACTTCCTACAAAATTAAATATATTTTTCTAGTACTTATGATACAGTCAAAACTTAATCATTTTTGTTGACATGGAGTAAGAGAAAATTCAAGTAATTTTTTTTTTTGCCTTTTTGGTGAGGCAATCGGGGTTGAGTGACTTGCCCAGGATCACACAGTTAGTAAGTATTAAGTGTCGGATGCTGGATTTGAACTCAGGTCCTCCTGACTCCAAGGCCAGAGCTCTATTCACTGTGCCACTGTGCCACTGCCCCTCAAGTAAAATTTTTAAAGGAGAAGTTTTATATACTATAGTTATGGACTATAAAACGACCCAGCTAGAAATGAACACTGATAGTATATAATTGAAAGATTCTGGCTTGAATGCAAATAAAGAAGTATTAATTCCTAGATTAGGATAAAAATAACAAAATCAGTAGTGGATTATTTTCAAAAGACACATATTGTACATAACAAAATCTAAGTGATTTAGCTGGAGTGAGACTCAAAAGGTACTTTTTACTTCAGTTTTACATGATCTGTTTTTGGGGGTTTTTTTTGTTTGTTTGTTTGAAAAGACCTGTGATTTCATTGGTTTAGGGAACTCTGGGTGAGGAAATTCTCTGAATCAAGAAGGAATTGTAAGTGCTCAACTACCTTAGTTTTAGAGTTCTTTCGAGCACTGAGAGGTTAAGTGGTTTACCCAGTCACGGAGCAATTATTTGTCAGTCTACAGGAACTGAAATCTTTTGGACTCCATGGCATCCATTATGCCAAGCAGTGTTAAATAAAGTATACCTATGTTAGTGAGGGAAAAAACCTGATATCTATACCATACCCTGAAGCTGCCACATACATTGTTTCATTTGAACCTCACAAGCTAGTGAAGCGTGTACTAGAGACAGTTTAATCCACATTTTATTGGTGATGAAATTGAAGTTCACAGAGGTTACGTGACTTGCCCCCGGAAGAACAGTTAGTTAGTTAGTGTCAAAGGTGGAAATTGAACCCTGGTTTTTCCTTGGCCCAAGCCCAGGATTCTATTCACTTATACCATGAAAAAGAAAAAAATAAATATATAACCAGTCAAGGGTGTATTTAGAAAAAATGGAAAATGGAACAAAGTATTACATAAGGAAGCAGAAAAGAGGAGACTATTAAGTAGAAACGAACATAATAGAGAACAATAGAACAATTACAATGATAACTAAAACAAGAGCTTTTTAAAAGAATGATACAATTGAAAAATGATGAAGAAATTTAATTTTTGAAAGGAGAGAAACTCAAGTCATCAAATTACTGAAATAGAAATGAGAAAGAGATCATAATAACAAAAGGAGGGCAGAAAAGGATGAGACTAACATATAAACTTTTTTTGGATAATATTTGATGAATAAAGAGATGGATAACTGAATGACTGTCTTCTGACTCTGTTTTCAATTCTTCTCTTCTATTGACTATGATTGAATGGGATCTGAGGAAAAAATATGGATGGGGTAAGAAGGAATAGGTAAGTAAACAATCAAGTAATACTACCTACTTGAAGGAAGATTAAAACCTCTTTAATTGGGAGGCACAATACATTGGCACTTAGTGTCTATATGACCCTGCACAAAGTCACTTAACCCTTTTTTGCTTCAGTTTCCCATCTGTGAAATGGGAGAAGGAAATGGAAAACCACTTCCAGTATCTTTACGGAAAAAGCCAAAATGGGGTGACAAAAAGTTGGACACAACTGAAAAATTACTGAACAACAAACTAGCTTCCGGATATAATAAGACAAAAGTGAAACAGTTTCCTCCCTCAAGGAGTTTATATTCTCTTAGGGAAAAGTTATCTGTACAGAGAAAATTGAATACAAAATATTTAGGAAGTACCTTGGGGGTGGGGTGGGGAGGGAGGCATTATGAGCCTGGGGCATTAGGATAGTCTTCCTAGAGAAAGTAGCACTTGAGCTGAATTTAGAGGAGAAAGACAGGAGGGATTCTATGAAGCAGAAATGAAGAGGGAATGCCGAGAGGGCAGGCTGTGCAAAGGCATGAAGCAAAAAAAAAAAAAAAGATAGAATTTCCCATGTGAGGACCAGCAAGCAGAACAGTTCGGGTGGGACAATGTAAAGAATAACATGCATTAAGCCTGGAAAGATAGGTTGAAGTGCTTTACAAGCCAGAAAGGAATTTCAGGAAATACCAGAACTTTTATTAGCAAAGAAATGACAGGGTTAGATGTGTGTTTTAGAAATATCATTCAGGCAACTGTAGAATGAAACAGCTAGATAGCACAGTGGATAGAGTGATGGGCCTGAAGTCACAAAGACTCATCTTTCTGAGTTCAAATCTGGCCTCAGACACTCACTAGCTGTGTGACCCCGGGCAAGTCCCTTAACCCTGTTTGCCTCAGTTTCCTCATCTGTAAAATGAGCTGGAGAAGGAAATGAATGGCAAACCACTCCAGTATCTTTGCCAAGAAAATGGGGTCACAAAGAGTCAGACATGACTGAAACAACTGAAAAACAACAAGATGAAGTGGAGGGAAGGAAGGCCATTCAGGAGGTTTCTGCAATAATCTAGGTAAGGGGGATGTGAGGGCCTGACCTAGGAAGGTAGTTGCAAGAATGGAATAAGATATTGATGTAAGATATAGTGAGGAAGCAGGATCCTTGATAATTGGTGACTAAACAGTCTGGATATGAGAAGTGAGAGAGAAGGCAGAGCTCAGAATGGCTCTGAGATTGTGAACCTGGGAGGTCAACTTGGAAGGATTATGGAATCCTGGCTAGAAAGAGGAAAGTTAGAAAGAACGGAGAATTTTTGTGAATAAAGATGATGAGTTTGACAACAGGTCTTTGAGAAAATAAACACGAGTATAAGTAGTTTTCATATGCTAAAAAAAAAACAACAAAAAAACCAAATTGAGACTGAGTCAAAATTATGTGCTACCTGTAAACAGTTTATGTCTGGCACTAAAAAATAGCTACAAAGCAGCCTTGACCACCACTATCACCACATAATATTAAATTATTTCTAAAATTCAAGATATAGCAATAAGGAATAAGAGAGATACCAACAAGCATTAGCAATGAAGAGGCTAGGTTATAGGTAGCATGGTTCTATAAATAGAAAATATGAGACAACAAAAATAATTGACATTAAATGAATATCAAATTAGCAGATTATAAAATAATCCCACAAAAATAATCTATCCTTTTCTATATCACTAATGAAAATCAGGAAAAATTAAGATCGAAATGCCATTCATAACAATGCTAAAATCCATCCAAGTTTTAGACTTTGGCATACCGAAATACTGAGACTGGTATAAAAACAACTTTTAAATTACCATGATGTTAAAGAATGATATGAACAATTAAAAATGTTTTTATACTGCCCAAGGTTAGGTTGAGCCAATATAGTAAAAATGTCAGTATTCCTTAACATGATATGTAGTTTCCAATTCAGTACTTATCAAAATACCAGTGGGCTACTTTGCAACATAAAACACTATCAAAATGTATATATAAAAACAAATGGAAAAAGCATTAATTTAGACAAGGATTTAAATACGACTGCTTATCTTGGCAGATTTCAAAATATCATATAAAAAGAAAATCATTAAAACTATCTCCGGCTGAATTAAATTTAGAAAAATAAGTGTCAATGCACACTTTTTTTTTTAATGTTTCTGTGATCACACTAGTCTAGGTAATTCCTCCATGGGTATTGATTACAGTTCAGTCAATCTACCAACAAGTATTTTTTTTTGCCAAAAGTACTGTAGGTAACATGCTAAAGTCTATTTATACTTACCATACCTCTTTCAATTGTCTTTTAAGTCACTAGCAATTTGATTCTTCTGAGAAGGTGGTATTCCATTATATGCAGTCATATAGAACCATTGAGTGAATATTAATATTAAAAATATGTGCTCAGGTAGTGGGATCAACAGGAGAGAGTAAGAAACTGAGAAATGAAACTAGACATCTGAGAGGTTTGTGTTTAATAGAAGCAAGATGAACAAACATCGTAGAATTAAATAATCTTTCAATAACAAACATTAGGGAAAATTGGATGCGTTATAAAAAAAATGAGTTGAGAAACAATATTTTGCAGCATGGGCTATTAAATTTTCAACTGGGTCAATGGCCTATATTTAAAGGGAAATAAAAGGATCACAAGAGTTAAAACTATAATATGTCTGAGAGTTCATCTTGTCCATCTTTCTGATTTTTGTTGCTGTTTTTATTTAGTCATTTCTCAGTTGTGTTCAACTCTTTCTTAACCTTTTTTGGGGTTTTCTTGGCAAAGATATTGGAGTGGTTTGCCACTTCCTTCTCCAGCTCATTTTACTTATGAGGAAACTGAGGCAAACAAAAATAGGTGACTTGCCCAGGGTCACAAAGCCAGTAAGTGTCTGAGGCCAGAATTGTACTTTGGAAGATAAATGTTCCTGGCTCCAGGCTTAGCACTCTATCTACTTCACCACCTATTTGCTTAGTGTAATGGTTAGTATACTATAATCAGGAAGACCTGGACTCTGATCCTATCTCAAACACTTTCTAACTGTGTGACCTTGGGAAAGTCACTTAACTCCTGTGGCTACTTGCACAGATTGTAAATTACTGCTAAATTTCCAGTCTGTCTCAGAGGAAGGAATTTCTCTACTGGTAGCTCCCTGCACCACTGAAATCACAGGTCAGGAGAAAAAAATAATAAAATATAAAAATAAATAAGAGCTCACACTCACATGATTTAAACTTTGCAAAGAGCTTTCTATACATTATCTCATTTGATCCTCATACCAACCCTGTAAGTATTTCTGCTTTGCAGACTTGGAAATGGAAGTTTAGAAAGATGACATGATTTGTCAAAATTCTAACAACTACTGAGCTTCTGAGGTGGAATTCAAACCCAGTTCTTCCATAACCCAAGTCCGGCTAGTACCTAATTTCATATTCTTTCTTCTTCCTCTTTCCCTTATTCCTCTCAAAACCCAGTCTTTTCCCCCACTGCAAACTCCAGTCCCTTTATGTCCCTCCCTATTCTTTCATTTCATCACACCTGTCTGTACTGTCCAAATGTATGTGTAAGTGTGCATGAACGTACATACACACATGTATATATATATCCATACACTGTGTATACACGAGTGTGTCCATATGTGTACACATTCATACATGTACATATACACAATATTTACATACATACACACATGTATAAAATGTGTACAAACTGTCCCCCTGATTGTTCCTCACACAACATTCTCTCTCCTGTCTCTGTGCCTTTGAAAACACCTCCCCCAGGCCTGGAATGCATTTTCCACCTCTTAGATCTCCTAGGCATCCTTTAAAGATCCACTCAAATGCACCCCTCCTATATGAAGCTGTTCCTGATTCCCCAGCTGCTAGTGCCATCCCTTTCCCACAAATTACCTTGTAAATATTTAATTTCATATATGTCATATATACTTATATTTTTGTTGTTGTTATTCAGTCCTTTCAGTCATGTCCAGCTATTCATGGTGCCATTGGGGATTTTCTTGGCAGAGATACTGGAGTGGTTTGCCATTTCCTTCTCCAGCTCATTTTACAGATAAGGAAACTGAGACAAACTGGGTTAAATGTCTTGCCGAGGGTCACACAGCTAGTACATGTCTAAGGCCACATCTGAACTCAGGAAGACGAGTCATCCTAATTCCAAGCCCCATGCTCTATCCAATGCACCACCTAGCTGCCCCATGAACTTATGTATATTATTTTCTCCCCAATAGAATATTAGCTCCTTGAAGCCAAGTACTGTTTCATTTTTACCTTTTGGATCACTAATTGCCAAACAGAATGCCTGACACATGACTGCGACTACTTGACTAATACCACCCTCTGAGCATCTCTCATACGTGTCCCCTTCTCTCTCCTCCAAAAGGCCCTCATTATCTTTTGCTTTTCTTGTCTATTTAACTATGGCAATGATTTCCCAGTTGGTCTTTCTGAGCAATCTTTCCCTGCTCCAATTCATCCTTTATAAAGCTGACCAAATAATTTTCCTAAAGCACAGGTCTGATCATTTCATATCTCAGCTCAAAAACTTTCAGTGGCTCCCTACTGCTTGTAGGATAAAATACAGACTCCTCAGTTTGTCATTTAACTCCTTCCCCAGTATGACTTCCCGCTTATCGTTCCAGTTATATTTTATACTTGCTCCCCATTCATGAATTTATGCTACTCATTGATCTCCAAACTTCACACTCTATTTCCTTTCTTCTTTGCAGCCACACAAGTTATCCCCATAGCCTAGAATGTACTCCTTCCTCACCTCCCCTTTTAGAAGTCTTCTCTTAAGCCGTCACTTCTTTTGGCAAGTTTTTATCTTCTAGTGGTAAATTCTTTCTCCCTCTCCTCTCTCTCTCTTTGTCCTTCTCTGATCAGTTTTCATTCTGTTCTAGTCATATATGTATGTATATGTGTATATATGTATAGGTATGTTATATATAGGCATGTATAGACATATGTATACATATACATACATGTGTATATATGAAATATGTAACTATACATGTATGTGTATATATATAATATTATATATTTGTATATGTAACATTATATATAATGTTGAATTTCCTTGGTATAATTTGAGCTCCTTTACTACAGGAACTTTTTCTTCTTTGTATCGTTAATACCCTGCATATACAAACTTAATAGACATTTGTTGAATTGAATTTGGGGCAGCTAGGTGGTAAAGTGGATAGAGTGCAGGGCCTGGAATTACAACTCATCTTTGTGAGTTCAAATCAGGCCTCTGACACTAACTGTGTGACCCTGGGCAAGTCATTTAACCTTGTTTGCTTCACTTTCCCCATCTTTAAAATGGGCTAGAGAAGGAAATGGCAAACCATTCCAATATCTTTGCCAAGAAAATCCCAAATGGTGTCACTAAGATATGACCGAAAAACATGAATTGAATTAGTTTCAGAAAGAGATGTGGGGCAAAAAAGATATTATATTGTGAAATATACATGTATGTATGTATGTGTATATATATATGTATATATATATACATGTGTGTGTGTGTATAGTTCTGTACTCAGCATAGAAATGATTTGGATTTTTTGCTTTTAATTTGGGTTTTATTCCTTTTTTTTATTTCTTTGCATTGCTAAGATGATTTCTCAATTTATAATTAAATTCATTAATGAGCAAATAAAATGAGGGGAAAGTTCTTAACCTGGGATTCATGAACTTTTTTTTTTTGGTTAGGCAATGGGGTTAAGTGACTTGCCCAGGGTCACACAGCCAGTAAGTGTTATGTGTCTAAGGCTGGATTTGAACTCAGGTCCTCCTGAATCCAAAGCCTGTGATCTATCCACTTTGCTACCTGGCTGCCCCCATGAACTTTTTTTAATGATAACTATTTCCATATAACTTGATTCCTTTGTATTTTATTATGTACATTTAAAAACATAATTCTGAGAAAGAGTTTATAGGCTTTCCCAGACTGCCAAAGGGGTCCATGGCACAGAAAAGATAAAGAATTTCTAAGATCCTTCCTAATATTCTCTGATTCCCCAATTAAAACTGGGAAGCACAAATATTATACAATCTAGCTAAACATGTAAGAGAAGACTTCAGCACGCAATACACAGTAATGCAAGAGGAAGAGAATTTTTCAGCTCTTCACTGATCAACTTAGGTAAGACAGAGTTTTAAGAAGTGTTTAAAATGATGGAAAAAGGATGGCTATACAGGTCAGCACCAAGGGTCATAGTTTTTATATTTATTTAAAACCTTCTTGCTCACAGCCTGACCTCAGAGTTCTGGCCTGATTTCTCCCCAGTTTTAGGCCTATGCTAACTTTCAAGGTTGCCTGTAGATTGCCCTGGGCAAAATGACAGGCAGTAGAAGAGGCCTGGGGTCAGCCTTGACAGCCAAGAGCAGTCATTTTCACTTTTCTCTGGGGAGGTCCTAGGATGAGACTTTGGCCCATGGAGGGAGATAGACTTGAAAGTAGAACTCATCTGATCTGCACCACCATGATAGGAGGCTGTGCAGATTCCAGGGGCTTAGAGCAACCAGTGTTGTTCTTGGGCAAACAGTATTTAATGTCTAATATTATTAGACAGCAGCTAGGTGGCACAGTGGATAAAGTGCTGGGCCTGGAGTTGGGGAGAGCTGAGTTCAAATCTGGCCTTGGACACTTACTAGGTTTGTGATCCTGGGCAAGTCAATTTACCTCTATGTGTCTCAGTTTCATCATCTACAAAAATGGGATGATAATATTACCTACCAATAAAGGTTATTGTGAGGAGCAAATGAGATAATAATTACAAAGCATTTAGTACAGTGCTTAGCACATTGTATACAGTTTATAAATGTTACTTTTTATTATTATTATTATTAACAAGTAAAGTAGCAATAACAAAACAGTACCTCCTTTGTATAATTGCCCCTTGACCAATTCTGACCATTGCTTCAAGTTGGGCTTGAGAGGGCTGGGCTGATCTACTTACTGGAGAACAAGCACACTCCTGAAGGAGATTTAAACTCAGGTCCTGAACTCTTCTGACCATTAAGGGCCAGTGGTACACGTAACCATGGTATATAGCACTTACCCTAATCTAGAGCCTTCTCCAAGGCCTGCATCTGAATTCCCCAAGGAACTTTAATTAGATAGGGGATGCCATAAGGCTTGTCTGGGGCGTCAATCTAAAAGCAATTGCTCCATTCCATTTTCCTCAGCTTGGCATTTCAATAGCTCATGAAGCAGTCCCTGCTATGTGGTGCACATTGAGGTCAGTATAATGCTTTAGGATCCTTCAGCATTGAACAGAAGATATTCTTATTATAACATTAGGCAGGACTTAAAAAAAAATCAATGGAGTAATGAGATATAACATGGCACAAACTCCCCTTCTAGGCTTAGTTCATTTCTGTCTGCACAATGCTTTTAGATGGCACATAACTGCAATTCCCCCTAAAATGAAGACTGGTTCAGAGAAGATGCTAGAAAGAAAGCCAGCAGGTCAAGTCCATGTGGCATATCTGACATACGATCAATAAAAACCCTGCTTCAAACTGCAATAATCTAGGTTATTCTGTACCTTAGTTTGGTTGTGTTTTTAAATAGGGAGTGACTAGTGGATACCTAGTAACTATATTATGCTTTTGTAACACCTCATAAGGCAGATGAAATTAGCAATCCTCCACAAAAGTTCTATTCTGATGTTTCAAGTGTGGCATGGAGGTGACCTTGAGTTTTAGAAGACTCTTAAAGAGGAACAAATGCCTTAGAAGTTGCGTGTGTGTGTGTGTGTGTGTGTGTGTGTGTGTGTGTGTGTGTGTGTGTGTTTGTTTTAAGTTCGGTCAGGCTAGAAAGGCTTCAAATGCAGATCTTTAAAAGTAACTGCAAAGAGATACAATTGTAATTTTTTTCTAACTAGAGATACTTAATACAACTCTACCCCCAAGATGTGCTGTCTCCTTTGCTTTAATTAATAGACACAAATGATATTCATGACTCAATCAATATTTCTACAATGCCTATGCAGCAGTAGAAATGAGTACTTGACAGGGAGTCAGAACACCTGTATTCAAATCCCAACTCTCCTGTTTTCTACCAGTGTAACCTTGGGCACTTCATTTACATTCTCTGGGTCTTGCTTTCCACATCTGTAAAATGAGGAAGCTAGAATAGATGGCTTCTGAGGTTTCATCTAACTCTAAATCTATGTTCCTATGACTACTAATGCAAAGGCATTATACTAGGCATTGTGAGAGATACAAAGACACCCTTGAGTTCAGGGACTGGTAAGATAACACAAGTACCTAGAAGTACAATACTTCTAACAGAAAGCAGAGTGCAACAAATGTGGAAAGAGAGGTCTAAAAAAAGTGAAGGTAAGGAGAGTTGTCATAAGGAAGCGCAGTGGATAAGAGCACTGGCCCTGGGGTCAGGAGCACCTGAGTTCAAATCTGGCCTCAGATACATAACACTTACTAGTTGTGTGACTCTGAACAAGTCACTTAACCCCAATTGCCTCACCAAAAAAAAAAAATGAATTGAGGCTTCAAGGATTTGTAGGGCTTTCAGAAATGAAAGTGGGGGTATTTTATTTTAGATGGATGAAAGAGCATGAGAAGAGGCTGAAAAAGAGGTGGTGTTTGGAAATCACAATTCATTTTAGGTGGATTGTAGAGAATACGTAGGGGACAGATGGGGATAAGGCTACAAGTTGTTAAGTGCCTTGAATGGTAGATCAAGGAATTTTTATCTCTATTAGACAGCCAATGAATGGGTAGCTACTAAGAGATGCTGAAGATGGGAATGGCAGAACAAGAACTATGCTTTAGAAAGGTCGCTCTTTCCATAGTGTACAGGCTGGTTTGGAATGGGGACAAATGGGAAGTTGGGAAAACTAATTAGTGGCCTATTGAAAGAGTCCAAACTACAGAGATTGAGATGTTGAGTTTGAGCATTTTGAATTTTGAGGGTCAGCAAGTTTTCTAGGTGGAAAGATCTAGTAGAGACTGGAAATGAGAGGCTAGAAATTGGAGCGAATGGAGCTAGAAAGAAGGATTTGACCCATAACCATAAAAATAAAGTATATCAATAGATAATTTGTGTTTATCATATCAACTGCGACCTTTTCTCCCCTAAAATCTGTGAAACTCTTTTGTCATTATAAGTAAACATTCTCTAAAATAATCATAAAAGACTTAAATGTAGAGAAAGAACTCTAGAGAAATTCCATTGTTTTAATTATACAGATGATTAAAAAGAACCTTAGAAAAATGAAGTTTATTGTTCAGTTTAAGCAATTTTTAAGTGTCAAAGCTAAGATTTGAACCCACGTCTTCTAAGCCTATACCCAGTAATCTTTCTGCTATACTAGGATGCCTACCTATTTTCACTATCATTTTCCTGACTAAATCTTCTCTTTGTAGAAAAAAAGGTAGGATTCAGCTCAGTACCATTTTTAATCATCTTGAAATCCAAATGATTAATATGGAGAATCAGGAGATTTTACTAAATTGTTATGTAGTCTTTCTGGATAAAGTGAACATATATATGAATGTGACTTGACATACAAGGTTGGAAAAAGGTTACGTAAACTACAATGCTCTTTCCTGATGAAAAATCCTTCCTGCCAGAAAAAAGTTTTTTTTTTCTTTTGAACTTGCCAGCTATTGATAAAGCACAAGGTATTATTGCTAAAAGCTGGTAGTAGGGCTGCCAAGAAATTGAGTGTTAAGAATGGGAATTGGATAAAAATGTTAATATCACTGAGTGCTACTCATGTGTGTGATTTATAGGAACTGGAAAAGATCACCTTTCAAGTAACTGATAAAATTTCAGAAGGTAGGGTCTTTTTTTCCTCAAAAAAATAGGTTTGAACAAGGAAATTGTTGGCATTTTAACCTACTTTATCATTTTAGGATTGTTTTTGCTGAAGAGTTAGTCTGGTCAACATTCACTTTCTCACTAAAAAATGCTACAAATGTCCAATGCAGTATATGTACTACCATTAAGTACATAATGGTTGCAACATTTTTTTTTCCTGCAATGTGATATACTCTACTGGGGGCCTCATGTTCTCTAAAAAATAAATCATACTTTAAGAAGATCTTGCATTTGAAATGTGTTATAAAAAATGGGATCCTGCTCTACTATGAAACAGAAAAGTGTGTGTGTGTGTGTGTGTGTGTGTGTGTGTGTGTGTGTGTGTGTAAGTGTAAGTGTATTTATGTATCTATATGTGCTTGGGAGGGACAGGTATTTTAGGTGGTTGATAGTTCCCTTTTGCAGCTGTTCTCCTAGGAGCTAAATTCCTCCATTTTCGAGCTGGATTGTACATCTTTAAAGTTCAGATTGTTGACCTGCTAATGATTTTGCACCTCCATGTTGGAGGATTAGAGGTCATTTGGTGTTAATGGCATCTCTCTCCACAGTGGATTGATTGAAATGGCAAACCATGTTAAATTATTTCTCAGGGACTTCTCCTGAAAAAGGACTATACTCTCATTTTTGCTACAAGTTCTCTCAAAGGCTGAGGTGTTCTCTGCTTTAAGGTAGGAGGGAGAAATGCCCAAAATGTGCCATTTGTTCTACCTACCAGTGCAAAGATGGCAAATCCTCTCTTCCTGTACTCTTCCCAAGAATAAGTTGTTTAATAGCATTTAATAGTATAACTTCTGGGCAGCAAAGAGTAGTGAAATATAGCCCTATTCTGCTAGTCACCATACAAAGATGAAGAAACAAATATCTCCAAATGTGATACTTTAGATGGCAGGGTCCTCCAGAAAGCATTTAAAGGATGGAGTGGCATATGTTAGTGCAATACTTTAGCTGTCTCTGAACTCTTAAGACCTTGCAGCAGGGACTGATAGAGATGAGGTCAGTAATAGGAAGGCAAATGAGATTAAGTCAGCCCTAATGTGATGGCAACTCTGACCTTTTCATTTCATTAGAAATTCAGCCATCATGTTAGTAAAATAATATAGTGCAGGATGGATACTATTTTGTTAATATGATATATAGACCCCTAATATGAATCTCATTCATACCACTAAATTACAAATGTGCCGACTCTGATCCATTTTTACATGCATGTAGGACAATATTTCATACTGTACTTGCAGTAATTTCCCCCCATTGACAGAGAAAGTAGGGATGAAGAGGAAAAATAAAATATACAAGTTAAATAACATGTCACTTCTTTCCTGAGTGGTATCAGTACATGGATCTCAAATGGTCAGTGAATAATTATAGCTATTAAAGTTTCTTCTTTTCATTTTGTTCTTGCTCATATTAAGGCCCCAATACAGAAACTATATAAATTAAATTGAGTAGAACAATTAAGTAGCAAGAGTATGGGACTGGAAAAGCAATTAGTGTCTCACTAGTATGTCTATATGCAGATTTGTACATTACAAATATTTGAATATAACTAAAGCTCTTAAGAAAAATATTTATGAAATTTTTAGTAAAACCTGTAGATGCTAGAAAATATAAGCAAAATCATCACAAATGAGTTACTGGAAAATTAATCTACATTTTCTTGTGCAGTCATTTTAAAATTTCATACAGCAAGGAATTTCTCATAGATCTTGACTGAAATATTTCATTCAACACCTTAGAATGTTAAGCTGTTAGTAATATTTATTTCATTTATTCAGACCTATGTTGTTTATATTATATCAAATACTGTGCTAGGCATGAGATGTAGGGGTTGGGGGATTCCACAGATTAAAAAAAAAAGGTTCTTTGCATAGTTTATAATTTATTAGGGCACAACAGTTAGTATCACAGGATCACTGATTTGGTGCTGGAAGAGACCTTAGGGGTCATTGTGTACATCACCTTCATTTTATAGATGAGGAAACTGAGGCAAACAAGACAAGTAACTTTCCCAGGGTCACACAACTAGAAAGTATTTGAGATAGGATCCAAATCTAGATCTTCCTGACTCCCACTGCAGTGCACTAACCAATACACCACACTGTCTCTTGAGCATATACACAGGTAACTCCAATAGGAAGCATTGTGCTAATGTGCTATAGGAATGCAGGAAAGCAAGACACTCTGGCTGAGGGATCGTGGAAGGCTTCATGGAAGTGATGGCATTATGATCTTAACCTTTAAAGATGAGTTAGAGGGAGAAGGGTGGAGAAAAGAGCAGAGAAAGAAGCTTCTTGGTGTAATGGAAAAAGAGGCAGCTTCCAGAATACCTGAATTTAAATACCAGGTCTGACATCCTAGTTGGGCAAGTCTCTTTCAGTACCCTCAGGCAATTTTTAAGACTAGAAATTGTGAAGCAGAAGGGTGTGTCTTCCTCTGGAGTTTCTAAAAAGAATTAAATTATACAGGCTCCCATGCCATTTACTAGAAATGAGGGTGTAGAAGGATACAGTGTGGTCAGCAGCAGGCTGAAGCCAACTCATACAAGCTCAAGTTAATTGACAAATTTTCAGTGTGAGCATTTAGAACTTGGAAATGGCATATGCCACAAATAAGAGCTTGATTTATTGTTTTGCTGATAGTCTAGATTTAAGGAAATGACAATGTTAACAATGCAGATTAAACTCAGAAGTGTGTCTCATGTACATCTTTACAGCTGGAGAGCTGGTTGTTAAACACTTCCAGCAGCACATCCACACCAAAATCACAGCAAGTACATAGTCTGGATGAGGTAGAAGCCAGGAGTGTACAAAGGCAACCAACAGATTGTAAAGTATTTAAGATATGTTCCTTTTTGTCTTTGTCTCTGTCAAATCTAGCATATTGCCCTGCATATGCACAATAAGCAATTAATAAATGATTGTTGAATTGAACTGAACTGAACCAGTTCAGAAACCTAGGCAGAAAGCTATCAAGAGAAAAAATGTATTTCCAAACCAGAAGGAATCCTAGCATACGATTCACAAAATAAAACAAGGGCTATTGGAAGAGACATGTGAAGTATGAGAAACGTAGGGTTTTAAAAACTTTCTTAATGAATCAACCGAAGACACAGGACCACTTTAGTTAGTCATTTCTAGTCCAGTGACATAGAAGCCCATTCCAGATTTTGGGTTGTTGCTACTGAGTGACATTGGTGGGGTGGCAGCAGAGATTGTATAAAAGAAGGAATATAAAGTTTCCAGTGTGGTGTTGTGGAAGGATTACCAGGTTGAGGGTCAAAACAAGTGTGTTCAAGGCCAGGCTTTTCTACTTACTTGCCCTGTGATATTGTACAAGTTGTTGAACCTCTCTGGGCCTCAATTGTTTTACCTGTAAAGTCTTTATACTATATGTATGTCTCAAAGGGTTATCGTGAGGCTAGCTGTCTGTAGGTGCAAAGCAAGTGTGTTATTATTATTATTATTATTATTATTATCATCATATTTTTAAAATTTTCCTTTCAATCAGTGTTCATGGCTGGATATCTGAGATCATAGGACATTAGAACTCATGCATGACTGAGACTTGCTGAGGCTACTTCTGGACATCTGGGAAAAGTGGGCATCTTTTTGATGCGTTTTCATGGAGAGTCTGTTAGCATGTCAATTAAGGAATAATTATTTAGGAAGCATTATTCTTATATAATCAGCTATGAGATCGATCAGTTATGCCTGTGCACTGCTTCAGGGCAGGGCTCCTAATCTTTTTGTCTGTTTTTTTTTGTCATGGACCTAGCTGGCAGTCTGGTAAAATCTATGGAGCCCTTGTCAGAATAATGTTTTTTAAATAAATGAAATGTTAAATTTCAGATAGAGGTTAGTGAAAATAAAGATGTTTCAAATTCATAGAGCCCTTGAAATCAATCTGCAGACCTCAGGTTAAAGAATTCCTTTTGGGGGGAGGAGACCAGTTGTTGTTGGTTAGTTCTTTTCAGTTATGTCTGGCTCTTCATGACCCCATTTGGAGTTTTCTTGGCAAAGATACCACAGTGGTTTGCCATTTCTTCCTCCTGCTCATCTTACAGATGAGGAAACTGAGGCAAACAAGGTTAAGTGACTTGCCCAGGGTCACACAGCTAGTAGGTGTCTGAGGCCACATTTGAACTCAGGACTTCCTGACTTCAAGTCTGGTATTCTCTCCACTGTGCCGCCCTGCTGCCCCTGGAGGAGGGGTAGAATTCTTTTTCAGAGTTCAGCTCTTAACATGCATATAAGATGTCCCAAGGATTTATGTTCATAAAATTCACATAGGAAGCAATGTACTTTGCTGTGTTTTATGTGAAACTTATATATCCTCACAGGGATCAGTGATATAGCCCAGTGTACCTCTGAGTACACAAAAGCTCAGGTCCCAGTCAGCCTCGCATGAGAACAGGTCTACTAAGAGTTCATTTTGCATTAAAAGATCCTGCAATGGCATCTTCCACAATGGAACAGCTGTGAGTAAAAGGGTTATTGACACTTAGCCTCTGATTCACTAGAGGGGAACATATTAGTTTGTCAATAAAAGCTTTTGTTCCTTTCTCGTTCAAATCACAGGGAAAAATGAGTGACCATTTATTCTACATTTGGGGGAGCTGTCTTATCAGATTATAGGTTCATTTTCAGGCCTGGGCACAAGGGGGTCTATCTGCCAAGGTGCCAGGTTAAATTCAGAATGGCTAGGCATGCTAATGCAGACACTAAATTATTGGACTCTAACACATTTACAATTCAATATAGCCTTTTCTATGAGAGTTGCCTCCATCTCTCAAGGGGAAGAGGGGGAATAAGAAGGCAAGGGGCCAGACCTCAGAGCAGGAAGAGCCTACTTGGCAATTGTGGTTCTGCCACTTTTTTACTTTCTAATCTCAGAGGCGATGCTAAACCTTTCTTGACTTTTTTCACTTCTCTGTTTGCAAAAGGGAGATAATTGGTGGAAAAGAGAGACAGAAGGATGACTAGGGAGAGGGGAAAGGGGGAAAAGAGAGTAGATGGTAGAAAGAAAACTCCGTTTTTTCACTTTCAAAATAGCCAAGAGCATGATTTTTTTTTAAAATTACAGAATTTATGTATTTTTATTAGTATTATGGTTCAGTATCCTAGGAGCTTCTTATATCCCTTGTTTTTACTGGAAAAAGACTCCTTTTTCACTCCTTTTTTTTAAAACTATGCTTTAAACATTTGCTATTCCAAATAATAATTTTGATTTATGCCTTTTAAACATCATAATAAATTCCCAATACACTCTCCCCCATTGAATCATTTCTTTTAATAAAGAAAAATTTGAACTAATCTTAAGTGTTCGATGATATCTAGAAGTTTCATATTACCATCTACCAATTGGACATCTCCAAATGGATATTCCATAACATCTCACACAATGTATCAAAACCAAAGCTGGTTATTTTTACACCCCTCCTCCTGACAAAGGTGCCCTTCTTTCTATCTTTTGTTTCTCTCAAGGGCACCACTATCTTTCCAAGCACCCAAGTTCAAAACCTTGGATACCTCCCATATCCAAACACTACCAAGTCTTGTTGATGCTACCTTCATAGCATCTCTTACATCTTTCCCCTTCTCTCCACTCCTATTGTCACTATTCTAGTTCAGACCCTCTCTCATTATTTCTCACCTACACAATTTCTCTTTAATTGGCCTCCCAGACTTCATTTTCTCTCCCCTCCAATTTATACTTCAAAAAGCTGTCAAATTGATATTCCCTAAGTACAAATCTGACCATGCCATTCCCCTGCTAAAAAAGTTCCAATGTCCCCTTAGTGCCTCCAATATAAAATATAAGTCCATTTTTGGCATCTAAAGCCCTTTACAACCAGTCTCTGGCCCGACTTTCTATATTTCTTAGACGTTACCTCTGTTCACATACCCTATTAGTACAGCCAAACTTGATACCCCTCCATCTCCAGGCTCTTTGCCTTTGCAGAAGCCATCCTTCATACCTGAAATGAATCCCCTCTTAACTTCCAACACTTAGAATTCCTGTGTACCTTCAAAGCAGATCAAGTACTCTCTCCTGTTTGAGCTCTCTCTTGATTACAGGAGGCAGTTGGCGATGAAATAGATAGAGTATTGTGCCTGGAGTCTGGAGTTCAAATCTGACTCAGGTTCTTACGAGCAGTGTGACATTGGGCAAGCCATTTAATCTCTGCCTCAGTTTCCTCAGTTGTAGAATGGAGATAACAAGAGCACCTACTTCTCGGGGTTATTGTGAAGATCAAATGAGATAATATTTGTAAAAAGAACTTAGCATAGTGCCTGGCACATTCTAAATGGTATATATGGATAGATGGATGGATGGATGGAGAGAAAGAGAGAGAGTAAGAGTGAGAGAGAGAGAGAGAGAGTGTGTGTGTGTGTGTGTGTGTGTGTGTGTGTGAGAGAGAGAGAGAGAGAGAGAGAGAGAGAGAGAGAGAGAGAGAGAGAGAGATGATAGAGGTTTCTAGCTAGCTAGATGACAGACAAGTAGATAGATGATAGACAAGTAGATAAATAGACAGTAGATAGATAGATAGATGAGAGCATGGTGGTGCAATTACTGTACCATAGTAGATTGAGAATCAGTCTCAGAACCACAGAAATCAGGGTTTAAGTCCCACATCTGATATATATAGTCTGTATGACCCTGGGAATTTCACTTAACCTGTCAGTTTCCCAAGCAAGATTATAAGATTGAAGGGAAGTTAATGACCTACCATGGGTGGGAGGAGCTGCCTCATCAGAGTTGCCAGTATAAATGAAATCACAGGGTGTGGTCTCTACACACACACCACACACACACACACACACACACACACACACACTCACTCTCACTCACTCTCTGTCTCTGTCTGTCTGTCTGTCTGTCTGTCTGTCTGTCTATCTATCTATCTATCTATCTATCTATCTATCTATCTATCTATCTGTCTTTGGTCCAAGTTTGTGATTTGGGGGATCTCCCAATATGGAAACTTACTCTACTGATGAAGTTCAACAACTTATTTAATGTATAGTCTTGGCAAGTTACCTGGGACACTGAAGTTAAGATCTTTCCCAGGGTCACACATCTATTGTACACCAAAGGTCTGGCTATAATAGAGAAGAACATTCCTAATTCTAAGGCTTTCTCTAAATCCATGCTACTTCTCATAAGGTTTATTGGATCTGAATATACAACTCTATTATCTTGGCTCTAATTAGCTAGCCAGTAGCTAGCAAAATTCTATAGTAATAGGTCACAAGACTGGTCATTTGTGGTATGGGAGAGAAGACCCCAAAGGTCCAGAGCATGGAGTCCTATTCATGTAGGACAGTTTAGGAAGAAGGTGGGTAGCTCAAGAGTAGACACTTAGGAGACAGAAGAAATCATGATGAAGGAGCCTTGAAGTGGGACGCTGACTCAGCAAAGGGAAGTCAAAGACATGATCTGAAGGTACTGAAGAAAACTTGGCCTACTTAATTGTGCCCAGGGCTAGGTCTACAATCAGCTAAATCATCTTGGGAAGGCATTAAAATGACTGTGGAAGTCATGCTCTGTCATATCTCAATCCTAGGTTATATGGTCTTAGCTTCCCCTGAGGCTCAATATACCTTTCTGGGTTGAAGTATTAGTCTTAATTTAGCATTTTACATTTACAAAGCAGCTTTCTCCCAAAGACCTATTGGTACTACACTGAGAACTTTTAGCTTCAAGTAATAAATATTTAAAATACCATATAAAAAGGGATGGAAATAAAAAGCAAGAAAAGAAAGAGAAAGGAAGAAAGAAAGAGGGGTGGAGGGAAGAAAGAAAAAGAAAGGAAGGAAAAAGAAAGGAAGGAAGGAAAAAAAGAAAAGAAGGAAGGGATGAAGGAAGAAAGAAAGAAGGAAGAAAACAGAAAGGAAGAAAGGAAAAAGGAAGGAAGGAAAGAAAGGGTAATGGGATTGGGAGGATTGGACACAGGAAACATTGGCTACTTATACCATCACTTTCACTTAAATGCTAAGGTTTTTTTGTTTGTTTGTTTGCTTGTTTTTTTGGTTATTGTTTTTATTCAAGTCCCAAAACCGGAATTGTACATTTGGTTTGCCTATTTCACCCTACGTAACATACCTGATCAATAGAGTCAATCACTAAGCACCTCCTCTAGGGCCTTCAATACAGCTTCTTTCAAATGATGCATCAGAGAAATACTGATTTTACTCAGCAGTGCTGTTACAATGCAAACAGATTGATCTGAACATGTTTGCTAAACCTAGGGAAGTTATCTTTATTAAGTGACTATAGTCAGGTAAGCAAAGATGATGAACTGTACAGCTGACAACAAAACATATTTACCCAATTTTATATTAATGAGCAGTTTTGATATTTTTTGTCTACCTGACACCACAATCTCTGGTTCTGTACCTACTCCCACCCTACCCCCTTATCTTAAGCTAATAACTTATTACCATGCTATAACTTATAACATGACATCTATCTGGACATGGTACCATTCTCAGTGTGCCCTCAATCCCCATGGGATTTGGGCATTATAGGCATTCAGGTACCATCTGAATTGAATTTTTGTTGCAAAATATTTTAAATATAGAGATAAAGGTTGCAATCTTCCTTGAAGGCAAAAAGATAGAAAGGATGACCTTAACTCTTTAGCAACTTAATTCTTTAGCATGATAACTAAAATGAGTCACAGAAATCATGCTCACAAGGGGCAGCTAGGTGGTGCAGTGGATAGAGCTCTGGCCCTGGATTCAGGAGGACCTGAGTTCAAATCCAGACTCAGACATATAACACTTACTAGCTGTGTGACCCTAGGCAAGTCACTTAACCCCATTGCCTAGCCAAAAAAACCCAACCCAAACCAAAACAAAAAATGTTCCTTTGTGGATAGAGCACTGGCCCTGAAGTCTATAGGACCTGAGTTCAAATCCAAACTCAGACCAAACATTTGACACTTACTAGCTGTGTGACCCTGGGCAAGTCACTTAATCCCAATTGCCTCGCACAAAAAACAAACAAAAAAAAATCACGCTCACCACTGCCAAGCATTGGCTGGACCTGTCCTGGGAGATGCGTAGTACAGTGAAAAGGGTGCTGGATTTGTATCAGAATACTTAAATTCGGGTGCAGCTAGGTGGCACAGTGGATAGACACCAGCCCTGAAGTCAGGAGGACCTGAGTTCAAATCTGGCCTCAGACCAAACACTTATCACTTACTAGCTGTGTGACCCTGGGCAAGTCACTTAACCCCAACTGCCTAAAAAAAAAAAAGGAAAAAGAAAGAAAAAAAAGAAATACCTAAATCCAAATTCTGGCTTAGCCACTTACTCCACGGGCAACTTGGGAAAAAGTCATTTAATCTCTCTTGGCCTCAGGTTTCTCATCTACAAAATTAGGGAGCTGGACCACTTATCCTTTAGGACAGGAAGAAATCTATGATCCTGTTATACCTTAGACTATATAAAAAAGGTTAGGAATAACATTATCTATTAAGGCTCACTCCAGTGCCTCATTGTGATATGGGGTTTCTCAAGGGCTGGCAAAGTACAATATCCAGCTTATCCTACCAAGTTGTAAGGCCTTTAGTGCAGACCAAGTGATCCAGTGAAAAACTGTTTACATGTCATCTGATGATAAGCTTAGACAAATTTGGGAAACATAGTCAGAAGGTGATGGATGATTTTTTTTTTGTTTCCCATAGCAATGTATAACAATCCTCTATTAAAGATGGGGTGTGAGCTATATTGAAAAATCATATGTTATATATATATATATATATACACACATACTTTTATAAATTTATATATAAACATACATATATAAATATACACAGCATGTTGCTGTATGTATGTGGAGGGAAGGCTATTATATATACATATATATACACACATACATACATACACATACATATACATGTATATACATGCATACACATATATATTGCCTTCAGAAGTCCTCCACAATAGGACTTTTGTAAAAAGAGTGATCTCTACCATTTGACGTTAGAGACCTAAATAGTGAGCATTAGACCTGCTCCTTGGGCCAACTACACATATTAAACCTGAATTTAAAGTGACTGAATTTTATACATACAGATACAGATACAGACATACACATACACACATAGTCAACCCTCATATTCCTGCATTTAACTTTCATGACTTCAAGCATTCCTGAGATTTTATTAGTAATTTCATTGCTACTTTTGTGTTGACCATCCACATTCACAACAATGCACAGTAGAGAAAGAAATGAGAGATGAGAGCAAGTTTGTGGAGTGGCTGCTATCAGACTAAGTGCTTCACTGATCTTGTTCACCCTACCATTGTGAAGAGCTTCCTGCTCATTAGTTGCATATTTTTATTATTTGCCTTTAAAACTCAAGTTTTGTGTTGCAATTATGTCCCCAAAGTTTAGTGCAAGTCCTTTGGGCTCTAAGCCTAAGTGCAAAGTAAGTGATGCAGCTTAGTGAGAAAATAAATGTATTACATAAACTTTGTGCTGGAATGTCTGCAGCTGCTGTCAGCTGTGAGCTCGGGGTTAATGAAATCAATAATCTGTTTTATCTGCAAAAAGGAGGAAAGTATTTATGGTACTATAGATTTCATGTGTCATGAAAAGTAAACATTGATATCATTTTTTTTAATTGAACACAAAGGTCACAGAACTCTAGAGAATTACTAGCAAAAAATGTTTAGCATGTTACCATTTTTATTTTGTGCACTGCATTTTATAGGTTATTTCATGGTACTGTGTTAGAAAAGGTCCATATTACTAGAATTAATGTTTTATTATAAAGAATTGTATATAGAAAAGTGTATTTTTAGCACTCTCTAGTGAAAGATTACAGTTTGTGGTGGTTGTGGGAACCTAATCCCCTATTTCTCATAGGTTTAATGTATCAACATTCATGTTTTTGATATTTCCTGCTGTTTTCTAGGAATGTTACCCCTGCTGAGGATTGACTATATCTGTGTGTCTATATACGTGTATTTATACATACATATGTATGTGTGTATCAGCATGCTGCCTCAGTGGAGAAAATATCTTTTGAAGTATTGACATGAAAAATACCATATAAAGTTCTTCCTTAATCTTAATGTTGAAATAAAACCAAACTTTGTGATAATTAAAACTCTGAGTCAATTTGTTGGATTGTTGTGACTCTTCCCTCCATCTTCCCTCCTCTCCCAAACTTTCCAAAGTTGCCAGTTTTAAAGAGAAATCACCCTAGTGGACATGATGGATGGTGCCAAGGCTGACAGCAATGATTAGATTAGTTTTATCATCCAGCCAACTCTGCATGCAAGTGTTGGCAAGCAAATTTCATTCAGCTTGATTGCTCTAAGTTAGGGAGGCTGAGTACCCATGAAGAGGACTTCCTAATCACTACCGACTGGGTGGGAATCCCTTACCTTCTGAAATTCCCTGATGAGAACATGGTGTACTCAGGAACATCTGTGGGATGCAGTAGGAAGCAGAGCCATAACTAGCATTTTTCACTCCCAAGAAAAGATTCATAAAACATGCCTGGGGCAAGTTCCACAAAACTCAGTGTGGGTGGAGCATCTGGTGGCTTCCAAGTCTGAGGAGTTGTTTTTGCTAACTAGGTGCTAAGCTCAGTTGTTTCTTCATTGCCGAAGCAGGGTAAGTGCTGTTAGGACCCTTCAAGTGCCATACTCTCAAGCAAAGTCCCAATTGCCACAGCCTAGTGGCAACTCTGACAAGCAGTACTAACCCAGTTTTAACTCTATCTCCTCCTGGCACAAAAAGTTTTTTTTTTTTAATGAAAAGAGATATCTTTATCATTTGACCTTAGAGACTTGAACAGTGAACCCTAGACCTTCTCCTTCTGGCAAATACACACATTAAACCTGAATTTAAAGTGATTGAGTTTTCCAGATTCCATTTCAAGTGAATTAATACTTTCATAATGATAAATAGACACTAATGTGTTCTTGAATGATTTAATTAATGTACCTGGGTAAAAAGGAAATGATATTGGTATATTAAATCATTTAGAAGCATTTGTGAACTTAATTTTTTTGCTATTTTAACATAAGCCTATCCATTATAGTGCTTGAATAAAAGTGGCATATTTTTGCTCTTGTAGAATGTCTACATAAAGACTTAAGTTGTCATAAACTAAGAAGACTCGACTAGATCATTTATGAGCTTGAACAATGAGATGTTTTTAAGTCTTGAAACTGCCCAGAGTCACACAAGCTAGCTAGTAAGTATATGAGCCTAGATTCAAACTCAGATCTTTTCAACTCCAGGGCCAGAACTCTATCCTCTTGAGTTCCACCAACTGCACCACCAGGGAAGGTTATTTTTGCATCTTGAGCACCTAGCACAAATATTTGATCAATTACCATTCCAAGGAAGGGATCAGGGAAGACTTCATGGAATAGGAAGCTTTCAAGTTGCATTTTAAATGATCTAGTCAGGAGACTCATCAGATGAAGAGGAAATGGGAAAAGATTCCAGGCATAGAACAGTATGATTAAAGGCAGAAAGACAAGAAAGAACAGTGTATATTTAGAGGACACAGCTTATCTTCAATCCTTCTCTATCTACAGCAGAGGGTCTACCGCCTTCTTTAAAAAAAAAATTACTCAGCGCCCCCATGAAATCTACTTTCTTTAACCCCTTAACAGTTTTTTTAAATATACATCATTTAAAAATACATAAAATATATTTTTTAAAATGATGCATCTTAAATTTAATAATTTATTGTAAATTTGTGGGTTGAAAACTTGAGGATGCAAAATCAAATCATTTAACCATAAAGTATCATACAAGTCATTGTACAAGTCATATAATATCCCACAAGTTATTACAAGCACATATTCCTGCCGATGCATGCTAGACTTCCCAACCAGGCACAACACGCTCCCCTGCCATTTTGTGTGTTTATTTGGAAAATAATGCAATCACTATGACTTTAACTCTGTTACACAACAGACGAAACATATATGGTTTTTCAAAATTTTCTTATCTTTTCTTCTTTCCTTATGCTTCCACCATCCCTCCCCCCACCCCGCCATTGCACCTGAGATTACTACCACCCCCCTGAATTGTTCAGCGCTGCTAGAGGGTGGTATTGCCCACTTTGGGAACCCAAGATACCGGTTCCTTCCATGCTGCCTGCAAAAATGCCTGTCTTCCCCATTCTTAACAAAAACAAAAAACAAAAACAAAACTTTTCACTACATCTTATTATTCCCTCAAGCTTTTGTCCTATATTTCTCCTTTCTTTCTCAAACAAACTCTGAGAGGGTAAAAAAAAAAAGCTATATCAATTGACCCTACTTCCTCTTCTCATTCACAGTTTCCATTCTTGATTCTGACTTCATCACTTAACTGAAACTACACTCTCCAAAGCTACTTGTGATCTCTTAATTGTTAAATCTGGTGGTTTTATCTCAGTTCTCATCCTTCTTGACCTCTCTGCTGCATTGACATGGTTCATCACCTTCTTTTAGATACTCTCCTCTTTGGGTTTTTATGACATTGTTCTGAGTACTTTCTCTTCACACTTCTATGACTATAGTCTTCTTTTTAACTCATCCATTAAGCCTCTGTGCCAGGTCTTTTTCCCCCCTCCACGTTCTCTTACTTAGTGACATAATCAGCTCCCATTTTTTGTTTGTTTTTAGAAACTATTTTCTCTATATGGATGACTTAGATCTCTATATCCAGTCCAAGTTTTTCTCCTGAACTCTAGCCTAGGCACCAAAATAACCATTGGACATTTTGAAGTGGAAGTCCTAGGAACAACTCAAACTACATATATCCAACAGGACTCATTCTCTGACCAGAGAATCCTCCTCTCTATCCAACATCCAAATCTCTGTCGAGAGAACCATCATTCTTCCAGGGTCCCAGATTTGTAACCCCATTATTATTATCTTATCTAATCATTCTCCTTCACCCTACACATGCAATCGGCTGCTAAAGCTTACCATTGCTCTCTCTGTAACATCTCTAGCATTCGACCTCATATTTTACTCACCTGCCCTCTGCTTTTCACCTAGACCATTGTCATACCCTCTTCATTTGTCTTCCTGCCTTGTCTCTTCCCATTTAGATCCATGTTCCATAAGGATGCCAAAGTCATTTTCCTCAAGTGTTGTTATTATCATATCACATAGAGTCGGGGATTTGGGGGGGGGGGCAGAGAAGAGGCAACTCCAATGACAGCCTATTGTCTCTAGAATTATATTCTTCTGTTTTTTAAAACTTTTCACCACTTGGTCCCAACCTATCTTTTACAACTTCATTATGCCTTAACTCATCTTTCCTTACTCTATGGTCCTAGAAGCAGCTAGAGGTCAAAACACTAGTCATGGAATCTAGAAGAAATGAGTTCAAATTCTTCCTCAGACACTTACTAGCTCTGTGATACTGAGCAAGTTCCTTAATCTCTCTGTGGCTCAGATGCTCATCTGTAAAATGAGAATGTTTGTCCCTGGGGCCTTGAAGGTCCCTTCCAGCTCTAAACCTCTAATTAAATTAAATGAATTAAACTGGATTTTCTTTGTTTCTCATCCCATCTCCATGCCTTTGCAGCAGCTAATCCAGGTGTTAATCTTTTGCTTCACAGAATCCTAAACTTCTTTCAAAGAAAGTTCAAGTACTATCTTCTATATACACAATGTCTTTGCTGAACCTCCCAGTGCTAGTACCTTCCAGCTATGCGTATTTAGCTGGCCTATATTTCTTCTGAATACACACAGACACACATTATCTCCCTCAATAGAATGTGAGGTCAGAGCCTATTTCATTTTTGTCCATGTATTCCCAGTGCCTAGTACAGTGTGTGGGAAGTAGTAGGCACTTAATAAGTTCTGACTGATTAATTGAATATGAAATAAGGCTGAAAAGGTAGGGCATTTCCAGATTATAGAGGGCTTTGAATAACAGGTATAGTAATTTTTTTGCCTGTATAACCATAGAGATGGGGAGGTTGACAAAAAAATAAATTTTATACTGGTAAATGAAGTGCCTAATTGCAAAGTTGTCATAATATAGAAGACTTGAGGTAATTATATACATTAGAAATGTCTAACATAGAACAAAATGTAGTGAAGTATCACCACAGCTGTACTTTACCAGTAAATCCTGTTCTAAGAGCCCCATACCAAACCAAAAAACTTACACTTAGAAGCTAGAATATAATATTTGTCAATGAGCTGAATGAACCTAGTCTCAATACGTCAAAACATGTTCAGAATGAAATAATGGTTTTACTGATAGATGAAGGTATAGCAAAATAATTTCTACAATGCACCACTGTGGCCCAGAAAAATCTAATGACCATAGATACCCAGAAGAAAAACTAAAGCAATTGTAAAATTGTTTTTTAAAATAATTTTGAATGAGTGAATATAAGGATCTTAAGGGATAGAGCTTGATGTGTGATTTCATCGTTCTCCCACTGAATCCTGGAGCCATCTCCAGTCATTCTGATCTATATCTGGCCACTGGACCAGATGGCTCTGGAAGAGAAAGTGAGGCTGCTGATTTTGCACAGCCCTCCCTCCCTCAACTCCATTTCAGTCGCAAGTCATGTCATCTGCCTGATGTCATGGTCCTCTTCGAGAACGAAAGACAAACCACACTGGTAAATTTAACTACCAGGTGAGACTATTTCCTCTACCAATGGAGGTTGGCAGCCTCTCAACTACTTATGGTCTCAGACAGTTGCCTACGGCACTAAGCAGTTGAGTGTCTTCTTCTGGAATCTCATAGCCAGTGTGTGTCAGAGGCAGGACTTCTAAATCCAGATCTTCCAGGCTTCGAGGTTGACCTTCAATCCACTATCTCACACTGCCTCTCTTAAGGAGATTAAATAACAGTTTATTTCTCAAATGTGGTACAGATGTTGACAATGCAGAATGATGTGTAGCTTCTGCAAGCAGCCTCTTGGTAGTCATTTGAAGGTGCTGTATAACTATTTAAAAAATTATTAATTTACTTTGATTTATCAACAATCACTTCCATAAGATTTTGGGTTTTAAATTTTTCTCCCCCTCCCTCCCTACCTCTCTCCCCAAGACAGCACACAATCTGATATAGACTTTACATATTCATTCCTATGAAACATATTTTCACATTTAAGGAAGAATTAGAACCAATAGGAGGAACCACAAGAAAAGGAAAACAAGACAAAACAGAAGAAAAAAATGGCAAATAGTATGCTTCGATCTGCATTCAAACTCCGTAGCTCTTTCTTTGGATATGGATGACATTTCCCATCATGAGACCTTTGGAGATGTCTTAGATCCTTGCATTGCTGAGAAGGGCTAAGTCTATCAAAGTTAGTCATTGCACAATGTGGCTGTTACTGTGTACAACATTCTCCTGGTTCTGCTCATTTCACTCAGCATCAGGTTCACGCAAGTCTTTCCAGATTTTTCTGAAGTCTGCCTGCTCATCATTTCTTATAGCACAACAGTATTCCATTACATTCATATTCCACAACTTGTTCAACCATTCCCCAATTGATGGGCATCCCCTCAATTTCCAGTTCTTGGCTACCACAAAAAAGAGCTGCTATAAATAATTTTGTACATGTGGGTCCTTTTTCCATTTGTATGATCTCTTTGGAATACAGCCCTAGAAGTACTATTGCTGGATCAAAGGGTATGCACATTTTTATAGCCCTTTGGGCACAGTTCCAAATTGCTCTCCAAAATGGTTGGATCATTTCACAACTCCATCAACAATGCATTAGTGTTCCAATTTCCCCACATCTTCTCTAAGCTTCATCATTTTCCTGTTTTGTCATGTTGGCCAGTCTGATAGGTGTGATGTGGTGGCTCAGAGTTGTTTTGATTTGCATTTCTCTAGTCAATAGTGATTTAGAGCATTTTTTCATATAAGTATAGATGGATTTAATTTCTTCATCTGAAAACTGCCTGTTCATATCCTTTGACCATTTATCAATTGGGAAATGACTTGTATTCTTATAAATTTGACTTAATTCTCTATATATTTTAGAAATGAGGCCCTTTTCAGAGACACTGGTTGTAAAAATTCTTCTAATCTTGGTTGCATTGACTTTGCTTGTGCAAAATCTTTTCAATTTAATGTAATCAAAATTATCCAGTTTGCATTTCATAATGTTCTCTATCTCCTGTTTGATCATGAATTCTTTTGTTCTCTATAAATCTGATAGGTAAGCTATTCCTTGCTCTCCCAGTTTGCTTATAGTATCAGGTGCTGTATAACTATTAAGAAATGGTGGAAATATGCTAGGTAGTAGAATGATGGGAAGAATCATTGCATAAGAAAGTTAGGAATTCAGAGGACACCTATTCTGACGTATGCTTGAATACAATCCCTACTACGACATACCTAACAAGTAGCTAAAGACTTCCAATAAGATAAGAACAAGAATGTTATGAGACAACCCATTCCCCATTGCAATTAATCTGGTTGTTAATAGTAATAATGACTAACATTCATATAGTACTTTCATGTTTCCAAGCACTTTGCACATATTTCTCATTTGATCTCCACAACAAGCCCCATGAGATAGACAATATTATTATCCTCATTTTTACAAATGAGGAAACTGACAGTGAGAGAGGTTAAATGACTTGCCTGGAGTCACACAGCTAGTAGGTATCTGAAGCAGAATTCAAACTCAGGTCTTCCTGAATCCAAGTCTGGTGCTTCATCCAATATTCTACTTAGCTGCCTAAAAATTTCTTTACAAAGTTTATCTTAACATCATTCCCCAAATCTGTATCTATACAGCTTCCATTGAACTTCTGATCCTAGTTCTGCTTTGTAGAAGGACTCCAAATAATGTTGTTCAGTTATTTTTCAGTTGTGTATGACTCTTTGTTGACCCTGACTCTTTGTGGGCCCCATTTGGGATTTTCTCGGAAGAAATACTAGAGTGAGTTGCCATTCTATTCATTCACTCCTTCTTCAGTTCATTTTACAGATGAGAAACTGAGACAAACAGGGTTAAGTGACTTACCCAGGGTTACACAGCTAATAAGTATCTCAGGTCAGATTTGAACTCACAAAAATGAATCTTCCTGACTCCAAGGCTAGAGTTTTATCCCCTAAGCCACCTAACCACCCATTCCAATTAAATAATACCTCCCTTAATTCAACCTTTCTGAAAAGGCAGTCAAAGGGGGCAGCTAGATGGTGCAGTAGGTACAGCACTGGCTCTGAAATCAGGAGGACCTGAATTCAAATCCGGCTTCAAATCAGACACTTGACACTTACTAGCTGTGTAACCCTGGGCAAGTCACTTAACCCCAATTTCCAAAAAAAAAAAAAAAGGCAGTCAAGTTAAATACTTTAATCCTGTTTTGTTTAATGGTATAGAAGAGATATACAATTTGTACAAGTCACCTTCCCCATCCGCTGGCCAAGGGTGGAGGCAGGAGAGATTAAATTTTAGTTTCCTATGTATACAAAGTAACATGAAACTTTGACTATTATAAAGCTGGATGAGGGGGCTATGTTTGAGCTGAGCTATGAGTCCCACACACCCTTAAAAAAATAAAATCAACTATAAAGGATCTATGAAGGAAGATGCTGTCCACTTCCAGAGAGAGAACTGATAAATAGAAGTGTATATATAGTATAGTTTTACATATATTTATAAATCTGCATGGAACAGTGGCCTTCTCTAATGTGGGATGGGGAGGGAGACAGTTTGCAAATTAAAATGTAACAAAAAAAATTTAATTTAATTTAATTTAATTTAAAAAATACAGCACAACATGATGTGAGACTTACATGGGAAAGAGAGAAAGTGCAATTGGCTGAGGAGGTATGACTTTAATGTTCCTATTGTGCCAACCATGCCCTATAGGGTTTGAGGGATCTAACTTCTCATCTAATTTCTGAGCTGTCATCAAGCTCTTTCTCCACCTCTAGCTCTCCCCTTCTTCTTCTCCACCTCTATTATTCCCAGCAATTACAATAACTATACGATGCCACCAAAGACATATCAAAATTTGCATCTGGAGAATCTGCACACTGTTCAACTTTAAAGAAATGGACTTATCTGATTTAAGATACTTATTAATTATAAAGTTACCCACAGATTATTGTCTACCTGTCCTGATGATTTTGGTTCCATCATTAATGATTACTATATTTTCTTAACTTAAAATAATCAAGACATGTGGTTTGACAAATGATTTTTTTCTCAGTGTCTCATTAAAAGCAGACTCTTTTCTCGAAATCGCAACTATTCTTGAAAATCCAGGATGTGTGGTCATCATATAGATCCATACTTAGTAATTGTTACCCAAGGCAAATACCATGAAATGTTCATGGACTAGGAGACCTCGGGGAAAGACCTGAGACTACAGAAGCCAGGGAAGTGAATGAGACAGGCCTAGACTAGGTGGTCTTGCTAAGAGTAGGAGAAGCACTGGTATCTTTATATTTTAAATAACTCTTTTTTCCTATGTGCTGAACTCAGTTGCTTCTATCTGCTGAAAACATACAAGTGCTATTAAAAAAAGTACTATCAAAAATCTAAATTTTTAAACCCTAGAACAAAACTGTGGTTACTTTGTCCTAACTAGGGCTCTGACCATACATAAATACATTATCATCATTATATACATCTATAGGTGCACCCCTAAAAATCTAATTATGCCCTCCAGGGAAGGGAATAAGCATTTATTTACCACCTACTATATGCCAGGCATTGTACTAAATTTTTTTTACAAATATTATCTCATTTGATCTACTACATTCTGAAAGAGCAAATTCTGAATGGATTTGAAAGGCAAGCATTTTTTTACATCTTCATATAATAGGAGAAGTGACTATAACCTGTGAGTTAATTCCTTTTGAATCTTCGGAGCACAATGAACTACTTAAAATTATCCCTTTTACCTGAAAAAGAAAAAGAAAAAATCCATGGAGAGTTGCTGTTAAATATTAATAACTTTAAAAATGTCCAATACAAAAACATTAGTGAGCTGGCATGAACTAAAGGCTTTAATTAAATAACTGCAATTAGATGTTTGAATGTATAATTTGCTCAGTGAACTGCAAATTCCCTAATACCAGGGAGAATCACGTGTTTTCTACAACCCAGTTCAAAGGGCCAAAAGGTGACTCAGCCCCTCTTTGGGCCAGATCCATTACTTAAGCTGTGAGGAAGTATAATAAATACCAACATTGAAACAGAAGTGCCAGGTTCCAGCTATTGAGCATGAAAATAGTATTGTGATTCAAGTTAGAGGCAGGGCAAGCTATTTCCAAGGGTGTTAAATAATCTGTCTGTATATTTCTCTAGTAAAAATGGCCTTTGAACATGGTCTAGATCGGATGTACAGGCTGTGTGCTGACTATCGGCATCATCATTCTTTCAAGAAAATAGAAATTTAATTCAACAAGCATTGATTGTGTTTCTACTGCTGGCAAGTTAAAAACAAACAAACAAACAATCAACTAAAAATAGGCCTTGTCCTCAGGAAGCATACTTTCTAAAGAGGGAGAAAACTTGTAACATGAGAAAATAGGAGATAACTTGAGAGGAGAAAATGTACTAAGAACTAAAGGACATGAACTGACCCTTAAAGGATGCTAAGGATTCCAGGAGGTAGATTCAGAGGGAGAGGATTATAGTCAAGAGGAATAGCCTGAACTTCATATTTTGTGCAAAATGCTATTGAGAGGGAAAAACCTAATATGCCAGCATTGGTAGAAATGCATATTGTATTAAGATTGCTTTCAAAGTCATAGTGTCTTGGAATATCACTACAAATGTGAGGAAAGGGGCTTTCTCCACTTCTTCAAAATAAATCCAGAGATTCCTTTTTTTCCCCAGACAGTGGGTGCTAAGTCACAGCTTCAGGGAAAGCCTGCATATAGTAAGAGATGACACTCACGAGGCAGCCAAGGGGACCATCCCACATCAATCTGTGCTCTTGGCTCCGTCTACAGTTTGTTGCCAATGCACGAGTCTATTCTTAGCGGAGGTCATTATACAGGCAAAACAGCTCTGCTAAATCAGTTTTCATTTCTCTGTTCATGCAAAAGGAGTTAATATCTTCCAGTCCAAAATGGTCCAAATGAGAAAGCAGGACATATGAAAGGGGCCCTGAATGAATGATGATTCTCTGGATTGCTACAATTTGTAAAGAGAGCATTTTTAAAATGTGTCTTAATTAAACAAGAAATTTCGAATCCTCCTGAAAATGTAGCTCTTCTTAAACATTGGGTATATTTAAAGGGAAGGCCAATATACATAAAGCAGTATTTGTGCATCGAGGTTCCTACTGGAAAGCTTCTAGTATTGACTGAGAGCCATGCCAAAACAAGTTTTTTGCTTTCTTTGTTGCTGGTTTTCTTGTGAGTTCAAAAAGTACTAGTGTCACAACTACGTTCATGAAATCATATCATAAGCCAGAGAATATCATGGAAATGTCATGGACAGCCAGTAAAAGGGATCTCTAGGAAATCCATATGGGAAACCTATCAATTCAAACTAAAGAGCACTTATGAAGCATCTGTCACATGCAAGGCACTATGGTAGGCATTAGGGATAAAAAGAAATAATTTTTGTCCTCAAAAAACCCACATTATATTGGGGCATATAGTTTACATGTAGAAAAATAAATACGAAGTAATATAGGGGTGAGAACACCTGAAACTTAAGACGGATGGAATAATCAATACTTTTCCAGGTTGGTAACAGCATGCATATGAAATAAAGAGGGAAAGAATACCATGGTGGAAAAATACTGACCAGTGTGCCAAGAAAAAATATAGAGAATGAATAAAAAGTAGTCCCAACTTGAAGCATCCTATAGTGATTTATATGGTGTCAAAGTAAAACTGAAACATTGCATTATCTCTGCTAGATACTTAATTCATTACAATTTGTATGCACTTAGTGCAAAACAGATTAAATCATCTTTAGAAATGCTAATTCAGGTTGATAATTCAGATTTCTCTTCATTCTAACATATATGTTCAGCGGTATAAAAGATGCCTCATGCAAAATACAAACAAAAGATTCCTCCACACTCTCCTATTGACAGATGACGTCACTAACATCATCAGGCCCTATATACTAAAAATCTCCTGCAGCGACATTCAAAGCAATATTAAAGATCTAACCACCCATACTTGAGAAAATGAGTGGAAGAAAACAACATGACACAGATCGGGATATGATACATATTCGAGTTAGCTCATATCAAGACTGATGTCTCTGTGTTTTTGTCTCTGTCTCTCTAGAGTAGGTGCTGTTGATGGCCCAAGGATTGAGTGGTAGAAGAAGATAGACATGGATCACGTTGGGGAAACTGGGATGTGGTTTTAGTTTAGATCCCAAGCTGCTTGCTCCCACAATATCCTATCTCTTTAATAATAATATTCTTGCAGCAATACCATTTGACTTTGAATCGTGGAATACTATGATCTTGGAAGAACTGAAATTCCAAATACCTCAAAGGGCAATGAAAAGATGTACTGTGGATGTAAGTAGGCTGCACCATGTTACCAGCAATGACTTGTTTCCAAGAAGTAGTATAGGAGTTTTAGTTGTGTCCGACTCTCTGTGATCCAATTTGGGGTTTTCTTGGAAAAGATACTGGAGTGGCTTGCCATTTCCTTCCCTAACTCATTTTATGGTTGAGGAACTGAGGCAAGCAGGGTTAAGAGACTTGCCCAGGGTCACACAGCTCATGTCTGAGGCCATATTTGAACTCAGGAAAATAAGTCTTCCTGACTTTAAGCCCTGCGCTCTACCCACTGTGCCATCTAACTAGTATAAGAGACAACAACATAAATGACAAAAAAAAAAAAGAGGTGGGTCCATTACTCAGTAAGAACGATAGACAACATCAAGAGCCCAAATAGCCCAGTAGTACTAGAGAGATGAAAAAAGAAAAAGAAACCTTCTATCTAGCATGTTAGATAGATCTTCAGGAATTATGAGAAACTATGAACTCACTTCTTTCCTGGATTCTCCTTTTGACTGGCTGATCCATTTTAAGGAGAAAGTCCAAGCCAGCCATGCCATCACTGTTCCTTTCCAAGCTACAGTTCTGACTCTCCTAGACTTTTTCTACAAAGCCCTGTACAAAGAGTACATGCAATGTACCCTCATTTCTTCCTTTTCCTTCACTCTTTTTTGTACTGTTGGTATCCTCCGTTAGAATATAATCTCCTTGAGGGCAAGGACTGTCTTTCTTTCTGCTTGTATTTGCATTCCCAGTACTTACCACAGTGCCTAGCATATAGTAGATAAGCTTAAAGAACCCTTGGTGAATTGAGGAATCACCCATGACGAGAAAGTGTGGACTGATTTTAATTTGTGCTGATAGCAGGAGTGCCCCTATTAATAAAATCTTTGATTCATCAAAGTATAAATGTAAAAGGTGATTCTCTAATGCAGAGGTAATGCAAGGTCTAGATCCCTTTATTCTCCAAATGCAAACTGTAAGTTATTTCAAATAATCTTGGCCACAAATTTATTGCTTGAATTTTATTTATAGTCACTACTACAAAGATAAACTCAAGATTAAAATAGGCTTGAAAACCAGATTATTTCATGGATATGTGTTGGCTTTGAAACCTATTCAGATCTATCTTATGTTGGCTACTACATTTCAAACTTTAAACTCTCCAGTATCAACAAGAAATACAGACATCATCTTTCAGGAATCAATGCATTATATTTGTCTCATCCACAATACCCAGTGACCATCCTAAATTGGCTTAGGGGTTTAGATCTACACTTGCCCCAGTGCAAAAATCTAAGCTTAACAGCAAAAAAGAAAAAAAAAATAAGAGAATTCATGCCTGTATTCTCCTTTCTTATCCTAATATAGATATAGTAACTGATTTGTGTGCTGCACCCCTTCCTTTCACTAGAATTGATTTCATCAGCTGGCAAAGAACCTTCTTCAGTCACTTTGTGAGGTAAGAACTAGACAAATTTAGAAATTATCTTAGTTCTCTACACTCGAAACTTTGGGGAAGTATTTTTGAAGGATACAATGTTGTTGTGTCCCTGATGGTGTTTTTGTTTCTAATACAATCTCGGTTTTCCAATGAATAGAATAAAAAGAGTAAGAATGAGCAAAAGAGTATTTACCTGCACAGAAGCAGGAAAGAACAATGTATGTCCAGGGAATCACAAATGGTCTGGATTGGCTTCACTGGCCTGGAGTTGGCCTGGGTGGGGTGGGGGTGGGGAGCCTCCTCCTCTGCTGAGGAGGATGAGGCTAGAAAGGTAAGTTGATACCAGAGGATTAACAGGAGTCAAAACATAGGTAATAAATAATGTTCAAAATAAAAAGTACGTTTTACCATATGCTGTCTTCAGTTTCATTTTAAAGTTTCTCTCTTTCCCTCTCCATCTCCATTCATCCTCTCCATTTACTCACAGATACATAAATATAAACACACACACACACACACACACACACACACAGACACACACACACACTTTCTCTAACCAGGTCACATGCAGGTTGGTAAAACTCCTCTATTAAATAACTCACTCACTTTTCTTTTCCAATAATCTTTCCAGTGGTCGTGGTGTCACAAGGACACATTCAAGCCCTGGGTGGGCAACTGAAGAAGAGGACCTGCTAAGTCTGTGGTTCATACTTTTGGCACTTGCCTACATTTTTCTTTGCTTTGGATGACATTGACTGGACCCAGATGCCACAATAAGGAAGTCATTTTCCATTGATAGCACCTGACTTGTTGGCATACCCCACTGACACTTGCCTTGGCTCTTGTGCTGCTTGTCCCTGGGATGCTTTGGTGGCTTGGTAGTGGCAAGAATTTTGTGTGCTCCTGGGCACCATACTTAAGCTTCATCCATTTTTGAGTCAGCTGACTGCTGCTAGGACTGGCCTTTGTTAGAGAAATGATTACTATGCTCCCATGACATTCCTGTGCCAGGTATTTGTTATCATCATGAATCCAAATCCCAGTTCAACCCCTGTAGAAAGGGTTGGGCTCATACACAGAATTGCCATAAATCAGAATGAGAATAGCTTTCTCATTCAGGTAAAACAGCTTTCTCTTCCTCCGTTTGGACTAATATCTTCAGATGGCCTTGAGTTTCGGCTGACAATGGATGACTATGAAAAACCAGCGTGCAAACTACTTGCTCTTTCATCTGACTGCAATTTCAATTACTGGTGAATTATATCACCCAATGTACCCTCAGCACACTTACTATCCCAGTGAAATTAAAATTTCAGAACTGTTAAATTATTTCTTAAAACAACCACCAAAACCTATCTAGAAACATCACTATTCAAAAGCTATGGCTGGCCACCTTACAACAGCGCAGTTTCCAGTTTAGAAAGATCACTTTACGTGACAATAATTACTAAAACAGTTGGGCACAGAGCCAACTATGGTATTATTACGACAACGTGCTGAATGCATCTGGGAGTCATGGAGCAGAAAGGCACATTGCCAGATTGAATGCATGGCAGCTAAGAATGCTATTGGTGGCCATTTGCTGTACAATCTTCATATATCTAAAGAAAAAAAACAAACCCACCAAATGCAATATCCATACTAAAATAGCAAAGGAAGAGCTGATAGGCAATGTCACACAGTCACAGATGATTTATTTTTCCTGTAGAGCATTCAAGATCCCACTTCACCTGTTTACTTTTTGTATTCTTAGCTATCCCCATGAGTCTGGTTTCAATCCTAACTGCCTATTGTTTTCTGGGATACCATATCAGGAATTGGTAGGTGCAATCCCCTGAGCTGTAGGAGGCACATGAACATTCTGGCCCACTTAAAATAGCCCCACCCCCAGTCCTATTTAAAGGAAAGGGGTGTTAAAATGGACCTAGTTATTATTGACCGCCCTTAACATGTTTCTTTATTTTCTTATGTGAGCCAAGAAGAATCAGCGCCTATGTTTCTCTTTATCTTTCAAAACATTTAATACCACTACAGCAAAGTTAAAAAATAGGCTTAAGTTACAAAGAAAAACAAACAAGGAAAGCCTCTAATTTCTAAAATGATAAACAGCTTAGTCGAGGACTTGATACCCTATTGTAGGAATCATTTTTTATCTCAAGCTCTGTTCAAATGAAATGTGCAACTTATATCCTAGTCTTTCTAGTCACTAATCAGCTATGGTAAAATAGAGTAAATGCATTTTTCTAATTAATATTGAAATTGGCCATCATTAAATGGAATGCTAACAGGGAGGCTGGGCAGATAATGATCAATATTCATATGAATCATGCTGCTACATTGATTAATAGCCTTCAATTATTAAAAAAAAACAAAAAAACCCCACAAAAAACCCTGGTATGCTGATAATAACACATTATTTTTAGTTCAGGCTGATACATCATGTTATTTAGATATGAACTTTTTAATTATGAGCAAGTCTTAATAAATAAATTGCTTATAAGAGAAAGGGATGACATTTCCTTCACTGTCCCTCAACAGGATATTCCTAATATCATATGAGAGGGAAGCCTCACAATTAATCTTAGAAGGTTCGCTAATTTTCTATACATGACTGCCTTTTGACTCCTGTGGCAAAAAAAAAAAAGCTGCCCCCCATTAATTATACATATAGTATAAAATTATATTAGCCTCTATGGCATGTTGCACTCTATCAGTTTTTTCTCTAAATTTCTAATTTGTTCCCCTGTAGGAGAAACAAATGAAGTATGGAAATACATTGCATGAATGACCCTGCTATTTTTAGATTTTTTTTCCTGCAATATTTTTCTAGGTAGCATGGTACAATAGCCATTAAGCTAGCCAGTATAACCTGGGTTCAAGTCCTGATGCTAACACGTATGCGCTGTCTGTCCCTGACAAAATCTTTGAAGTTCTCGCTCTAATGATACTCTCTAAGATTCTAAATTGCAGAGCAGATACCAACCTGAGTTAATAGAATGAGTTTCCTTACCTGGGAGTTCCCAATACCTATGAAAACATAGGTCAGGTCCCTATTTCTATTTCACCACCTACTGCTTATTTGAAGCTTAGATTAGCTGTTACTCCCTATTTGATTCTCTTAAGCTCTCATCCAGCCTAAGAGGCAATTATTAAGCACCCACTATGTTCAAGAAGAGATGGGAGATACAAAGAGTACTCAATGAGCTTACATTTTATTGAGGGAAAATCTAGCTGACATCCACTTCTTCCATACACCCACTTTAAACGTGACAATATGCTTTACCTATGTTATCTAATTCGAGCCTCAGAGCAATCATTTTGGTTGGCACTATGGGTGTTATCATCCCTATTTTACAGATGAGGTCATTAAGACTCAGAAATGTTCATAAGTCCCACAACTGGAAAGCACAAGAAACACAATTAGAGCTGGAGCCTGCTTCACCCGTAGATTCTGTGACTCCATCTGCTTCTATCTCCGGAAGAATGAAGCACAGTTTGGTTAGCTAAGCCTTAGATCCAAAGTCCTGAATTTTAAAGCTGGTTTTGCCTCTCTGTGCAGGCTTTGCCAGGTTCCTTTGCACAGGCTTCCACTATCCCCGTTCTATGCAAAATGAAAATCTATGCCTCAGACCTTCTTATCCCCTCTCCTAAGGAATAATGACATTGTAAAAATGCCCTGAAAATATAATGTGCTAAGCGAATGTTTATTATTTGTGCTACTAGCACTACTAACATGTGAATTTTGTGTGTATAAAAAACAACCCTTTGATGTTTTAATATTCTACCTTCAAATGAGTCATGTCTTCCAAAGAATTCCACCATGACACTTCCACTTACATGGCAAAATCTCATTAGACATTCCTTTTTTCTGACTGCAGCTGAAGAAATAAATTTCTTAGATCCAAGCTATAACTATAAAAATGAGTTTACAATAGGTCTCTGAAAGTGGAATTGGGAGATGTTCTTGAATAATTCTTATGGGATATATAAAATTTCTGTCCATTAAATGTTAAAAAAAAATATCTAAGCACCTAAAATGGGATGTCTTGCTATTTTTGGAAATGGAAAATGACTTTGAATTTAGTCTATTACTCAGCTTCCGATTTCTACTTTCATTGGAGGGATTTAGTGAAACAGCAAGTTTGCTTTGAAAAACTGTGGCATTAGTTGTTGTTGTTGTTGTTTCTTTTTTTTTTTGGCCTCCAGATGACTTTTTATGTGTTTAAGAAGATTCTAGACATAGACTTTATATTCCAAACTGAGAAGAAAATCTTAGGTAGGGTCTTTTCTCTCCCTTCTTGCCTACTCATTAACCAAACATTTGCTTTCTCTCCATCACATCCTTGTTTAGCTTCTATTTACCATCCACCTAGATTATCCTACTAGAATCTCTCTAGTCTTACAACATTCACTCTCTATCCATTCCAGTTCATCTTTCATGTTGCTGCCAGAACATTTTTTTTCCTAATACAATGTTTAAATCATGACACTCATCTCCTCTAAACCCTTCAATGGCTCTCTACCTTGGACACTTAACTCATTGTATGGTCTTGGACAAGTCCCTTAACCTTTATTGCCTCAGTTTCCTTATCTATGAAATGAGGAGGTTGGACTTAATGACCTCTAAGGGTCATTTGAGCTCTAAAAATCTATGATCCTATGATTCTTGCCTACTGAGTCAAGTTTAGACACCTTACCATAATATTCAAGGTCCTCCCCACTCTGGTACCACCCTACCTTTCCAGCCTTATATCAGCCCTCTTCATAATCTATGCATTGTTCAAATAGAACTAGTTGCCATCATCCTTTCATAGCTCTTGACCTACTGACTCCATTCATTTGATCACACTACTCCCCATGTGTGGAATTGTGCCCCCCCCCATTTCCACAAGTCCCATTGAGATTCTAGCTAGGTTTTAAAACTCCAATAAAATGTCCCATTCTCCTTCTTTTCTAGGACACCTTAGGTTATCTAATTTTTGCCTGAAGACCCTGGGGGGTTGGGGTATTACCTCCTGGGGCAACTGATTCCAGCTCTAATTGTCAAGAAATTTTCTTTTATATCAAGCCTAAAGTTACCTTTTTGCAACTTCTTCCCATGGCCCTTTATTCTGCTCTCTGAGGCCACACAGAACAAGACCAGACCCTCTTCCACACAACAGCCCTTCAAATACTTGAAGACACTTATCGCCCTAAGTCTTCTCTTTTCTAGGCTAAACATCCCTGGTTTCTTCAACTTCCTCTTCAAGGCCTTTTATTATCCTGATTGACCTCTCATTTTGTAAGTACAGAACTTGGCACAGAGCAGGTATTATAACCTTTAACAATGTCCCCCATACCCACATTTAAAGTCAGGAAACCTGGGTTTGAAATCTGTTTTCCTTCCACAAATGTCCTCAAGATAGGTGACAATATGTTGTTAAAACAGATGCCTGTAAAACCTCAATGTCATGTCATCTCTTCACTAGAAGGATGGTTCTTTTTCATCATCTCAGCTTACATTTAATAGGGTTTTATGTTGTTTTTCAAGAAATCTCTTTTATTTAACTTTATATTTATTATATTAACTCATCTCATTTAATCTCACAGCAACCTTAGAGATTATTGTTTCACGTACCCTACTCCCATTTTAAAGATTAAAAAAAAATGAGGTTCATAGAGTTTAAATAGTTTGTCCATGGTCATAAAGTTGATTTAGAATATTGAAGTAATCTCTGAGTCTTCCTTCTATGTGTTCAATCAGTTGTCAGGTTCTCCTGTCATTTTAACTTTTGTCATGTTTCTGGCATTTGGCACTTACTTTCTATGCTTACTGCTATCAATTTAGTTCAGTGCTTCGTTCTCATTTTGGTTATCATAATGGACACAATAACTGCTATTTCTGCCTTCAGTCTATCCCCTTTCAAGCCCATTCTCCAGATCACTGCTTCAGTAATTTTCCTAATGCTCAGCTATGATCATATAATTCCTTTACTCAAAATCCTTCAGGAAGTGGTATGAGCCCCAATTAGCTGGGCAGATCAGCAATAGGTACAGGGTCATGCTGACCATTTATACTATTTTGATCCCCCCACTCCACATTTGCTGTCAGGAGGAAGGATTGGGAATTGTGCTGTGAAGGTGACATTTTTTAATAACCAGGTTATTGGCCACCAAGGGTCAGAGGGTAGATTATGGTAACCCAAAATGATAGAGGAACTGTAGCATATTGAATAATCCCAACACCACCAATCAGAATTCTTATGAGTTGGTATACCATGGAGTGGATAGGATGATGGTGGGGGCTGCCTGTGTTAACTTTGCTTCCAGGTAGATTAATCTGAAGCAAGATGTGGGCCCTTTGGGCAAGGAGAAGATGAAGGTAGCTCTGGGACTCTGGTAAGGAACTCCTGACACCCAAGGGAATTTCCTTGCTGACTTTTTCTGGATTTGGTTTTTCTTGTGGGCTTCTTTTATCTACCCATGTAATGCTTTTACTAGGGTCATGGAGAGTAGACCAAAACGACTGAACGACAACAATGCCTGTAACATCTTGCGGGCTACTTTTACCTGAGGATTAATGAATATATGTTAATCAAATAAATTTCCTATGTTAACCCAAAAGCTTTGAGTGGTCCACTGTACCAGATGCAAAACATGACAAGAATATCTGACCAACTTTATCCCAAAAAGTTCTTTTCTTTATGTATTCTGTGTTCTATTCTAGTCTAGAGAAGAGAGGGGCACATTTGCTCTTTCATCCCATTGGGGGAGCATAATCACCTTGTGGTCACACCCTAGTGCACCTGTATGGCAGTAAAAGCTGGGTAGACTATAAAGGGCCTCAGAGAATACATACATCTCCCTTCTAGTGAAGAGATGACAAGACATAGTAGTTATAAAGGCATCCATTTTTACCAACACTCCAGACTACTTTCCTACTAAACTACTATCTGTTCTGTGGCATAGGGGATGGGCACTGAGATTAGAGTCAGTAAGATCTAAGTTTAAATATCTTCTCAGGCACTTACTAGCTATGAGATCCTGGGCAAGTGCTTTTACTTAACTTCTTCCTGACTCAGTTTCCTCAACAGCAAAATGAGGATAATAAGAATACCTACATCCCAGGTGTGTTGTGAGGATCAAATGAGAAATTCGTAAAAGGCTTAGTTCCATGTCTGACATGTAGTAATAAATGCTCATTTCCTTCCTTCTTTCCTTCCTTCCTTCCTTCCTTCCTTCGTTCCTTCCTTCCTTCCTTCCTTCCTTCATATTTCCTTCCTTTTTCCCTTCACTCCTTTTATTCCTTCCTCCCTTCTTTCCCTCCTTCCTTCCTTTCCTCTTTCCTTTTTCTTTCCTTCTTCTTTCCTCCCTCCCTCTCATCCTTCCTTCCTTCATATTTCCTTCCTTCCCTCCTCTCCTCTTTCCTTCTCTCCCCTCGTTTCCTCTCCTCTCCTTTCCTTTCCTGTTCTCAAGTCTGGAATCAAGTTCTCTTCTCTCCCTCCCTCCTTATCTCCATCTTTATCTACTGAAGTCCTACCTTTCCTTCAAGGTGCAATTCATATTCTAACTCATTGATGAAGTCTTCCCTCAAATTTCTCTATCTCTTTTAAGCTCCATAGGTAAAGATGATCTGTCCCTCCTCAAATTTCTGTGTCTGGACCTCTTGTTATCTTTATCACACACTACTTCATGTCTCATTAACAGACTATAAGATCCTTTAGGGCAGGATTTTTTCTTTAACTCCTCACTAGCATAGTGTCTCTAAACAGTACTTAATGAATGCATGATGATTTACCCTGGGATTTCAACTTCTAGTCTTCTGACTCTAGCTCTGCCACAATTTCATCTGCCTACTGGACTCATCTTGGTGACAATTAAAGTGGAAAAGGAATATTACATTAACTACAAGAGCAGACATTTCAGCAAACAGAAAGTTGGTCAAGACTGCAAATTGAACATGGACTAAACAGTTGCAGAATCTCCTGTGGAGGGATGACTGACATTTTGGCTAAATTCAGCAGAAATGAAGCTTGCAGTCAATTAGGTTTTCCCTTAATAGTATCATGTTAGTCAAAAGAAACTTTAGAAAAGAAGTCCAAGCAAAAACAATTATTTAACTGTCCCACCCCCCAGGTTGTTGTCTTTTCTTTCAAGCCCTGAACATCAATGGTAGGAGAATGTTTCAGAATCAAACCAAATGCAGTCATGGGCAAAACCGAGGTTGTGACCCATGTCCTAATCCCTCAATGCCTCTGGAAAAAAATAGTAACAATACCTTAAATTTCTGTTTCCCATGCTTTGAAAATTTTTTTCACATTTATTATTATAGTTCAGTGTTGCAACCACTTTGTGAAGTAGATAGGGCACTAATCTATTAATTAACTATGTATTAACCACAATCGTCTCCATTCTACCAATGAGAAAATAGGATTAGAAATATCTCAAGTAAATTAAGAAGGAGTGCTGGGCTTTCAACCCAGAACTTTGATTCCAAGGTGACTGAGTTTTCCACTACTTCATGCTTCCTCAATGAAGAAAGAGGATCATAGGATTTTCTCTCCCCCTCTACCTTAGTTTTACACAATTTCCAGTTTCTAAGAGTTCATACATATAGATAGACAATCACATTCTTATTACCTTCTGTGCTCTCACATCATGGTCACATTGGGATTTAAAAGCAGCCAGTATTATCCCTGGAAGATTTGGGGTGTGTAAAATTATATGCTTAAATATTTCTGCTTCTCAGTTCTCAAAAGAAGACAAGAGTAGCACCATTTCTCCCAAATCCTCCTGGCACTCTCATAGGAATAAAGAAAGAAAGTAAAGTACTGGGGAAGGTCACAGTGTGTTAAGGCTACTTAGGAACCTTCAACTGACATAAGGGCATGTGGCCTTTGGCTCAACCAACAGGTTGGGATTACCAAAATTGATTGAGGCTTTTTACTTATCTGACTGAGAGGGCATTGCTGCCATGAAGCCCTCATTTTGGAAAGCTGAATGCTTGGTTTCCTAAAAAAAGAAATAGCATTTGAATGCCAGATATAGTATATAGGGGAGCACAATTCAATTTTCTGGCCACATAATTGGGAAAACTGTAGCAACCAGGGGGCCCCTCAGAGCATCAGTCTCTGTACTTGCTGTGATGACCTCAGTAAAAAAAAGTAGTTGCAAACAACGACTCACTATATCCCAAGAGAGCAGAATGGAATGGGAGTTATTCAACTATCATTTAATAAATACAATATTAGAGAGATTATTTTTCTAGGTCCAGCTGGGCCAATGCCTACTGATGTACATAGGTTCATAGATATAGACCTTGAAGATAGTTTTAGGATTACTTAGTCTATCCTTTCCTATTCTGTAGGTAAGAAAACTGAGGCCTATATATGTTGAGTGACTTCATGGCAGAGTCCCTTTCAACTATACAATTATATGATTCTATATGATATGTTTTGCAAATTAAACTCCACAAACAGAACTCACTAACAACTGAGGTCTTAGGAACTCAGAAAAGTCTCATGACTATGGCTCTTATTTTTCAGGATGAAGGGGGTGGTAAAAAAGATTATCCTCTCTGGCCTAGGGGTCTACTCCACAGATAACTATTAGTGACTAGAGTTTTCTGGATTTAGAAGTATCTTTGGATTTTTCTAAAAGGACTGCTGCCAGCAAAGACTCAGGCAAGTCAATGAATTAAAAAATAAAAGAAATCACACTAAAAGGTTGAACCCTAAACCAAACACAAGTATCAATTCTTTCTTCCTCCTCTTTCTTTCTTTCTTTCCTTTCTTCCTTTCTTTCCTTTATTCTTTTTCTCTCTTCCTCCCATCCCTTCCCCCTCTTTCCTTCCTTCCTGACTTCCTTCCTCCTCTCCTTCCTTCCATTTTTCTTTCTTTCCCTCCTTCCTAATCACAGACCAAATAAAAGCATTTTTCATAACCTAGGAAATCAGTTTACACCGGTTCATGGGGTACATATTCATCTTCTAAAACTGTTAACCTGGAAGATGAAAATAATTTTCAAAGTGATTTGTAACCATTTCTGAAGCCTTTTTCTATCAGTAGACCTGTAGTACTCCCTTAAGGCCCACACTTCAAAGCAGCAAACTCTGAGTGGAGGCTAGGCGGACAAAACCAGTCGAGAACTCAAGCCTTGTGGCTGGCTACTGATGCAATAGCTCCTCAGCTGAGCCTGTGATTCATCTTGGGATTGGTGTGTCAGAGAAACTGCATAATGAAAAGAACATTGAACCCAGAGTCAGTTGATTCACAGACTCATAGATCTAAGACTGAAGGAGACCTTAGAGGTCATCTTGTCTTTTCAGATAAGGAAACAAAGGCCCAGAGAGGTAAGAGGACTTACCTAAGGTCTCACAGATAGTAAGCATCAGAGGTGGGGCTTAAAACCCATTTCCTCTGACTCCAGAGTCAGTGCTCTTTTTCCACTGCTTTCTTGATTCAAGTTCCTCTTCTGCTACTTAACTAGCTATGTGACCACAAGCAAGTAATTTTCTCTGAGCCTCAGTTTCATTATCAGAAAAATGAAAATGATGATACTAGAATGACCTACCACAGTAATGTGAGGAGGATGGTTTGTGAATATCAGGTTACATGATAATGTTAGTTATTATTACTCTTCCTTCCACACTAAACTTACAATCTATATTATCACCAAGTCAGAACCATGTCAGTGTTTAAAAAACAAAAACAAAGATGGAGTCTGAATGCAAATTGAAATATACTTTTTTTTAACCTTCTTTTTTTCTTTTTTTCTGTGTTCTGTGTTTTTTTTATAACATGGCTAATGCGGAAATATGTTTTTCTTCACTGCACATGTATAATCTGTCTCAAATTGCTTGCCTTCTTAAGGAGAGGAAAAGGGGAAGGAAGGAGGAAGGAAAGAAGAGAATTTGGACCTCAAAATTAAAAAAAGAATGTTGGAAATTTTCTGTACACACAATTAGAAGAAAATATATAAAAAGTTGAAAACAACAACAAAAAACAACCTAAAACTAAAACTTCTCTTTAGTTAGTACTCAGTCACAGATAATTTAGATTAGGGAACTAGTCAGCAAAGTCAGCCCTCAACAAAATATGAATAGACAGAAATGGTGCTGCTTCTATCCCTTTACTGAATGAGTTCTTATGTCCCCATCTTCTTGGAGTTCTCTCTACTGGGTAAACCACTAATGGTCAGCATCCAATGCTCCCAGACTTTGTCTAACCCTCTCTACAACTTCATGGGCAAACTCTGTACCTTATTCTCTGCAGAGGCCTTCTTTCTTCTGCAAAGACAATGGTCTAATCTGGACTCATGAGATAAATTTCTGGATAACACCTCTGAATCTCAGGGGCTGTGTCATTTCTTTTGTATCCACCTCAATGTATGTACCTAGTGTAAACTTAATACATTCTTAATACATAAGCTACCAATTCGAATGATAAAAATTAATAAATGGGTTGTACATTTAGGCATCATAAACAGAAATTATTTTCTGCCTACAGGCAAAAAAAGCCACTAAGTATACAGTGGATAGAGTGTTAGCTTTATTGTCAGGAAGATTTGAGTTGAAATTTGGCTATACATACTTATTACCTGTGTGACCTTGGACAAGTCACTTAACTTCTGCATATCTTAGTTTCCTCAACTGTAAAATGAGGATAATAATAGCACCTATTTCCTGGGGTTGTTGTTAGGATAAAATGAGATAATGTTTGTAAAAAGCACTGAGCAAAGTGCCTGGAACATATTAGGTGCTTTATAAATGCACATAATAAGCCCTTAATACATACTTATTTTCTCCCTTCCTTCTACCCTTTCTCCTTTCCTCCCTTTCTTTTATAATTGCTAACTTTCTTCTCTTCCCCAAGAGAAAAGAAGATAGAGAAAAACACAGCCTATAACTATGTTTAATCCCAGTACCCTGAAATCATCACCATAAATAAAACCTTAATAATGAAGAAGTCGCTGTTTGGCAAAGATTTTTGGTAACAAAGCAGTACCACAAATTTGGGTAAAGGATAAAGAAATTAGTTTGGTTTCTAATCCCAGCTTTACTACTAATTAGTTGTGAAGTTTAGGCAAGTCATGTGACCTTTCTTGGCTTAGTTTATTTTTCTGTTTTACTTTGAACATGAAAATATTCCCTCTTTTTTTTTTTTTGGTATTTGTCAAGTTTAGAATTTAAAAAAATAAAGGTGGTGGTATAGTGGAAAAAGTTCTTTCAGAGTAAGAAGATCTGAGTTCAAATCTTGACTCTTCTACTATGTAACCTTAAATATACTATTTACTCTCTTTAGTCTCATTTTTAAAATTTGTAAATGACAGGTTGCTGTCTCCAGCCACTGGAATCCAACATTATCATTCAATTTGATGATAAAAGCAAAGCCTTATTTTCTTTCCATTCTTGTCACTGATTTTTGTTTTTAGTCAATGTAGAGGTAACCAGAACAACACTCCTGAGAAATGGGGAATAGGTTTGATTAATATATAAGTAGAATAGAGTAATTGAGGAAAAAGGAGCCCATGCATTTTCACCTCAATTAGTCTGATTTAGATTTTGGACAGCTAGGATATACAGCATCAGGGTGGTCTAAAAATGGGAATAGGCCTTTCCTATTTATCCTTTAAAGCACTAGGCATACTTTTTTTTTTCCTTTTGTACTTCAGGGTTAAAATGGAGAAAGTTTAGTAGCAGTAGTTTTATAAAGAAAATAAGAGTAGAGCATTCCAGGGATCTCATCACCTTAAGAAAAGCAAAAGGGGGGGAAAGTACATGTGCATTCATGAAACACTTTGGTGTCTTCCAGAGCACTGCAGTGAATTATTGGAACATTGCCGGGTTTAAGACACATGCTTTCTGAAGCATGACAGGAGAATCTGCAGCTTTTCTCTTTATGTTTAAATTACTTTGCTTCTTCCTTGACTACTTTTCCTGACCTTTTAGACTGCCTCCTTCTTTATATTTCTCCTTGATTCCCTTAAACATTTCCTATTTTTATAGTTCAGAGACCTCTCTTAATGCTCTTCTCTTCTTAGTCTCATTTTTTCCCTTCTTTCTTCTCATATGATACCCATTTGACCCTCCCATAACAAGTCTTCCAACATTATTACACTCCTCGCTCCACCCCATCCATCTTCCCCTGTCTCCCTCGTGTAATATACAATTCGGAGCCATGGATCTGTAAAACCTTCTGTTCTCATTTCCAATGAACATGATGTAATGACCAAGAAGTTCTCTTCTCATTCAAGAATTTAAAATGCTTAATAATAGGGAGAGATTGGGACCTGGCCCAATTCATTTAATCCGTGTCTTTTACCTTCACCCAGGGATTAACAGACTACTTTGAGACTTTACCCCTAACATGCAGGATAAAATATGGGGCTTTTTTTTTTATCCTGCTCAGAAGAAATCTGTAGTTCCCTTTGGCTAAGTTCTATAGAGTACTGGCAAGTGCCCTGGAGTGGTCATTTGTCTTAAAAAAAAGAAGGCACTTATTCAGAGTAAATCATTGTTAGATTATAATGATGAGATGGTACAATCTTTGAATAATCCTATATTTAACTGGATTTAAAATTAATTAGCACTATATGGAAATCCAGTTTCAGAGCCAGGTAGATCTAGGTTCAAGTCCTACCTTTGACAAAAATACGACCCTGGGAGTAAGTAATGTAACATCTTGGTGTTCCATGCAAGACTGCAAGACCTTAACTTTCAGAGAAAGGGGCTGACCTATATTATCAGAGATCATTTCCTCTTGGGGAATTCTATATCCTAATGAATTTACAAGTCTAACCCCTCTCCCCTGTCCACAACATCATTTCTCATATACAGTCTAACTGGCCTATCTCCTTCAGTCATGACAGACAGATTACCATTTTGAACATGTCACAATTGTGAACACCAACCTGCATAACAAGAGATAGTACAAGATTAAGGGTACAGGGGAAAGTAGGTGGGGCCTAGAGTCAGGAAGACCCATTTTCCTGAATTCAAATCTGGTCTCAAACAATTACTAGCTGTGTCACTTAACCCTGTTTGCCTCAGTTTCCTCATCTATAAAATGAGATGGAGAAGGAAATGGCAAACCAGTTTAATATCTTTGCTAAGAAAACCCCAAATGGGGTCATGAAGAGTTGGAGACAACTGAAAACCAACTGAACAACAACAAAGGGTACAGAATTTATAGTCAGAGCACTGGGTTTGAATCCTGGGCACTGCTATTTACTACTTGTGTGACATTGGATAAGTTGTTTAAATTCAGTTTCCTCATCTGTAAAATGAGGAGTCTAAACTTGAGTTATAGGCCAGCGAGGTGGTGAAGTAGATGGATAGAGTGCTGGCCCTGGTCAGGAGGACCTGAGTTCAAATGTGGCCTCAGACACTTAGCTTACTACCTGTGTGACCCTGGACAAGTCACTTGACCCTGTTTTTCCTCAGTTCCTCATCTGCAAAATGAGCTGGAGAAAGAAATGGCAAGCCATTCCAGTATCTTTGTCAAGAAAACCCCAAGAAATGGGGTCACAAAGAGTTGAACAAGACTGAAATGACTGAACAAAAACAAATGATCTATATGGCTCCTTCTAGCTCCGAATCAATGACGCCATGATGATCCACTACAGATGTTTGTCCCATGAAAGGGAATGAGCATGAAACCTCTCTCTAGATGATCTAGTTACATATATTTCCACTGGGTTTGGACCCAGTGTAGAAATGTGAGTATAGACAGATTTTTTTTTCTTTTTCTACATTGACATATAACTTACTTATGGACGAATTTCATCTGATCTTTCTTGACATCACTGATATATAGATCCTTGTGATTCTCCTAAGGAGATGGACAGCATGGAGATGGACTTTGGGGAATAACAAGGAGACAAGCTGAGTCTGGCTAGATCTTAGACTGCCTGAAGAGGAGCAACATAAAATAAGTCTGTAAAGGTAGGCTGCTGCTTGATTGTGGGGGGAGGTGGAGAACAAGAATTTATTAAGTGCCTACTATGTGTCAGGCACTGTGCCAAGTGCTTTAAAATATTATTTGTCTTATTTGAACCTCAGAAAAATTTTGAGCGGTAGGTAGTATTATCCCCATTTCAGAGTTAAGGAAACTGAGGTACATAGAAGTTAAATGATTTGCCCAAGGTCACATAGCTTGTTAAGTGTCTGAGTCTGGATTTCAACTGAGACATCCCTTGCTCTACACCCAGTGCTCTATCCACTGTGCCACCTAGCTGAGAAGCTAAGGAGTTTGCATTTTATCCTGAAGGCAAGAGGTAGTCACAGAATGTTCTTGGGCATGAGAGTGGCACAGTCAGCTTGTGCCTTACAAAGGTCATCTTGCAGCTGTGTGGAGAATATCCATATTGGGGAGGGTGAGGGGTGGGAAGAATGCCAATGGGCCACACAGGAGGGCCCTGTATCCTAGAGATGATGAGGGCCAGTACTAGGGTGGTCATAACATTGAAGAAAAGGAGATGGAGGCAAGCATGCTTCAAAGGTGGAACCAACAAGATTTGGGGGGAAAAAATGGTTATAAGTGATAAGGAAGAGGGAAAATTTGTGGCTGACTCCTGAGGCTGTGAAGTTGGGTGACTGGAAGGATGGAGGTATCCTCAAGAGAAATAAAGAAATTCAGAGGAGTGATAGGTATAGGAGAAAAGATAATGAGCTCTGTTTTGGACACGTTGAGTTTGAGGTGCCTGTGGGATATCCAGGGGGAAAAAGATATCCTGCAGGCAGCTGATGATGCATGAATGAATTTGTGGAGACAGAATTGGGCAGAATATAGAGATTTGGGAATCGTCTACATTGAGGTGATGGATGACTGGGAAATGGTATACGGGGAGTAGAGTGCCTAGGACAGAGCTCTGGGGGATACCTACAATTAAGAGGAGGTATGCGGATGATGATCCAGCAAAGTAACCCAAAAGGAAAACCTTTATATGAGAAGGAAAACCAGAAAACACTATCATAAATAATTAAAGTTATTGTTGTTGTTGTCGTCGTTTAGTTATTTCAGTCATGTCCCAATTCTTTGTGACCCCATTTGAGATTTTCTTGACAAAGATACTAGAGTGGTTTGCCATTTCCTTCTTCAGTTCATTTTATGTTTGAGGAAACTGAGGCAAACAGGGTCAAGTGGCTTGTCTAGGGTCACACAACTAGTAAGTCTCTGAGGCTGGATTTGAACTCAGGTCGTCCCAGTCATCTAGCTGCCCTTAAACATCAAGGATTTAAGAGAAGGAGGTCAACAGTAGCAAAACCATGCATAGGACAAGAAGGATAAGGACAAGAAAAGGCCATAAGCTTTAGCAATGAAGAGAATATCAATACTCTGAGAAAGACCAGTTTTAGCTGAGGGATGAGGTGCTTAGAAACCAGATTACAAGGGGTTGAAAAGTGAGCGGGAGCAAAAGAAGAAGGAGGTAGGGAAAATAGTCATCTTCACTCTACCGCCTTTCAACTTCTCCTAGGCAGCTAGATAGTGCTATGGATAGCGTCCTGGGATCTGGACTCAGGAAGACCTAAGTTCAAATCTAGCATCAGACACTTACTAGCTGTGTGACTCTGTGCAAGCTGCTTAACCTCTGTTTGCCTCAGTTTCCTTAACTGTAAAATGGGAGTTACAGCAGCACCTACCTTTCAGGGTTGTTGTGAAGGTCAAAACAAAAAAAAATTGTAAAGTTCTTAGTGCAGGTCTTGGGACATTGTAGGCACTATATAAATGTGTATTCCTTTCCCCTTGCCACCTCCACACTGCTGCCTCCTTTCCTCCAGTTTAGGAGAAGAAATACAGGAGCCTTGGGGTTGGAAGAGTCAAAGGAAAGCTTTTAAAGAAAGAAAAGCTTGAGTACATTTGTAGGTAATAGGGAAGTAGTCAGCAGATAAAAGAAAAAGGGAGAGGGGGAGAGAAAAGAGAGAGGAGGAGAGAAAGAGGGAGATCTTTAGGGAAAGCTCGAGGAGTAGATGAGGAACAGTCATAAGGCTAGGTTCTTCTTAAAAGATAGTTGAACATGTATGATCTATATCAACATGCTTGCCTTCTCAATGAGAGTGGGGTGGGGTGGGGAGGCAGGAAGGAAGAGAATTTGGAGCTCAAAGTTTTAAAAACAAATGTTAAAAATTGTTTTTATGTGTATCTAGAGAAAAAGAAAATCCTAAATGCAGATAGTTGAGGAAAAGGAAGGTTATGGTCTGTCTGGGCTGGGTCAGGAAGGTTCTCTGTGGAAGGAAGAGAATGGCCTAGAGGTTCTCTAGCCCTACAGACTGCTGCCTTGGGCAGCCTGGGCCTGAAGCTGCCATCCTTTCCTTTGCCTTTTTGTCAGTGCTTTCGGACTGAGAAAGAGGCCCCTTGGGAAACCTTTGTGTGTGAAGAGCTGCCGCAGTAGCACTTCAGTGGAGATAGTTAGATAAATACATCTGAATAAAATTGCATATTTTTAAGTGCTTTATTAATACGGTTGGGTAGAGAGCATGCTAAATTTCCACATTCTGGAGATGAAGGTTACAAGAGGAGGATTATGGAGAGTTCTAAATGAAAGGGGGCAGGGAAGGACAAAAGCAATGAAAGACAAATTCCTGTTAAATGTGACCTACAATTCTCATGTCAAAAAATAAGCCAAATACTGGCAGCTCCATAACCACTCACCTGAGGACCAAGGCAGAGTTGGGTAGGGGACAGGACATTAGATCTGGAGCTAGGAAAACTTGGGTGCAAATCTTGCCACAGACATTTACCAGCTGGGAGACTCTAAGCAAGTCACTTAATCTCTATGGGAAATCTATCATTTCCTCCTCTACAAAATAAGGAGCTTAGATCTGATGGCACCTAAGGTCCTGTCTAGCTCTAAATCTACAGTCCTATAAATCAGCACATGGACCAAGGCATACCTGCTTACAGTGAGCACCCTACTGTAGCTGAGTCTCACGTTATTAGGGCCAAATCTATACAGTCATAAGGCAGACAGTACAGAAATTACTTGAGCAACTATTCTGGATAGCGTTCAGGTCAGGGTTCCAGTTCTGGTGCATTGTATCACTCTGAGCCCGAGGGTTCAGATAAATAATGCCTTTAATGACTATATGCAACAACCAGGTAAAAGTTCATCCACAAAGTGGTAATAATCAGTCCAGGAAAGTAAAAGCAAGCAAAAGCTATCATCAGGAAAATACAAAGTAGGCAGTAATGACATCCCTGAAGGCACAGGAGACCCTCCCCAAAAGTCAAAAAAATATATTTTTTTGATATTCTCCTTCTCTAAACCCCTTTAGGTGCTGGAATATCTTGCATTACAATAGACTCAGGGGAGCTGTTGGAAGTATGAGGGTCAACTCAAACACATTTCTGGACTACTGTTGTAGGCCAGAATTGGTGGTGACTTTGGGTCAGTCACTTCCCCTTTGACTGCCTCAGTTTACTCCAACCTACACAAAGACTGAGTTAGATAGCCATTGTGGTGCTTTCTGGGTCAATTACCTATGACTCCTGACTGTTCTACCAAGCCTATCTCTGCCCAGCTCCCTTCTTTGGACTTACCACTTTATCTACATTGCATTTTATCATTTACAAAATACTTATTGTTCAGCAAACATCCTGACAAATGTTACTAAGCACATTTGATACACAAAGCACTGTGCTGGGTCTTGAGACTGCAAGTACAAACTTTTGAATTGAGTGCATGTTATGGTAGTGGAGTTTGGGGTAGTAGGATTTGGTGTGTGTGTGTGTGGGGGGATAAGTTCACAAATAAGGATGATACAAGGGAGAGTGAGAAGTGTAAAGGAGAGATAATGGCAAAGTACTGTGAGAATTCTGAAGAGAGACAGAAAGTCACTTTCACATGGAGGGATGGAGGGATGTCATACCTCCCCTTTCTATTTTCACTGTTGCATCCAAGCACAAGCCTTCATCACCATACATCTGAAGTACTACAACAAATAGCCTTCTAAAAAAAAAAAGCCTTCCTATCTCCGCTCTTTCTTCCCTCCAATTCATCCTTTGTATTTCTATCCAACTAATCTTCCTTATGTGTGGAGTTGGTAATGTCACTTGTGTATTGAAAATTTTTTATAGTTTCCTATTTCCAAACAAGTTAAGTTTAAACTCCTTTATATGTCTTTGAAGGCCCTTCAAACTTTGGTTCCATCTTACTTCCTCAGTCTTATCTTAATCTCCCTGACCTTCCAGTTACCTTCATAACTTTTGTATCATGGATCCTTTTGGAAGTCTGGTGAAGTCTATGGTTCTCTTTTCAGAATAATATTTTGAAATATATAAAACAAAATACTTAGGATTATAAAATAAACCAATTATATTGAAACATAGTTATCAAAATAAAATTTTAAAAGTTCATGTATCTTAGGTTAGGAAGCCCTGCTGTAGCCAAATTGAAGTGTTCTCTCTTTTCTGTACATGCTCTGCTGTTTTCCGTCTCTCTGTCTCTCTCTGTCTCTCTCTGTCTCTCTCTGTCTCTCTCTCTGTCTCTCTGTCTCTCTCTGTCTCTCTCTCTCTCTCTCTCTCTCTCTCTCTCTCTCTCTCTCTCTCTCTCTCTCTCTCTCTCTCCCTCTCTCCTCCCCCCATCTCCAGACACAGCTCCTTACGCCTGAAATATCTTCCTCTTCACCTCTGCAGAAACAAATTTGCGGAAATAAATTCTTTAAAGCCCAAATAAGATGTCAATTACAGGAAAACTTCCCTGATTCCCACTTTCAGGAATAATCCTCTTCCTTTCAAACCCCACATGGCACTTAGATGTATTTGCTATATGTTACAGTATTTTCAGTGTATTCTGCTCCCATCCCATATTGGGATTTTCACAGCCTAGCTTCAGCCTACTTTTCCAGCCTTAATTACACATCATGCGTACTAGACTGGGTTTCTTATTGTGCCTCGCATATGACATGATCTCGGTGACTCTGCCTTGGCTGTGCCTACTTCCTGGAATGCCTTCTCTTCACATCTGTTTCTTAGACTCTAGTTTATTTCAAGGCTCAGCTCAAGCACTGCCTTCCACATGAAGTTTTTCCTGATCTCCACTGCTGTTAGTACCTCCCTTCCAAAATTATATTATAACAATTTTGTATATGCATACGCACATGCATATACATATTCATATGTATACATACATAAATATATTTTATATATATATGTATATACACATATGCTGTTTCTTCAAAGTAGATAATAACCTACTCAAGAACAGGGATTGCTTCTTTTTACCTTTTTATCTCCAGGACAGTGCTTGAAATAGAGTGTTTTTGTTCATTTATTTTCAGGTGTGTTTGACATGTCATGACCCCATTTGGAGTTTTCTTGGCAAAGATACTGGAATTGTTTGCCATTTCCTCCTCTGGCTCATTTTACAGATGAGGAAACTGAGGCAAACAAGGTTAAGTGACTTGCCCACAATCACACAGCTAGTGAGTGTCAGTGGCTGGATTTGACTCAAAAAGAAGAGTCTTTCTGACTCCAGGCCCAGCACTCTATTCACTGTGCCACCGGGCTGCCCTACTGATACAGATTAGTCCCTTAACAAATGCTTGTTGATTGCCTGAAGATCTTTAAATTCCATGAGAGCAAGAATATGTCTTATTAATATTGTGGATAGGTCACTTGGAGTCAGGAGGACTTGGGTTCAAATCCTGCCTTAGATTCTTACTAACTTTGGTCAAGTCACTTAATCTATTTTTGCCTCAGTTCTCTCATTTGTAAAATGAGTGGTTTGGACTAGATGGCTTCCTATTCCCTTGTAGCTCAAAATTTATGATTCTATAGCATTGCTATCTCCCTTACCACTTACCATAGGATTCTGCATGCATTAGGTACTCAATAAATGTTTTTTTTTAAATTGAATGTAATTGGATCCTCACAATAATATTATTAAGTAGGTGAGCCAGGAATTAGTATTTGTATCTTATAAAGTGGATTCTGAATGTCAAAGAAGTTAAACCATTGGTCTAATAGTCTTGGTATACATGACTTGCTCAGGGGAATACTGCTGAGAGCAAGGGATGGAGTCATAATTCAAATGCAGGTCTCAGGACTCCAAGGCCAATGACCCTCGCACGGAGTCATGCAGCCTTGAGTTATCTTTGGAGATCCATCCAGCCTGCTGCAATTGCATCTAGGAAGAAAGGGTAAAAAACTAAACAGATCATCAATTCCCATTTTCAGGGACATTTTGACACTTGAAGATCTCATTGAGTTTTCTGGCATTGTGACACTCCTCCCTAAAATTTTTGTATTTATGTATTTATTTAAAAGTAAAATGTAGTCTATTCATAATGAGAAAACCCAGAGCTAGGAAAATAGCTGCTCCAGCTTAATGAAAAATAACACAAATATACCTAATGATAACTCTCAGAGGGCACAAAGGCTATAAAGAGCTTTTGATTGACTATATTGACATGCAGTCTGCCAAACTTCAACAATATCTGGATATATGCATTACATAATTTCAGTTTTTTAAAAAATATATACTAAGTTATTTGATTCCTGGAAAATTTTGAAAGTGTGCCCCTCAAATTGATTCATTGAGTCACCATTCAATATACATTCCTGCTGTTCTGTCATTGGGAAAAAGGACCAAAATGACAGATTGCTCTTTGTTCTATTTGTGAAACTTAATAGGTGTACACTTAAGAAATCTTCCAATAGCAACAGTATCATAAAATAACTAAATACTTCTGACATGATATTTTTGCTTTGACTTTTTAGATTAAATGCTGACCAACTAGCCATAAGAAATTTGTGGACTAATTTTTTTTTAAATCACATATTTTGGAAAGAGTTTTTACTTGTTTTAAGGAAAGGATACCCTTCTTTCAGCTTAAATCTATCAACAGGAGTAAATGCTTAGAACTTTACTTCTATTAGGAAGGACTCCTGCAAATTTCCATATTACTATTTCTCTCTGTCTCTCTGCCTGTCTCTGTCTCTTTCTCTGTCTCTTCCTCTGTCTCTGTCAATCTCTATCTCTGTCTCTGTCTCTCTCTCTCTCATACACACACACACACACACCACACACACACACACACACACACACACACACACACACACACATACCGTGCTCAACAATGTATTCCCATTGGGGAAATAGTATTGAACTTCAAATCAGTAGTGGACATCCCACGCTTGAATTCCACTTTGTGCAATTACTAGTCATGTGACCCAGGCAAGTCAATTAACCTCAGTCTCCTCATCTGCAAAAGGGAAATAATAACAACTGTGGTACTTAGCTCACAAGGTTTTAGTTATGCATCAAAAGAAAATGCACACAAACTGTTTGTAAACCTTAAAAAAAAAGCATGGTCCAAATGTCAACTATTTCTTGTTACAAAAGATTCACAAGGTATAAAGACCACTGATCAGAGTTTTTTTTTTAAAGGCATTTTTCTTTCTCCTTGTGGTAAAAAAAGAAAACAAAATAGAAAGCATACCATCTTTCTAGAAGATGTTGAATACAAGTCGCATTAACAATAGCTATTCATTGGGTGGAAATGAAGTTAGATAATTTGGAATACTCCCTGAAACAAGATATAGGCTAGTTTGGATAACTCCAATATTCAATTTATTTGGAATGACCTCAATGTGTAGGTTAAGTGGGATATCCTGAATAGAATGATGTTAATCAATAACCAAACATTTCTTCAAAATACTCGATAACCAGCAAATGCAACTCTAGGAGAGTGGAAATGCCTTATCCTGAACACAGCAGAGAGACTCCCTCAAAGGCTGGGGGAAAATTCAATGGATGCCTTTTTCCTGCTTTCCCCAGGTGCTGCCATTAGGGAATTTTAACATCCATTAAATTGTCACTTCCTGGTGCTGCCAACTTTTCAAGGGGGACAATTCATTCTGACAGAACCATGGGCCATCACGTACCCTAACAGTTCAGTCGGAATGAACAGGAAAGCCCTGAGAGCTGATGGATTTATTAGTGATTGGAACCGGCATATATATTACCTACATGGCCAAAGTGAGGGGGTTAGCACATTAGGCCTTATTAGCTCCCTCTCAACTACAGTATTACTTTTTAATTCTTAAGCTCCACTTAAAAGACTTTATATTATGCAAGATGGGAAATGAGTTTACTACTACTTACTTCTAACCCATTCCCATCAGAATGTGGCCATTTCTGCATTGATTTCCTATATTCAAAAGGACTTTTGAAATGATGTTTCTTTTTTTAGCTGAAATATTCACTGCCACCTTTCACAGTATCAGCTGGAAAGAATGACATGCAGTACTCACAACCTGGCTCCATGCCTTTATGAGAAAATTTAAATGACTGGCAGGCTAGCTAATAGTGGTAAGAATAAAACTTTGTCCCACTTGCTTTTCTATCTCAAGGCCAGTAAACTTTACAAATATTAAGATTTACAAATCTCCTTTGAATTTTATAATTTCCCATCCATCTGATCATTATGTAGTTTGAGACACCTACAGTTAAGAATTTGCAGAGAACCAGAAAATGCAATAAGAGCAACAAAGTTGTTACCTAAGAGCCTCTTCCTCCTTTTCCCTAACACATTTCTCTTTCAAGAGAAGTAAACACTTTTTTTTTGGCTAGGCAGTGGGGTTAAGTGACTTGTCCAGAGTCACACAGCTAGTAAGTGTTATGTGTCTGAGTCTGGATTTGAACTCAGGTGATCCTGAATCCAGAGCCAGTGCTCTATCCACTGTACCACCTAGCTGCTCCCAAAGAATGGAGTAAGAAGTAAACATTCTATCAAGACAGCTATGTGTTGCAATGGATAGAGTGCTGGGCCTGGAGTCAAGAAGACCTGAGTTCAAATTCAACCTCAGACACTCACAAGTTGTGTGATCTCAGCCAAGTCACTTTAACCCTGCTTTCCTCAGTTTCCTCATCTGTAAAATGAACTGAAGAAGGAAATGACCAAAGACTCCAGTATCTTTGCCAAATAAACCCCAGATAGGGTCATGAAAAGTCAGACACAACTGAATTGACTGAATAACAACAACAAACATTCCATCTATGGGTATAGAAATTTCCAGTGGAACTTAAGTGACTACAGTGACAATTTTTTTAAGGAAGGAAGGGAAGTCATATGAAAAATGCTCTAAATCACTATTGATTAGAGAAACGCAAATCAAAACAATTCTGAGGTACCATATCACACCTATTGGATCGGCCAAAATGACAAAACAAGAAAATGATAAATGTTGGAGAAGATGTGGGAAAATTGGAACACTAATGCATTGTTGGTGGAGTTCTGAAATGATCCAACCATTTTGGAGAGCAATTTGGAACTATGCCCAAAGGGCTATAAAAATGTGCACTTCTAGGGCTATATCCCAAAGAGATCATACAAATGGGAAAAGGACCCACATGTACAAAAATATTTATAGCAGCTTTTTCTGTGGTGGCAAAAGAATTGGAAATTAGGAGGATGCCCATCAATTGGGGAATGTCTGAACAAGTTGTGGTATATGAATGTAATGGAATACTATCGTGCTATGAGAAATGATGAACCAGCTGACTTCAGAAAAAACTGGAAAGATTTGTATGGTCTGATGCTGAGTAAAGTGAGCAGAACCAAGAGAACATTGTACACAACAACAGCCACATTGCATGATGACTAATATTGATAAACTTAACCCTTCCCATCAATACAAGGATCTAAGACATCTTCAAAGGCCTCATGATAGAAAGTGCTATCCACATCCAAAGAAAGAACTATGGAATTTGAATGCAGATTGAAGCACACTATTTGCTGTTTCTTTCTCTTCTGTTGAGTTTTGTTTCTTCTTTCCGGTGGTTCCTCCTATTGGTTCTAGTTCTTACTTGCAACATCACTAATGTGAAAATATGTTTAATAGGAATGTACATGTATAGCCTATATCAGATTGTGCACTATCTTGGGGAGGGTGGCGGGGAGGAAGGGGGAGAAAAATTTTAAATTCAAAAGCATCTGGAAGTGATTGCTGATAATCAAAATAAATTAAAAAAGGAAGGGAGACACATGAAAAAATTACAGAAGTATAGAAATCACTTTTTTAACTACTAAAAAAAATAATGAACAGCATAAAGTCCAAACTTATTACACTGACATTTGAAGCATTTAATCATATCCTACCCCCTTGCATGATGAGGTTATACTAGTCTTCCCTGCTAGAACTTAACTCAAGAGCTGAGGCTATTGGTGTCTTTGCTACTCAATTGAAGACATGTGTTAAATAAATGTGTTTTAAGATCTATTGAAACCCAGTGGAGGCAGACAGATTGGTTTTCTATGAAGGCTGAATGGCTATTTTCATTGAGGGCTAATCCTGCCCTAGTGATTCCTGTTAAAGATCTTCAGCATTAAACTATAACAGACAAGCCTTCTCCTTTGTATTTAGTCTTCAACATATTAAATAGCTGCTCTGAATGCTGTCTCATCAGCACTGGTGCTAGGAAACCACTCCCTCCACTTCAGTCACCGTTCTGATACTTTCTCTCCTAAATGACCATAATGTTCCTTCCAGGTGGAATCAACTGAACCAGAGAGCCAAGCTTACAATAAGGGCTTGGTAAGACACTTCCTTTTCCCCCTTCCTCTCACCTTTCCTTTCCTTTTCTCTTTTCTTTAAGGCAGAATTCCAATTCAATTTTTAAAAAAAATTACTGTAGTCCTACTATGTACAAGATACTAGGCTATGCCCTAGGATTACAAAGATAAAATAGAAAAAAAAATTGGTGCCTCTAAGGAATTGCCATTCTACTGGAATAAAGCAATATGTATGCAGATAATTTTTTTTTTAAAAAGTATAAACAGAGTAACTTTAAGAGGGAAAGAAGATAGTGAAGGGAACTTGGAACAGCATTGTGAAAGAGGTACTTCTATTGTGCTCTGAAGGGAGCTGGAAATTCTTTGAAGTAGAAATGGGGAAGAAACGATGAGAAAACATTTCTGTAAATGCTTGGAGGCAGGAGATTACACCCAGTGAATAGCTAATAATCCAATTTGGCAAGAGCAGAGAGTGCATGAAGTGGGATAATAATGAAATAAAAACAAAGTTAGGTGGAAGCCAAACTGTCAGGGGATTTACATGCCAGACTAAGGAGGTTGAATTTAAATCTAGAGGTGGTAGGGAGCTACTGAAGACTTCAGAATAAGGTGGTGGTATGGTCAGATCTGTGTTTCAGGAATACCTCTTTGGCAAATGCAGGAAAGATTGTCTAGGGAGAGAAGAGACTGGAAGCAGGTAGATCAATTAGCAGACTGTTATGATACTCTATGTAAAAGATAATGAAGACATGAGCCAAAGTATGGTTGATATGGGAGAGGACAGATACAAGTGATACTGGGAGAGTTGAATTTAAATTCAACTCCTAGTCTTGGTCATACATTTGACCTTAGTTCAGTAAAAGTCTTAGGGTTTTCCTGCAGCATTCCTCAGGGAAAAGGCAAGTGCTTCCAGCCCCATCCTTATCCTAGTAACTCCTAAATGACCAGGCTCATTCTCTAACACAAGCAGACTACATGACATAAGGTCACCAAAGGATAGTAGTTTCATATGGAGGCAGCTATGTGGTACAGTGGATAGAGTGTCTGACCTGGAGTCAGGAAGACCTGACTCAGACATTAGCTGTGTGATGCTGGGCAAGTCACTTAACCCTGTTTGCCTCGGTTTCCTCATCTGTAAAATGAGCTGGAGAAGGAAATGCAAACCACTCCAGTGTCTTTGCCAAGAAAACCCCAAAAAGGGTCAGGAAGAGTCAGACATGACTGCAATGAGTAGAACAACAACAATGGAGAAACCCAAATATGAGAAAATAATATACAATATTAACAATAACTAACATTTATAGAGCACTTTAGGCTATAAATCATTTTTCCAAAATGATTTTCCTACAATAACCATCAATTCTTCATACCACTGAGGGTTCAGGAAGCATGGATAATCTTCAAATAGTAGAAAATCTAAAAGCTATTTTTATTTGATTTGGGAAAACATCTTCAGTGTGTGTGTGTGTGTGTGTGTGTGTGTGTGTGTGTGTGTGTGTGTGTGTGTGTGTTTGCTGGGTCTGTTTTTGGTAAGGGAGAACGATAAATACATTAACATTTCTAAATATATTTCTTTGTTGTTGTTGTTGTTTTTTCCAGGCAATTGAGACTCCCCTGCATTTCCAGGTGTGCTAGAAGTATGTTGGGTATTGAAAAAAGGCATGATAAGATTAAGAACTTTCAGTGTAATTCAGGAAAGGCTGCATGGATTCAAGTCTTTCCTTTGCCTCTGCCACACATTGCTGTGTAACTATGGGCAAGTCACTTACACTCATTGCCCTAGGGCCCTAGGCAATTCTGTCACACTTTTAGTTAAAGTTGTAAATCTGCAAAGGTGCAAAGAAGACTTCAAGACTGGTAGCTCCTCATACTGAAAAAAAAATCACAGAATTTGACCCTTACTTTCTCATTCTCCAAACAAACAAAGATCAAAATTAAGTTATTCATTAAGCAGATAACTCACAAATGAATAACTGGACATTAACTGAAAAGCCAAGTCCTTAAAATGATATCTTTAAATCTGCAAATAGTCCTGGGTACCATACTTTCACATACTGTATTTTAAAATGATGGTTTAATTGGAACAAACACAATATTTTAATAAGAAATATTTAATCCAGATTAAAAACTACTGCTATAATAGAGGTTGAAATACATTGATTTTGTTTCTTCTGGTAAAGAGATTTCAATTTGGAAAGCATGACTTTTAAAAATATTAATTTTTGTGAGCACTATTTGGTAAAACAACACTCAAAAGGAAATACTCATTAGCTTGTGATGTACCAGACTTTTGGTAGAAGGTCAAGTTTTAATCTCAAAAAAGCAGAGAACACAATGAAATGATCCAGAACTAAACAGTTCCAATAGGCCTTTAAAATTACCTTCCTTCCATTTTCGATGTGCACTCAGAACAGGAATATTTGGCTGAAAAGCTAGTTTTGTTGAAAGTTTGACAAAGACAATCCTGTCAACTGTGAAAAATCCACCATGGTGTTCTTCCTGAAGCAGCTAACGGCTCCATCTTCTCCTTACACTACAAAATGCCTAGTCTACCATATTTGTTTTCAACTGCACATTACATCTTTTAACATACCTAACAGCTACTTTCAGAAGAAAATACATTTATAAATGAGCACCATTTCAGCTTCCTGACAGTCTCTTTTTCCCCCAAACTTTTAACTAAGCTCATCAATTACTCTTAACAGTCTAAAGAGTTGGCACTGTTTACCCACCATCCTTTCTGAGTTATTCAACTCGGTCTTGCAGCTCATTAAAAGCATCTCTATTTATTTGCTGTGTGTTACAGTCCTTAACTTTGGCACAACACGCCAAAAGAAAGCCAATTTTACTTTTCCCTGTGGTGTTAATTGGTAGAGCATGCTGCCTGCCTCTTCATTAATTATGTCAATGTGTATGAAACTTCCATTTTCATGGTGGTGAATTAACAAGGCTTCCGAATGGGGCTGACAAAAAGCCAGCACACCCCCGCCTGCAAGAACAGGGATAATGAAGGCTGCTGGTGGTCAGAGCAGAGCATTCACTTCAAAGTCTCTCTTCTCCTGCCTTCACCCCCTCCCTTTTCCCCCACATCCTCCCCTCTGCTTGCCCTTCCCTCTCGATGACACCAACTGTCTGAAATGAGCATCTCTGGTACAGCAAACAGCCCCAGCCTGACTAAGGAGAGCCCATATAGCCTTCTAAAAGACACAGATAATGAATCTGCACGCACTAACTTCACAGGACAAATAAGAGATGAAGAAGAAAATCTCGGGTCCACCAAAACGAGGGGAGACTGGGACTGCTTCCAGAAAATACACTGATCAGCACAATAAACACAGAGGCAAAATAACTCACTGCTGTTGAATCAGAGAGAAAGTTTCCCCTCCTATCTTTTCAAACCTTATGGACACAAGGGGAGTGGGCAGAGCAGGAATGCACAAAGAAATAAAAAGACACAAACCAATCACGTCTGCTGGTTAATGGAATTCTCCTAAAATGACTGCCCTCATTCTTTTAGTAACTCCAAAGGTTGTAAGAGAGTGACACCTAGTTTCTGTTTACTCTCTCCAACATATATAATTCATTTCTGCTCTGCCTACTTTCAAATCCTGGCTGAAATCACACATATAGTGGTATTTGTCTCTGTTGGTCTGTTTCTCAAACTCTTCAATAAATATGAAAAGAAAATGTCTATTAGCTATCCCCAATTTATGTGTATTTTTAAAAATACACACTGCATAAGAAATAGGTGCATTCTGTGCCTTCCTGGAAGTATAGCAGTCTGCACTAAGGTGGGCTTAGCAGGAATAATAGTTAGAAAAAGAAGGAAAAGTTTGAGAAGTTACTCCCAAAGAAAAGGCATGGAGTCCAAAATCCTAAAGCTAGAGGGATTATGAGAGGTCACTTGGTCCAGCCCCTGACTCTGGCTATGATGGAACTCAGATCAGTCCAAAAGCACAGTTGGGATATTGTTTAAAAATGACAAATGAAACACTTATAGAGTCAATCTAAGTAATATTGTCCAGGTTCATCTGACCTCTGCTGGTAGGAGTTCTATATCCATCTTGCTGTGATCTATTACAACTCAATGGAAACAGAATAGCTCAAATACTATCTCTTCAATTTAAGGAAAATTCTACTTAATAAGAATAATGATAATAATAATAGCCAGCAGTTTTATAGAGCTTTAGTGTTTGCAAAGCATTCTACACGTCAGTTTGGTCCTCACAACAAATCTGGGAGGTAGTTGCTAGTGCTATCCCCATTTCACAGCTGAGGAAACTGATCTGTCCAGGATCACACAGTAGCTGAGGAAGGATTTAAATTCAGGTCTTTCTGACTCCAAAGCCAGTGTTCTATTCACTCTGCAAACCTAGATGGCATTTATATAGTATTTTGGGTCTATGGTAGCCATCTCTAGGGTGGGTTGGGGGTGAGGAGGGAAGGGAAGAAAAATTATATGATAATTTTACTATGTATTTAAAAGGAATAGCAAATTGTACGTAATAGATTTGCAGTTTCATGTGCAATCATCTTTTTTATTCTACTATATAATGGAACACTTGTGTTATTTCATAAATTAAAATTTTTTTAAGTGTGTAAAGAGCATTGCATTTTAATATTTGGTCTTAAGGTTCCTCCATCATCTCTTCATTATGTTGCAGGTGGGTTCTGTATTTACAAGTACTTACAAGGCTGAGAATCTTAGACTTCACCTAGGGTTGAGGACCTTAAAAGACGTATAAATTCCAGTTTTAATAGGCCATGATACTAAGATCTTAGGTGACTTACCCAAAGTCAAATAGCTAGTTAACAGACCTGGGTTTTAACACCAGCTCTGTCACTCCCTTCTGGTCCATTTTTCTCTTACCATTCTGTCAAGCTAACAGTGAGAGCTAGGCATCCTTTGTGGATGAAAAGAAGTGAGCAAAGGAATGGAGAATAGCACTACCTGGTGCTTAGCACAGTGCCTGGAACATAGTAGGCACTTAATGTTTATTAATTGATTGATTACTGGGGAAGCACTTGACTTCTGGTATTTTGTACTAGGGCTGCACTCCTTGGTTACTAAATGACTGTTTGGTGAGGAATTCAGGCCAAAGAAGTGGTCCTCTGGAAGTCTTTACAGATAAAAGATCCTTAAAAAAACAAACCCCCAAAACTTGTAAATGAGTGATTCTCAATACTTTTTGAATTGTGACCGTGTTCACATTTTTTATTTTCAGCTCCCTTTCCTTTGCTCTTAAAGGGAGTATATTTTTTGAGAGGTGAAATTAGGTTTGTTAGGCAATTTTTTTGGAGATTTAGAGGGGGAGAGAAGAGAGAATCAAAAGGTTTGCTCAGGGCTAACTGCCCCTCCCCAAACTGAATCATTGTTATCTGAATGGGCTGCCTCCTCTGTTGGGAATTTTTAGTAGTATCATTACTCTTCTCCTAAAAGGGTCAGAAATCTGATTCTTTTTGGATATGTGGGCCCAGTAACCGCTTTAGAAAGCAAAGTTTGGCAGGAAAAATTTTAAAACATTAGCTTTTAGTAAGATTTAATGCTTTCATCAATGTCCCATGACAAAAGAAATACTATACAGGCATTGGTTCCCCACCCCACCCCTCCACCACCACCATGAAAAACTCAGAGAAATGATTATTTAGTTATCTTAGAAGGTTCAAGAAAATAATCCAGATTTTAAATGTAGGGAAGTGGGAATGGGGCTCAAAGTGCTTTGCTTTGCTTTTTAAACTCCACTCAGCTGCAAAAGTGATCTTCATCATCTCCTCTTCCTCCTCCTCCTGGTTCTCCCTATCTCACTCACACTGAAAATGAAGCAGCCAAACTAAGACCTTTCAAAAACCTGACCCTTTTCTACTTTCCCAGTCTTCTCACTCTTTCTTTACTTCCCCCGCCCCCCGCTCCCCTTTCTCTACAATCACATTGGCACCGTCTTGATGTTCTTTGTACATGAAACTCCATCTCCATACTTCTTCACTGCCTGGCCTCCATGCATTACCTCTACCTCCTGGCTTCCTTCATGACTTAGCTCAAATCCCAACTTCTGCAAGGAATCTTTTATGGTCCCTTCCTCTCCTCCTCTCTCCAGCAATGACTTCCCTCTGAGATCACTTCCTATCTACCTTGTATATATCATGTACTTAACACCTGTTAGCATTTTGTCTCCCTCATTAGAATGTGAGCTACTTGTGGGCAAAGACCAAGTTTTTGTCTTTCTTTGCACCCCACCCCCCCACTCCAAATGTTTAGCATATTGCCTTATAAGTAGAAAGTACCTAATAAATGTGTTTTGACTGACTAGCTCCTTGACTGGAAGCTAGTCCTGAGCTACTCTTGTGATTCTGGGAACATGCAAACTATTTTCCTTGACACATAGAGTACTTACTCATTTGGTTGGCAGAGCCCTCTGGGGTCATCCAATCCAACCCTTTGTTTCTGGGCAATGCTTCTGCAAAGCTTACCAGGCAAAAATGATTGCATCCCTTTTCTAAGAATCTTTAGGCAAAGTTATCCTTCATCCCACCCAGCCCCCTAATTGCTAAATTTGACATACAAAGCCCTCCACAATCTGGTTCCACCTACCTTTCCAGTCTTATTACATGACAAACTGTTCCTCTTCATTCCTGTCAAAGTGGACAACTCCCTATTCTCCACACAACATCCCACCTCCCTTGTTGCCTACATGTTTCCTTCAGAGCCTAGCTCAGATGCCACCTCAAACACAAGACCCTCTTATAGTTCGAATCTGGCCTTAGACACTTATTAGCTGTGTGACCCCGGACAAGTCATTTAATCTTGTTTGCTCCATTTCCTCAAATGTAAAATGAGCTGCAGAAGGAAATGGCAAATCACTCTGGTATTTTTGCCAAGAAAACCTCAAATGGGGTCATGAAGGGTCAGGCACAACTGAAAAATGACAACAAATTCCACTAAACTCCATGGAATAACCTTTCATGGACTTAAAGGCAGTTAGGATATAGTTACTTAAATATCTCCTCCTGCCCCTTAAGTGGGCATTTTGTTATTAAAACTTAGCTCTGGGTAGAGGCAGAATTCAAGCTAAGAAACTGTCCCTGTCCATCACTGGGAACTCAAGGAACACAGCTGTATTCTACCAAGAACATAATTCTACCTTCCTTTCCTTAGTAGACTCTGAAAAGTAAAAAACCTTAAAAATGGGATCGTGGATCTAGGAAGAGAGGAAGGTGGAGGGAGTTTGGAGAATAGCAAGTATGTAGTGCCATTTCTCACTCCATCCTGAGGTTCTCATTAGACCCAAGACCAAAATGTTCCCTTAACCATTTGCTCCAAGCATTTCTTTTTGAATGTGCTTCCCATACTGTCTAATCATGTCGCCTTTCTTTTTATACATTTTATTTTTATTGCTGATCATCAGCTAATCATCATTCCCAGAGCAGAGTCAGCTGTCTGTATCTTTACAGTGCGGGCATATCCAGAAACAATGACTCAGCCTAGCAAAGCAGGTTACTCAGGGTGGCTTGCAGGGGGTGAGGATGGGGGTGGGGAGACAGGAGGAGGGCCATGAGGGAAAGTCAATTTATGGTGCCTGTGGGTAGCTGGCTTTCCATCCCTGGTACATTTCTAATTTTATTACACTAGGATTTATATTGGGAAATGCTGCAAATGCCATGTGCCAAGGGATGATGAGCTGGAGAGAACTTTGAAGGCACACAACCTCCTGGACACAAGGAGACCGAAGAGCCCTGCCTATACTATTTAGGTTGCTCTAACAAGCTTACCAATTGCCCAGCACTGAGGCACATCCCCATAATGGGTGACATCGGGGCCTGAAAAATAAACATCTTCAATTCCCAAAGCAGCCTTTCCCTACAGTGTAGCATCATTTCTGACAGTGGGCAGAGTTATCGTTCATGGAGAAACCTTTCTATATCACTAATCATGGCCCCAGTTGCCCAAACAGATTTCATTTTCCTTACTTTGGGTTCATCAGGCACTTGTTACTTGGCTAATATACTCAGAGCTTTCAATCACTACTTTATTATCTGTCATTAGAAATGACTAATTCAAATCCTGCAATAAAAAGTTTATAGTTTTAGAGCTGGATAAAACCTTAGAGGCTAAGTAGTCTAAACCCCATAATTTTATAGATAAGAAAACTGATACTTAGATAGATTAAGTAATTTAGCTAAGGTCACACAAATAGTAAGGAGGATAGCCTGGATTCAAACCCAGGCCCTCTCACCACAACTCTAGGGGTCTATTTATTGTAGCACTCTTTCTGCCTTGGGGTCCTCTGTGACTACGATAGAACTAGAATGTAATCTCCTGGAAGAGAGAGAGACAGCTTTGTTTTTTGTCTTTGCATTCTCTGTGCTTAACACAATGTCTGGGAAGTATTCAGTGCATAATAAACGCTTGGTCAGTCAACCAGTAGTAATTAAAATTCTAAGTGTCAGGCACTATGTTAAATACTGGGGATATAAAGAAAGACAAAAGACAATGCCACTCTCAAAGGAGCTTACAGTCTAATGGAGAAGAAAACCTGAAAAAAAAATTAAAAAAAACCCCCTCTCAACAAGATATATTCAGGAGAGATTGGAGGTAATCAACAGAGGGAAGAGAAAAGCATTAAAGTAGAATCAGGAATGATTTCCTGTAGAAGGTGGGATTTTTAGCTGGGACTTGATAGAAGCCAGGAGGTAGAGATGAGGAAGGAGAGGATTCCAGGCATGGAAGACAGCCTGTGAAAATACACAGATCTGGGAGATGGAGTGTCTTGTGTGAGGAACAGCCAGGAGGTCAGTGTCACTAGACAAATGAGTATGTGTTGGGAGTAAAGTATAAGAATACTGGAGAAGTAGGAGGGGTCCAGGTGATGAAGGGCTTTGAACTCCAGAAATATGAGGAAAGGAGCCTAAAAAAAAAAGTTATTGCAATAGCCTAGGCATGAAGTGATGGTATTGACAGAAGGAACATATATGAGAGATGTTACAAAGGCCACAAAATAAGACTTGGCAACAGATTGGATATGGGGAGAGAGGGATGGAGTGAGAGATAGGAGTTTTGAATACCTAGATAGTGAGCCTGGATGACTGGAAGGGTGCTCAGTGAATGAATGAAAGTGATCACCAAGCCAAAGCATAGTGCCTTCAGAGCTACCTAGAATTAATGAGAGTACAATGAGGGAATTTTGACCATAGAAACCAAGCCTATAGTACTTTCTAAATATTAATAAACCACCCTGTGAGTAGGCAATCACATGGATTATCATCTCTACTTTGTAAATTAAGAAACAAGGAAAAAAAAAAGGAAAAAAAAAAAGCAAAGCTCAAAGAGTTGAAAGGACTTCCCTAAGGCTACATAGCTAATAATTGCTAGGAGGCAGGACTCAAAATCAAGTCTCTTCTGATTCAGCCTAGCTCTCTAAGAAAGGTAGCCTAAGAACAATTTAATACCATGAAAGTTATGTTTCTCAAGAGGGTTCCCAGCAGCAGTGAGAGGCCTCTGTGCTACTAATATGGGAAGAAAAAATTTTGATAAGACCACCAATGTTCTAAGCCACCCTGGCTGGCAACTTTGGAGTCATTATTGAGTGTTTCCTCTACTCCCATGTGCAAACAGATGATTTGTCTTATAGATCTTTTCCACAAGGCATTTCTTGCAGCCAATCCCTTCTTTATACTGAGGGAGCCTTTATTATAGTTTAGATTTTCATTACTCTTCACCTACTACAATGGCTTCCTAGTTGGACGCCTTGCAATCAATCTCTTCCTTCTCCAACAGCTACTAAATTAATATTCCTAAAACAAAACCAAACAAAAACCCTAACTATTTCAAACACCCTCTCCCCAGCTCAAGAACCTCTCATGGCTCCCTTTTGCCTCTACGATAAAATTTAAAATCTTTAATCTGGTTCATAAAGATCTCCACAGAACCTGACTCCCCCAATTACCTTTCTGCTCTTATTTCACGCAACTACTCTTCATACACTTTGATCCACTCCACATGATCTATTAGCTATTCCCTTTAGATAGCATGCCATCTCCTATTTCCAGGACCTTATACAAGTGCCCCCTATGCCTGGAATGTTCACCTTCTCCACTTCTCACTTAGAGAATCCCTTGCTATTCTTGTTGTTGTTCAGTCATTTCAATTGTGTCCAACTCTTTGTGACCCCATTTGGGGTTTTCTTGGCAAACATACTGGAGCAGTCTACTATTTCCTTCTCCAGCTCATTTTATACATGAAGAACTGAGGCAAACAGGGTTAAAGTGAATCGCCCTGTATTGCACAGGTAGTAAGTGTCTGAGGCTGGATTTGAACTCATGAAGATAAGTCTTCCTGACTCTAGGTCTGGCATGCTATCCACTGCACCACCCAGATTCCTTCAAAGCCACCTTAAACCTCAAGACTTTCCCTGATTCCCTCAGATGTAAGGAAAGAAGGAAGGAGGAAAGGCAGGAGGAAAGGAAGAAGGGAGGGAAGAAAGAAAGAAAGAAAGAAAGAAAGAAAGAAGAAAGAAAGAAAGAAAAAGAAAGAAAGAAAGAAAGAAAGAAAGAGAGGGAGGAAGGAAGGAAGGAAGGAAGGAAGGAAGGAAGGAAGGAAGGAAGAAAGAGAAGGAAGGAAGGAAGGAAGGAAGAGAAGGAAGGAAGAAAGGGAGGAAGGGAGGAAGGAAATAAGGAGTGGAAGAAGGAAACCAGCATTTATTAAGCACTTACTGTGTTCTGGGAATTGTGGTAAGAGGTTTATAAATGTAAAGTATTAAATGATTAGTACTTTCTCTTGAGGTTAATTATATTGTTTTGTATGTACTTTAATTTTACATATGTATGTATATATAATATATAATATTATCTGTTATAGATATGTTTTATGCAGACATGTTGAGGACAGAGGATGTTTTCTTTTTGTCCTTTGCATCCCCAGTGTCTTGCATATAGTAGGCTCTTAATAGATATTTGTCCCAGTGAATACACTAGAATGGATTAGCTCTCTCTTATGTCTCCCAAACAAGCTGGAGATTCTTTCCTGTTTACACTTTTTCTCTCTTGTAATGTGTCCGTTGCAGTCAATACAAGCTCTAGTGTCTGTGCCGGGGGCAAACTCGAGGACCTGTACACTCTCCACACTTCTGAGCCAGGAGATATAGAAGTTGGTCCCCAAGCCTCAGCTCACAACACTAGATCTAAATACAACGCCTTTAGGTACATAAATGTAAAACAACACTATGTGGAAAGGAAGCCTTCGGGAGGAATGCTTTTTTAGAGGCAAAGGCTTATCTTAGGTATAAAAGGGTCAGTTTTTTTTTAATACTCTTGTCCTGTGCTCCTCATCACAGACTCATAGAGATATAAGGGACCTCAGAGATCATCTCATCCAGTTGTCTTGTTGGAAAGATGAGAAAACAGCCGAGAGATCTGTCTTGTCCAGGGATCAAAATACCAAGATTTGGGAAATATCACCAATATTCCCTTCAAGGTTATGAAGGTTTAAAAAATGTAGCAAAGCTCTCATTAATTTCTGTAACATAGAGCAGCACAGCAGAGAGAACACTGATTGGATACGGCTTTGGGAAGATCTGGGTTCAAATGCCCACTCAGATACTTACTAGCTGTGTGATATGTGATCTCTCAGTTTCCTTATCTGTAAAATGGGAATAATTATAACACCCACTCCATATGGTTGTTGTGAGGCTCCAAGGACCTAATGAATGTAAAGTATTTTGAAGATCTTGAGGTGCTACATAAATGTAAGCAATAATAATTATTATTTACACTTTTACTTCACTGCTAGGAAAATTCTTACAGTGTATAAAAAGGTTATTTAGGTAGAATCTCATGGAGGTGAGGCTTCACCAAACCTTCTTCTCTGAATTCCCTGTTAACCAGATTACTCATCCTCATTCTCCCAGTTCTTTGTAAACACTAGGTTGCCCAGTGGATAGAGTACCAGGTTTGGAGTCAGGAAGACCTGAGTTCAAATCTTGCCTCAGATACTAGCTGTGTGACCCTGGGCAAATCACTTAATCCTGTTTGCCCCAGTTTCCCTATCAGTAAAATGAGCTGGAGAAGGAAATGGCAAACCATTCCAGTATCTTTAGCAAGAAAACCCCAAATGGGGTCACAGAGAGTTGGACATCAGTGAAAAACGTCTGAACAGCAACAAGTAGAGACTAACAATTGGGATTCCACTCTATGGGATGAACATGGGGATGCCCAGGAAAGGTAGAGAAGAGCTGCAATTTCAAGCTTTATCTCTTACCTAGATTCCTGTTTCTCAGAGCAAATGGTCTAAACTTCCAAGGCCATGATACCTGGAGGGCTTTGCAACCATCTAACTCTCTCATAAAGCCTCTTTAAATGACAATTCAGCTCAGACCCGTAGTTCAACCAGCTACAGGGGACAGTGCATGCCATGTTTAGCAAACAAATGGTAATAAATGAGAGTTACAAACCATCAAATAATTATAGAATCCGGAAAAACTGTGACACCAAAAAGCACACAGCACACAAAGGGAATGAGGCATGTAAGAATTACCTCATGCTTCCATTGAATTGATACAGAATTCCTGTCCATGGAAGAGAGTTTATTCTCTACTCTGAGCTGTGCACATGTGGCCTCGGCAACTGACTCATGGGGAAGTTATGCTCCTCTAACAGATGGTTGACTGCTGTTGCTTATGTGGAGGTTTCAGCAGAAAGCCACCTGGACTTTGTCCAGCAAAGCAAACTAACCCTCTTCTGGGACCAAGAGCAATTGATGCTTACAGACACTGGATGATGCATTGCGACTGGAGGGTTCTACAGTCTGCTCTTTAAAATAAAATTCATTATCGTTGCCATCTTCCTACAAATCTAGTTAAGAACAAATAAGATGGGGGCCAGTCACCTACCACTGAATAGGTGAGAATGTAATGGCTCACTTCAGGGCCCTAAAGTGACATTAAACACAGAAATAGACAACAAGTATCTGAAAGAATTAATTCTACCATGCTGACATAGCAGAGAAAGAGTCAATGGCCTTTGAGTCAAGAGAATTCTGTATCTGATACTTAATAGCTACACGAGTCCTTCAAGTTCTCTGTGCCATATTTTTCTCATCTGAAAAATGGGTATAATATCATGCCTGTAGTACCTACTCCATGGAGGTGGCTGTGAAGCGCGAATGAGATAATATGCTCAATAAGCAAATAAAATAAATAGAAAAAAATACTAAATACATCTCAGACATAATTATTATCCTTCAAAGGTGAGAAATTAAGACTGGATTTATTACCTGGATTTTCTCTTCTTGCCACTAGCCAATAATATGCTATTTAAAGATTAATAGTGGGGCATCTAGGTGCTGACTAGCTGTGTGACCCTGGGCAAGTCACTTAACCCCACTGCATTGCTCCCCCCGAAAAAAAGATTAATAGCAACTCTGCAGCAAATGCTTGGCCCTAAATTAGAAATGGTGCCATTCCAGCAACAGATTTTTTAGTTTATTTTGGTTATTCATAAAGTTTCTGTTTGATTGCTGGTGCTGCTTTGAAGTGTCCAATGTGCCTTCCTGCTTCAGGAGACCCATTGGTGATTTTTTTCCCCTCTTCTCTCCTCATCATTCACATAAACCTTATAGAAGGAAAAACAAGAATCCTGGGAAGACAGACCAGAGAAATAATGAGCAGCACATTTTGTATGGTCAGAAACATGCATGGTTGATCAAGCTGAGGCTACTGGAATGAATGACCTGAGCATGACTTGAGTGGCCATAATGAAGCATTGTTTGATGATGCAATATACATGTAAATGGGCAGATATGTAAGAGACAAAGGTAATGAAGATGCTATAAAGCAAAATAAATTGTAAACCTCTTGCTGATCAGGTAGGAAATGTCATTAAGATGGATGGGGTTATTTGAGACTCTGCTATCAGCTATGCTAAAGCATATACACATCTGCATGGTATTTCCATAAAGCCCCCGAAATCATAGGGATGAAGAATGAGATTATGATGAGCCGCAGAGGGCTAAATTGGCTCCGAAAGGCCATCAAACCGTGTGAACTGTCAATGAACCAGCACAACAGCAAAAAAGAAATGAACTCGTGTTACAAGTCAAGATGATTTCTCCAAACGCAGTAGACTGAATTTTTACTCCTGATAAGTATATTATTTGATTGTTTATAAATGTCCATTTAGCACACCCCCATATCTACTTTTCTTCTAGTGTATTCTTACTTTGTTGAAGTGCCCCATTCAAACTTTTCTGCTGCATATTTCTCCTCAGCAAGAAGCTGAGAATTCAGTTATTGAAAAGCTCACAGGCAATGCAGTAGGCATGTGTTTGTCACTCAGTAAATCCTCCTTCTGTGCTTGACGTGATTCAGAGATCACCTATGAAAGCTAATCTGACTGAAGGATAAGACAGCATTCTTAGCATGTCAACTCAAGCACAATATGACTGGCAATAAAGATAACATTAACCCATGTGATTGGCAGAGGGGATATGACCTAAAAGACCGCTTACACTTTTGTAAGGATGGGAGTTTTGATTTTCTTCAACATGGGTGGAGCAAGGGGAGACAAAGTGCTTATGAGTAAACATTTAACAGCAAAAGCTACAGTAAAGAGTCATTTAAGTTTAGGTTCAGTGGAAATAGCCAACAACTGTATTGGGCAACAATATCTAAAGATTTAAAGAAAATTTCTACTCCCTCTGCTCTTTACAAAATATCCAAAATGAAAGCACCAACACACTCTCTCTTAGCAAATCCATTTTACCCACCAAGTCTCACTAGTAAGATTGGCAATTTTCATCCAACAAGAAGCACTAATACGGAAAGTGGTATTTTGTGTGAAATGGTCACAAATGCACATTTATTATAATCTGTTACATTTTTCATTGAATTTCCTTTGCTTTGATTTCAGAAGAGCCTTACATACACCCAAAGTAATTAGTGTCCAGGCAGGAGTGTCCCCCATTTGTAAACCATTTCCATAGCAATCAGATAAAGGGTGTGCCATAGCCAATTCAGATATCAATACGAAGAGAGAGACAGAGACAGAGAGAGACACACAGAGAGACAAAGAGAGACACACAGAGAGACAGAGAGAGAGAGACAGAGACAGAGAGAGACACACAGAGAGACAGAGAGAGACACACAGAGAGACAGAGAGAGAGAAAGGGGAGACAGACACAGAGAGAGAGAGAGAGAAATTATGAGTATCCCATAGTATTTCAAAACAAATACCATGGACTTGATGGTAATGATTTCGTTTCCTTGGGTGCATAAGCAGCCCAATATTTGCTTCTTTGTAATTGCTGCACACAGTTCACTCCATGGTGAGTTGTCAGGTTATTAGGTAGAGATGATGATTGCTGTCCCTACATTTTTCTGCTGTCCTTTTAAAGACTCCAACAGCATTTCTCCCTCTCTCCCTCCAAGGGCAGTGTTTTGAATGATCAGGCTTAGAATGTGCTGAGCTATTAATGGTCACAGACCCAAGAAAACCTAGTTTTTTAAAAATAGATTATAAGCCACAAAACCCATTCTTGATATGGGGGCAGACATGTACTTGTGAATGTTCTGAATTTCCTTTCCTGCATTCCCACCCAATAAAAGTTCCTCCAGACCATGACCTGGATAAGCCTTTTGATAAACCTTGCTATCTCCCTATTTCTTCACCACTTTCCCCTTTTTATAATTACAGTGGGTGAATGAGAAACAAAGAAAAGAAGGAGATATAACAATCTCAAATTTTAACTTGAGTAATACCCAAGAATAGATGTCACAGTTTCTGCAGATGTATGCAAAATAGATGCAAATCATATGCAAATATACTTGTGGCCTTCTTGACTAGTTCAGATACCTGGCCCATTTCAGTGATTAAATCTGTGGACAGCCTTTTCCAACACAATCAGAATATAGCTAGCCACCTTTTTCACAGGAAGGAGATTTTTGTCTGTTCTAGCTCCTGTGTGTGCTTTTGAATGGATGTCATATGTAAGTTGATATTTGCAGAGTGGAATGGGAATCTCAGAGAGGACATTTGCTAACAAAATGATGAACCAAGGAACGCAAATAAAGTAACTCACTCTTCAGCTATGGACAGAGATGGCCCTAGGCAAAGTAAGAAAGCTCACTCTATCCCCATAAGACCCATATTAATTCTTAGAGACAATTAAAAGACGTGTGTTAGGTAAGTTCCATAGAACCCATCTCTCTAGAAATTGTTTCTTTTCTATGCCAAAGCATCTATATTTTCACAAAAGATGCTAGATCAGGTTTCATGGGCTACTCTACCATTTATTGGTTTTAAGACAGGACAATGCTTGAATTGTCCCCTTGTTTTAATGGCCACTGTAACAGTGACAAATGCACATGGATGATTTCTACCATGTCTGAATCATCACTCTAAAAGAAAAGCAGATTTATCATTATCAGCCAGTCCACTTTTCCCTGCAGCTGCTTCAGAATGTTACTTATACCTTAAATCTATGAATTCCTCCTTCCTCCAAAGAGAGTTGGTCATGATTTCTAAAAGATGCTGACCAGAACAGAGCATTGTGTTCCAGAAGAAGCAGAACGGCAAGGCCAGACTGATTCAAACTGTTTTAAAAATTTATTCTGCCCATTTGTGTCTCTAGCAGTAAAATGTAACCACTGCCTGACTTTTTAATTTTTATCTATTATTTCCCAGGAATCTGGCTCCCTGATTGCAGCTATCTGCATTCTCGGCACATTCAGGAATCAGTGATTGCCAAAGTTGTCTCTGCTTTACTCCTCCGCAAATCTATTCTAATTTTATTCAAATTCCACATAAACTATTGGCTAAAGGTAAGGTGGATGTCACCCTTCCAAGTATTAGTTTACAATGTTAATTACAGGTGTTGGGAGTGGGAAAACTTTCAAACCTCTACAGTATGCATTCCACGAATATTTAGATGTTAGTTTCCTAACATATCTTACAAGTACATAGGTCCATTTTGAAACATTTTTTCATCTATTACTTTAAAAAAAGATTACCATTAGATTTTTCAAATGATAAACCAGGACAACTTTTAACACTCATTGAATCCTGAATTATTAAGCATAAAAAGGCACTTCGGTATATTTATTATCACATTGGAGGAAAGCATCATGTCTGGTTTAAGCTCTTAGCTTCTTAAAATGTCCCTCTCAACACCAAAGTGCAGTTAAAAATGCATCGCCACAAACTTCCATCCATTTCCAATTGTCTACTAGTCTGTTTCTGACATTAAGCGCTGTTCTGTTCACCAAATAGCATATTTTCTCTAGGGAGGAAGATGGACAAGTGGTTAACTGTCATACTCCAGTGACTGGCCCCTCAGTATGGAGGATGAGCCCTAAGTCATAGCACTGTGAGCACCTTCCCTCCTACCTCTCTTTACTCTGCTGGTGATGATGGATGTTATTTCTCTAATAACTTTTCTAGTGTCTCAATGCAACCATCACCTGCATTTCTGTCCATGGTGGGTTATCAAATGATTGCAGAACACTATTTTGCTTGGATATTGGACTGGGCATTGTACATGTATGTCTGTCTCTCTCTGTATCTCTGTTTCTCTCTCTGTCTGTGTCTATCTGTGTCTCACACACACACACATACACACACACACACATATCTTTTTGGATTTCTATACTCTTCTGAATCAAATGGCCAGCTATGGAGGTCAGGGCTCTTTATTTGGCAATGAATTAATAGATATCCTCAAATTAGCTGAGGTTGTGCCAGAAGGTGATGCTTTTCATTGTTTTGGTTTTTCAATTCAGACAGTGGCAAACAGGTCACAAATAACTGAATTCTCTGACCCTTGTCTTGAAATTCCTCCTCTACAGTTTCTCTGAGACTTAACTGCGACATGGGAGAGGGGAGGAGCCTGAGTTCTCAAACACTGTACTAGTGGAACCGAGCTCCAGAAAATCCTATTAATCTAGAATGATTGAAATGCGCATCTGGTAACTGGTTGTGTGTCTATCACCCCCAAAACAAGTCTAGTTAAGTTGAAAAAGTTGAACATCAGTAGGCTCTAGAGAGAAATGAAGTTTTTAGCCATATCAACTGTTGAAAACTATCTGTTAAGTTGTAGAAGCACTATGTGTGTATATGTACATATACACATACATATATATACACACACACACACATACATACACATATATACACGCACATACATATATACATATATATGCACACATATATATGCACACACACACATATATATATGCACACACACATACATATATCTTCAAATGACTTTTTCCTACCTCACTGTGCTCTGTAATCCTACTGGTACTGTGTCCCCATAAAACTGGACTGAAAAAAAATCTCTATACTTTCCCCATTTCTACACTTTACCTCTTGGCAGTACCTCTACCTGAAATGCCCTTTCTCTTCCCTTCCTTGCCTATTAAAAAATTATCCATCCTTCTAGGCCTAGTCTGTCTATTTGTCTTTCTATCTGTATATACATAAATACATAAATATATATAACTTTGAAGTTTGTAATATGCTTTACACAAATTATTTCTTTTGAGAGAACAACCATTTGAAGTAGGTACTATAGGTCTCATTCCCATGAGAAACTGAAGGTTAAAACGTGGCTTGCCAATTGTGACACAACTGGTGTCAGAGGCAAGAATGGAATCCAGTCTAGCATCCTATCCAACATGCCAAGCTTAAGTGTTGAAGCATTCTTGCAATTACTTTTTTTTTCTTGTAATTACTTTAATGTATGGTAGATGTTGTTATTGTTGTTCAGTCACTTTTTCAGCCATGAATGACTCTTTGTGACCCCATTTGGGGTTTTCTTGGCAAATATACTGGAGTGGTTTGCCATTTCCTTTTCCAGTTCATTTTCCAGATGAGGAGACTGAGGCAAACAGGGATAAATCACTTACCCAGGGTCACACAGCTAATAAGTGTTTAAGGCCAGATTTGAACTCAGGAAGAGAAGTCTCTCTGACTCCGAGCCCAGCACTCTATCATTGTGCAACCTAACTGCCCATGTCAGATATAAACATAGGCAACTCCTTAAGACTCAAGTTGTGGGTTATTTTCAGGCCACCAGAGTCATACTAACAGTTCTGGACAAGCTACTCTGGTATAGGATCAAAGCTCTAGATCTGGAAGGGATCTCAAAAAACCATCCAGTCTAATCTCTTTATTTTACATGGGAGAAAAATGAATCCCAGAGAAGGAAAGTGACTGATTCAAGGTCACACAGGTACAAAGAAACAGAGTTGGGATTTAAATTCAGGTTCTCTGATTCTAAATTCTGAGCTCATCCCACTGCACCATGCTATACTACTCAACAAATTAGGATCTACAAGGCAGAATGTGGAGTTTTTCAGAGCAGAGGGAGTAGGAAGGTAGAGAGACTAATAAAAATAAGTAAATTTTTCATCCATTTTACAAAGCATTTCACAAATATCTCATTAATCATCTGAACAACTATGCGAAGGTCCTAAAATTCTCCCCATTTTCCAGATGAGGAAGCTAAAGTTGAGAATGTTCAATAACTTACTCATTATCATAGCTAGCAGGATTCAAAATAGTTCCAAATCCAATATGATTCTGCCACTTAGAGGAAAATTGAAAACAAGGAAATGGAGGAGGAAAAGCTGTCTCATGCTTTGCTTCCTTAACTATCTCCTTTATTTTGCTGACTCTAAAAAGATACATCTTTAACCCTCAACTCTCTTATGAGTATTACATTTCTAAATGCCTATAGGGCATTTTCATTTGTAAATCCCAACAGCATCACCAATTAACTAAAATCAGACATATAATTCTCTTCTCTTCTGAAACTGACAATTTCTCATTTTCTTATTTCTCTTAAAAGCATCACCATTCTTCCAGTAGCCCAAGCTTAAAACCTGTCATTTTTTTCTTTCCCACCCCATATATTCAGTTCCTCAGCAAGCCACATGATACTTCTTTCTCGATGGTCCCTCACATCCATCTCTTCTTTTCCAGACCCAATTCTTCAACCTTTTTTCAGGTTGGTTTTTTTTTAACTTCTTATCTCAGCTATCCATAATTTCCTAATTAGTTTCCCTGTCTCCAACCTATTTTTCCAAGCCATTCTATACAGTATATTGAAATTAATGTGACAAGGTAGTCAAGAAAGTGGTATGATTTTTGGATGTACTGAAAGAGAAAAGTGTCCAGGATGTGGGAAGTGAAAGTTTCATTGTGATCTGCCATGCTGAGAGGCCGAATACTGTGTTTAGTCCTGAACACTACATTTTAGTAAGAATATTAGTGAAGTCCTGAGGAGCTAGCTACAAGAGGATGATGATGGTTCAGGGGACTGAGAGCCAGCCATACAAGGATTGGCTGAGCGGCTAGGTATTAAGCCTAAAGTGGAAACATAAGGATGAGAAGAGGAGACTATGATCATTTTCTTCAAATTTTAAAGGATTCTCATTTGGAAGAGTGATTAGAATCATTCTCAGCTCCAGAAATAAGGATTAGAAGTGACAGACAAAATGAACCAAACAAAAAAACTAACCATAAGAAATACTCAGAAGGTGAGTGGGCCACCCTGAGAGAGAGTGAGTCCCATTTTACTAGAAATCATTAAGCAAAGGCTGACCATTTGTTAGATGTGGTGTTGAGATAATTCATTATTAAGCATTGGTTGAATTAGGTAACCTGTGAAGGCCTAGTCAGCTCTGAAATTTGGGCTGTGGCCATCATGCTCAACAATCTTTAATGTTTTTATATTGTCTATGGAAATTATGCAAATTCTTTAGTTTGGCAATTGCAGTCTCAAATGACTTTTCCTACATTATTGACCTCCATAATATTTCCTAGTTAAACTGGACTGGACGCCTCAGGAAAAAAAGAAAAGATTCCTTACACTTTCCATCCTCTGCACTTTCACTCATGTCAGTCCCTTCACTTGAAATGTCCTTTCTCTTCTCACTTTTGCCTATTAAAAATGATCTGTCCTTCTAAACCTAGTCCACATGTGACCTTCCTTACCAAAATGGAAGTGATGCCTCTCTGTTTGAATGCCTTTAGCACTTCAGGCATTTACAATGCACTGTTTTGTATTATGTTTAAGTATTTGGGTTATCTCTCCTACAAAATTATAAATTACTTGAGGATAAAGATTATATCTTATTTACATTTCTCTAATCTGTCCATCCTCTCTAATGTGTACTTAGCATAATGCCTCACCATCTTAGGCACTTGGCACTTGTGAATGAACATACAAACCAATCCACAAGCATTTGCTAAGTATCTCCTATGTATCAAAAGCTGTTTCAGGTGCTGGAGATACAAGGAGTAAATAGAGTCCTTGTCCTCAAAGAGGTTACGCTATAGCTAGAAGACGACAAACAGAGAGGTTAATAATAATAATAATAATAATAATAATAATAATCAGAGCATTCACATAGCACTTGGAGATCTGTAAACTACTTTACAAATATTATTTCATTTTATGAAATAAAATGAAAAACTAGATAAAAAATGTTTGGGAGTGAGATGTTCTCCAAGCTAGAAGGACTTAAGCTGAGTCCTGAAGGAAAATTGAAATTCTGAGAGACAGAGATGGAGAGGGAGTCCATTTCAATGCTCATGAATAATATCTAGCATTTACATACTGCTTTAAGGTTTGCAAAGTACTTTACAGATACCATCTCATTTTACCCTCACAACAACCCTGCAAGATGGATGCTATTATTATTTGAATAAGGAAACTGAGGCTGAGAGAGGTTAAGGGACTTGTCCAAGGTCACAGAGATAGTAAATATCTGAGGCAGGATATGAACTCAAGTCTTCCTGATTCCAAGTCCAGTGCTCTGTGTACTGTGCCACCTACTTGCCTTGAGCTAAAGAGGTTGCCTTGATTGTGGGAATAGTTGGTTGTTTTCAAGTGGGGATATCTTTGTCCTGGGACCCCTGAAATGTTATCTCAACCATTTGCAGGATTGTGGTTTTTATCAGATATATTAGTTCACCCAGATGAATCAGAAAGCTCTCTAAGTTCATATGTAAATAACATTTCTCTTAACCAACCTGAGTGAACTAGATAGTATTTTGAGAGAGGAAAAAAATGCGAAAGGACCTGATGACTGATATCACAAGGTACCCTCGGCTCTGTTTATGTCAGCACGTAAGCCTCTTGCCCATGTCATGTAGTATCTTTCCTCCGATAACAAAAATAACTATAAAATTTTCTGCCGTCATAGTCCTTGACCCTACACAGTTCATTACTATTACAGTTCATTATCTCAGGAAATAATACTACTACCCCAAAACCAAGCAGATAGATATTTTTAATTATTTGTTCGATTACCCTTTATGAAGCATCTACTATGTGTCAGGTACACAGGTACCAAGGGGTATATGCAGATAAAAAAGACAGAGAATATTTTAGAATTTACTACACACAACTTATATAAACAGAATATGGTAAGTGTATATACATAATAGATACAAAGTACTGTGAGAGTTTAGACGAGAGACAGACAGAGACAGAGACAGATCATCTCTGACTTTGGTGGAGAAGGGATCTTAGAAGGCTTCATGGAGGAGGTAGCATTTGAGTTGGGCTCTGAGGGATGAATAGGATTTTTAAACAATAGGATCTAGAGTGGTGGCAGAGAAGGAATGTTACAGGCATAGGGGATGGTGTATCACAAAGACCCAGAAACATTGGATAATATGGGGGACAAGGGGAATCAATGAATGGCCTAGTTTGGTTTGGGTGTAAGGTACAAGAAGGGAAAGAACAGGCTAAAAAGACAGACTAATATGTCAGTGTATTATGATAATAATGAGAGCTTCAATTAGTATGGATAATCCTGATATAATTCGATAAGTAGCCTTAGGATTCCCTACTGAACAGGATAAATCAATTGATGCTGACAGAAAGTAAGCACCTTGAAAATAGAGGTTGTTTCCATTTGTGTGTGTGTGTGTGTGTGTGTGTGTGTGTGTGTGTGTGTTGTGTTTGTATTCATAGTCCCTGATGTAGTGCCAGGCACATAGTAGGTACTTAATTAATATTGATTGTTTTGAGAATGGGACCTTCTCCAAAGACCACCTGTTTTCTTTGGCTTCCTTCAGGACTCAACACAAATGTCACTTTCCCCAGGAGAACCTTTCCCTGGCCTGCTGCCCCTACCTCCTGCCTTCTCACTGACATTTACCTTCCATTTCCATATCTAGATCTTATTAAGTACAATTTTTACATGTTTCCTCCCCCATTAGAAAGTGAGCTGCTTGAGAACAAGGACTATTTTTACCTTTCTTTGTAAACTGAGTCCTTAGATAGTATTTGGCACATCAGAAGAGACACAGAACAATCTTTGGGCCACTTGTTTTGGTAGTATAATCTCCTCAATTCTTTCTTAGTTGTCAGTGTGCTCTGGAGCTCTTTGCAATGAGGAACTCACACTAGAGCCTTCTCAGTCTGGATGTCCCACCTGGCAGAAATTCTGCATGGCAGCAAACATATCTTTACTATGCATGGGGCATATAGCAAATGCTAGCCATATAATGAAATTCCCATTCAGATCTCTGTGCTAAAAGCTAGAATGACTACAAAATTGATAACAATTTGATATATAATTTAAAACAAAATAGTAATCACAGGTTCCTTTCAACTCTTTTTTTTTGAAGCTTGGAAAAGATTACATTCCTATTCCTATGGACAGTTGTTAGGTGAAGAGACCTTCCACTGATTCTCCAGCAAAGCAGTAGCACCACTGAGAAAGAAGGCAAAGATCCTGTTAAAAATGTTAAGCTACATTTCTTAATTCATTTAATAGAAATGTCACCCTGACTTTTTTTTCCCCTTAAGATGAGCATCTTAGATTTCTTCAAGAGTTGACAGACTCTTCCCTGCTAATTCTGTCAGCTCCTTTTTTCTGTACTGCCTTGCAAATTTATCAGCTATCAGCCACCCTCCCACTACATGCTATATAATTCTGTTCTCCTCTTGACCTGTGATTTACAGTGTGGACAGAAGGCTTGCCTGCCAGTTCATTAGTGGTGATTGGTTAGATCAGACACAAAGGGCAAGACTTACTCACACATGAAATCAGCTCCATTGAGCCTGTGTGAGGACAGGAGGGCTAGAGATCAGATACACCATAAACGACATTCTTTTGTGTTAATGAGTACTATAGATTATTTGGGGAAACTGCCCCATCTCCAAACTAACAAGTACGATGGATTCAAGGTAAAAAACGAACAAAACAAAATAGAAACCAAAAAATAAGTTAATTAAAAAAGAAAAAAAAGAAGAAAAGGCTCTTTGAATTTAAAAATAATGAAGTAATAACAATTAAGTAAATAAAAGCTGAATTAACAGCATTAAAAGAGCAATGAGCTTAGCTAGCATTTGTTAAATTTTTTAAAAGGGGAGACCATTGTATTAATTTGTTTTTGAATGACTCATTTAAAAACTCAATTAAAACTCTGTTTATTAACTTCATTGTTTTGTAAAGCCCTGAATTCTGCTTTTCTCCGTCCTTAAGCACATAGGCCAATTTGTGAATGGGTCAATTTTTGGCTTATGGGATATATATAATATGCCAGCATAAGGGGAGACAAATTTCCAATGGGAATATTGCAACCATTTCCATTGGGCTGTTGAATAAGTGAATAAAGGTAAAATAATGATTCTGCGATCCCTAGTTGTGGGCCTTGCACAGAAATTATGCTGGGTTTTATCTGAAAAGCAAGAGCATGGATTTAGAACAGGAGGTACAGCAGACATCGTCCATTACAAGGATCTCATTTATAAAATGGAGGGATTTGTGCAAAACCACATAACTAAAAATGTCAGTACCAAGATTTGAATTCATATCCTCTGAGTCCAAATCCAGAGTCCATTCCAAAATACTATCCTGCCTCACAGTTTGAGGCATCTAGGCTAAGTAAGGGATCAGAAAACAGTACTTTGCCAGGAAATAGGAAACAAATAGATTGTGAGTGAAGATGGATTTCTTTGTAAGCCAATCTTGGCATCCTTTAACCTTTCACCTATTGCTATTGATGATTAGTCTGTGACACGAACATACATTTGCAATCCATGAACATTGGCGATGTTTCATCCAGGGATGCCAATGGGAACATTTCTATACTGGTCCAGGAAAGACAAGACAGTTATTGCAGAGGTTCTTAACTTTTTTTTTTTTTTTGCATCATGGACCCCTTTAGCTATATGGTGAGGCCTATGGACTTCTTCTAAGAGTAAGATTTTTAAATCCAGAAATAAAATACACAGGACTACAAAGGAAACCAAGTACAATGTTATCAAAATAAACAACAACAACAGATTCAGAGACCCTAGTTAAGAACCCCTGACTTTGTTTTTTTCATAGGTGACAGCCAGGAGGAATTTGTTCCTTTGCTGCTATAATCTCCCCTACTACAACTTATGTTCCAGTTACTGAAGAATCACTAGGGAATGACCACATTTATGTAATAATTTATTGAATACACCTTTGGCTGTTTCCAATCTGATGAATTCTTACTTGCCAATACAGACCAGTGTCTCCAGTTGAGACTCCTTCTTTGTCCAGCAATTATTTAGGTTCTACCCCAAAATCTGTCATAGGAAAAACCATTCTGCCTCTGAAAGGTCACCATATTTAGCCCATTTTCCCTCTACTTTTATGTCAAGAATTTCAGGTTCACTTGAACTAGAAGAAAATGAAATGAACCAGCCTTATTTCTGCATTTATACAAGCTGGAACTTAGGGGGCAAACTTTCTTCCTTTCCAAAAGGAAAAAGATGCTAAAACAAAGGTACTGACTTTAAGGAGATGCTAGGGTGTCTTAGATGAAGTATGTGAACTTTTTGTAAAAATATTTCATAGCTATTCCAGCACAACTGATTTCCTTTGTAACACTATGTGTCCTCTCTCTCTCTCTCTCTCTCTCTCTCTCTCTCTCTCTCTCTCTCTCTCTCTCTCTCTCTCTCTCTCTTTCTTTTGCAGTTAAAAACATTACTCTGAGAAGGGGTCAATGGGCTTCAGCGAACTGCCAAGGTCCACGACATTAAAATGCTTATGAACCTCTACAGAAACAGATTAACTACATATTACATAACTACATATTAACTTGTATTTATAGATATCTATATGTATATATAAGTCTTACTCAAGTGACTCATCTTGGCATGGAGGCAATCCTGGGTTCTTAGCACTTACAACACATGCCTGCTGAATTCTATGTTTCTTGAGGAGGAACCTACCAAACATTTACTACCTGTGTCATTTCAGCCTCAGTTTCCTCATCTGTAAATTGAAGGAATTGGGCTAGATACCCTCTGAGGTGCCTTCTAGCTCTAGCTCTATTATCCCGTGAAAAATAAGAAAGATTTCAAGTACTGCCCCAGCAACTGGACTGTGTGAGTTTGCTATTTAAAGACTTGCCTAGTTAAGTTCAAAGAAGCTTATCACCAGAGGGCTGGCCCTGAGGCAATGATTTTTTTTTTCAATAGAAAACCATGAAAAGAGTCTACTAAGGATGGAAAGATCTTCCTCTATCTTGGCGGTTGGAGGATACACTCCAGTTAAATCATAAATCCTTTAATTTGATGTATATACATATGTACACACATGCACACTGCCCCCCCCCAACGGATTGTTGGTCAGCATCCTTTCTCTTTTCTCCCTGTGCAAATAACTTTGAAACAGCTCATGCTATTAAACAGAAAGGACATCAACAGATTAAATTTCCCCCCATTAATAAAATGTTAAGCAACATTGAAAATTAATCACTACTGCAGTTTGCTTTAGTCTCTTCAGAAGCAAATGGCCACGCAAATTTAAGAAATTGTTATTACCACACTATTCCTATTACAGAATTTGCATTTCATTCCCAAGGCTTGCATCATGCTTCTGGTCTAGAAACTGCCCAATGGTTTAATAAAAACCTAAACTGACTCCCTTTTGCCTCTGTGCCAGAATGAGATGGTTAGTGTGCTATTATTAGAGATGCCCTCAAAAGAGGATTCTCTGGCTTCATATTTAATTATTTCAGTTTCAACTCCATTCCCATCTTTATAATTTTTAGTTTTTATAACACAACTAAATACAGTATTTAATCGTGAGCATGCCCTGCTGACTGAAACATGTACCGTAATGATATGCCTAGCTTAAAAGCAAATCTAATCTACTTGCTTATTAAATTTAAATGTGTTTAAGGCTGATATGGTTTGAAAATGATATGTAAAATAACAGCTTCCACGGTTATAAATGTCAGCTCTAAAAATTATATGCAATATAACATACAAAATAAATGCTGCTTCATCTTTACATTTCACTGTGATCAATTCATTAAATGAGGTATTACAAGCTATGAGGACAATTTTACAACTCTTGAGACGTCATTCGTCACAGCATATTATAAAGCACCAAGGAAATACTTTAGAGGTTTTGTCAGCGATGGATTAAAACTCTGATTAAAAGGGATTTTTAAAAAAGTAGCTTTGCGATGTACCATGACTAAAATTATTTCTCCCATCAAATATTAAAGACTTGAGGTGGTCTTTCCTTTTAAGAAAATTTCCCTATTCTTTTTTTTTTTTTTTGGAGAGGGTATATCTGTCCTTTAGAAGCAGAAAAGTCTCAAGTTTCAAAATGAAATGTGCGCAAAAAGGCAATTTTCTCAAGGCAATCAACCATATGACTTTACAGAAAGATACCATACTCTTGCACTAGCAGCTTGCACTTCCATAAGGAATGAGACCATAATATATACTAAGTACCGTGGATTGAGTACCCAAACAATGGCACACTGAGTCTTAGGAAAGCAGAATTTTAATTATGTATTTACTTTTTAAAGTAAAAGTTTTCAATCAACTTCACCATCCTATTTCAAAATCCTTTCACTAAAATTCTCATCTCACCTTCTTTGGTCTAATTTACTTTTCCATCAAAGGATGAATTTTACATGGGACAAAGAAGATTCAGAACCAGGGCTAGTATATTTTAGCTAACTCTTTGTTGGCTCATTTATAGGAAATGGCCATCTGCAGATAAACAAAGCTAGCTACTAAGATAGAGCAACATGTCAGACTTCAGAGAAGAAATATAATCCCGTGGAAATAAGGTCTATTATCCTTATAACATGCTAAAATCTAGTCCTCAAAGCTCAAATGGTTCCTGAGTACCTACCGATCACTTCAGAATTTCACTAACATTCCTTTCCGATGTAATTAACTGTGCACAACAAACATGTTTTCCTTTCAAAGCGCTCTCCTTGAGGGCACAGACCTTTCTTATCTCCACTTTGCATTTCTCTCAACACCTACCCCAGGGTTCTCGACACAGTAGGTGCCTAATATATGTTTGCCGCATTCTTTAGGATGTCTGCTTTCGAGTTCATCTGAATGAGTTTTATCTCTTTAAATGTTTTTATTCTAGAGAGCTGGTGGACTTATTTTCAGAGATAAATAGTGCAAGAGGATACAGGGCATATAGATCAAGGGAGATACTTTAGTGAGCCAGGAAAAATAGAAGTACAATTTCTAACTGTATTCAGAAAATAATGCAGCTGATTGGCTGAAGCTGTGTAATCTAAAGGAACTATTGACCTGAGTTTGATGAGTAACAGCAAATACCTTGACTATAATATCAGGTTGGATTTGGAATGAAGTTAATGAACTGCATATTATTTTGTTTCCAATTTGTGTTCTGCTGAGTGACCTTTACTCTCTCCTACTAGTATATTTTGATTTAATTTTAAAACATAGTTTATTTTTTTACACTATTTAGGACAAAGAGCATTAGACAAACAGAGGAAAATACCCCAAATAAAAATCCTGAGTTTTTTACACAATCACTCTGAAGATATCTTTCTAAAACTTTAGGTTTTAGACACACACACATCCCAAAAATACTCTTGATGACTGGGCAGAATTAACACAAAGGGCACTAGACTTGGAGTCAGAGGACCTAAGTTCAAGTTGCCTCTGCCAAAAAGTTTGTGATGCAAGGCAAGTCACTAAACTTCTCTGGAGGGTCTCAGTTTCCTGATTTTTAAAATGGGGATGAAGATATTTCCACTCCCTACAGTACCTCACAGGGTTACCGTATTTAATGTATGCAAAGTGCTTTATAGTAACAAAATAACACATAAAGGCAAGCTATTATTATTCTTTTTATTTTGTTTTAACTTATGGTTAAAGACGATATATTGAATGTATTTTCTAATATTTATTTTAACTCCATGGCTTTTAATAAAACAATACTCAAGTAATATAAAATAATATAAATTCAACAATTTACACCAAAGGAAAGAAAGCAAGGCATTATATTTCCAATCTAAAGAATAACGCTAACTTCCTGCATCATTCTTTTTTGCTAAGGAAGAGAATGTGTCTGGTAAGAATGTATTTATCTGTAAGAAGGGGGTTTGGGACTAGATAATTTCCATGGTCCCTTCCATTCCTCAATCCTAGCATCCTATGACTTGTTTCTTTGAAGTTGTTAGATGAGATATTTAGTCTACATTACTTAGTCCCCTGGATGAACTTGCATATTGTGGTATTACCTCCCTGGTGTCATGGGCATCTTTGAGAACGAAGGACAAACAACAACAACTTAGTCCCCTGTTCATTTAGGCGAGTAACTCACTTCATGGAAGGGATACACTGGTCCTTCCCTGATCATGAAGTCCTCCTTCAAAGGCCAAACAAATTCTGTGGCTGAGTGAATAAGTCTGCTAGAAGATCCAAAGGCAAGTAGAACAAGTGCATTCTTTGCTATTACAGATAGATGTGTTGGACAAAAAGAAGCTATCAGGCATCCATTTGGTTTTATACACAGTTCCCTCTCTGCTTATAATTTAAACCTTTTGGAAGACAAGAGTCTCATTCCCATGGTTATCTTTCATGTGGATGGCTCACTCATGTTTAATGTGGACATGAAAAACAATTTTTCTTTTATCCTCATTTGTCTATCCTCCAAAACAAGGCGCCGGCTTTTGCAGATTAAGCACTATCACAGAAATCATGTAAGTGATTTTAGGGAAAAAGCCAAATTCATGTTTGAAACTTCTTAAAAATTAGAGGGGCCCCAAAGTGAGGAGAGATGTTTTGGACTCCCTTCCACAGAAATCTTTAAATAAGTATTGGAAACCAGTGGTATAGTTTGTTATAGTATGGATTCCTTCTGTGGCTGCACTGAATTAGCCTCTGAGGTCCCTTCCAGCTCTAAAACTGAATTCTGTGATTCCAGGTATGATATTCAATACCAAAAGTAGTGGGTCTTTGACACTTTCCATTGGGATTAGAATACCTGAGCTCTGACATTCTCTTTTCCTTGGGATCCGAGATCTAAGTTTATTTGTACTTACTCAAAAAATAATTTATATGTTGTGTAGAATTAGTGGAAGGGCCTAAGGGGAAAAGAAGTGTCCAGTGGTTATTTTATTGTTGCCTGTGAGTGGACCAAGCTATGCTTTGATTCAGAGATAATATACTATTTTTAACCAAGTCACTATAGAAATTTATGAAATGTCTATAAATCTGACTAATACTAGTACTTGCATAGAGTAATACACATAATTTTAAATCTAAAATAGTAATTAAAATTTCCCCTCTCTGTGGGTTATATTGATTTATGATTCTGACACAGAGATATTACCCCAGATGTTTCTCAAGGTAAAATAAAAGTGGCAGTATTTTTGCAAACCAATGTATCCCATCTGGCCATGAATTTCTGTGTCCACAAATACCATCAATATTATCAGGGGGATTATTAGGATGCAGTATCATCTCAGGCACTCTGAGACAGATAACCTTAATCTAGTCTTATCATTTGCAAACAAAAGCATGTGATCCAGTGGACTTCTACACAATCCATCTCTGTCAACTGCATTAAGGAAATTACCTGTCAGAAACATCATGGCCAAGATTCTATGATTAAACACAAACTTGGAAAATGCTCAAGGGTACAATAGAAACATTTTAAAAAATTTAGCATGCTCAAACACTGCCTTCAGTGTGGCTTTCTTAACATAAATACGTGGCCAGAGTCTTTGAAAATGGCAAAGAATGGGATCATTTATCACCAAGTGTTAAGTGCTCAAAGGAGATGTCAGGATATGCCTCAAATATGCCTCAAAAATCTAAAAAACCGGCTGGCTGTCTTTGAATTCAAATCTTATAAAGATCTATAGAACCCTGTCATTCCTTTCCAGGAGTCTGCCACCTTACTGTTTGTGAAACATTTGGGAGCTTTCATGCACTAAAAAGATAGCCTTAGTGTACCACACCATCTTGGACTTCATTTATCTTTTCCAAGTTTTCTATGAGAAGGGTGGTGACTATGATAATCATAATGGAGAGGAAGATTGCTTATGCGTTGCCCTTTCCCAAACTCCTATATGTGTGTGTGTGTGTGTGTGTGTGTGTGTGTGTGTGTGTATGTATATATAATGTGATATGCATATATATGTATATATATATTTATATATAGTCTTGTGCTTTTAGATACAGATTGATACAGCGCTACTGAGGAGATCTGAGATAATCCTTGGTGAAATGCAAATTAAAAGAACTCTGAGGTATCATCTCACACTCATCAGATGGGTTAATGTGACAGAAAGAAAAATGACAAATGCTAGAGGGGATGTTGAAAAATAGGTATAATGCAGTGTTGGTGGAGTTGTAAACTGGTCCAACCCTTCTAGAGAATAATTTGGAACTATGACCAAAGGGCTATAAAACTATGCATACCCTCTGACACAGCAATAATGGTAATTGGTCTATAACCCAAAGAGATCAAAGAAAAAAGCAAAGGACCTATATCTACAAAAATAATTACAGCAGCTCTTTTTGTGGTGGCAAGGAATTACAAACTGAAGGGATGCCCATCAATTGGGGAATGGGTAAACAAGCCATAGTAAATGATTGTGATAAGATATCATTGTGCTTTAAAAAAAATGACAAAGGAGATGGCTTCAGAAAAAACCTGGGAAGACTCATAAGAACTGATGCAAAGTGAAGTGAGCAGATGTAGGAGAACATTATACAAAGTAACAGCAATATTGTACTGATAATCAACCATGAAAGTTTTAGCAACTGTGATGAATACAATGATCCATAACAATTTCAAAGGACTCATGAGGCTATTCACCTCCAAAGACAGAATTGATGACTTCTAAGGGCAGACTGAAGAAAATTTTTCTCACTTTATTTTTCTTCTCCTCCTCCTCCTTCTCCTTCTTCTCCTCCTCCTCTTCCTTCTTCCTCTTCTTCTTCAGCACCATGGATAACGTAGAAATATGTTTTATATGACTGCAGGTGTATAATGGTGTCATATTTCCTGCCTTTCTCAATGGATGGGGGAGGGGTAGAGGGAAGAAGAGAATGTGGAACTGAAAATTTAAAAATATTAAAAAAGAAATAATCCCTGGTGTTCCACAGTAAGTTTACAAGTGTGTCATCGACTGAAAAAGGTTAGAAAATACAGGTTAGTTATGACACTCTTATTGGGAGAACAGGCCTGGATCATTAAGGTATATAACTAGACTAACACAGGAGAATAATTGCCAGCCACCTGCTTACTTTCTGGGTCAGTTTCTCCATTGCTATTGCCCAGAGATCATAACTTGGCCATCCATTCTGAGTATCTTTTCCTGTTCTGTGGCCCTATGAGATTATTAAGATTGGCTCAGTAGTCCCTGATCTGTGAGCCTGCAGCCTAGCCTGAGCAGGAAATTCATTTTTCAGAAGTATTGACAAAAGAAAGAAAAAAAGCAGAAAGTTTCCGAGCTTCTGTCAGATTCTCATCTCAAGTTCTGGTTTACTCTGGGAAGACTACATTATTAAACAACAATAAATAAACTTTAAAAAACCCTTCAGTTTCTCCAACCTCCATGGGCTCCAAATGTAAGTATAACAAAGGGCATAAACTTAGGCAAGAATCATTCTCTTCTCTCCTGCCATATACTTAGAACTAATGTTTCTTCTATGTTCCAGACTTATCACAATCATTCAATAAGGGTGTGGCTTTTGGCTTAACTCCATGTTCCCCTACACCTAAGAAAGGGAATGACATTTGCCATGTGGTCAAGCATAGAGAGGAGCACAAACTTACATGTTGCCCAAGAAACCCCTGCAAGGCTTGGGAAACAATAAAAGATAGTAAGGTTGCTTTGGGAGTGGGTGTTTAGAGAACCATGGCTTCCAAGAGTTTTGATTTGGGATTCAGGACATATTGACTTCATTGTGAAATCAAGTCAGTTACCCCAGAACAATCAATGATCTCGGTCTATCTGGTCCCATTCCTAGGCATTATAACAAACATCAGTTCTTAAGGAAGAATAACAAATTCTTTAAAGAACACAAGCACACCCAATCCAAAGGAATTTGGAATGATACCCAAATATAGCTCATTCCTCATGATGTGATGGGGATTCCCTTCAGGTGAAACATCAAAGGGAACCTAGATCCAAAGCTGAAAGGGACCTCAGGGGGCACCTAAGCCAATTGTCTTTTTGTTTTTTACAGATGAGCAAATGGAGACCCAAGGAGGTTGACTTGCCAAAGGTCAAATATAGGGTACAATCTCAGGTCCTCTGACTCCATAGCCTTTGTACCATACTATCCCTTCTCCTAAGAGAAAGGACATTTGCTGAGTCAGAAAACATTCCTTCCAATGGACTTATGCTTTTCTACTGAGGTCTCCTCTTAAGATATGTCACTATACTCTGCTTAAAACACTCCTGCCCTTGAACTCTGACTCCATCACTATCTAAAGAGCTTATACTTCAGAGCAAAAAAAGAGAGAGACATCAACTTTGCAAAAACTCATGATAATTTTTAAATTGGTACTTACTTCAGTGTTTGGACTGATTTCCTGTTGTCCTTGTGATTTCTGTGTGTGTGTGTGTGTGTGTGTGTTTGTGTGTGTTTAATGTTAAAAATCAGACACCCAGTTCCTGCAGTAATATTTTTTGAACCAATGTATGTGAAGTACTTTGCAAATTTTCAAGTGTTATATACAAATCAATTATTATCATCTGAGATTATCATTTTTTTCAGATCAAAAGCTGTCATTTCTTTTAATCAGATTAATCTAGTTTTACTATAGATGGGATTATGAGAGAGAAGAAAGAAAGATGACTTTTTTCCCCCAAGTAAATCTCCTGAAATCATTTCTAGCACCACAGGGGAATGTCTCACCCTTTCCAAGAAAGGGAGGAAAAGAGTGTGGCACACTTTGTGCCACCTCATCTATCAGCCAGTTAAGAACTACCCAATAAAATCAACAGAATTCACCAGATGAATCAATACCAGCCCATTAACATGGTTTAAGTTTCCCACAAACATGCTTTCAGACTTCTGGTTCTTTACTTTGTCCTCTCGCTGAGGAAAAACATGTCTCACCAGGAGATCACCCAATTCAATAGACTTTTGGGAAAATGGGAAGCCACAAAGGTAAGAACCAGCTTGACACTCTCTGTGGAAAACTGAGATGACATGGATAAAATGATGGTCTCCTTGCTACTGCAAGCTATAGGTCTTTGGACCCAGCACAGTGCTTTCCAGTGGATTATAGATGTGGAAAAGTCATGGGGTTATCATATGTTTTTTATTTTCCCCCCCTTAAACCAGTGCGGAAATTACCACTGCGAAATCCACCTGGTGTTTAAAAATAAAAGCCAAATGCTTGCACACATTAAATTTAAAAAGTCTGACAAAACAAAAACGCCAGGACCTAACTGATGGATCCAACAGTTAACATAATTAATTGGTCTACAGCTTGGCAAATTCTCCCTTTAGATTTAGGTATATTGTAAATCAGTTCAAGAGAGAGCCAGACAAATGGTGAAGACCTAGTGCAAATCATGGAGGCATGGAAGGCAGGAAGAATTGTTCTCCAAGGACATAGCTTTGTGAGCCATGTTCTCTTGACAGAGAGTTTCCAGGAAGAAGAGGAAAAAAAAAAGCAGTAGCAGTAAGCCTGCATATACAACAGGATTTTAATGTTGTAATAGTAAATGGACTAGAAAAAATAAAGAAAATCATTTTTTAAAATACAGAATTTTCAAATTGTGTTTGTTAGGCATCCTTTCATAGCATTTCCTTAATGCATCAAGGAAATTAACTATCATCTCAGAATGCATCAAGCCAACTGTAATCTGACAAAAACATTTTTGAACCTTGTACATTAATTATGTATCAGATTAAAGAAACAGTCATAAAAATATAAAAGCAGACCTATGCTCCATGTGGCAGTTTTATTAGTTAGTTTATCACCCACCATATGTGCTGCCAAAGAAAATTATAATAGGCCAGCATTGCTAACTATAAAAGCAGACAATGAATTATTATTTATAATCTTGTTAATCAAATGAGTAAACTCAACGTAACTGGGTCACGATAGGAAGTTAAGCTGAGTGTTTGTTATTAAGCAACTTTTATAGTATAAGGGAATTCTAGAAGCAGAGGCAATTCAGTGCTGAAGTCAAATTGAATTAATTAAGGGTGGTCTGGTCAGCGTGAAGGTCATTGTTAAAGAGAAAAAAAACCCCTATAAATAGATTGTTTAAGGGGGATTAGAATGGCCAAAACTTCACAACTACTACCAATGGCATTTCACATGAAGAGAAATGAAGATCTACTGAACACTTCAATCTAGCAAGCATCTATTAAGCTTATTTTGTGCAAGGTAAAAAGGACTATGGGTACAAAGACAAAATGAAAAACAAAACAAAACAATATCTTCTCTCAAAAGGATGAAATTATTATCAGTTAAACTTCATTTGTTCTAAAATCCAGATAGTACAGTTCCTTGTAAATAGCCCCAGTGAATGACTCTCCAAAAGCTGGGATGATCACACTACACCTGCAAAGAAGCAGAAGTGGGATTTTCTTGGTGGAATTTTGTCAATAATACTCTTTGCTTGTGTGGCAACAACTCTGAGAAGTAACCTCCAATAAACTTATATCGATGTCCCAGTAATCATCTGTGAAAATGCTACCCAAAATAAAGACAGGCTTTGGAAATAGCTACATGTGTCATTTTTACCCTTTTTCCTCCTAGTTCCTAAGATGCTGTGAGCTCCTTTTACTCTCATATGTGATACTTTTCTCTGGACCACTGGGAATAGCATCATAAAAGGATCTGTTCATTCATCTTAATGGTGCATCTATTATGGTCTACATGTGAAGAAAAACCCCTGTCCAGACTGATATTACAAATAATCAAATGGATCTTGTCCGAGTTCAGAGAAACATCTAAGGTTATTCAAAATCAACTGTACCAGTCAAGGTACAGTAGGCCACTTGCCTTACTGTTTGCAAATGGGCTTGTTTCTAAAAAAGCTATAAGGGTGACTTCACAGATCTTGTAGTGCTGTTAAATGCAATTACTTAGCAGGAACTTTGTAGTGATCATTTAACATAGTTAAAAATAAGGATTGCAACCAAATTGTGGTCTAGGTCACTATACTAGATGAATATTGTTTCTTCAAGGACAAGTCATCATGTTTGCTTACTCAGTTCTTCAACTTCTAATAGACAATTGACTGCTTTCCAGAATGCTCCAAGACACCTTGCAGAGATCAGAAACTCAGAAGAAAATCTCTTGCTCAGGTTTTCAGCCAGAAACAACTGAGAAAACCAAGTACCACTGTACTTTTCAACTTATGCAAAGAGTCACCTTTTTCCTAAAAGTTCAAAGGTTGCTTCAGCCAGAAAAAAGGAAGAAAAGCACATGGTTACTATGAGCATGAATCTTCTAATAAAAAGATATAAGAAATTACAAATATTTCTCCCTTAGTTCAACCAGATTGCTTCAAATGGTATTCATCGGTAGGCAGACTGAATTCTTTGTTGCTTAATATCTGAGGCATATCTATATGAGGACAGGACAATGATCCCATTACTTTCTCTTGCCTCCCCTGCCCAGATTTACTTCCACCCCTCAAAAAATATGGAACCAAGTATTTCACTGCTCAGTTGTGATTTTTTTTTTTTGCTCTTCATTTTCTTTCTTTCTCCTTTTGGCTTTAAAAATTGTATTTTTTGTTTGGGACGGCTCACACACACACACACACACACACACACACACACACACACACACACACACACACACACACACCCAAATATTTGTTTGGGGAAGGGTGATTCAGGAGAAAATAATGATGAAGTAAAAAACAAAACAGAGGGGAAGGGAGAGAGGAAGGATACTTTGAATGTAGTATTCCACAAATGTCTCTTAATAGTCAATGTAAATAGGTGACTATGAAGGAGAATTAAATGGGCAAAAGGTTAATTAGGTCATTCCAAAAATAGGAAATTCTATCGGATTGATGTATATGTATATTGTATGTATAAGTATAGGTATACACACATATACATGTATATACACAGATGTATACACAAACATATATATACACACACACATAAATGTATGTATATGAGTATACACATATGTATTTCCATCCACTCTGAGGCTGAACCATAAAGACCATCAGCCCTTTCCACCTGACTTGCAGTTGAAACTTCACGTGTTTCCTCTCACCCCATTAGAATGTGAGCTCCTTGAGAGCAGAGATTTTGTATTTAGATTGCAGAGATTGTAATTTTGTATTCATATCTTCAGCACTCAGCACAGTGCTTCCAACATAGTAAGTGCTATAATATAATATAAAGGTTATTTCTTCCCTTCTTCAATCTCCCTTCCTCATTTCTTCCTTATATGTCCAAGTATAACTACTTTGTGTATAAGTATATATGTTTGTGTATAGATGTATATGTATATATATATATGTATGTATATATGTATATTTATATATATAAATGTGTGTGCATATATATACATAAACACACACATATACAGTATATATATATATATATATATATATATATATATATATATAAAATCATTTACCCCCCTCCTCTTCCCTCTCTTTTCTCCTTCCATCCCTCTCTCTTTTCTCCTTTTCTCTTTCACACACATATACTCTCTGTCTCTCTCTCCTCCCCTTGTTCCCTTCCTCTTTATAGTACATAAGAGGTAGGGGCTAGAGGGCTCTCTTTGGGTATAGGAAAACCTGAGTTTTAGTACTGTATCTGACAAATTCTTGCTGAATTGACTCTGGATAAATCACTGAACCCCTCAATGATAAGGCAACTAAGATTATAAATTATAGATGAGATGAAATGTCAATTCCACATTAATAGAGGGAGTTTTCACATCAAGGGTTCATTGCACTGATGAAATTATAGGTCTGGACAATATGTATATATAATAATACATACATGCTTATATATGTATATGTGTATATAAATTTAAACTTAAGATTTTTATAGTATATACAGATGTGTGTAGACACAAACATATAGCACATATATGCATATACAGATATGTATATGATGTGCCTACATACACACACACATATATATAATACATTATAAAATCTTAAGTACACACATGCATGCATACAACACAATCCATCCATCCATATTTAGAAACATACAATATTGGTATATGTTCATTTACTTCCCTTCCTCCTGCTTGCCTCCACTGGATGCCACCAATTTTCATAGCTAGAACTACTCATAAAACATCCAGTCTGGGAATACATTTCCCAACCATTTTTTTTTTTACTTTTTATTGGTTATCCTTGGTCTGCCCCTTTCTTCCCCCTCTAGCATAGACCAAAGAACTTAGGAGAGTGCCAGGTGATTTCAGTCTTTGATATAATGATAACAGAGATTCACTTTTGGTTACAATATCAAAAGCAACTTGGATGGTTTTCTGCCTTATCTCTGGGAGAGCTAAATATCCTGTATTTCATTTTACATTTCTATGTGACTCAGGATGGCAAATTCTTTGCCTTTGACTTCAACTCACAGATATAAACTGACACAATGAATTATTTAACTAGTATGATATAACAGTAATGACACTAATGCTGCATAATATTACTTTATTCAATTTTACAATGCTTTGTGCTATAAGTGGGTTTTTAACTACAGACAGAATTATAGAATTATTTATTTTATAGAGGATTAAAAAAATTGTTCTAAATTTGTTTCACTCTCTCTGAGCCATTACAAGTCTTAACTACCACCTCCTAATATCTTTACTGCTCCTTTCCTAGTGTTTCTGAAAATTGCATTTGAAGTGTAAAAATAGTGTGCAGTACTGTAATTGAAATGACAAATGCTGAACTATAAGGGGGAAAGGCAAGAAGCAAAGAAGAAAAATAGCTCCCCCAAATCATTGCCAGTCAAATTGAACTCAATTTTATACAAAATGTTTCCAACTGAAGACTTGCTCTATCCTTCTCCTATTCCCACCCACCCCCCCTCCCCATATGCCCCTTGACATTAATTCTGTTTTGTTCACAGTTTTTCCAAATGGGGCCTGGAAAGATCATTTGTTTGCTGCTGCAAACATTATATCTGGAGCTCCCCCCATAGCCACACTGATCAGTAATTCCATGAGAGGTCAGTTTCAGGGAAAGGAGAAGCCTATTATATACTCAAATCCATACTTCAGAAGGAAATGAAAGGGATCTACTTAACTCTGTACTAGGAAACCAACCTTTATTGTTATGAGCTGAGAAAAAGAATTTTGGCTCTGTTGGTTATGCAGGCTATGCTAAGGTGAGCTTGTGCTGAGTTTTAAAATGCTCTCTTGACCTTTTCCTTGATTTTAGGCTCATGCTGACACTACTGGAATAACTTGGGATGATGTGTGTTCTCAGTAACTCAGAAAGAGGAGATTTTGCTATTTGCAATGTGAAGGAAACAACAGGAATGCTAATTATATTTAATGGAACCTGGCACAATTTCTCAGGAGGTGGTGTTAATTTGTAGAAGGTAGCACTTCTGATTTGGGGATGAAAGGCTGAGGATCAAAGCATGTTTGCATGAGAGAAAAAAGGATGTATTTTTCATCCACCAGTGCCATGGTGGGAATAAAAATGTCTTCAGCACCAGAAATAAACACACCAGTGGGAAAATTTAGTTTTATTACACACTTTATTAAGAGGATAACTGTGTGGATAGTTGGGGGGGGCGGGTTGGAGAAGAAAAGCTAAAGAAAGTTTTGATGAAATGTGAAAGTATCAATTTAGTAAACATATTTTACAATTCCCCTCCCCCCCCGCCCCATATCCTTCTGCTTTAAGTTGTTGGTAAAAAAATGTAGAACTGGGGACTCATACAAGTCAACTCCATCCTAGGAAAATAGAAGTTAATTTTTTAGAGCTGGAAGGATCCGTAAAGATTATCAATCCCAATCCTCTTCTTTGATATATCAAGAAATAAGACTTAAAAGTGTAACGGACTTGTTCAAGGTTAGAAGCAGACAAGTTTAGAACCAAGATATTCTGACTCCATGCACTGCACCATGATATCATGTCTCCAGGGGCATATGCTGCTGCAATAAGTCAAGTTTAATAAGTATAATTCCATTTTCTAGATAAAAATTCTGATGAATAGAACTGGCTTACAAAAGAATACATGAGTTTTGCAGTTTCCCAGTGGCTTCATAAGAGTTATGTTACTCCTTTGTCTAGCTGTTGAAAGAATAGTTAATTATTAGACATTAACTAGATAACTAGAGGACTAGTTAAGATATAAATGTTCCATATGATAACTAGTCTACTAGAAATTCTTGCCCACTATGGCAATTTGAAATAATGTAACTGCGTTTCCTTGATCATTAGTGAATGAAACAGAGCTAAGCAGTACCATGTAGTGGAAAGTATGAAGTCAGAAGACTTTGATTCCATTTCAAGCTCTTTCATTTGGATTTGTGACCCTCAATAAGACAGTTAACTTCTCCAGGGTTCAGTTTCCTTGTAAAACAAGGGGACTGAACTAAATAATATCTAAGGGCTATTTCATCTCTAAAATTATATGATTCTATAAATCTAAGTGGTCTTTCATAAGTCTCAAAGGGAATTATGGCCTGGACTTTAATGCTGTCTCCTACCTATGGCTATACCTGCTTTACTCCTTTGTAGCCCCTTAGAATCACATTCATTTTTTATCTTTTTTTTAAAATTTCTTTTTCTTACTTCACTATTCCTTCCCATAAGCCCTCTCTCCCAAACCAAACCCTCTTTTATAACAAAGAAATGCTGTGAAAACAAACAAAAACCTGAAACTCTGATAGTGTTTGACAACATAATTTAGTTTGTACCCATATTCCACTATCTCTCTGCAAGAAGGAAAAAAAGGTCTGTTTCATTATCAATTCTTGGGAATCAAGATTAGTCACTGCATTGATATGAATACTGTTGTCTTTTTGTGATTTGTTTTGTTTTTACATTATTGTTGGCAGCCGTGTGTACAATTCTCTTGATTCTATTCACTTTGCTTTGTATCAGTTCAAACAAGCTTTTCCAAGTTTCTCTAAATTCTGCATATTTGGTCTGTTTCATACCCCAATGTCCCATGTATTAATTTACTACTATTTGTCCAGCTATTCTCCAGTTGATGGGTACCTACCTTGATTTTTTGCTTTTTGTTACCATCAAAACGGATACTATGAATTCTCTGGTATGCACTGGACTTTTCTGTTTTTAATATCCTTGGGCTGTACACTCAATAGTAGCATAATTAAGCCAAAGGGTATAAACAATTTAGTCATTTCCCCCCCTAAATGATTGGACCAATTAATGCATTGCTCTATCACCAACATATTGGTGAGCTTATTCTCCCCCTGTCTTCTAGTATCTTTTCTGCTTGTTGTTAATTTGCTAGGTATCATAAGGTAAGACCTCACAGTTGTTTTAGTTTTAATTTAGTATCAGTGATTTGGAACCTTTTTCATGTGATTGTTGAGCATTTGAATTTCTTCTTTTGAGAACAGTTCATTCACATTCATTGGCCATTTATCTATTTTTTTTTGTTTGTTTGTTTTATATAGAGATAGGACTGAACCTTCAGCTAGAAGGCACAGTGGATAGAGTACCAGGGAGTTGTCAGGGAGACTCCTCTTCCTGAGTTCAAATTTGGCCTCAGACACTAGCTGTGTGACCCTGGCCAGGTCTTTTGACCCTGTTTGCCTCAGTTTCCTCATCTGTAAAATGAGCTGGGGAGGGAAATGGTAAACCACTCCAGTGTCTTTCCTAAGAAAACCCAAAATGGGGTCATGAAGAGTCAGACACAACTGAAACGACTGAACAACAGGAATGAATGGATAATTTCATTGGTATAGAGAGTTTTGGGTAAAGCAATTTCCTCTGTGAATGCAAGTGGGTACCTTCTTTGAAACTTATAATCCTAGAGTGTTACTTGGAGCATGGAGGGGTTGTGACTTGGCCAGACAGTATCACAGGTGGGACTTGAACCCAGATCGCACCAGCACTGATGTCAGCAGCTTTGAATCTCTTACACCATGCTACCTCTAATTGGTTTTGTATATTTGCATTAAATCTCTATATACCTTACATGTCATATGTTTATCAAAGAAGATGGAAAGGAATTAGCATTTATATAGCACCTACTAGGTGCCAGACAGTTTGCAAGGTGCTTTTTCCAACTATTATTTCATTGGATCCTCTCAACAACCTTAGAAAATAGGTGCTATTTTTTATCCCAATTTTATAGTCGAGCAAACTGATGCAAAGAGATGTAAAGTGACTTACCCAGAGCCACACAGCTAGTAAGTGTCTGAGCTGGGACTACAGTTACTCTTTTTTTCTTCTCCTTTTATTCATCGATTTTGTCCACGCAAAAGCTTTTAAATTTTATATAGTTAAACTTCTGTTTTATCTTTTCTGCGAACTCTTATGTCTTGTTTAGTTATAAATTTTCCATCAACTATAGAACTGAATGAAACTTCCTTATGCTCCTAGTTCTTACTGTGTGTGGTTTTAAATGATATGACCTTTTACATAAAGATTACATTCATTTAGGGCTTCTGTTCACATGTAAGAAATTGATCTAATTTCTGCCAAGTTGTGCTGAGCATTGGATTTTTATTTTTGTTTTTTGTGTTGTTTTTGTTTTTCTTACCATGCCCCCAAAAGCTCATTATTGGGATAACCCCCTGATACCATAAGACCTAATCAGCGTTAGTACTCCACATCATTACTTCCCTTGGCCTCTCTAATTGGAGGGTGCGGCTGTGGGCTACAAAATTCCATTTAGGAGTAACCTCAGCTCTGGCATTGCCTTATTCCTCTCCGGGCTACAATACCTGAGGACTTCTCTGACTGACTTCTCTACCAAGCCCCTTGCAGTGATGATAGCCTCTCTGTGTGCTTCCCCCAAGATTTTTAGCTTCCTTTTGAGATTCGTCTTTCCCCCTAGATTGTAAGCTCCTTGAGGGAAGTGCCTGCCTTTCATTTTTTTTCCCTATTTGTATCCTCAGCACTTAGCACAGTGCCTGGCACATAACTAAATCATTATTAACTATTATTGATTATTATTGAATATGGAATCCTTCTCCCTGTAGTTTGTATTCTCAGATCTATCAAACACTACACAATCAGTGCTTGATTGATTCTGGTTATTGTTTACCTAGACTAAAAAAAGGTTTGTTTTGTAAATTTGGACTCATTCAAAAGGCCCCACCCAAGGACCTAGAAGGCCACATGTGGTCTCGAGGCAGCAGGTGCTCCACCCCTGACTTTTCCAATATTGCTATTTTTTTAAACCTGTACCAAAATGTTTTTATAATTATGGCTTTGAATATATTTTGAGAACTACTAATGATCCTTCTTCACACTTAAAAAAGAGATTAATTCACTTGTGATATATGACCTTTGCTTCTTTAAATGAAATAAGCAAAAATGCAAGTAAGAAATGAAAAGTAAACAAGGCAACTAAGAGAAAATTCTAAGAAAATCAAAGAAGTGAAAAACAAAAATAAAGAGCAAAAACCCATCAAACAATGAAACTAAAATAACAAAAGCTGATTCTTTGAAAAGACTAATAAAACAGACAAACCATTAAATAATTTGATTTTTTTTAAGATGAGAAAGTCAAATTATTAAAGTCAGGGGAAATGAGAGGAAACAGAAGGAATTTTCAGAAACTCCAATATCAACTGAAAATTTTAAAGTGCATGATTATTTGCAAAAATATGAAGTACTCAGATGAACTGAATAGAAAAAAAGGAAATCTAAGCCACCAAACTCTCATGTAGAAAAATTGAAGAAACTGCAAATTAATTCTCAAAGAAAAAAAAATTAAAAAAACAGGACCAGATGGATTTACAGATGAATTTCAGCAAACATTAAAAAGCTCTGTTATATGAACTGCATTTAAAAAAAAAAGGATTCACTTTTCTGAGTCCTTTCTATAAGACAAATATGGGTCTTATACCCAAAAAGAGAGAGAGAGAAAGCAGAGGACAACCGCTGGTGAGTTTAGACCAATGATTTCACTGGTGGAAGGAACTCCTGTTGAGAAAACTCCTTCTACCAATATAAATCTGCTGCTATTTTACAACATATTGTTTTCCATAGTTGATTAGGAGTACTAAGAGGTTACATGATTCTCCCAGTGTCACACAGTATATGTCTGGGGTGCAAATCCAGATCTTCCCAACTGTGAAGGAAGTTCTCTACATGCTTTGTCATGCTGACATTACTACTAAATACCCATACAAAATGTTTTAATAAAATTCTGGCATGGAGGCTATAGAGATTATTTTAAGTCATTTTCCACAAAAAGTTTGGATTTATGCCAAGAATAAGGGAAATTAGAAACATAAATAAAAATGATAAAATGACAAGAAGTAAAAAGAGGCTTTACTAACATAGAAAGGCATAAGGTCTAGATCTATGATTATATCTGTATTGGCCACTCTGAGGTGAGGAAATTGTGTATGATGCAAGTACAATGCAGGTCAGTACTTTCTCAGCACTTAGGTTGCCTAGAGCAGTGGCATCAACTCAAATAGAAATGGGGACCAAAAATACGTAAGGATCCCTGCAAGTTGCACATTGTTTTAAAATGTAATATTATCTATGTTTTATAACATCGTTATTTATTTTGTTAAATATTTCCCAGTTATATTTTACTTCTTTTTGGGTAATACTCAGGAGTGTTGTGGACACATGTGATCCCAAAGGCCATGGTATTTAACACCTTTAGTTGGACTCAACTGAAAAAACTGTAACAAAAGCCTCAACTGAGAGGTTAAGTGAGAGAAAAAAAATACAGAAATAAAAACTATTTTCCTTACTATAAAAATCAATAATTAGATAAAATTAAGAGCTAGTATTATTTGTAATAACTTTTAATAGAAACTTTCCCAACAGGATCAGGAGTAAAGAAAGTAAATTTCTCGTCTTCAGCACAATTTTGCATGTTGGTAGAATTTGCTAACAAGAGTAGTAAAACAAGAATAGAAACCAAGGGGGTAAGCATAGGCAAAGAGGAGACAAAATCATTTTTATTTGCAGATGATAAGGCGTTTCACTTTGAGAATCCCCATGATTACAAAAATAAAAGGAAATAATTCGTAGCTTAGAAATATAGCAGCCTGCAAAATAAACCCACAAAATCAACAACTTTTCTAACTAACAAAATCCCTGTAGAAAACTGAAATCTCATTCAAACTAACTAGAAAATGCATAAAATATCTGGGAATCCCTCAGTCAATACACTCGAGCCTGTTATAAATGCAACTTCATGACTTTGTAGAAGTAAAGGAAGACAAATCATTGGATGAATATTCATTTTAAATGAATGGGCCATGCCAAAATAATAAAAATCGTATGTTTAGGATAATTTATGTATTTAGTACTATATCAACCTAGCAAGATGTTACTTTATCAAGCTAGGCAATAGAATAATAAAATTCATCTGGAGCCAAAAGACTCATTTTAATGAAGTTTCTTTTTCTTTTCTCTCTCTTCTCTTCTCTTCTCTTCTCTTCTCTTCTCTTCTCTTCTCTTCTCTTCTCTTCTCTCTCTCTCTTCTCTTCTCTTCTCTTCTCTTCTCTTCTCTTTCTCTTTCGTTTTCATTAATCAATCACTACACTGAGCATGTATTAAGTCCCATTTTGTGATCAAAATGGAGCTTGGTTCTATAGGGGACCACCAAACAAGAGTAAACAATAGAGCCTGCCCTCAAGGAACTTAAATTCTACTTGGTTAGACATTACCAACACATACAAAAGAATTACAGTACAACTTTTAAAAAAGCGTAATGGGTAACATTAGGTAGTATTAACATTAAGTAGTATTGTAGTTGTTCAGAGGAATACAGGATCATGGCAGACTTGGTAGAGAGGAAAGGCAAGAAGAAGGTAGGACAAGAGTAATGCCTTAAAGAATAGATATCTATGAAGAGGAGAGGAAGACTATTCCAGATGAAAGGAACAGCATAAAGAAAGACATAGAAAAATGAGTGTAGCAGTATGTTTTTCAGGAATTTGGAGCTAAAAAAAAAGGACAAAAAAGAAATAATAACACCGAACAGTTTATTTTGAGTAGCCAACACATACTTGTTAAAATTATTAGTAATAACTAGCATTTATATAGCACTTTAAGGTTTATAAAGTGCTTTCCATGTATATATACATACATAAAAATACACACATAAATAATATGCATATGGCTGTGTATATGTAGGTATGTACATATGTATACACATATAATGTATATATACACATATATTTTTTGAGGTAAAGCTGAAGTTACTTGCCTAGGATCACAAAGCTAGAGTCTGACATTGGATTTACACTAATATCTTTTTAACTACATGTCCACTTGTCCAGTGCTCTATCCTTTGGGCCAACTAGCTGTTTCTATCATACCGAGTACACACACAAAAAGGAAAACATACAAAGATTCAAGACAGCTGGGCAGGCATCAGAATATAATAATCCTTCAGTATAATAATAGAACAAAGCAACACTATCATATGAATATTCCGGGGGTGGGGGGTGGGGGAGAGAGGTGGATTGTGACACATTAAAAGTTAAGCTTTCTTAGAGAAGAGTACTGGAGTTGGGAACTCTTCGGTTTCCTACCCTGAGCAGCTAAGAGACAAAATCCTAGCTAAGATGAGAATGGAAAGGACCTCAGAAGTAACCTAGCCCAACCCTCTCATTTTACAGGGCTCAGGTTGCTTGAATGATCCATCCAAGGTGAAATCAGTTATTATCTAGCATAGCCAGGATTTGAATGCTGGTCCTGTGACTCCAGATTCATTGCTCTTTCCACTGTCCCATGCTGTCTCCCCAATATTTCTATGATATTATGTCTGTCCCACATGTTACCTCCCTTCCCCAAACACAAAAAGACCTAATGATACATACTGCAGATAAATTTATTTCAGCACAGATCATGCCATTTTAAAATTCCCTTTAATTATAATAGAATTATCTCAAGAAACAAGGATCATACAAGGAGAGAAATCTAAAAATCTTTTCTAAGAAATAAGTTGAAAATGAAGTTAAGTTCTAAAATAGTGCCCCAAACCTACTATTTGAAAGAGTATTTGTTCACGTCGGGAGAGTGAGCAGGGCATGAATTATTCAATAGAATAACAGTTTATTGGCAAAATTGTTGTCTTTGGATAGTATGCATTATGGAGTGAATAAATAATGTTAGGAAGATATTTTTAGGCATGGAAGAGTAAATCTAGGAAGAAACTTGCAACAAGAAAGAAATAAGGACATTATGGAAAGAAATGGTCTGGACTATCAGTGAAATTAGCTATTCTGACATGTTATATGCATAAAAATTATTTGTCCCAAGAAAAATATAAATGGCCAGACATTAATACTAACACTAATGATAATTACAGCTAGCACTACTTTAAGGTTTGCAAGGCACTTTACAAATGCTTTCTCAAACATTTGTTAAATGCCTCTGCACAAACTGCTGTGAGAGACAGAAAGAAAAACAAGACATGGACTCTGACATTGAGGAAAGCATGGCTATAATTATTAGGGGAGATTAGACATAGATGAAATTAAATAGGATAAAATGCTGTGAGATTGAAAGCACCAAGGCAAAACAGAGAAGGGAGAGATTTTTTTTTTCCTCACAAGGGTTATGGAAGTATAAGGGGATGATCTGGGAAGGCGTCATGGAAGAGATGGTATTTGAACTAGGCTTTAAATGAGGTGTTAGATTTCAATTGGAGGACTTGGCCTGGCAGTGCACTGAGTGTACTCAAAGTAGAGGAAACAAGGTAGGGTGGCTGCAATCAAGATGAGGAGGGTAGGAAGTTCAGCTTGAACAGATCAACAGTTCTCAAACTTTGGGGGGTTGGGACCCCTTTATGCCCTTAAAATTGTTGAGGACCTCCAAATATTTTTCTTCATAGATTATAATTTATTTATAATATAATATCATTAACTACATATTCAATTATATAATATATAAGAATATAGTATGATATGATTAACAATATTTATAATATTATCTATCACAATATCTTAATATTATTGTGAAAATGGTATTGACCTCATGGACCTGCTAAAAAAGTCTTGGGAACTCCTGGAGTTTTTGGACCACATTTTGAGCACTGCTGAAATAGAATATAGGATAAGTGATAAGGAGTATGGATGGGATAAAATCAGAATAGTTGGTTGCTATAAATATTTTAGAAGATATAGGTTCTTTTCCTTGTCCCCTAATCATCTTTGGAAATTGGCCTAGTAGTGGTATTGCTGGACCAAAGGGTATAGGCAGCATAATAACTCTTTGGTCATAATTCCAATTACATTTTAATTTGGTTCAACTCCCACTCAAGAGTATAGTGGGATACACAGCTTGATATCTATACTGTAGCCAACTTTTTACAGGTAAGAAAACTGAAACCTAATGAAATTAGGGCAGATTAAGCCTATTGAGATTATGGACAGTTAAGTGGCACAGTGAATAGGGTGCAAGGCCTGGAGTTTGGAAGACTCATCTTTATGAGTTCAGATCTAGCCACATACACTAGCTGTGTGACCTTGGGCAAGTTACTTAACCCTATTTGCCTCAGTCTCCTCATCTGTAAAATGAACTAGAAAAAGAAATGGCAAACTACTCCAGTATCTTTGCCAAGAAAAGCCCAAATGGAGTGATAAAGAGTTGGACAAGACTGAAAAAATGACTAAACACCTGAATGTGATTAGGTGATTTTTCCCCAAGGTTACACAGTTACTACTACAATCAGAATTTGAACCTAATTCTCATCTAAATCCAATGTTCTTCTCCAGCACATCAGACTGCCATTAAATGTGGAATTTAATTGTTATTCCATCAAAAGTATGTGGTTGTTAGCTAATTAATACACATTTTAAAAAAAGATATACTCAAAAGAACAAACAGAGTTGTTTGGTTAGTAGCCTTTGGTAGTATATGCAGTGATGGGGTGTTACATTTCCTATGATTCAAAAAGTAATCTGATCTTCAGAGGTTTCTGACTTGCTAGACCACCCTTTCTTAGTCAATCCTGCCCTCTAGCTCATATCAAGGAAGTTGTCTACCATATGGGACAAGAGCTTGTCTATTATATGGGACTGAAGATAGTTAGTCCTCAGCAGAAACCTACCCAGAAGGCTCAATTTGCTTCCTAACAAAATATCACATTGCTGGGGTATAGTTTTGGTGTTCATATGAAGGTGTTGCTCATAGATAAGCTGTCACTTTTAAGTGAACTTTAATTCTGATTGATTCAACATACAGCAAACTATTTTGCTTCATTTAATCGCTTAAATGTAGTTAATGTCAACTATTTCAAAGGATTTTTTTCTTTTCAAAAAGAAAAAAAATCGGCTTCATGTAAAATTGAACTTTAAAATAAAAAATACCCCCACCTTACAGGGTCGAATGATTTCATCTTTTGATTGTCTTCTGATGGCACTCACATCTTGGAAATGCACACACAAATCAGGGTTAGGGGAAGAGTGGAAGGAGGTTTCCTTTTCTGCCAGTGGACACAACCTACTAACAAAATTTGATGGTGAGAGGTGTGAAGAATGGGAGAGTATTCATGAAATGCTTCCCACCTTTAAAAAACCAAGAGATGATGACACTTAGGATTCTATTCCAGCCTTCAAGAAGCAAAGTTATCACTCAGAATGGCAACAATACCTTTATATGCTGGTAGCTTAAGGATAATCACCTTTCTTTGTGTTCCTTTTTCAAACTACTGAAACAACTGTAACAGTTTCTGACTAATGAGTCTCAATCTTTGTACATCCCTAATCATAATATTCATTTGGACCAACATGGTTCTGGGCTCTCCATTAGATTGTAAACTACTTGAGGACAGGGATTATCATTTGTCTCTTTTTGTATGCCCAGTGCTTAGCACAGTGTCTGTCATGTACTAGGTGCTTAATAATAACAAAAAAAGTTGATGGATTCAGTTCTGTTTTTGATTCAGAGTAAATTTAAAAAAGTAGACAAGAATTTGTAAAGCTATAGGTTTTTCATCCATTTCACATTCCCTCCAAGAGTTTGGTAGTTTGTTTTTAACTTGAGATTCTAAACAAGTAAAGGAGGCATGTTTTTGTTCTGTTTTGTTTTTCTTAGAGAAGGCTACCAGGCATGGCTAGATGATAAAGGGTGGATTAAATCAGTTGATCAATCAATGAGCCAGGATATGGACAAAAAGACAAAAAAGGAACTGTTATTCACTCAAGAAATTTCCATTCAATTGAGGGAGACCAAAAGTATGATAACTCCTGCAGAGGGAGACAGGTATAATAGGAAAATGGACAAGGCTCTATATTTACATACAGCTAGCACCTACTCACATACATTGGGTAAGTCCTCTAGGGTTACGGAGATGGTTAGGGAAATGATTGGATGAGTATGGTTAAAATGGATAAGAAAGTCTCTAACCCTAAAAATATTCATGAAAGTCTTTTCCCCCCAAGAAAAGTGTCATTTTCTTTGATTTTGTGTCAAAGTAAAATTTGGGGTCCTCAAATTAAACAATAACTGGTTGACACTCACAAGTCCTGGGGTTTTGCTTTGGCTCTATAGGTAACTCATTTCCCTTTAATAAATCATATCCTGTCTTTGGGAATCACTTTCCTAATCTGTAAACCGAGGAAGTTGGAATAATCTCCAAGGTTCATTTGAACTCTAACATTCTGTCATCTACGAACTTCTGGTAGAATGGGGTCCTTTTCAATAGTATTTATATTTCTATAGGGGATTTAGAGATTTCATTCCTTTCTTCTTCCCCTACCCCAACCCCGAGCCAGTCATATAAATGAATGTTCAAAGGGAAACTGATTAGTGACTTGGGTCAAATCACTCCTTCTTCCTTTCCAAAAAGGGGATCATATTTTATCTAGTATTTAAGACTCTAAAAGCAGAAGAGACTTTGAAGACTGAGAACCATTCTGTTATTTGTAGATGAGGAAATTAAAGAGGAAAGATGAAGACATTCCCCAGAGGTCACATAGCTGGGTAGTAGTGAAGCTGAATAGTCAGTTCTCCTGATTTCTAGTCCAGAACTATTGTGACTTCACAATGCTGACTCCTAGGAGCTAGATCTGATCATTTCTGGAGGCCTCTTCAAGCTCTGAAATATCTAATTCGAAAGCTCAAATAAGTATAAGTTCAGCTTCACATTTTAAGAGACTAGAAGTCAGAAGACTTGGTTTTTAATTCCATTCAAAGTACTTAACCTCTGCCCCTCTATCTCCAACTACACAATGGAGATAAACAGAATTTGTTTCTTCTGCTGTCACAGTAGTATGAAACTACTAAGAGAGAAGGAGAGAAAGAGGGAGGGAGGGAGGGAGGGAGAGAGAGAGAGAGACAGAGAGAGAGAGAGAAGGATGGGAGGACGAAAGGCAGGCAGGAAGGAAAGAAGTTAAGAAGAAAGGAAGGAAGGAAGGAAGGAAGAAAAAGGAAGAAGGATGGATTTTGGGAATACAGCCATGATTTTTGAATTATTAGAAAAAATAAGTACAAAGTATCATTTTTTTAATCCTTATATTATCAGCTGAAGTGAAAAGCACAGGCTTCCCTGAGCTGTACATTTGAGCCTGGAGGAGGCTCTTTGGCAAGAACTGAATTCTCCAATAAGCATCTTGCTGCAGCTGTGAGAGAAACACACACACACACACACACACACACACACACACACGTGTGTTACAGTAAATGTCAGTGTCAATGGGAAAACCCATCTAGCTATCTGCATTCCTGGAATAAATACGTTTTTACTGGTTCACTGTCTAGAAAACTCAGCTTTGGAAGCTTTGAGACCTACTAACCTATTTGAAGGGAAAAGCAACTCTACACTCAACCCCTCACCTGCTGACCCATGCAAAGTATGACATGCTGCAGTACAAGTCATCTGCTCATCATTACCATTTTATCAGAACTACCTTCCCATGTTAAGACTGAAAAGAGTAGTACACTTTTAAATCTTTGTATAGTCATCTTATTATTACTGCTACAAACTCTGGTGAGTATTTTTGGAAGCCTTTACAAGACAGATTCTTTAGCTTTGTCTGTGTTATGGACCCCTTGTGTAGTCTGGTGAAGTCTGTGGACCACTTCTTAGAATAATGTTTTAAAATGCATAAAATAAAACGCACACACACATACAGAGGATCACTAAGGATATTAATTACATTGAAATGAAGTTATCAAAACATTAAAACACAGATTCACAGATACCAGATGGAGAACCCCAGAAAAAAAATCTTTTACAGTGGCTGATAAAAGAAAAAAGACAAACAAAATAATTCCCAGAACATTTCTCTTATTTCTGCCTTTGAAAACCATAATTACTCAATAGTCATATCAATCTCTCTTTCATAATAACTGCTAGTCAACAGTAGACTTTAATTACTGTCCATTCCAAAGGCACAAAAACTGATGAGTAGCATGGAGATTTAGAATAGTTTTTGCTAAATCCATTGTAAGTTGAAAGCATCGCTTTAATTATAGTACGCCTGACTCTCAATTAGCTGTGGAAAAGGCAGCTAGTAAAGCAGAGATAAATCAAATCCATAGATAATCCCCAAATCAGATTCCCACCAAACCTTTTATCAGAGCTGCTAAGGATAAGCAAAATAGACTGCCTCTCAATTTTACTTCCTCTCTCCTCTTCTAGGAGGGAATAGAAGTGTAGTGTATTGGTACTCAGGATGTTTGAGTTTCGGCTCAAATTCTGTCCTTTACCAGCATGGATTTTGAGGCAAGTGGTTTACAGTTTCAACCATGATTAGAGAGGGTTGGGCTCGATGATCAGTAAGGCAGTGGCCTTGCTGCTCTCAAGTTCTCTGGTCACTATCTGAGATGGTCTTCTCCAGAGGGCAATGAGCAATTGGCCTGATTATCTGAGGGATAACTAAGATACTTGTGTTTTTTCCCAGAAGAGTAAGAAGGAAAACATCAACAGGTGATTTTCTGATAAATTTACATGGACTTGATATTCTAGAAACTTTCCACTCAGGCTTGCAAAGGTAATCTTCTACCTTTACATTTTTATTTTATTACACCTTACATATATTACACCTTTACTGGCATGTTTTCTCTAAGAATACAAAATTCTTCTCATTGTCCTCTTTCCCTCCACCCTCCTCCCATTGAAAGCCTTGATGATTCCTTGGGATCTTTGGTCCTTATTTTCACCCTGGAGATCTGCCTAGAAAGCACTGATTAGTTTTGCATATAAGTCATGGGATGTGAGATTTAAAGCTAAAAGGGACCTTAGGCTTGAACTCTCTCCCAAACCCCTCCAAATACCTGTAAAAAATGGCTTTAAACAAATTCTAAAGCAGCAGAACCCACAAAAAGACAGAGTGAAACACATTTTCAGCCTAAGACAACCTGGATGGTTGATCAGAAAGGTATATCGTGCCAGGCTGGTAGAGGAGGGCAGTTTGGCGTGGGTGCACAGGCCAAGTGAACCTGGAGCAGGCCTCAGAGGACTGAATCATGGGCAGCTGTGGTAGTTTCCAGACTTCTCAACCCATGAATGCTAAAGAAAACTTAGAAGGTCAGTAGGAAAAGTCTGTGTCTGCAGTGAGAGAGAAGTGCGGAGGCAGTCTCAGTCCCTGAGCCCAGCCCCAGGGCAGCAGCTGCCTCCTGAGCTTCTGGCCCATAGACTGAGGGGGATATCAAGTGGCTGATCAGAGAGTGATTGCAGGGATCTCTGCTGGTACATGATTCTCTTGCTTTGCCTGTGCTTGAATCTAGGTCACAGTTCTGGGTGGCAGTCCTGGGGCGAGAAGGAGGCTTGGCAAGGTGGAGCTTGTAGTGGCTGTGAAGATAAAATCCTCTTCACAGTTCCAAGGCAGAAAAGAGTGCTTGTGGTCACTTATAAACCAGAGCACAGGCCAGGAAAGGAATAAATACCTCGCCCTTGATCATAGAACCTTGGAAGAACTGAAAATTTTCAGGTCTGTAGAAGTATCTCTCAAAACAGCTGCACAAAACCACTGAAGCTTGGGACAGTACATTCTCCACATTGGAAGCAGACCTCTATCTTAACAAAGAGTTTATAACTCAAGTAATTGGCTGGGATCATGAACAAGCAGCCGCAAAAAGAATCAGACCATAGAATCTTTCTTTGGTAACAAAGAAGATCAAAACATACCCCCAGAAGAAGACAACACAGTCAAAGCTCCTACATGCAAAGCCTCCAAGAAAAATATGAATTGGTCCCAGGACATGGAAGAGCTCAAAAAGGATTTTGAGAAACAAGTAAGACAAGTGGAGAAAAAACTGAGAGTGATGCAAGAAAATCATGAAGAAACAACTCAACAGTCTGCTAAAGGAGACCCCAAAAAAATACTGAAGAAAATAACACCTTAAGAAATAGCCTAACCCAAATGGCGAAAGAGGTCCAAGAAGCCAATGAGGAGAAGAATGCCTAAAAAGCAAAATTGGCCAAATGGAAAAGGAAGTCCAAAAGCTTACTGAAGAAATACTTCCTTAAAAATTAGAATGAGCAATTGGAAGCTAGTGACATTATGAGAAATCAAGACACTGTAAAACAAATTGAAAAGAATGAAAAAATAGAAAACAATGTGAAATATCTCATTGGAAAAACAACTGACCTGGAAAATAGATCCAGGAGAGATAATTTAAAAATTATTGAACTGTCTGAAAGCCATGATCAAAAAAAAAAAAGCCTAGACATCATCTTTCAAGAAATTATCAAGGAAAACTGCCCTAATATTTTAGAACCAGAGGGCAAAATAGAAATTGAAAGAATCCACCGATCTCTTCCTGGAAGAAATCCCCAAAAGAAAACTCCTAGGAATATTGTAGCCAAATTCTAGAGTTCCCAGGCCAAGGAGAAAATATTACAAGCTGCCAGAAAGAAACAATTCAAGTATCGTGGAAACACAATCAGGATAACACAAGATTAAGCAGCTTCTACATTAAGGGACCAGAGGGCTTGGAATGTGATATTCTGGAGGGCAAAAGAATCACCTACCCAGCAAAACTGAGCATAATCCTTCAGGGGAAAAAATGGACATCCAGTGAAATAGAGGACTTTCAAGCATTCTTGATGAAAAGACAAGAGGTGAACAAAAAATTTGACTTTCAGATATAAGACTCAAGAGAAACATGAAGAGGTAAACAGGAAAGAGAAATCATGAGACTTATTAAGGTTGAACTGTTTACATTCTGCATGGAAAGATGATATTTGTAACTCATGAGTCCTTTGTCAGTATTAGAGTAGTTGGAGGGAAAAAAAACTATATGTATGCATGTATGTAGATAGATCGATAGATAGACAGATAGATAAGACAGACAGACAGATAAATAGAGGGCACAGGATGAGTTGAGGATGAAGGGGTGATATCTGGAGAAAAAAATTAAGGGGTGAGAAAGGATTATACTGGGAGAAGGAGAAAGGGAGAGGTAGAATGGGGTAAATTATCTCACATAAAACAGACAAGAAAAAGGCTTTTATAGTGGAGGGAAAATGGGGGGAAGGTGAGAGGGAATGAATCTTATTCTCATTGGATCTGGCTTAAGGAAAGAATAACATACACACTCAATTGGGTACGGAAATCTATCTCACCCTACAGAAAACAGGTGGAGAAGGTGACAAGAGAGTAGGAGGATGATAGAGGGGAGGGCAAATTGGGGAAGGGGTAATCAGGAGCAAACACTTCTAAAGAGGGACAGGGTCAAAAGAGAGAATAGAATAAATGAGGGGCGGGATAGGATGAAGGGAAATATACTTAGCTTTTATACAACATGACTACTATGGAAATGTTTTGCATGACTACACATGTATAACCTGTATGGAGTTGCTTGCCTTCTCAATGAGGGTGGTGGGGAGGGAGGAAAGAAGAAAATTTGAAACCCAAAATTTCAAAAACAAAAGTTAGAAAAACTTTATTTTCATGTGCAACTGGGAAATAAAATATACAGGAAATGGGATATAGAAATCTAACCTGCCCTACAGAAAAATTGAAGAGGAAGGAGATAAGAGAAGGGGGGGAGAGATAGAAGGGAGGGAAGATTAGGGGTATTCAGAACGCATGCCATTTTGGGATGGGGGGAGGGATGAGATGGGGAGAAAATCTGGAACTCAAGATCTTGTGGAAGTGAATGTTGAAAACTAAAAATAAATTAATTAATTTTTAAAAAAGAAAGAGACCTTAGAGGTCTTTGAGTTCAACCTTCTCATTTTTTACAGATGAGGAAAATGAAGCTGAGAGAGGTTAAGTGATTTGGCCAAGGTTATACAGCTTGTAAATGTCTAATCTAAGCTCAAAACTCTATCCACCCAACTCCCTGGCTATGAAAATTCTGTATCATCTTTAACTCCTCCCTAACTTGCCTCTCACTTCATTAACTCTGTTGTCAAGTCCTGTTAATTATTCCTCCTTATGTCTTGAATTGATTCCTTTCTCTTCCCATTGTTACCACTGTATTTAAGCTCTCATTATTTCCTCTATGGAATTCTGCAATACCTTCCTAAACGGTCTCTCTGCCCTTTCTATTTCCTCCACTCCAATTTACTTTACACAAAAATAATGTTATTAAAGGATAATTCAGATTATGTGACTCTCTGGACATAAAACCTTCAATGGTTGCCCCCCTGCAAATCAAAAAAAGTCCAAACTATGAAGCCTGGCATTAAGAGTCCTCTGTCCTTGGCCTTCATGCTAAATCCCACCAGACTGCAAGTACTGATGAGGGAAATAACTTTAAAGAAATTCTCTTCCATCCATCACATCCCATGGTACTTAGAATAAATGTTATGACATGTATGATTACCAAATTAAAAGAGAGGGGAGATTAGAATTGCCTTATAGAGATGTACTTGGGTTGGGTAGATTTAATTTCAGGTGGAAATATCTGGAGGTGGCAGCAAAGAAGTGGACTCACTTGTCATGGAATCACAGGATATGCAGTTAGACAAGTCATCTAGTCAACTCACACTTAAGTTGGAATCTCCTCCACCATATTCTGAACAACTGGTCATCCAACCTCCACTGGAAAACCTCTGCACTCATGGGAAACTCACTGCCTCTCAAGGAAGCCCATTCTAATTCAGGACAACTCTTATTGTTAAGAAGCTGGTCATTCTGGAGCTGAAAGGAAACAAAAACTTTGGAATTGCTCTTACAGTGCCAGGAATAAAAGGCCAAGAGACTGCATCAATAAAAAAGGATAATTCCCAAGTGTGGCTATCTATATTTACTTAATTATCTTGGTATGGATACACTCTCAATTTCCTCTAGCCTCCATAGACATAGGAATGTGGGATGAGTCACCTCGGAGGTATTCTTGCCTCTGTTTTAAATGAATTTTCCACGTTCTGCTTTAAGCCTATTACGGGTAACAGAGATGAGCATAAAGGAAAATCAGCGACACTTTAGGCAACTTATATTGATGACTGTTACTCAGTGCCCCCTCTCCTACCTATGTGCACTTTATCTTTGTTTTTCAAGAACACTTCTTTCATGGCTCAGTTGAGGCACAATCTGTCCTGCCCTGATGATGTGTCCAGCTGAAATTATTTTCTTAAAAATTGTTTGATTCTCTCCCTTTGATCACTCTCTATCTTTTATATACTTATCTGTCTACTTGGTGTCTCCTCTCCAGTGGAACATAAATTCCTTGAGGTCAAGGGATAGGTAATTTTGGTTTTTTGCTATTATCACTGTGTAGCATGGCACCTTATCATAGCATCATACTTCAGAACCGGAAAGGACCCTAGAGCTAATCTTGTCCAACACTCTCATTTTACAATTGAGGAAACTGAGGCCAAGACAAATGAAATGATTTGTCCAAAGTCATACAGGTAATATGGTCCAGCACCAGAATTCGAACCTATACCTTCTGACTCCAGAACTTCTGCTCATTCTATTAGACCAAGCCACATTGTACACAGAAGGAATTCAATAAATCTTTGATGAACTGAATTAAAGATTTCTAGGACTTGTAGTACTTCATATGCCAGATCAGATATTTAGGACGGATTTCTTAAACTTAATAAATAATATAGTTAAGCAAATATTTCATGTTAATTTTTTTTTCAGGTAGTAATGTCCTTTATCTTTACTTTTCAAAGATAACATTCCTTTTTTTCTGATCTCTAGAGAATGTGTGCTTTAGTGAAAAACAGGACTGCATTAAACCATAACGCCATCTTGCAAGATCTTCAAAAGACTTTAGAAATGGAATTTGTAAATATTAACCTGGCTGCATCTAGTTCTATGAATTTTACTTAATTCAAACATGGGAACCAAAAAGAAATGAAGAATTCCTTTTAACTTTTCATTTGTGAACTGGCAATACATGAGGGGCCTATACATTATCCAAATCCTGGAAAGATCTGTAATTTATCAGTGTGGGGAATTCTCAATATGGAAAAATCCCTTTACAAGTCCTGAATACAGCCCATAATTACTAATGAGATGTACCTGAGGGAGTTGCCTGGGAAACTGAGAGGTTTTGTGACTTGCTTTGAGTCATATAGTTGATAAATATTGGAGGTGGTAGGCAACACATTTCAGGTATCAACATAGCCTTGAAGTTATCATGACATATTCCTTTGCATTCTCACAATGTGTACACAATAGAAATATAATAAATCCTTAATGAGTTGACAGCTATTTATTTATCTCTTCAGAAAATATCATAAATGTGCACTATGCTAGAATGCTGCAGAAAATAACAGATTCACTTGTGAGCAGCGTATTTGGAAAACGTCTCAGAAACAGTATTCTCTAATTGAAATACCCCTAGACTAAGATTAGATCATATTTGCAAAAAGCTCTTAGCCTGGTGCCTCACCCATAGTAGGTGCTATATAAAAACTCATTACCTTCTTCTCCCTCCCTATATCACCTGGGGAGGAAGACAGGGGTCCTACTACAATCTCCCCCACTGATAAACTTTTTTGATCTCGGAAAAGTCTGTCAACTTCTCTGATCTTCATTTGAAAAATGGGTAGGGATAAAACAGGGTCTCAAGTTGCTTCTAGTTCAAAATCCTATGTTTTTATGATCCTATTGAACATAATTATTCATTCATTCTACACAAATTAAGTAAGCACTTATATAAATAGTACATGCTTTCAAGGAACTCAAAAGAGGACAGTGAAAAAAATGTGAACATATGAAATAACCACAGTACAAAATCAAATATTTAACAATTAAGTTCAAATACAGTATTTCCTCTATTTTCCCTATATGTTTTCTCTACCTTACTTACCTGTTACCCTCTCTAACAATTTTGGCCCAACAAAATATGATTTTTTTCCCCTCTCACATTATTTTAACTGTAAAAGAGCTCCTCTGAAGGCTTGACAAGGGCATCTTAAAACATTTTCGATTGAACGTGTTTGCTGAAAGTGGAAATGTGTGTGCTTAACCATCACTTTCAACAACTCTCCCTAAGCCTTCGGAAGCTCTATCCATTGGATAGAATAGACTCATACTCAGGACATTGCAGTGGTAGTTTCAGAGGTCCACTGACTCATGAGTCATTGCTCTGTAGGCTCTACTCTTTCTCTACTACGTCTCAGCTTCCTTTTCACCCTATAAGATGCCTCTACCACTATTTCCCAGCAACAGTCTCACCTTGGAATATCCCTTTACCCTTGTGGTTTCTTGCTCTGATTAGTCGATTCCTCCAAGGACATCCATTTTCAGCAATCACCCAAACTAGCCATGTCCACTCCCTTCTTCCTTTCCAGGCTTCACTCTTCAGTTTCTGGACTTCCTTTCTCACAATGCTGCAACATGTGCATCTTCTCCCCTTTTCAGCTTTCTTTTATGTATTATCTTTCTTCACTAAAATGTATGCTCTTTGAGGACAGGGACCATTTTTCTTTTTGCTTGTATTTGTATTCCCAGCACTTTGCACAGTGCCTGGCACATAATAAGCACATAGTATTATGTGTTTGTGACTTGATTTTTTCTTAAACTATACCCTGAATCAACTTTCCTCTCTAATTTTAGAATGCTTCTTAGACTCTTTCCTTAGTTTATTAGTGAAAAATAGCATTATCCAAGTATAGAACTGAGGGAATATAGACTAAGAGAATTAGTATGAGGCAGAGTTAGTCTTGGAAGGCCCCAGGAAATGAGTTGGGTCTTGAAGCAAGCTATGGACATGAATTTGTGGAGATGAGTTAGGTAGGAAGGTCTTCCAGAAGTATGAAAATAGTGTGAGCAATACCTGCTCACATGGATGATTTTTCTAGTAGAAGAAAAAAGGACCATGAACTATATAGCAGAAAAGGAATAGTGAAAAAGTATTGAGAAAGAAGTGTTTACCTCATTTACCTATACTGCATTGGAAGACAGAATTACTATTAAAATATTTGTTGGGGCAAGGCAGTGATAACAATAACAGCTGATGTTATATAGCCCTTTAAAGGTTGCTAAGTGCTTTATAACCATTATCTTGTTTGAGTCTCACAACAACCCTTGAAGTAGGCTCTATAGGCATAACTACATCCATATTCAAAGATGAAGAGACAAAGGCTTAGTGAAATTAAGAGATTTGTCCAAGCCAAGGCAACATTAGCAAGTGTCAGAGAATGGAGTCAAATTTAGTTCTAACAAAACCCAAGTCCAGTATTCTGTTCATTATGCCATGTCATCTCAAAAAAGATGTGCTTCTTCATTAGAGAAAAGGGGATAATGGGAATATATTTACTGTGCGAACAACACTAAATAATTCTTCTCTATGATCGTTCATGCAACCAGCAATAAAAGCTACAATTTTCCACTTAATCAGATAGAAGTCGACCCTCATTCTTATTTTCATTTGAAGGGTGGTCAGCCTTGTGATGGAATGTACGCAGTCCCATTTTCTACAGTTGCTCCACACTTCCTTTTCCATGGCAATACTTCACTATCAGAACTGCCTCATGTACTTGGAGAAATATTATGTGGCTACCTGACAATGGGTCTTATTAAAGTGTTATCATATACTGAGTGCCTGGAGATTCCTTGGCCTTCTTTTCACACCCTGGGCAATCTACCTTGGGAGCAGCGAGCAGGAATAGACAAATAACCATAACATGGACTCTTCTAAAGGTTAAAGTCATACAGCACTCAGGACATTCTCTCATAGGCTGTATCAGCCAACAAAAATCATCAAGTCCCATAACTACCACATAGAGGGTCTTAATGAGAACATAAAATGGCCAGCAATGACGCAGATCAGTCTCATGGCTACAACTGTTATCAGAGCAAGGGACCAAAGCCTCATCAACTTTATTCATTCACATCACGGTCTCCCCACCAGGATATGTTGATTTTTGGATGCTGTCATTTAGAATCAGATTACAACTTCTTCCTCACGTCCCCATTCCCCTCCCCTTCTCTGCCTCCTGCTCTAGAGTTAGTTTGTAGCTCTGGACCCTCAAGCTGTATCTATGTTCATGCCTACATAATGCATAGGACTTTAACATGATGAGGGAGGAGAATGAATTGAGAATCAGGAGACTCAAATTCTGGTCTTGGTTGTAGCCCTCACTGAACTTGGTAAGTAACAGCATGACTACAGTGAGGAACAAAAGATATAATATTGCTATGAAAAAGATGAAGCTTTCCAGCACTTTTACAACATCAAATCTGAAACAAAACTGGAAGCAAAGTGGGTGGCCATCAGTCAAGGACTGGATAAACAAATTATGTTATGTGTAGAACATGAAGCCTGAATAGACTATCGGATGGCTTTTTTTCCATTAACCTACACTGATGGGAACAGTACTACTATTCATGGTAATGAACTACCACTGAGCTATAAGAGATATCAAATATGGGGAATTCAGAAAGGAAGATTTGTATGGAGGAGAGCAAAGTAAGAAGAACCAGGAGAACCACAATGACTATAATAATGTAAATGAAAAACAGGAAAAACAAAAAATGAAAGGCAGTGAAGCACTAGTCAGCTATCATGACCAATCCCAGTCTCAGAAAACTGTCGATAAAACACTCCCTCCCCTCTCTAGGAGAGAAGCGGGGGACTGTGGAAGTGGGATGAAATATCTACTGACAGACACAATTGTTGAGTCAATTTTGAATGTGCTTAAATGTCTTTTTCTGCTATAATACGGGATTGTTAGGGGAAAATGATTATTGCATAAGAACAAAAAGCAGAAATAAAACTTTTAAAAAAGGACAATCAATCAATCAATCAATCAGTATTTATTAAGTACCCATCATGTGCCCGATGCTGTGCTGAGCATTGCCTACAAGAGGAGGCAAAGGACAGCCCCTGCCCTCAAGGAGCTTACATTCAAACACAGCATTCTAATTAATATAGGTAATTCAGGCAAATCACAACTTCTCTGGGTCTCAGCTTCCTCATCTATAAAATGGACCAGATGGAATATCTAAGATCGCTTCTAGATATGATATCCTGGGACTCTAAGTCTAGGTATTATCAATAGTATTACCCACTTCACAAATATCAACTCCATAAAGTTTACATGAGGGACCTCAGTGGTAGAAATGTTGCCTTTGCGGACCCAATGCCCATAAATCCACATGTGATTTAGTTCAGCACTAAGTGCTTTGAGCCCCTGTGGTTTGTGTTCATTCAAATTCTGAACAGTTCTGTCAGCCCCTAACCAAACACAAAGTACAAACAGTCTGAAAGAGAATTGTATCTAACCATTCGCATAAAATTTCTTTTGATTCCATAGCAACACTATATCCTAACTACATTGTGCATGGGCTGCAACCTTCTATTTACCCTAAATTCATTTTCAAATTGAAATGGTATCTTGTACTACACATGTTTTCAGTGATAGAGTTGGTGCTATGAATTCATTTAATAAAGAAGCATATGGTCCAGTTTCCCATTTCCAAAGCCCAGATTCCTTCACGACAGACAATTGTCACATAGTGCATATGCATGAGGACAGGCTTTTCAACATACAAGACGAAGGCTGAATAGATGGTCAGATGGGTTTCCTTCCATTAACCTATCCTGACGAGAATACTACTGTCCATGCCATTTCACTTACAATGCTTAATGGCACTGAAGCCACTGAATATTTAGTGGTATAATCAACTAGAATAGAGTAGAATCTGAGATCTCGTTGCGAATGTTCCTTTACCTCTCCTGGGTAAAGCAGGCTTATTATGACAGGGGTTATATGTTAGTTGCAATGACATGTTATTAAAAGGCAATATGAGTCCTCTATCTCCTCCTGAACCTATTCTTCCCTGGCCTTCTCCCAAATCTTTAGTTACAGAAAAGCTCAATATTCTTTTCTTAAAGAAAACACTAAAATGGAGGAAAACTCTACTTTTGTTTCCATTTACTATTGGTTGTTAATGACACTGGTCTTGAATGATTTGAAGTCAGAGCACTTGGATCAAATCCCACAGCTGCTATTTACTACCTCTGTGACCTTGGCCAAGTAATTTAACCTCTCTGGGCCTCAGTGTTCTCATCTGTAAAATTAGAGGTCAGACTTGCACTCTGTGACTGCTCTAAATTTATGCCCCTACAACATTTGCCTAAATATTGAAAATATCCAACCTGTACCTTTGACTTAGAGAGTTTTACCTGGTCTCTGCTTATATCTAAGAGACTTTTATCTTCTCTAAGTTGTTTATCATGCCAATTATATAATTAATTTATCAAATGTGTAATTCCATTATCACAATTGATAACACTTCAATTTATGAGAAATAATTTCAATATTCAGGAAATTAGAGGATGCCCTTTATTAGCAAAGATGGCTGGTTTGTGCCCTTCCCCCAAATAGAGGTTATGGGAAGAACTCACCAATGGTGGAAGGTAACTCCAGGGGTAGAGGGAGAAGGAGGCAGCTGAGTTATGGTAGCAAACTTCATAAAATGAAGGATGCCTGGTCTTTGCCCTTCCTAAAAATAATAGTATTGGGAAGAACTCACCTATGAGTGAAGAGGATAACAGGGGAAGAGAAAGAAGCAAGCAGCTGAGGCATGGTGGCAAAGTTTAGAGACTTTTGACTGAGAAAAGCTAGTTGAGCATCTTGCTGGATGGAGACAATGTAGAGAGTAGCAGGAGAGATTCAACCTCTTTTTCCATAGTACTATAGTCCAAGTTCTGCACATAATGATAAATTGTGCCACATTATAGTCATGATTAACCAATCTATATTTTTAAAAAAATAAATAGTTTCAGAATAATCACGTGTGCTCTTTAAGAATGTGAGCCCAATGAGGGTGAACCAACAAGTGATATTAATATGTTGCCTTCAGTTTTGCAAGGCGTTTTCTTCATGATAACCCAGAGAGGGAGGTATGAAGGGAGCTGAAACAATTATTATTTTTAAAAATTTTTAAAATTAATTTATTTTTAGTTTTCAACATTCACTTCCACAAGATTTTGAGTTTCAAATTTTCTCCCCATCTCATCCCCTCCCTCCACCCCAAGACGGTATGCATTCTGAATACCCCTTCCCCTAACCTGCCCCTCCCTTCTATCTCCTCCCCCTTCTCTTCCCCTTCTATTTTCTTGTAGGGCAGGATAGATTTCTATGCCCCATTGCCTATATACCTTACTTCCCAGTTGCTCGTGAAAACAATTTTTACCATTTGTTTTTAAAACTTTGGGTTCCAAATTTTCTCCCTTCCTCCCTCCCCACCCACCTTCATTGAGAAGGTAAGCAACTCAATACACGTTATACATGTGTAGTCATGCAAAACATTTCCATAGTAGTCACGTTGTGTAAAACTAACTATATTTCCCTTCATGCTATTTCCCCCCCCCCCATTTATTTTATTCTGTCATTTGACCCTGTCCCTCCTCAGAAGTATGGAACAATTATTATTATTCCTCTTTTTTTCATTTGAGGCAATTGAGATTCATAGGCATTAAGTGATTTGCCCATTGTCATACCTCTAGGAAGTATCTTTGCAAACCCAAGTCAACTGATTTCATGATTAATGTTCTACTGGGTCATGTTACCCTTCACCACTTCACCAGAACAGCCATACCTTATGGTTCTCCTTTCTGTTACTTGGGCTGGATTGTTAAATGGCATTTTTAAATGAAATGTTCCCATGCTATATATTTTCCTTATTGGCATTGACTTCCTTACCTAATGTTACCACTTTTAAGATGTTCTTAATTTGTTACAGAAATTTATGCAACTTATTGATCAATAGCCATTTGGGGGTTGATCATAGGTCTAAGGGATCATGCTTCTTAGATTTCCTCTCTGTAATTTCCGTCTCTGAATTACTTCTCTCTTTCTCTATCCTGCTAATACTTTCTGTTGGCATTAATGAGCAGTAACTGAAAATGAAGCAACATGGTACCTCTAATGCTTCCTGAGAGCTCCTGACATTAGGGCAACCCCACTTACAATTTTAAGAACAAAGATCAAGCCTTTAAGCAATAGTATTCAAAATGTTCTCTTGTTGGCTATGTTGGAAGAGAGATTTTAAAAGTTGGAGACAACTTCTTGTGGCTAAAGTTTCAATCTTTCTAAGTCTTCACTTTGGTGAAACATTTTCAGGGTAGCTTGTACTGTTCCCCAGGTGAATTACACTGGAAGGTTTTTAATCTCTAGATAATCAGTGTGAACACTTTTTCTATTTCATCTGAGTTTCAGACTCATAAATAATTTATAGTCAATTTACAGTTAAAAGGCAACATTACATAGTATAAGACTTTAAGGCTAGGGTGAAAAATAAAACTTCCTATTTGTTTCTTTTTTGAATAAAAAGACTACTTAATTTTGGCGGGGTGTTTGGTGGGTGGGACAATTTGTGTGGTTTCTTTCCTTGCCTTGTCTTATTCCACAAAGAAGGAAATAAACTTTAATTGCTCTGAATTTTCAAAGATATTTGAAACTGTGACTAAGATGCTTAGAGAAAATAGCATAGAAAAAGCATAGGACTTGGACATTGGGATGTAAGTTTGATTTTATTCCTAGATCTTCTTCCTACTAGCTATGTGGTCATGTACAACATCAGTGAGCCTCCATTTCCTCCTTTATGGGATACAGAAAACACTATCTGCCTCAAAAGATTATTGTGAAATCAGCACTTTGGAAACATCAGATCACTAATTAAATATTTTGAGAACTGTGTACTAAATAAGGACCAGTTGAAGGAACCAGAGATGTTTAGCATAGTGTATAGAAGATTTAGGAGAGGCTATTGTCAGCATCTTCAAGTATTTGAGGAGCTGCCTAATTTAAGAGGGGGCAGACTTTTGCTTGGACCCATAAGGCAGAACCAGAAACAATGAGCAGGAGATGTAGAAAGATAGTTTCTGCATAAAGAAACACTTCCTAATAATTAGTTATCTCGAAATAGAAAGGAATGTTGCTTTCAGAAAAAAAAAAGCAAATTCCCTTTCACTTCCAAAAAAAGCTGTATAATCACTTGTCCGGGAGTTTACTTGAAAGGGTGGCTGGACAAGATGGTCTCCAAAATCTTCCAATGCTGTGATTCTCTGAAATTGGGATGTCCTTGGTTTGCTTAAAAAATATTCTTAAGTTACATTAAGTCAATTAAGGTCCAATCTGAACTGACCTTTGGGGCTGAGGAAAGAAAATGTAATCCTTTCCCACTTGTTGACAAGTATAGGTTAAAAAATAAATTATTCTGATTGGAAGTTCAGATCACAGCTGTGGCCTCTAGGTAGTAAAAATGCTTTCTTTCTCATGGGGGTGCTTGTGGTTTTGCCAATTACTTCTGGGATGAAATATAAAAATCCTTTCACAAGCTGGCCACTTACCTTTCTAGTCTTCTTAGTCTTTACTCTCTACCAAGCATTCTTCAATTTAGCTACCATACTGGCCTATTCACCGTGCCTCACATACAATACTCTGTGCCTTTGTACAAATGGCTCTGTTGAGCCACTTGCACCCCTCTCTGTGCCTTTGCACTATCTCCTTGAAGGCCTGGAGTACTCTTCCTCCTCACTCAAATCTCCTAAGCTTCTCTGAGTTCCTTTAAGACTCAGATCAAATCTCATCTTCTATAGGTGGCCTTGTCCAAGTCTCTCTGTCTCCCACTCCAATGCTAGTGCCTTGCTTATGAAAGTACCTTCCACTTACACTGTACATACCTTCTATGTGTTTATTTGCATGTTGTTTTCCCCAATAAAATGTGAGCACCTTAAGAGCAAAAACATATTTTTTAGGACAGTGCCTGGCACCATCCTAGTGTCTTTAGTGCTTAACAAATGCTTGTTGACTGACTGATTGAAATTTTGTCCAAATGCTCCTTAAAATAGTAAACACTTCCTGGTTATCATCACTTAAGAATGGAAAATCTTGTGCCACCATAAAGTAATTTTGGAAAGAAGTACTTTCTACTTTCCAAATGTTTTTGCGAAGATGTGGTCCAATGTAATTTAAAAGAGCTAAGATAATCAACTCTAAAATTAAGGTTTCTAATGGAACACCTACTCAACCCTAATAATAGGGGCTCTGCTGCCATAATTATAACATGGTGCAGCAGGCACATCATTAACTAACTTTTCTCAGCTACTAAAATTAATGAGCACCAATAGATGGGGTAAATTATTAATAATCCACACATGCTCAAGTGCACACTACTGAGTTTTCTTTTTTCAAATTACAAAAGCAGAATATTACCAATAAAAGAAAAAAGAAAACAAATACAAACAATCTTTGATTTATCTATCCAGAATTATTATTATTTGGGTGTGGCAAATAGTCTGATCAGCTTTGTCTGAACATTTGAGCAAAGCTGTGGGAAGCCTTTCAGGTCCCGTCAAGGGTTAAAAGCCTCCCTCCCCCACATTTGTGGTCTGTTGGTAGTTTCTTGTTCAAAGCCAGGAAGCTCTGTACCCTGCAGGTACCACACTAAGGAAAAAGCATAGTAGGTGCCTGGAAAAATTCTTCAAGTCCCCAGTTGGTAATCTGATACATCAATTTGCCTCATTTTCAAGTGATATCTCCTTAATCCAAGACTTATCACCAATTGACCCATCAATGAGCATTTATTAGACACCTAAAAAGAACTGTGCTAGGGCCTTGGAATAACGATATAAATGTACATTCTAGCTGTCCTCAGGAGGCTTACATTCTGCCAGGAGAGACAACATGTTTACATACAATTGGATATAAAATACATGTACAATAAATGCAAGGTAATTTGGTGGGGGGAGAATAGCACCTGGGAAATCAGGAAAGACCTTAGGTAGGAAGTAGTATTTAAGTGGAACTTTGAAGTAAACAAGGGATTCCACTTGAGAGACTGCTGAAGAAGGAGCGAATTCATGGTATAGAAGACAGCTTATACAAAGGCATGGAGGCAGGAGAGAAAGAGACAGTTGTGACACATCTCATGGAGATCAGTCTGATAGGACCATCCAATTCCTTAACCTATTAAACACCAAAGATCTTTTTATCCTGATTCAATTATACATTTGCATGGTCAAATCTTAGATATCATAATCTCTTGGAAATGCACAATGGGAATTTTGAAATTCCAGTCCAATTCTTATCCTTCCAACTCTACCACACTCTAATTCATAACAAACCTATTTTTGATCTTTAGGCCGACTTCACCTCTCTTTCATTTTTCTAGCCCATCCTCTCCACTCTGGCTTCATTTGCCATCCAGTCATGACCACATGGTTTGACACTTTGATGTTGCACTAACTACTAAAATAGAATTCCTTACTCTCCTGACCTTTCACCAATATGCAAACCATCTACCTGAGGAACCTTACAATTCACTTTCTTTGCTCCTTCTAGATCTACAGAAGGAAAAAAAAAATGCTTACAAATTTGTGGTATTTATCTCAGTAAGGTCCTTTCTAGTTACCTACAATCCTACTTTATGTTGATTTTTAAAAATGACTATTGCAAATCTTTTCTTTTCTCTCATTGATCTCAACCATGCCTTTACTCCTACATATAAAGCAGATGATCTAGCCCCATATTTCACTGAGATTATGGCCAGCACCTTCTCAGAGTCACCCCCTTTCTTCACCTCATACCACTTTCATCCCTACTAATTTTTCAATTACAATAGAGACATAAATGAGCATAGTTCCTTCTTTCAAACAAATTACATTCTATTTGGCAAAAATACAAATACATACATATATATGTATACGTATATACACACCCATATATATTCATACACACACACACACATATGTGTGTGCTAGGTAAATCCAAAGTCCTTTCAGGGATGGGGAGGGATAACAACTAAGAGAGGAAAGAAAGGCCTGCTAGAAGATGTGGCACTTGGGATGAGTTTTTAAAAAGAGCTAGGTATTCCATGAATTGTAGATGAGGAAGAGGAATATTCTCAGCAATGTGGCAGCCTTTGCAAATGCATGGTGCCGTGAAATGGGAGGTCTTGTAAAAGGAATAGCAAATAGGCCAGTGTGGCTAGAACACAGACTGTATTAACATGAGATGTGAATTTAGCCTAGAAAAATAGTTACAGCCAACTTGTGAAGGGCTTTAAATGCCAGCCTCAAATATTCTATTTTATGTCAGGGGCAATAGATAGTCACTGAGACTTTAGAACTTAGGAGTGATAAGGATAAACCTGAATTTGAGGGACATCAAATTGGAAGCTTTGCAGAGGATGATTGGAGAGAACAAAGAAACTGTTCAAAGTTTAGAAATACATCAGATGAACAGGGAACACTTTAAAAGAAGAAAGCATATTTAAGTTTTGCCTTAAAAAGACTTATAGGTCAGGAGCAGCTAGGTGGCACAGTGGATAGTGCTCTGGCCTTGGAGTCAGGAGGACCTGAATTCAAATCTGGCCTCAGACACATGACAGTTACCAGCTGTGTGACCCTGGGCAAGTTACATAACACTGATTGCCTCACCAAAAGGCAAAAAAAAAAAACCAAAAAGACTTATAGGAATTTATAGATATAGGGAGAAGAAATAACAAATGGCAAGAAAGTGTAGAGTCTATTGGGGGACACGAAGCTTTGGTTGGACCAGAGAGTACATGAAAGAGCATATGAAGTAAGCTAAGGAAGGTGAATTGGTCCTATATTTGGAGGACTTGATATGGCAGGCAAAGGAGTTAAAAAATTACTCAGCAAACAGTAGGGGAATTTGGGATATTTTTATGCAGGGGAGTCAAATGATTAAATCATATGGAAGTTTAGCCTGGCAGTGGTGTGAAGGACAGATCAGAAGAGGGAATGAAATGACTAATAGAAGATTTGTAGGGTGGCTATTATAACAGTGCAGGCAGGTGAGGAAGAGGGCCAAGAGCACTAGTGTCTGTGAGAGGTGTTGGGGTGTGAAAAGTAAAATTTAATGTTAAGCTACTGACGAGGAGAGACTGATTCATGGTGGTGACACTTGAGGAAATCTGACTGGAGTGAGTCTATATACAGCCTGAGTCTGTTGATAGATGTTCTACATGTAGGAGTATGGATAAAAAGGTTAATAAATTGACCTATGGATTTATACTACCATAAACACACTCCTAGTCTAGGGACTAAGGCTGCAGTTTTAAGGTTCTGTCTCAGTTTGTGGGGATGACCCAAAGGCCTCAAGACTATCTGCTCACATAAAATTTTCCCATTTTGAGGTTATTCAAGCATGTCAAAATTGCAGGGTTCACATATTATAGACTGTTATTTGAACGACACAACTGGATTCTTATGACCAGCGCAGGGGCAAAGATGCTACATTAGAGAATAATTTTTGGTAAATGGCAATTCTAGGTCATCCTGCTGTATGGCTGTTTAAAAAACAGGACACTATGAGTGCAATCTGTTTTCTTGTAGTTTTGTTATTAATATTTGTGTGTTTGTAAGGCTCACATTGCTTCATTCATACTTATTTACCAATGAATGCTGATTCAGGATCACCTGCATAAGAACTAGACTCTGAGGAGCTTAAATCATTTTTGATTGTGGTCTTTAAACTACAAGTAAACCACTATCATTTCAGTGGAAGACTAAACAAAACTTGAACTCAAGCCAAGCAGAGAAAAATAACCTGGCTTTAATGGACTTCATTATCCCACAAAAAGCAGCTACTACACACTAGAATACAGATGATAAACCAAGTTCCTAAGCCTTGCAAAGACGGCAATGAACTGTATTCAAATGAAATATAACGTTATCAAGGAAAAAGGTGTGTTTTTTTTGTCCCCAAGCAGATAGTTTCTATTTTATAAGATTTTAGTTCCCCAAATATTTAATCAAAAGCTTATTTATACCCTGCATAGTCTTTACAACTTAAAATGGAAATTATGCTATTTAGTGATTAAGTTTGTGCCTTTCTCTGTACATAGCTTCATGAGACCACAACAACCATATTTGCCAATTTTCAGTATTTTCTCCACTATTTTCAACTTCTCTCCCCAGAGCAGTAAATATAACCTTGGATTTGAATTAAGACCTGAATTAAGAATCTTGGTTCTGCCACTTTGCTGTCGTGTAGCCTTGTTTAAATTGCTTCTTTTCTTCCAGCCTTAGGTTCCTCATGTGTAAAATGATAGTTAGACGAGGTGACTGCTAAGGTCCATTCCAGCTCTAAATCCTATGATCCTTCTTTCCTACAAAGCCTCCAATAAAATTCAAGATCTAAGACTGATTAGGACAATATATCTGACTAATATTTATTGAGTGCCTTATATACACAAAGCATTATGCTATGGAGCCGTGGAACTAAATTTTCCACTGAGCTAAAAAAAAAAAGTGTCCTACTGACAGTGAATTGAATTAGGAATATAACTCACTGTCTGGAGATGAGTGAGTTCTCCTAGCAAGGGGACTATGTAGGAAGAGGGTGTTTTTAAGTTTCCTTCTGTCACTAGCTTTTGTTCTAAGATCCTGGGGAAGTTGGGACAGCTAGGTGGTGCTGAAGTCAGGAAGTCAGCTGGACCTGATATCAGGAAGACTCTCATTTTCATGAGTTCAAATTTGGCCTCAGACACTTGCTAGCTGTGTGACTCTGTGCAAGTCATTTCACCCTGCTTGCCTCAGTTCCCTCATTTGTGAAATGAGCTGGAGCAGAAAATGGCAAGCCACTCCAGTATTGTTGCCAAGAAAACGCCAAATAGGGTCATGGAGAATCGGATACTACTGAAACAACTAAACAACCTAGAGGAGCAGACTGGGGCTAAGTACTTTGCTTCATCTCTCCTCAGGCAAGCCCTTTTCTGAGACACAAACTCTCATGGCTATGCATTGCTGTTGTCCCCTCCTGATTCGATTATGATGCTGCTCTATCCATTTTAGAGTTAGCCTTGAAAATAGCTTGGAAAAATTCCCTAAATCCCTTAGCACCAAGTCAAACTTTCAAAACTAACTTGTTCCAATAATAGTTTCCCTGGTTCTGAAGTCACTGACCCCACAGTCCCTCTTGTTCCCTGTCAACCCCGCACACTGTTTGATCAGATTTCTCCAGAGAAACAAACCACATAATCACTCAGAACAACTGCCCTGATGGCAAGATAGAGGGAAAGAGATTAAGCAAGAGCAAAACATACAGCAAAGCTCTTGGCTGCAACAACATCCACTTTATGGTTCTTGGCTCGAGTATTAATAGTATAATTTGTTGGGTATAATATATAGTTTACCCATTGCAGTGGAAATCTTAGGGCAGGCTTTCACACAATTGGAAATTTCATGACAAACTGAAATGCAAATATAAAGCTGAGCCAACTGCATGATAAAGGAATTGCTCTTTTCACAACTGACTGTCTGCCTTCTTCACAACTGAAAAGATGAGGAACAAGTTTAAATCACAGATGCACACTTGCTGCTGTTTCTTTGTTTTATAGAAAAGCCCAGAGAGCTTAAGGAGGTACATTTAGAAATCCCCATGAACTAGGAAGTAAGTCCTTTGCAAGTATCTGAATGCCCTGGTCCATCTTCATTAGGCAGGGCCAGGAAGAATACAGGGGAGCAGAGGGGCAAATGTGCAGCATATGAGGGGGTGGGGAGTGAGAGAGAGAGAGAGAGAAAGAGAGAGAGAGAGAGGGAGAGAGAGAGAGAGAGGGAGAGAGAGAGAGAGAGAGAGAGAGAGAGAGAGAGAGAGAGAGAGAGAGAGAGAGAGAGAGAGAGAGAGAGATAGTTCATCTAGGTATAACACTGCAATTCCCTTTCCTCCTTCACCCGGGATAGAACATTACTGCAAGTACATTTTCAAAGGCGAGATATATTGCAAGCCAGCAGAGCTATCATTTTTAGTGCCAGAGAAACTCAGAATTTCAATTCCTTGCAATGACATTTGCAGTTACTAGAGTGAATCTCAACTACTGTGAGGGGAGAGGGAAGAAGGGGGACTATAGGCTAAGAACAACAGAACATGTTCTAGGGTATGTCAGGCAATGATTTTCAGAACTAAGCATGTTAAATATTCAAGGCTCATTTTCAGCTTTTCCCCCCTTTTGCTTCTGTAGAATTGTTGGGGGAATCAGGGAGTAAGGAGTCTTAATCACAGCACTCTTAGCCCCTAGCCAGGTAATCAAACTGTAGCAGAGCAGATGGGGTGAGTGGTTACATAGCAGGAAAGGAAGAAAAGAGTAGCTGTCAAATGGTAATAGAACCAAGAAGGTTGCTGCTGCTGCTGCTGCTGCTGCTGCTGCTGCTGCCGCTGCTGCCGCTGCTGCCGCTGCTGCCCGCCACCACAGCTCAAAGTTACTGAGTCTGAGTGAGGCACTTCTAAGAACCTGCTGAAAAGACAGGAACCAGCAGAGCTGGTGTGTGGGAGGGTGAAAGGATTTTAGAGGAGAAATGGATTTAATCTTCTTAATTCTGTAGCAAAAAAGCACAATCACTTTGAGAAATAAAAACTGTGCAATAAATCAAAACATCTGTTTTTTGGACATCCCTCACTGACTCGGGTACTGAGATACTGCCTCCTCTTTTTTCTCTAGAAGAAACTCAGGTCAGAAGGTTTACACACAGTCCTCACATAGTCAGCAAAAGAGAGTCGAAGAAATTATAACAAGGACTTGTCTGAACAAGGCAGTTTGTTAGGTTGTATGTCACATCTGGGAAGCATACGTGAGTGAAGGAGGGCGGATGACAGAGGAGGAAGAGGACAAGCACGGCCAGAGCATTATATTTAATCTCTGCTAACACAGAAGTTGTAAGCATCCTTTCTGGAACCTAATAGCAAATCAAAACCAAGATCTGCTTGGAATGGACAAACTGGACACACCCAGCTCCAGCTTGGAGGTCTGCACAGAATAATAATAGGATCAATTCATGTAAGATAATAAATAAATCTGACCCTTTCTAGGATGGGCCTACTTTCCTGAGGGGCAAGATCTTTGGGCAAGCAAAGACAACCTGATCCTTATGTGTTGTGCTACTGTGAGCTCCCCAGGGACACATAAACCCTTTGTTGTTAAATAGCAACCTTCAGAAATCACCTTTTCAAGCCATAAAGATTCTTTTATTCTATTGCTTGATTTGCTATTGATTTAGAGTAAAGTGATGTAGGAAAACATTTTATTTTCTCTGATGTTGGTGGTGAGAAAGGAGGATAAGGATGGAGGGGAGGGGCCTGGCTAGAGCTCAGAATGATAGCACCACAGCTGGAACTCCTGGAAGTGGAGAATTCCCCTCTGTTTTAAATATGAAGTGTTCCAAATTCTAGAGTCATTCCACTAATACCTCAACTACACACCACGAGCTCTGTTTTCAGCAAAAGGACTGATTCACTTTTACCCTCTATAACACAATTTCTTTTGGCCAACATGAGACAGCAAATAAGTCAGTCATGCATGAAATAGCTACTGTCTCGGCAGAGCTAGCCACTAGATGCCATAGGAAGGGATACTCCAAAATTAAAGACACGATCTTGTCCTGAGAGTACAGGGTGTTATAATGAATAGAGAGCTGGCCTTGCTGTTGGGCTGATCTGTGTCTAGTCTCTGACATCTAGTAACCATGTGACCCTAGGCAAGTCATTTAACCTCTCATTCGTCTAAGATTATAAATTGCAGAGCAGGTACTAATCTTCATTGACAGAGGAAGTTCTTCGCTGGGAGTGCCTTACACAAATGAAATCAGATTTACTGTGAAAAACCAAACCAAACCAAACAAAAACTAAAAAAAACCCTGTCCTAGAGAACTGTCATTTAAGTAAGCACATAGAGTAAGGATCACGAAATGATTTTGACAACACTGAGAAAGCAAGAGCATATCATAGGCCAAAGGCCTCCAGAAGTCAGAGACTCTGTCCCCATGTTTTCCCCAGACTTTTCTAATAATAATGATCTCTAATAAGAGGTAATGTTAGGAGGATATGGTAACTAAGTTTCCCTGTATATTTCTTCCCTATCAACACATGTATGCAAGCACAAATGCACAGATGCACACACGTACACACACACACAGAAGATAATTGAACACATTCGTGAGGAGAAAGGAGCTATGCAGATAAAAAGAACTATTATTTTTTATTTTATTAGCATGTCTGCTGCCACATGAGAAGGGGGCATATTATGATATGACTAATTTTCTGCTTGACTCTAAGCATTCTAAAATGCTAGGCCACTTAAAAAAATAAAACAACTAATAGAGAATTTTCATATCCCATCCTATTTCATATTTTCTTGGGTTGTTTAATGTTTTTGACCACCCTTCTGCAATGACCCTATCCCTTCCTTGAGAGTGTGATGAACTGAGAAGCAGGATTCTCCCCCTCCCCATCAAAACACAAAGGGAAGTAACAACAAATATCACCCTGTTTCAGTTGCCTTCCTTTATGATCACTTAAAAAGACATAAGGGTGCTATTTGCTGTCTTTATACATAAAAATAAATGGAAAACACTTTGCAAATGTCAAATGCTATATAAAAGGACAGAAATGAAGGACAATGGATGTGATTATGATAGGACTAATGATAAAACTCCATCTTCTTTGATAACATAGTCTACTTCCTCAACTTCTGCCCATCCCCTTTCTCAATTTTGATTTTTAACATGCCCATCAGAACACACTTACAACATAGGTGGCCACAAATGCTGTTAGATGCCAGCCTGGTAAAAGTCACACCAGATATTATTAATGAATAGAGAATAAAAAGACAAGAAACCAATTCTGGGACATGTCATTGCTTTCTGAAGGCATTCACTCCTTTCCAAAATGAAGGTTATATTCAATGGCTACAACAATGAAAATGAAACAACTCTAAAATATAGAAAAGTACTGATTAATTGCAATGATCTGTTTGTCAGAACAGGCAATCAAACCCACTTCTCTTTTAGCATCTGAATTATAGGGAACTATGAGTGTGGAATGCTTTATATAGTATTAGATGCAATCATTTAGTCAGTTTAGTCAAAATATTTTTTTTGTTACAAGGAAGGATGCAATGAAGTAGGGTTGTATTCTATTCTATCATATCACATATTCTATCATATCATATTATACTAGTAAAAATCTTTGGTATATAAAACAAAAAGTAAAAAAAAAATTTAAACCCCAATGGTAATTCTAAACCTGGACTAAGTCAATTCATTCACCTACATTTAAACAAATTTGATAAGCAGTTATTAAGTACCAACTACATGTAAAGCACTTTGCTAGGTGCTGCATATAAAAACAAACAAACCTTGCCCTCAAGGAGCTGTCATTCAGCAAATATACCTAAGTGTGAACATTCAATAATGAGCTCCATTCTGAACCCATCAAATGGACAGTCTCAGATTGAAAGGAGGCTTTTAGAGCTCTCCCTACACTATTCCCTTACCTCTCTCCCTCAAACACATAAATAAACAATAAAAACAACCCTCTGTTCCTTCCACTGTGGAACAAGGTAGGGGAAAAAAGACACCAACAACAGATCTTTTTATATATTCTCTCCCAGCATTTGGAACAATATCTTGCATCAAAGACACATAAAGACTTCAAGAATATACAATGAACAGGAATGGATCATCTGCACCCCAAAGTGTTCGGGAGCTGCAGTCTGAAGTGAGACAAGAGGGTGAGAAACCACACCATTTTTTCACAGTTCTTAAAACTGGTTCCCAAGTGGAGAGAGCTTGGCTACAGAAGAGATATTACCTGACACCTTGAACCATTTTGTTCTATTTAAACATTTTTTGAGAGCTTACTATGAATGAGACATTATGACAAACTTTAAAGGAGATACAAAGACAGGATCTCTGCCCTCTCACAATGTACTTATATGTCTCTCCCACAAATAACCCTAAAATTGCCAAACCAGAAGTTGATCTATTTCTTTCTTTCAGAATAAATGAACGAAGGTCAAATGAAGAGGAGTTGTTTATTAAATTAATATTAATTCCAACTCTTTCCTTCTATCTTCCTCTTCCTTCCCCCAGGGCTTTTGGAAGATAGGATACCAGACATTAATTTCTTTTGGCTCTCTTCATTTCTTAAATGGCTTTGCACATAGCAGACACAGTACACAGCTACTGAATGAATTAATTGCAAGGAATGTGGTCGCTACATTCAGCACTGGTACAATACCTCTAAATGATCACATAGCCCCTACAGCTTTGAAATAATTTTTGTTTCTATTTCTTTGTAATTCTTCTCTGTAGTCAGATCCACCAAACAGTAATTAAAATAATATCTCTACCTTCCCCTCATTTCAAACTTCCTGAGTAATAGGGAAATAGAGAAATAACTAGGTTGTAGTAGAAATTTCAAATAATTTTAATGTATCAGAACTTAGAAGAAAGAAAATATCTTCTGATTTAGGAATACAATGGAGATGCAACATAGCACAATGGAAAGAGAGACTTGGAAGCCAGAAGGACCTAGGTTGAAGTCCTGACACTGTCCATTATTGACTGTGTGGTACCAGGCAAGTCATTTAGCCTCTGAGAGTACTAAGACTGTAACTTGGAGAGAATGTACCAATCTGCTTTGGGTAGAGAGTTTCCATACTACACCAATTATTTTTGGTGTAGTATTTATTCTCTACACCAATACAATCACAGGTCTAAGACTTCTAACCTTCTCGTAATGTATCAAATTAGAGGCAGTTAGGAAGCATTTTGAATAGATTCCTCAACTTAGAGTCTGGAAGACCTGAGTTCAAATTCAGCCTCAAATACTTAGTAGCTATGTACCTCTAAGTATGTTGATTAATTTCTATATACTTCAGTTTTTTCATCTGTAAAATGGGGAGTTGTACTTGGATAGCTTCTACAATGTTTCTTCCAGCTCTAAGCCTATGATTCCATGTAAATTTAATTTGATCAATGTAATGCAGTTTGGGATAAAAAAGTAAAGATAGAATATCTAATCTTCCACAAAAAGGCAATGAAAATTTGATTATTTCTTTCAGCCATATACTTATGTGAAACCAATATATATTTTTCATAGTAATGATAATAAAATCAAAGCAAAGAAGTTAGTGTCTGGTCCTGCTATACATCTTAAACTCCAAGAATGGTAAGAAGGGAAATTATCTTTATTTTCTATAATTTTATTATTATAATACATATTTTATCTAACATTGTAATATTTTCTTTAAGTATAATTTCTTAATACAAATGTATCTTAGTAAAAAGAGAAATAAATGGGAAAAGTTTTAAATGTATTTAATTTTTAATGGAAGAATTAATTGATAAACACGATATATGGAGAGGAAGCATGGTAGAATAAATAAAACTCACATCCTGGAATCAGGAATCATGGGACCACAGATTTAAAGCTGGAGGAGACCTTCATGGCTATTGAGTCCTCTCTCATTTTACAGATGAGGAAACTGAGGCACAGAGTGGTGAAATCACTTGTCCAGGGTCCCATATCAAATAGTCTAAGGTAGGATCAGATTTTGAATTGTGTCTCAGAGCACTGCTAGCTGTGTAGCCCTGAACATAAATCAGTACCTCAAATAGCTCTGGAGGCATAATATTATTGGGAGGGAATTCACACTCTAGGAGTTCACCAAAGATTGTGTGTTAAGTGTATGTGTCTGTGTGGGCATGTGTGTACATATACATATACTCAACAGATTTAGATATTGAGGTAGGTAGGTGGTACAGTGGGTAGAATCCTGGACTAGGAGTCAGGAAATCCTGAATTCAAATCTAGCCTCAAACATTCACAATTTATGTTTGTTGTTTCAGTCATGTCTGATTCTTCCTGACTTCAGTTAGGGTTTTCTTGGTAAAAGTACTGTACTGATTTACCATTTCCTCCTCCAGCTCATTTTATAGATGAGAAAACTGAGGTAAACAGAGTTAAACAACTTACCCAGGATCACACAGCTGCTAAGTATCTGAGGTCAGATTTGAACTTAGGTCTTCCTGACTCCAGGCCCAGTGCTCTGGCCACTGCACTACTTAGGTGCCCTTATAACCTGTGCAACCCTGGGTAAGTCACTTAACCTTTGTCAGTTTCCTCACTGTGTAATAGGGATCATAATAGCAGACACTACCCAATGTTGCTGTGACGATTAAATGATACAACATTCATAAAGCTCTTTAAAACCCTAAAACACTATATAAATGCTAGCTTTTATCATTTTGTTGTTACTGTTACTATTATTACATTTCACCAATCTGCAGGAGTTTGGATGGAAAATACTGGTCCATAATAAAGTTCAATGGTTCCTAATCTGTATTTTGTAAAAACCCAAGAGGAGAGCTACAGTTTTTGTAACGTCTTTATATCCATACAAGAATCTATTAATAAACGAACTTACCTTGTCTGGGCTGAATAAATACTTTAACATATCTATTACTATTTTTCAAACATATCTAGTTTTCATGATGATTTTTTAAAAAAACTGGAGCTATGATTTCACTGGAGTATGGTGATCCCAATGAGAAATTCCTACTAATGCTGATCACCATCTTTTCTGCAACTAAGAGTCTCATAGAATTGTCCAAGGTGGTGAAAGGTTATGCAGGACCACACACTTAACAGAGCTAAAAAAATAAGGTATACTTGAACCCAGGTCTTCTGAATCCAAGACTAATTCTCTAACTACTCTGCTTCTCATTATTATGAATAAGAAAGTATGTATGTATTTAAAAAGTATTACTAAATTCATAGCAGCTTGCTATCTATTATCTCAATCAATAGGTGCTAATAGTACAACTACTATCACCATATTAGAAGGAACTTCTCACACTTGAAAAGTCTTTGTCTTCTTCTAAATGCATATTCTAGTCAAGTTTATTTAGACTCCAAAGTGGAAGGACATCTTGACTCCCCTCAGCTTTTAATCCCTTCCATCCTAAACAACCTTGTATTTATCAAATTTATATTTATGGTGTATATACTTCTATATGTCTTGCTCATTATAATGTATACTCATTTCGTGTAGGAATTGTTTCATTATTTGTGTTTGCCCAGTACCTTGCACAGATTAGTCACTTGATAAATACCTGTTGATTGATAGCTAACTTAAGAGTCAGAGAAATGGAATCATCCAACAAAGAAGAAATGGATTAACTTGCTCACCTTGTCTTGGGGCTACAAGAACAAAGAAGATAACTTGTTTTCTCTAGCAATACCTCAAACTAGAAGGTGATAACTTGGTTTGTCTATCAGTACCTCAAACTACGGGAAATGATATTGCCATTCTAAACATGCCATTCAAAACTCTGAAGTCATTATTCCTTTCTCTGTTTCCTACACCAGAGAGTCAGTAAGTCATGTTGGTTTTTCCTGTGAGTCTAAACATAAAGTTATAGGCAATTAAAATTCAAAGCAACCTTAAAAATCATTTATTCTAAACCTTCATTTTATATATGAGGAAACTGAAGCCTACAGTGGTGAGGTGACTTGGCCCAAGTATATATCCAGCAGCAGTAGCAAAACCAAGACTGGAACTCAGCTTGACTGACTCTCACTTCAACCCTCTTTCTGCAAAAACACATTGTCTCTCCCTTTTTGCCATCCTAATGTCATTGCTCTAGCTCAGGCTTTCTTTAATCCCGGTCTGGACCACTCCAAAGGCCTCTTCAGTGATATCTAACTCCAGTCCATCCTAGACACTGCCACCAGATTAATGCTCTGGGAAACACTGTTCTCCTCATCTTTTTCCCCAGCCTTAAGCCTTCAATGGATGAAGTCCAAACTGCTTAGTTTTGCTTTTGAGACCCTCCATAATCTGGCCACAATCCAATTCAACCTTATCTCCTACTGCTTTCCTATGTAAACTCTCTGCTCTAGCCAAAATGGTTCACTCACCAGCCTCTGGATTTGCTTTGTGCTTTCTATCTGTCCATTTTTGTTCACTCCCCAGAATGACTTCTGGGTCTATCTGTTCTATTCAGCTCTTCACTGATTAATAAGAGGATAATGTGATTTCAGTCTCCTCCAGATTCTTAAAGTACATAATTGTCTGAACAATTCACTTGGTTCTGGGTTTTGGGTTTTTTTTTTGTCTTCAGTGGAATCCTATATTTAGAGTTAAAAGACCTGGGTTCATATCCAAACTCTACTATGACTTTGCACAAAATACCTCAACTCTCTGGGCCTCAGTTTCTGAACCTTACAAGTATGAGAGGGTCAGGTAAGATGACCTGCAAGGCTCCTTCCAGTCATAAATCTATGATCCAATGGTCTTAATATCTTTATACACAGGACCTTGATCTATTATAGTCTCATCAACACCGCTCAAATAAATAATTTCTCAACTTCTTTCTAAAATGAAAATTCAATTCAAGAAATGAGAAATATTTTATATAACGGCTTTGTGCTAAGAGTTGTGCGGAAATCAATCAGTCAACTACTACTGCTACTACTATACTGACTACTATATGCCAGGCACAGTGCTAAGCCTGGGATAAAGATAACAGTCAAAAAGTTCTTGCCCTCAGGGAGCTTATACTCTAATGGAGGAGTATGTATGGATATAAATACATACAGAATATATAAAAAATGAACACAAGGTAGTTTTTGGAAGGGTGCAATAGCAGGGACAATGAGGTTGGGAGAGGAAGGTGCAGGAAAGAGTTCACGCAGATATTTCTTGAGTTGATTTCTTCTTTTGGAGGCAATTGGGGCTAAGTGACTTGCCCAGAGTTACATAACTATTAAGTGTCTGAGGCTGGATTTGAACTCAGGTCTCCCTGACTCTAGGGTCTGTGCTGTATCTACTTGCCACCTAGTTGCCCCTGTTTGAGTTGAATCTTGAGGGAAACCAGAGAAAGTTTCATTCCATGTTCTAATATGTAATTATTGCCTGATATGTCCAATTAAGAAACACTGTGAAACAGGGCAGAGGATGAGATTAGAAGTTGAAAGATATGTCTTTGAATCCTGCCTCTGCCACTTACCAGCAGGATGACCTTAGGGAAGTCATTTTACTCATATTAACCTCAATCATCTGTAAAATGAGGGGTTGGACCAGATATTCTCTAAGGTTCCTGTTATTAAGGAGAATCATTAAGAATTTGAAAGAATACCCCTTCTAAACCCATCCATTTAAACTGATTTACCAACAATTACAATATTTAAAACAATGTCATATTTATTAGAAGGAGAAGGGTATTTCTGAAGAGACTGAGCTCCATTTATTGCACCTCTTTCCTCAGAGCCTTGCTACAGTTCCTGTTGCTGGTTACTTGTTGATAGATAGATTGATTGATTGATTGATATGTAATCCTTAAGCCCAAACCGGACACTTCAGGGGCCTCACAGGGAAATTAACCCTCTCTGTGTTTTCTTCACTTTCATCTGTAAAATGTGAATCAAGATACTTGCCCTACCTATGTTACAAAGGCATTGTAAAGAAAGCCCTTCAACCTCTATCAATATGTGTGCTATTTGAGTTACTAATAATATTCATTATTTAAATGCCTTATTTTTTTCCATTTGGAGAAATAAATGTTCATAAGAGTCTTATGCTTAAGTCTTACTCTAATATGATCGTTACAATAAAAAGATAACTCTTATTTCTCAAAGGCCATTCACATTAAACATTGTTTCTCTTTTGGCCAGTAACCCTGAGGGTCTTCCCCTCCAAGTTTTTTTTTTTTTCTGATTAAAGGCGCCATCCCTTGACACTTTTTAAATGGGCCTAATCACTGAATGGACCAGTTGCCTCAGTAAAAGTGAGAACTTGGAAAAACCTTACCTTAAAAAGGCCAAGGTCTCTCACTGCATTCTGGGCCATTTCCAGTTGTTCTGATCTATATCTTACCACTGGATCCAGAAGGCTCTGGAGGAGAAAGTGAGGCTGGTGACCTTGCACAGCCCTCCCTCACTCAAATCCAATTCAATTGCAAGTCATGGCATCATCTTTCTGATGTCATAGACTTCTTTGAGAAGGAAAGACAGATCACAACCACAAGCTGCAAGGTATAGAAGGCTCTGAACATAGTTTGGGTGATGAGACGGAGTACATGCACCATCCCAGGAGCAGACTAGCTAAGTTCAGCCTGACAACACCTCCCCCTCCACCCTGGCTGTAGGGCAATACATTCTTTATCACAGTAACTGCTGAAGACCCTCTACTGAGCAAGGTTTCCTGACACCTATCAAGTAATAAAGTACTATCATTAAAATAATCCTATTTACTCTCCAATAGCCCATGGTAGCTTCTACTAAAAAGGTCTTTAGGAGAACAGATTCAAAAACAGAAAGGAATTACTGCATTCTAATAAAATCTATGCACCTACAGAATCCTTACTTTCAAGACATCTGTCCATGAGAAAGTGAATTTCACTCAATACATTCACAGATTTTTTTTTCTGTTTCTTATTTTTTTCTTTTCCTTTTTTCCCCCCAAAGCTATATTTGTAGACCTTGCGCATAAGTTTAAAAAAAAAGTATATGACTATTTCAAATGTTGATTTCCCAGATGAAAAGCCAGTTTCTGAATTCTAATTCAGATGAACACATGTGACTGATAGGAAAAAGAACTAATATTGCTTTCTTTAGATGACTTCTTGTAGATTTAAAATACCTGAAAAAGAAAAAACTAGAATAAGTGCAATGAGGCCTTCAGAATAATTACATGTTGTTAATTGAAAAATGTTAATCATGTCATATTAGGAGGAAGACAGGGTTAAATTGGTAAAATTTCAATTCACTTAGGCCTTATCTCTTGTTGGAATGAACCAGATGATTAATCCTTAATATTCTTCAGGGATACAGAGAACAGCAGCAATTAAATTAACAACTACAAAGTTTATGCTCAGAGATTCAAAAATGAAAGACAGAAACACTTTAATTTTTCACAAGTTGTTACCTTAATTATCTTCTTATTGCCTCTGTCTCTTCTCCCTCATTACAAAAACACACCCCTTAGTATTCATGGATCCCTTTAATTTGCTGTAGCTCGGCAACAATGTAAGAAATGTCATCTGAGCTGCAAAAGTCATAAATCTTACTTTGTGCACGCTCACCGAAAATAAATTGTTCTGCTGTGCCTAGTCCCAGTGTTCATACTGCAAAGTGCTGACAAATTTCTACTTCCCTATAAACAATCAAGAGTGTCCATCAACTCTGAAAGTTGTAGAGAGATCTCTCCCCGCCCCCCATTTTAAAGAGTAAATACTAAGAACTTTCTTCATTCAGGTGTTACTGCATTAGTCAACGGTATATGAAAAGAAGATGTTACGTATAGATACTGTATCTAGAGAAAAATCTAGGAATACTAATTGAGACATTTCTTATACATTCATCATACAGTTATCAGAATGGAAAGTTTAAAGGCTATGAAATGGACACTTCTTTTTAATCTTTGCACATTTTTCTCATTCTGAAACGCCAACAGTACAAGGCAAGGAGAGGTATCAGATGCTATAAAGATCAAAACAAATTATTTGTCTCCCTGGAAACCAAGCTAATCAAAGTGGAAGAAGGTAAACCTGACAGCAACAACAATAAAACTAGGAAAATGCTACATCATGGCAACTTAACAGGTCCCAAGGTATGCTTACATTAAAACCGTAATAGCCCTAAACACTTCCTGTACATCGTATATGCCTCTAACATTAACTTGGGAGACTGTGTTGGAAATTTAGTACGAAGTAGAAATGTTCTATGGCAATATAACAAAGAAGTGATTTAATAAGGCGGATTCCTAAACTGATCACCCCCAACATGAAGGAACACCAGCACTTCTTTTTTTCTGTTTTTAAAAGTGGCTTTCTGACCAGGAGATGAAAAATACAACAAAACAATTAAGAAAATGGACTAGCAAGCTGGACACAATTCATGTATTTAAAAGAAAAAAAAATCTCATATACCTGTGTCAACAGCAATATTATTAAAATATTCACATTCTGCTATATTGGAAAATTATATGTGAACTTATCAATAATTGACTGTGTTGCCTCTTCAGTGATTGAGGAAGTAATCATTGTCATAGCAAATCTCACAGGAGAATACTGAAGTCTTTGATGGCTATGTTCATGGTGACACTTCTCACTGGATCTACTCAGAATTTCCAAAATTTTACAGCAAAATGTCATCTCCCTAGTGAGCTTCCCCACAAAAAAATTATTAGCAAAGCTCTATTGATCATCACCCAAATGGCAAAATCTCAATAAATTTCATCTGGACCTTTACTGAAACTCCAAAAAAATACATTACACCCCCCCTGCTGACCACAATTTTTATTATCGCTATTGTATTTGCAGGGCAGTCAATTTTATACAGCATAACAAACTGCCAAGTGCTAAAGTGATTTCCTCCATTACTAAGGTCTATGTATTAAATTTAGTGAGGCACAATATCAAACTTCAAATATTGCAAGGTTTACAATTGAATGCTGCTGAGCCTAATGTTATTAACCTGACAAATACACTGACATATTAAGTAGTAGATCATTTATTCATATTTAGAATGGGCTTTTGTCCCCCCTCTGTTTAGCTTCATTTTTGGGAGCTAGCCACAATATTTCAAAATGCATACGTTACTACAAAGTATAGAAGCTCAAATAGGTAGCTGTCTTTTCATTAATTTATACCTGCAGATCAAGAAATCACTTTTTCTTTGCTATGTGCGACATATATACATATAAATATATGTACATATAGATACACACACACTCGAAAAGAAAGAAGAGATGAGAGAAAGTGAGAGAAAAAGAAAGAGAGAATTAACATTAACATACTACTTTGGAAACAATCTTATTTAGGAAACACTATGAGAATACTTTTTGCTTCATTCCAGCGACAATCAGTCTCACCATTTTATATTCAAACATGAATGAAATGGTAATTCCTATCTCTTATTGGGAGGATTCACAAGTTACTTTTCTCTTTTCAAACCAAAAGGCAATGATATTTTCTCCAAAATCTTGTAGCAATTCCAGAAATCATTTGTTCCTTTTACTTCTTTCCTCTTTCTTCATTTTAAAAGATATATTACGTATATTATGAACTACTGATTTTTTGTTCATTTATGCTCACAATGTAATAACAACAAAGAAAAATAACTTTCTAAAAAGAGGCTCATTCATCCTAGGAGAATCACATACTTTACATACATGAGAATATCCTAATTTCTGGCCATCCATGAGCACATTTATTATAAAGCATCTTGCAGAGAATAATGAGGCCTCAGAGAAAGCCATGCCATTTGGAAGCCATATGTATGAAGGCCAAAACATTTTCCAGAGTTCTCCGTGGTGCCCCATTTTCCATTCTCTCTTCATATTCCAATAGCTGGAAAGTGAATTGTTCTCCCAAATTTGGACAACAGACTCTGGTTCCAATTTATTTGTGTCCTATCAACTGGTGGAATGATGAGGCAGATGTGTATGTGTACTTGTGTGTAATTCTTCCCACAATTAGCATCATATTTACATTGAGAGAGAAATGGAAGAAATTATTAATTCTATTTTCAGGAGGAATACATTTCTCATAAATAGACAGCACTTAACAGAAATGAAGAAGGTCACTGTTTCTTTCTTCTCCAAGATAAATAACCTCAACTTCCTCCATAACCTCCATATCATTTCAAGAATGTTTGTTATTCATAGAATCATAGAATATTAGAACTGGAAGGAATCACAGAGATGAGACAGGATGGTCTGACCGCCTTATTGGTACAGAGAAGAAATTAAGGAGTAGGGACATCAAATGCTTTGCCAAAGATCACACAGTTGTTGGCAAAACCAGTTGGAGATCTCTCATTCCCTGCTTCCTAATGATGAAGGGGTTTGAGTCCATGCCATCCATGTCATATGAGGATTGGTTGATGGAATTAGCCATGTTTATTTAGCCTGGAGAAATTAAGACTCAGCAGGACACGATCACAGGCTTCAAGTCAAGGGCTGTCACGTGATGGTGGGATTAGACTTGCTCTGTTTGTCTGCAAAGGGCATATCCAGAAGCAATGGGTAGAAGTTACAAAGACAATTATTTACTCTTGGTCTCAGGAAAACAAAAACAAAAACAACTTCCTAACAATGAGAGCTACTCAGAAGTGGAATATGTTTTCTGAGAAGTGACTTACCCTTTGTTTGAAGTCTTCAAATAAAGTAGAGGTTGAATGACCATTTGTCAAATGTGTTACAGTGGAGATTCTTTTGGTTGCGTAGGTTGCACTAGGATGGCTGCTGAGGTTGTTTCCAACCCAGAGATTTTATGATCCTATGATTCTGGGACTTCAAGCTTCTTCCATCAGATCACAATATACTTCTCAGGGTTACCTCACACTTCCCCCCCCTCCCCCACATCTCGTTAAAATGCTACTTACAAAAACTGGACATGAAGGATCTGACCAAGAATATCTATATGGTTCCTCTCTTCTATGTCGAAGGTATCATAGAATGGAAGGGAGCTTATGTCATCTCTTTTTATCGTGGAGATAAAGTAACTGAGAAGTTACGTGGTACAGTGTATAGAGTGTGGGGCCTGGAGTCAAGAAGACTCATCTTCGTGAGTTCGTACCTGGCCCCAGACGTTTACTAGCTGTATGACTCTGGGCAAGTCACTTCACCCTGTTTGCCTCAGTTTCTTCAGCTGGAGAAGGAAATGGCAAGCCATTCTGGTATCTTTGCCAAGAAAATCCCAAATGGAGTCACAAAGAGTAAGACATGACTGAAAAACAACTTAAAACAACTAAAGGTTTGAGGTTATTTCAGAGTCATACAGCTAGGACTAAATATTGGGTCTTCTGATTTCTGATTTCTAGCCCAGGATTCCTTTCCATAGTTCTTTGTCAGGTTTTACCAAATAATGCAGCCTTAGGAGTAGTCACCTGTAAATCTTCATCTCCTTCTCTAACTTTTCATGTGTTTCTTGAGGACATAGAATGTATTTCACTTATCTTTGTTGTCCCAACAGTATCTGGCAAAAGATTTTACACATGATATCTGTTCAACTAATGCTGGACTAGAAGTTAGAGGAGTAGGTTCAAGACTCAGTTTCACCATTTACTAGGTGAGTGACCTACCTAAACCCAGATCCTTAGTTTCTTTGTATATAAAACCAGGATGATAACAATTTTTCTAGCTACCTGCTATAATGATAAAATGGGATTATTCACGTAAAACACTTTAACTATAAAATGCATTGTTAAAATAAGATACTATTTGTTTAATGAAAGAATTCCACAGCTGTCATCATCATTTCCCACTTGGATTTTGCTAAATTGCACAAGGATAATTTTATTATTTCTGTCTCCAAAATAGGCAGTCAATCCCATTTTTCCATTACTATTAATAATACTTCTAGCTACTGCCACTTTCTCTCCTCTTCTCCTGTCTCCTTTGTATTTCCCCACCCCTATCTCAAAAAAAAAGACTTTCCTTATGAAACAATAGATATTTGGTATAGCTTTCTTTTCAAAGGCAGCTAATTACCACAGTTGATAGAGTGCTAGGCTTAGAATCAGAAGTTCAAATCCAACTTCAGACACTAGCTGTATCACACTGGTAAAGTCACTCCATCTCTGTTGGCCTAATTTTCACCAACTGTACTAAAAAGCCAAACAAAACACCTTGTATAATTAAAGGTCTTACCTTATTCTAACAAATATCATTAGTCATCTAACTTATCAGCCTTGTAGACTCAGTGTCATTACAGAGTCTCCTCTCTTCTCTTCTTCTAACCCTCCCTAAGCTAATCTGTGGCATAGTCCTATGGACATTTTCTCTATGACCCTCAAACCATCCCACTTCTTTCCACTTTTGCAGTTAGACTTTACTTTAGATTGGAATCATCTCAATAGTATATTACAGCAACAGTCTCCCTGCCCTAGTCCATCCTCCCCACAGCAACTGAAATAGATTTCCTCAAATGTATTACCATTCTGGCAATCCCCTACTGAAGAATCAACCAACCAAAGGCAATTTACCTTATCAAAAAGAAACACTGTCTTAAATACAAGGCTTCAAGCACTTGACTAGCTCTGTATTCTATTACTATTGTATTCTTCATCATAAACTCTTTATTCTAACTAGACTGGCTTTCTTCACCATAGGTCAACAAGTTATTAATGACTCCTCCAACCTTGTCCAGGCTTACTTCCAGTCACCTCCACACCATGCATGTTTCATAACTTTGGTCATCATCCTCATCCTTCCAGTCCTGACCCCTCATATTTTCCTGATGTTTTATCTTCCCTTATTAAAATATAAGCTCTTTTAGGTCAGGGACCATCTCACTTACTTGTATTTGTAAATATCCCAAGCACTTAGAACTGTGCCAGGAACAAAGTACTTAACAAATAGTTTAGTGTTTTATTTGTCTACCAGTTGCTCTGTCTGTCTATCTATCTATCTATCCATCTATCTATCTATCTATCTATCTATCTATCTATCATCTATTTATCTATCTATCTATTTATCTATCTATCTATCTATCTATCTATCTATCTATCTATCTATCTATTATCTATCTATGGAAGACACAAAAGAAGACTATAAGATCCTTGGTCTTGAAGTGTGTACAATCTTATCAGAAGGGTTTATAGTCCCCTAAAAATATCTTGCTTGTTTCTTTCTCCATATTTTTGCTCATCTCTTTCATTTTATTAATAATTGTCCCTTGCCTAATACAAAAGTTAGCTCAAGCCTCACCTGTACTTATCATTCCATAATTTATTCCATTTAATATTATTTATCTTCTTTCACTCAATGACCCTTCATCAGGTTGAAACATTGCTCAGTTAAGGACAATTTTGCTCTTTTATGTGCCAATGCCCTACCTATAAACTAGGAAACAAACTATGAGGGTAGAAATTATGCCTTTTATTTCTTTGATGTCCCATTTTCTCCTCCACACCCCTCCCCAGCTTTGCCTGAGCCATACATTCTGCATTTCTTCTGAGTGCTCATAAACCTTTCAGGACAACAACCAAAAGACAGGTCAAAAAAAAAAATAATGAGCAGAAGCCTAAAAACAAGAATTAAGTAATGGGCAACATGTTTCCCTTTGCTTCAATTTCTTTACAAAAGAGACATACTGTATTGCATTGTAGACTTAACTTGTCTGAGTGTTCTGAGTACCAACAGGCTGTCAGAAGGAACAAAGCATAGATCATTTCCATAATATAACTGGTATAGCATCTACTTCTGGCCTCCTCCTACACTGGCCAATGGAAGAAAATGTCCAAGTTATTTAGCTCTCAAAAAGAAAGTCTGTTTCTTTAAACATTTTAGCATAAACAGAGCTTCTTTCATCCCAAACCAAATGTTGTTGTTAATAAACCACCCCCCCCTTCCATTATACAAACTTCATCTGAGTCAATGAAGAACAGCATACTTCACAGTTCCGTGAATTGAGCTAATGGCACTACTTCTTTCAGGACTCAGATTTTAATTAGCTCATAAGTCTGTCACTGGCTGGTGAAATATTTATTTTCCAGGAATACAGTTTAGTAATTTATGAATCAGAGTAGTACAGTAGAAATAGGAATGCAAAATGTTTCTACACTGGCTAAGAGAAGTCTATTATTTTTTGAATTTTTAAAATTTCTATTATAAACCTAATAACTACGAAGACAAATAGCCCAGTAAACATAGCAAGTAAAGGAATACAATCTTATGTAAAATCCTTGGCTTTTTACCAGAGTATAGAACCAACCAAATTAACAAATAAACAGGAAATAGATCTGTGTTGCATTCCAAGTAAGTCTGAATTTCTACTACCTCTGGATTGCTTTTTTTCATATATAATTGGAGTAATTTTGTATATAGTTCTAGTTCTTCTGATCTTTGAGAATGCCATTTAAAAAATATCCTGGTAACATGCCATGCTGTCAATGTGATTGGAAATGACAACATGTTCCTGTTGTTTTTTGGGGTAGGAGTTGTGGGGGGGGGGAAGGAAATCATCTTCCAAACTTGTGTGGGAAACATTATCTCTAATTCTATGATCTTAAGATAAGGAAATCTATAATAAAGTTTCATGTTCATTTTGTCTCAGCTCTGGGAAATATCCAGAATGGTGAACTAAACAATGAATGTGGACACACAAACACAAAAATCCACAGCACATGAATGCTATTGTGTGTTCTCTATTAAGGAATTAAATTTGAGAGCATTTATTTTTTAAATGGTAAATTCTCACTATGTATTACCTTTTGTGCAAAGGGATCCAACTATCTGTCAACTGTCAGTTAGATATACGTATATATCACTTCATGTTGCTTTTCCAGGAGTGGGAGGCATCCATCATACTTTCTCACTTATCTTCCATTATGACCAAACATCTGCATTTTTGAGAACCCTGGATGGGGTTAGAGGTGCAACCTGTGGCTGTGGAAGAGAACTTTTCTTCGTGTAAAGAATACTAGTTCATAAAGACATCAGATCCTTAACCTTGGCTTCACTGGTACTAGGTTCTAATGGACTGAGCTGACCAGTCCCATTTTATTTACTCTATTATAACCATAGTCTGTCTGTCTGTCTGTCTGTCTGTCTGTCTGTCTCTCTGTCTGTCTGTCTGTCACACACACACACACACACACACACACACACACACACACACTATGATATCTTACTCAAAACCTTCTGTTAGCAAAACCTACAAATCACCAAACCTTTGTGATACACGTTGTTTCAGGGCTAGGAAAAAAAATTACCCTTGATTTAAAATTTTACAGAAAAATGTGTGGCATCATATCTCATGATCCACGTCATTCATATGGGGGGGGTGTATTTTCTAGTTAGCATCCTTAGTGCTAATGTCCCTCCCCTTCCATTCACCTTAAAAGTGAGCAGTGTTGCTTAATCAATCATTTAATTGTAGGTATCCTGGCATTTCACCAAATGACATGTATCACATTTTCTGAGTCCTATAGCTTTGATTGGAGCTGCAGTCTCTTTTCCAAAAGGGTCAGTTTTAAACTTTAATGGACTCATTAAATTGAAATGTACATACAGTAGGCTTAAACAGCTACAAACCCAGAGCGTAACTATTTATTGACTATTTATTTGCTTATGAAGTAAGAAATCTTTCCAAGTAAATTGCATTGGGATTTTGGGTTGGGAATAGTGAAGAAGTCAGGAGAGTTTGTTTGCATAATGGGAATATTGCTAGGTTAAGATCGAAGAGCATGCACAAAGCTATAAAATGTTTTTCTCCAGGTTGTTCTAATACCGGATCCTAAAAAACAACAAGCTATCTTTCTCCATTGCTATTACATATAGCAGAAGCTCCTTGAGGGCAGGTCTTTGTATTTCTCTCCTTTAAGCACCTATGAACATAGTAGACCCTCAATCAATTAAAAGCCAATTAGAAGTTAAGCATACAGCTTACAGATAAAGAGCTATGCTAATTAGCATACTGACTTTACTTTCTATTGCCTTTGGGTTAGGCTACCCTGGAAATGTGTACTTTATTCTACTAGCCTGTGCATTTTTATAGGCTGGAACAAATATATGCAAACCTGCAAATTGGTTGGGAAACTGTGCAGAGTTGAAATAGAAAGTGGAACTTAGAAGAAAAATTTTGAGCCCACTGGTGTCTAATCCATGCATGCTTTATTGTAAGAAATCCCTTAAGATTCGTTAACATGAAAATGTTCAACTCTCAAATGGCTTTGTCTACAGAGCATTGTACAACACCTACACCATCACAGGAGATTACATGAACATTTCAATCAAAAATGTTTTACCCTGAAACCATACACAAGCCTCTGATGCCAGCCGTCCTGCCAGGAACTTTAGAAACAATCTTTAAATGTCCCTACATGAAAGACTTATGTAAGCAATCAAAAGGTATGGAGGTATGGTTGGGATGTATGTATGTATGCATATACATATGTATGTGTGGTGGGGCTGCTGGAACACAGGGGAGCCCACAAATACATAAATATCACAGACATAGCCATTTAATTACAGATCATAGCTGTACCTGTAATATATTATGATTTACTGATGTGTATGTGTACTTTTTTAAAAAAAAACTTGTAAAGCATTTAATGGAGGGACTTTTTAGGAAAAAATCCTTATTATATATGCAGTAAACTTTTCATACTGATAGTAATTCAAACATACAAATATCAGGAGAAATTAGGATTCCTGGACTTCTATGCTTTCTCTACTCATACCCAACCTTTGGTTGTGCCTCAAGTAGCACAAAATCACCTAGTTAATGGCAGGGCCAGGACTTAAACCCAAGTTTTTGTCTTGAAGTCTCATATTCTTCCCATTATATCACATGTCTGGAATCCCAGGGACTAACCACTTGCCAGTATAAGATGTGAGAAATTTGTGACTGGGGTACCAATAGTCATTTCACTCAGATTTGATGTAAAAGAGATGGCTCTACTTTAGTTGATTTTTGATCTAGGTAGAGCAGTCAGTGGTGCTAAAGGTAGCTGTCCAACCAGAAGGTAGTATGACACATTGCGAAAGGACCACTGACTTTGGAGTCTAAAGTCCTAGATTTAAATCCCACTTCTGATGCTTAATACTTTTGCAACATTGAGCAGGCCATTTAACTTTCTGGCCATTTTAAATTCTTTCTTACTCTAGAACTATGATCATGTGATCATAGAGGAAGTTGGGCAGAGGACCAATGAATACTCAATTCCACAGGCTGGGTCTTTGGTATCTGATGCCCAAAGTCTTTAATAATAGCTGCTTGTTTGTTTGAGTTGTTGCCTACAACTAGTCCTCATCTCAGCCTCCTGGCTTTCCATGGCTTCATCAAGTTAAAATTTTCCCCTCTGTATGAAGCCTTTCCAGATTTCCTCTGATTTTAGTACCTTCCCTCTGATAACTATCTCCAATTTATCCTGTATGCAGCTTGTTTGTGTACAGCTGTTTACATGTTGTCTTCTTTATTAGAGTGTGAGCTCCTTGAGAACACAGCCTTTCTCTATATCCCCAGTACTTACTACAATTCCTGGTACATAGTAGTTAATCCACATTTATTAAATGATTGCCAATCTCTCTTTACCTATCTAGCCTTCTTGCTGCCCACTGAAGGAACTACCCAGACTGCCTGCAAAAATTAGCATATAAACCAAATACATGCCTGGATATTTCCTTCTTATTGAGAACAAAATAACGGGTAAACCAACTATTTATGGTATTCTAAGGGTGATATGATATTGGAGAAAGACTCCTAGATTTGGAATCAGAGAACCTGAATTTGAATCTTAACTCTCCTATTTACTATGTGCCTTCAGACAACTTTCTTTACCTCAGTGGAACCTACTTTTTTTTATTTTATTTTTTTAATTTTTTTTTCCATATGCTTTTGAGTTGAAAATTTTTTCTCCCTTTCCCCCCCCCTCCCCAAGGTGGCGCACAATATGACATAGGCTTTACATTTACATACCCATTAAACATATTTTCACATTAGTGAAGTTGTAAGTAAAAATTAAAACCAATAGGAGGAACCATCAGAAAGATGAAACAAAATTCAACAGAAGGTAAAAATAAGTGAGAGTGATTCGACTTCCAGAGTTCTTTCTTTGGATGTGGACAGCATTTTCCATCCCGAGGCCTCTGGAGATGTCTTAGATCCTCATAATGCTGAGAAGGGTTCAGTTTAACATTCTTAGTCATTGCATAACGTGGCTTCTATTGTATACAAAGTCCTCTGGGTTCTGCTCACTTCACTCAGCATCAGACCATATAAGTCTTCCCAGGTTTTTCTGAAGTCAGCCTGTTCATCATTTCTTATAGAACAATAGTATTCCATTACATTCATATACCACAATTTGCTCAGCCATTCCCCAATTGATGGGCATCCTCTCAATTTCCAATTCTTTGCCACCACAAAAAGAGCTGCTATGAATATTTTTGTACATGTGGGTCCTTTTCCCATTTGTTTGATCTCTTTGGGATATAGCCCTAGAAGTGCTATTGCTGGATCAAAGGGTATGCACATTTTTGTAGCCCTTTGGGCATAGTTCCAAATTGTTCTCCAAAATGGTTGGATCATTTCACAACTCCACCAACAATGCATTAGTGGAACCTACTTTTTTTAAAAAAAATATTTTAATAATTCCACCCTTATTTTAGTAAGGGAGTAAAATCAGATCACCTTTAATGTCTCTATCAGCTCTAAATCTATTCAAATCTACTGAATAAGTATTTATTAAGCACCTCCTGTGAGTCAGGCATTAGAGACTGGGTATACAAAGATAAAAAATAAAATAGTCTCTGCCCTCAAAAGGCTTACTTTCCACTGGGGAAACCATGAATACAGATAAATAAATACATAATTCTATACAAAAGTCAATTTTGAATAATTGGAAGGGGTAGTGCTACCACCTGGAGGAATCAATAAAGGCCTTTTGAAGGAGGGAGCATTTGAACTGACACTTGGAGGGAACTTGGGTCTCCAAGATGCAGAGAGGAGGAGTGCTGACTTTCCATGCATGGTGGACAACCAGTGCAAAACCACAGGGCCTAGGAGATGGAATCCCATGATCTATAGAGAATTCAATGCTTCAACCACTGAGGAAGGTGACTTAGCTACTTCGCAAAGCCATAAATTGTTTTTCCTCAAAATATTAGTATCTTAAATTCTATCTATCCCCATTATGTGCCTAGGTGCTACTCACATTTCCAAACACCTTTCCTCTTCTTCTTCAGGTACTGTTAGACCCTTTTTAAAAATTGCTTCTCACTAAGTTAGACTTAAAGCAAGCACACTATAGCAGCAGTTCACAACCTTTTTTTTTTTGTTTTAGGATCCCTTTGCACTCTTAAAAATTATCAAGGAGCCCAAGACAACTTTCTTTACATGGGTTATCTCAGTCAATACCTACTCTATTAGAAACTTGAATGGATAAATTTTTAAAATATTTATTAGTTAATTAACCCATTACATACATGAAATGTTCATATAAATAAGATGTTTTCGAAAAATCATTATATTTTCCAAAATTAAAAATAAATTAGTGAGAAGAGTAGATTGTTTTATGTATTCCTGAAAATCCCTTTAATCTCGGGTTTAATGGAAGACACCTTGATTCTTTTATCTGCTTAATTGTTCAATTCATTGAGATATGTTGTTTTAGTTGAACTATATGAAGAAAATCTGGCCTCACACAGATTTGTATTTGGAAAAGAGAGGAGTTGTTTAATAGTCAAATATCATCTTAATTTTGTTATGAAAATAGCTTTGACCTTGTAGATGCGCTGAAAGGGTTGTGGGTACCCCTAGGTACTCAGACCACACTTTGAGAACTACTACACTACAGAATTCCAAATCAGATACAGTCAATGAAATCAAAATATAAATGTAGTTTTTTCATATCTTGATGCTCAACCCTGTGCTCATTTATCCCTTTCAGAGGCTTAATACTTCAGAAACAAAACTAAGAATGTACACATACCAAATAAAAATCAATGGACCAATATATAGCTAGTACAATTTAGAGTGGATAGTGGGGCTAAGAAACTCACTAGGACATAAAGCCAAGAGAAAAAAGCTCTGAGATTTTAATTTATATCATTGTCAGGTTAAGGATACCATAGACTCTTATCTGATCCATCCAGAAACACTTCCCTGGAGGAGATGGTATTTCAGAACGGATGAAATAACAGAATAAAAACTGCTTGAAAAAGAGGGAAGATGAATATACAGTATTCAATTTCTCATTAGCTTTGCTTCCTCAATTTCACTTGGCCCTTTGAGCCAATGCCACTAAAATGGAACATAGCCTAGGTACTGATTCAGACTGGACAGTATGGTCCTTGAGGGAGAACAAAAATGTATCCTACAAATAGGACTTAGAAGTTGATAACTATGTGGAAATGGCCTTTTATGAAGAAAATACATTCCTATAGAGTGTTCACATCTTTTCTATCCAAGCACAAGCTTCTTTTTAAAAGGACCGAAAGAAGAATAAATGTACATGCACCCTTCACTCAGCCACACACGAGTTATTATAGTCTTGTGACCTTTTTGAAAGCCATGTGGGAATTTAAGCTCCCCCCAAAACACCCTTCCTTATCTATAATGATTATTAATAGTTATACATATAAAGACTTTCATTCTTTTGTTTGCTGGTTTGTTTGTTTCAGACTATTAAAGATATTTTGTCACCTGTATCTTAGGCAAAGGTTTCCTCCCTGCTTAATCCCCACTGCCTTTGCACGTGGCATCTCATCTCACCTCTTGATGGGTCAAATCACCCAGCAAAAAAAAAAAATACTTGCCAAGTGCCTATTATGGGAAAGCTGGGGTATGTAGAAGCCAACTCATACCACTTAGCAAGTAGACTACTGTTCACTGTGAGCATATACAAATGCTTCAAAATCCACAAATGCTACAAATCAGTGCTTGATTTATCATTTTGATAGAGTCAGACTTGAGTGTAACAGGGGTTGGCCTGGGCATACTCAGATCAACTAACTTGGAATAACCTGCTTCTCTCTCGCTCCTACCAGTTGGGTCCTTCTTTGATTGGTTGCCTAGCACAGCCAACTTGGTATGTTTTAAAACTGGATAGCCTCAGAAAGTTTGTCTTGTTCCTGCATGGAGCCTGTTTCCACTACACAATCACTTCAATCCCATGGTAGGAGACGCAGGAAAGCAGGGGCCCTCCATGTTAGACAGTGTGGGCGTTTCTAGGCAAGCCACCACCGCATAAGAAAGTGATGAGAAAAAATATTGATGATACAGATTAAAATTACAAGAGTATTGTTTACTTTTGGACAGCTGGATGTTAAATATTTACTGGCCCAACCCTGTATGTAAGATACAATTGCAGACACAATAGAATATAGGACATAGCTACTCATAGCTTCCATTTGAATTCATGTGAAAAATACTAAATGATACCACAAGGCAAAGGCCTTAGAAAAGTGGAAACAGTAAACCTGGCCTCTGGTCCCAGCTCAATAGATATGCTAGCTTGGACATGTCACTTGACCTTTCTACTCCTCAGTTTCCTTCTCTGTAAAATAAGGGCATTAAACCTTAAATGTTCTTTAAGTTTCTTTTCTTCCAAATTTCTAAAAGTCTTTGAAAAATGTCAACTTAATGACACAGCCTAAGGGCTATGGTGCTTTATAAACAGGAATAATCTCTTTAGGCCAGGGTGGTTAGAAAAGGAATCATAGAGAAAAGCTATGATACAAGCTGAAACTAAATGGATGGGGAAGGAATTCTTAACCAGGGGTCCTGTAACTTATATATGCATGCATGTATGTATACACATATATGTATATGCACATATATATGTATGTATACACACATATATGTGTTATGTACATATAACTGCATTTCAATACAATTGATTTTCTTTGTAATTTTATCAGTTTATCTAATATATTTTTAAATATTCTAGGGGCAGGTAGGTGGTGCAGTGGATAGAGCACTGGCCCTGGATTCAGGAGGACCTGAGTTCAAATCCAGCCTCAGACACATAACACTTACTAGCTGTGTGACCCTGGGCAAGTCACTTAACCCCACCGCCTAGTAAATAAAATAAATAAATAAAATTAAAAAAAATAACATTCTGAGAAGAGGTCCAAAGAATTTACCAGACTTCCCAATGAGTCCATGACCAGGTTAAGAACTTCTCATTTAAAGGATTCAGATAAGATAGGCAAGGCATAATAAAAAATGTAAATAAAGACAAAGAGGCAGGAAAATACAAGGCACGTTTAGAGGACAATGAGTACAGGACAATTTGGGTAGACTCCATGAGTATATTGTAGGTGGGGAGAGTCATATAAGGAAGAACTGTAAAATGGGTCTAAAGGTGGATTATGGAGTTGAAGAGCTCCAACTTTATCCAGGAGACAATTGGGAGATAGCTACAGTATCTGATAGGGAGCAAAGCAGGGTAAGGGGCGACATAATGAAAGAAGTAACTGAATAACATTAATCTATGGTAATGTGCAAGATACATGGACATCAGGGCACAATGAAAAGTTTGGTGATTTGTACTTCCTCTTAATGAAAATTTTAATATCATGACGAGTCACACACGGCATGAAGTGTTGAGCAGATACTAGACCTGCTCACACTTCCAAAGAACAGCTTATCAGATCATCTATGAGACATGCCAGACACATGCAGTTAATAACCTGGTACCTATTGGTGCAATGGATTAATAGTTGAGGATGTGAACATTGGCATTATAAGGTTAATTTACATATCTAGGAGTGGTGAGGTAGTGCTAGGGAAGAGGATAATATTTTGAAATACTATGAATTGCCAAATACCTAACAAGAATGATTTGAAGTAACTACTAGGATACTAGCATAAAGTTCAAAGATTAACATATGATGATTTTCAGAGAGATGATTTTCATCATTGGACATGTATACATACACACACAATTTTAGTCCAAGAAGAAACTGAATATATTACCTTCAAATTAATCAAGAATTTCTCAGTATTTCCATGGATTCACGATCTTAATCAATGTGAGTACTTCCCTCTAACTTGAAGATCACAGTCCCTCAACTTCTTATTTTGTTTGAATCTTATCAAGGTCCTCCTATAAATCTTTAACAATGATCTACTCAATGAGTTAGAAGCATTTTTCTCTAGGTCTTTGATAATTTTGTAGGTACCAGTGGAATGCCTTATTTCTGCTATGTGACTTGCCTGCCTTTTCTATTCATACACTTCTTAAATAGCAATAAAAGAATAATAATAGTATTATTATTTATTACAAAGCAACTCCTTGAAGTTTTTTTGCCTTTCTTTGTATTTCCCAGAACTTAGCATAATGTCTGACATATAGTAAGTGCAGAATACAGCCAGGGACCATTTACTGAAATAGTAAATCCTGTGAAGTAGTTGATGTATTTGAATTCATACTATTTGAAGTTAAAATTGTATAATTGGGTCTAGCCCAATGGAACTATGCCATGTACAAATTTAAATAATGCAACAACTTCATGAGATTCATTATCTGCATTAATTTTGACCTAACTACAAATGTTTGTTAATTAACACCATTACCACCACCGTCACCACCACCACCACCACCACCACCATCATGATTAATAATAGCAAACATTATTATTGTGTTTCAAGTTCTACCAAATACTTTCCATACGTTGTTTCATAAAGTGTCAGAACAATTTTGTGAGGTGGGTGCTACCATTATCGCCATTTTTTCAGATAAGGAAACTGAGGCTGAGAGATGGTATACATATTTTTGCTCACAACCAGCTATTACTGTCCATCAAGGTGTCTTTCCTCTTGAGTTACTTGCAATTTCAATTTTCAGAGATAGCGGCATTATATGATTTGTAGTCATATAGAATCACTGGCATAATACTGATGGCAAAACTGTGTTGCTTTGTGTATGTCTGAGAGTAATTTGCATTCATTGAAAGCACTTTGAAACTTTTCAAATTCAAGGTAGCCAGCACTCTGGTTCAATGTTGGTCCCAGCTCACTAATCATCTAAAGGACCTACCTCAAATATACATACTGATGAATTTCCTCAATGAACTGTCCATCCAACTGCATGTCATGACTGGGCAAAAGACATGAAGTATTACTTCATCTAGGCAAAAATATGAGGAGCAGCTAACATTCTAAGTCTATGCTATTGGCATGTTCAGCTCCTCTTCCATTCTCCATCCCCCAAAGTGGCATCACATTACAAGCTGCACACATTTTAGAGTGTAATATAATCAAAGGAAGCATTATTCTTATAAAGGCTATTAAAAGTGCTAAGTAAATTCTTACAGTACAATAAAAATGATTTACTAACTATGTGGAAAATGCTATGGAAAATACTGTAGCTTAGTTCCACTTGCAATATCAGGTTCATGCAGAATATTCATCTTCATTGATTAGCCTGGAGGATAAAGAATAGCTTTACATTTCTAGTTTTCCAGTCTAAGTTAATTCAACTCTCCCAATTTTATGAAGCCCTATTTGATCACATTGAGCTTCTTAATATCAGGCTTTACATGATATTATATTTGCTTTGTGAGATCATCAATTTATGTCTAAAAGCATCTGTAGGAAAATGAAATTTGCCAAATGTACCAAGTCTATGAACAGCTTTCCCTTTGATTATCTGGATGGCCAACTGCCATGGGAACCACACATATGGTATACTATATTCCAGCTTCAGAGTATGAGAATATAAGAGAGTGAAATTTCAGTATCTACTCATTGATTTTTTTTTTTTGCTTCTGCAGTATCATTTTCTAACATCTCTTTTTATCTAACTCTAAAATGGTGCAAGGAATACATAATAGTAATGCTTTTATCCAATTTGTTGGGCTCCCTAATATAACCATATGACTGGTAAACCTCTAGTTCTCTGGAGAGTGGGAGGTAAGTATACTTTATTTATGTCAATACATCAATAGTGTGTGATATCAGTATTATGAGAACTCCTTCCACCTACAGATATCCTTGGTATATAACTTAGCACCATCCTAAACGTGCAGGAAACAAAGAAGTTAAGTGATATGGCCAAAGTGATTTGCATAATAAGCATCAGAGATGGAATCTGAACTGAGGTCTTCCTAACTCCAACGCCAGCACTCTATTCACTGTTCTAGGCTCTCACTTTAAATTTAAAATTTTAACAGCACTTTTAAAAAAAAAATGTTATTTTATTTTTAATTTATGGAATAAAACAAGCATTTCCATAATATAACATAATAAAAAACATGATTGCACATGAAACTGCAAATTTATTATGTACAACTTGCTTTGTGTTTTAAATATATGTTATCATGTAAATTTCTCTTTTTTTCTTCCCTCCTTCCCCCTGCCCTAAAGGTGGCTACCATTAGACAAAATATGTGTGTGTTTGTAAAATCATTCTATATATAATTCTATTTATCATTTCTTTTTCTGGATGCAGATAGCATCTTCCTTTATATGTTCTTTGTAGTTAATTTGGGTATTTATAATAGTCAAAATGACTTATTTACTCAAAGTTGTTCTTAAAACAATATTTCTGTTATCATATACAACATTTTCTTGGCTGCTTATTTCACTCTTCACTATTTTGTGCAAGTCTATCCATGTTTTTCTAAGATCACTGAGCCCATAATTTCTTATAGCAATGCAATATTCCATCATAATCATATAGTAGAACTTGTTCAATTGATAGGCATCCCTGCAATTTCCAGTTTGCTTGTTTTTTTTTGTCACCACAAAGAGAGCTGTTATAAATATTTTAGAATATATAGGTTCTTTTCCTTGTTCTCTAATCGTCTTTGGAAATAGACATAGTATTAATAATATTGTTACATATATATTTATGTAATATATATTATATATAATACTAAATATAGACCTAGTATAGTAGCATTGCTGGGTCAAAGGGTATAGGCAATTTAATAACTCTTTGGGTATAATTTCAGACTACTCTCCAAAAGGGTTCATTCCACCAGCAATAAATTAGTGTCCCAAAAATATTTTACTGAATTAGAAAAATAACAACATCCTTTTTGAGGAAGGGGTAAGTTCCTGTATTATTATCAGAGACCAGTGAAGATAAGTCTAATAACTTGTCCAAGACCAAAACAAATGAGATAAAGTATTGAAAACATTTTCAAAACTGCAAGTGCTATATGAATACAAAGTATTATGGTAAATGTAGTGGAATACTATTGTGCTATAAGAAATGATGAGGAAGCGGACTTCAGAAAAACCTGGAAAGACTTGTATGGACTGATACTGAATGAAGTGAGCAGAATCTGGAGAATGTTGTACGCAGTAACAGCCATGTTGTGCAGTGACTAACTTTCATAGACTTAAGTCTTCCCAGCAATGCAAGGATCTAAGACATTTCCAAAAGTCTTATGATGGAAAATGCTATCCACATTTGGAGAAAGAATTACAGCTTCTGAATGCAGATTGAAGCATACTATCTGTTCTTTTTTTCCCTTCTGTTTTGTTTCTTCTTCCTGGTGGTTCTTCTTATTGTTCTAACTCTTCTTTATAACATGATTAATGTGAAAATATGTTTAACAGGAATGTATATGTAGAGCCTATATCAGATTGCACACCATCATAGGGAAAGAGGAGGAGTGGAAGAGGGAGAAAATTTAAAACTCAACAGCTTATGGAGGTGAATGTTGAAAACTAAAAATAAATTAATAAAAAAGTATTATAACCAGGACTGGAAGCATAGAGCACACAATAAAGTAACCTGGATACTCAACCCAAATACTCAAATGGAAAAAAAAAGATAAATCCATATAAGGATACAGAAGATAATAACAGTAGCAATAATAGTTCACATTTATTTCAATGCTTTAAGATTTTATTGAGAAATTTACATATGTCATCTCACTGGAATCTAACAACAGTCTAGGTAAAAAAGCACCATTTTATAGAAGAGAAAACTGAGACTCTGGAAAGTTATGACTTGCCCAGGATTACAGAACTAGCAAGAGTCAGAGACTAACTTCAAAAATAGGTTCTTCTGCCTCTATGGCCATTGCTATCAGGCCTGTGATAGAGAGAAATAGATAAACTAGCAAATATACATGTCTAATGGAATTTCAATTCCTTGAAGATAGAAACTTTTATATTTTTCTTTATCCATAGCATCTAGAAGAGTGTCTTGCACATAGTAGGCACTTAATAAACATTTATTGAACATTTATAATGGAAGCATATCTATCTGCTTCTTGGAGTTGCATGTGTGTACATTATTGTAAGCAGCATTGATTAGTGAAGATAATACCTTCTATGCTGTATTAAAAGGTACAAATGATAGGCTGAGGATGGTGTGACAGATGTTATCAACACTACAAACAACTCTAATTCTATGTTGACTGCTTTTTAAAAGGAAAGAAGTAAATACTAGCAAAAGTACATCCTCAATGTACTGCCAAAGTTTATGAAGCTATCAGATATACCTTAATATATTCAGAGAATCTTCTAAAATACGTACTAGAGTTAGAGGACTTAAAAAAAATCATGACTTTCTAACAAAGGGACCCTTAGGATATGTTACCATCTATATAGGGAATGACCATAATATTTGTGAAAAGCAATTTTCTTCTTTTTAATCAGACAGATGATTATGATTTCTCTATCACATGAATCTGACATAGTGTCCATATAGGACATTAATTACATGGCTAATTTTCAGCTTCTCTTGCTTGGGGTGAGTAACCTTCCCACAATTTACCCCTTTGCAAGGATATGGACAAAGACTAATAGATTTATTTCCATAAAATATTGCACATTTAGAAAACTCACCCAGGTATATTTCTTTTAAATGGGAATATGGACTCCTACCCATCAAAAAAAAAGAACAGAGTTTATTTTTCTTTTTTTTCTTTAGTAGTATTTTATTTTTTCAAATTACATGTAAAGATAGTTTTCAACATTCATTTTTGAAAAATTTTGAATTCCAAATTTTTTGCCCTCCTTCCCTTTCCTCCCCCCTCCCCAAGACAGCAAGCAACCTGATATAGGTTATACATGTACAATCATCTTAAACACATTTTCACATCACCCATGTTGGGAAAGAAGAATCAGAGTAAAAGGGAAAAACCATGAGAAAAAAAGAAGTGCAAATAGTATGCTTCAATCTGCAGTCAGACCCCATAGTTGTTTCTCTGGATGTGGTTAGCGTTTTCCATCATGAGCCTTTTGGAATTGTCTTGGATCATTATATTGCTGAGAAGAGTTAAGTTTATCATAGTCAGTGTTGTTGTTACTGTGTATGTACAATGTTCTCTTGGTTCTGCTCACTTCACTTAGCATCAGTTTATGTAAAGTCTTTCCAGGTTTTTCTGAAATCTGCCTGCTCATCATTTCTCATAGTCCTATAGTATCCCATTACATTCACATACCACAACTTGTTCAGCCATTCTCCAATTGATGGGCATCCTTTCAATCTGCAATTCTTTGCCACCACAAAAAGAGTTGCTATAAGAATTTTTACACATGTGGGTCCTTTCCCTTTTTTATGATCAAAGTTTATTTTTCAAAAAGGAGGTGGATTTGAACTGAATATTGAAGAAAACAATGAGGAAAACATGAGTAATGCAGTAAGCCTGGAAAAATTAGGCTGAACTCTAATTGAAAAGGTCTTTAATTGCCCCAACAACTTATAAACAACCTTTTTTAAAAATAAGGGCTAGGGTGAGGGAAGGGAGAAAGATGAGGAAAAGGAAGAGAAGTTAGACCAGACATCACACGTGATATGTTGATGGATTTTACAAAGTCCCTTTGTGGCCCGGGGTACCATGTTTCTATTAGGATGATCAATGCTTCTTGCACTTCTTTCTTTAAGTCATGGTACAGCTCCAAATTAGGATTCACTAAGCTTCCTTTTTATCTCTTGACTTCTGGGACAGATTTCCCATCCTTACCTACCCTATGGATTTCTAGGTGTCCTACCATTGCACTCATCTCCTACTCCTAACACCCACTCTTCTGGTTCCTTTTCCCTTCCAGTCCCAAAGTGCTTTCCTTCTGCATTTCTGCCACTTTTTTGCTTACTATTCTTTAGAGAAACACTTTAATTCTGAAGGCAATTTCTATTGAGAAGAGCTTTACAATATTAGGAAGGGAAGGCATTGCCTCATTTAGTAGATCCCTCCCATTAGGAAAAGCTGAGAGTCAGATTTTCTGGTTTCTGATATGTCCCACTGCAATTTCTTAGTTACTACAAGAAACCTCTTTTCCCAGATCATATTCTCTGCTCACTTTGCACATAGTTGGCCCCAGTGGAGGAGCCATAAGCCAACCCACTAAGGGGCTTTTCCAGTGCTTAAAGGAGACTCTTACCTTCTTTACCTTTATGCCTCCTATTCTGTCCCCACCACCAAACAATGCATCTATGCTCCAGACAATGTTTAGTGAATGATTTCTCAAGCAGCAGATAAATTTGATGGTCAATAAATTTGGCTCAAATATTTCATAGAATCAGAAGGACTTCAGCAACCATCTCCTTTCCCTTGTCTTCTCCTCCTCCTTCTTCACCTCCTATTACCATTCCTACCACCAGAACCACCACCACTATGATCATTACTACTAATGTGAGCTAGAATTCATATAGAACTTTAAGGTTTGCAAAGTGCTTCATAAATATTATCTCATTTGTTCCTCAAAAGAAACTTGGGAAGTAGGTGCTATTATTAACCCACTTTACAAATGAGGAGACTGAGGCAAAGATAGGTTAAGTGACTTTCCTAGGGTCTCACAACTAGTTAATATCTGAATCAGAATTCAGACACAGTTCTTCTTGACACTAAGTCCAGTACTTTGTCCAACGTGCCACCTAACAACTGCCCAAAGGAATGCCCACTAGAGCCTATTGGACAACATGTGGTCATCCAGACTCTTTTAGAAGACCTTCATTGTAGGGTAATCCACTACCTCCTGAGGTAGCCCATTCCACTGCTGGATGGCTATAATAGTCAGGAAACTTTTCCTGACATCAAGTCTAAACTTGACTTGTTTCAACTTCTACCCTTTGCTTCTGGTTTTAACCTCTAGGATGAATCAGAACAAGAAAATATTCCATATAACAGCCCTTCAAATATTTGAACATCAGAGTCTCATGCTCTACCCCCACCTTGGCTTTTCTTCTCCAAACTAGGTATCCCTCATTCCTTAAATTTATTCTCATATCACATTATCACAGATTTAGAGGCTGAAGTCTGTGCAGTCCAACATTTTTTTCTTTTACAGGTGAGGAAACTGAGGTACATAGAGGTAAGTTCATCTGCTCTAGAACACACAGGAAGTAAGTACCTTAATTTAAACCCTTAAGCTCAAAGCATAGTGCTCTTTCCATTCACCATATTGTACCTCTATGAAAGAGAGTCAAGGTCCTTCACTCTCCTGATTTCCCTCTTCTGGACATTTCACAACTTATCTGTCTCCTCTCTAAATTACAGTTCCAAGAATTCTGGAGATGTGTATATTTTTCAAGCCAATCTAATTCCCAAAGAATCATGTGAAGTTCAGATTCGGTCAAAGGGCCACACTTCAGAACCTAGAGGGCCACATGCGGTCTCAAGGCCACAGGTTCCCTGCTCCTGATAATGCAGCTGATTAAAGATTCGGGAAGGTACTGAGAAAACCTAGTTTGTCAGAACAAACTAAAGTCATCTTCAAATATATGAAATAATGGTTAGTAAAAAGTACTTTTTAAAGCCATGAAGCATATCTCTGGTCAGATTTTAGATATATATATATATATATATATATATATAGTTTTAAACTGTCAAAGCAAAAAAAAAATTAAAAAGCTATCAACGCTTAAAAGTGAACTAAGACTTCTGGGGCACTCTCTGTGTGTATGTGTGTGTTTGTATATACACATGTATGTGCATGCATATGTATATATATTTTCCACATACACATATATATATGTATATATATATGTATATATACACATACATACATATACACACACACACACACACACACATGTATCCCTATATATACAGGAGAGAGTTCATGGTATAGTAGAGATTGATAGCATTAGAATCAGGACAACATACATCAGAATTTTGCCTCTGCCACATATGGACTGTGAATCTGGGCAACTCATTTTACTTCTCAATGTCCCCAAGCTGGTGATGCAATGGATGAAGTGTTAGGGCTAAAGTCAGGAAAATCTTAGTTTAAATATAGTTTCAGGTACTTCCTAGCTGTGTGACTGTGGGCAAGTCATTTAACTTCTGTTTTGCCTCAGTTTCCTCCATTTTAAAATTGGATAATAATAACACCTACCTAGTAGGGTTATAAAATGCACTTAGCACATAGTAAGGGCTCTATATATGCTAATCGCCTTCCCTTCTTTCTCTCTTTCTCCCAAGCTAGTCTTTAAGACAATATAGGCTACAGAACAGTTGCCAGTCTATGTTGGTTGAGAGAATTTCTTCACTCAGAACTCTGTACCTCAGTGAATGAATACACTCAGAGCTCTCTCCTTTTCTTCCTTCTCTCTCCTCCCTTTCCTAAATAGAGAGTAATTTCAGGGGAGAAAGAACATTAAAAACTGAAGATCAGAAAGAACTTTACATAGCAGCTTGTTTCTGAAGGAGACTGAAGATTGGAAGACATGGAGGTGAAGAGGAGAATGCTCCAGGAAAAGGAGCCAAACTGTTTCAAAAGCAAAGACCGAGAATGGCATGCTGAGTTTGGGGAACAGTCACTAGGCTGGAGCACAGTTTGAATAAGGGGAAGTATGATGGAAATGAGGCTTTGGAGAACTTCAAATTTCAGGCTACAGGTTTTTTTTTTTATGTCTTATCTTAGAGGCATTAGGGAGCCATTGAAGATTTTTGAGTAGGGAAGTGACAAAGAACCTTAAAGAAAGCTATTACCATAGTACCAGGAAGAATTGATGAGGGCTTTGAATTCTGAGGAATGGAAACTGAGGAAGCAGAAGAATACTCTTAAGGGAAAGAGGGAATTTTGGAGGATAGTCTATAGGATTTAGGCCACTGATATGGTTTGGAGTGAGGATATGTCAATTGAAAGAAGAGGGCATGGTTCTGATAAATCCATAAGCATGTCCTAGTTTAAAAAAAGTTGGAATACTGAACTAATATATTTTCAGAATATTCACCCTAAGAAGACCTGGTGTATCCAAGTGTAATAAGCATCGTGGGCCTGATGAAACAGGGATGTGCTTCATATGTTTCTGGTTTAGAGTCTGCTTTTTGTTGTTGTTGTTGTTGTTGTTGTTGTTTTTCAGACTGCAATTCTTCGGGCCTATGTGACATTGGGTGGCCAGTTCTGAAGTCTTTGTCTAGCACTCTGATATTTGAACAGAAATAATATTTTCTATTTTCACATGGTGTTTTATTCTTACAAAGGATTTTACAGATAGCATATTCTCACTTAAGCCTGAGAGATATTTAGTAGAATTACTCATCTCTATTTTTATGTAGGAGAAATTAACATTTAGCTAAGCTAAATCACTGACTCAAGGTCACAGCAATGGAGGAATTCAGACCGGGTCCCTGTGACCCCAAGTTCAGGAGCTTATATCATTCTTCTATTGTGTAGACTAATACATCCAACATATTAATAAAGTATTATATATAATATGTTATATCTACTATAATAAATTATTATATGTTTATTATAGTACAATATATTAATATGTTAATACAGTCTTACACTCAACTGCTATTTTAATTTGGCTGTCACCAGTAGCCAGAGTAGGAAGCCTAGAAAGTTACATTTTTGAAGGCAGCATGATGTTATGGCCACTGGGCAGAGCTGAGGGGAGGGGTCAAGAAGATTTATGTTCAGATCTAGACATTTCTAAAAGTCAAGTATGATCTTGGGCAAGTCACTTAATCTTTTTGTACCCCCTGGCAACTGTCCAGGGCTTATCTATTAAGCCACAAATCCAGATTGGCCTTGATGGAGCAAGTCCCATGAGAGTTCTGTACACTGATGAAATCAAATGTCCTTCTCATGTTTGCCCAAATGTAGAAAAGTCAGGGTCAATAAATGGCACAGCACATTGAGGTCAAAACTGATCTGGGTATCTTGTGAGAAACACACAATCTTGAAGATAATATTACACTTTTCTGACCATTCAGACAATATTATATAGGCTGCCTGTGTAAAAAGACTGAATATAATCTGCTCTTGGCTTAGAGAACTATGGCTTGCAAAAATACATTTAATAATAACTCATACTTTATACAGCATTTTGAAATGTTTCTTCACCCTAACCCTGGGAGTTTGATAGTTAAAGGATTTTTATTCCCATTTTACATATAAGAAAACAAAGACTTGGAGAGGTCACGTATTACATAAGCAGGGTCACAGACCTAGTAAATGTCAGAGATGAGGTTTGCTTTTGACTTTCGGTTGAGCACTCTTTCTACTATACCATGCTGTCTTTGTGATATTCAGTAGTGAAGGGAATGAAAAGAAAATTTTCTAATGTACCTGAATATGTGAACTGGAAAAATCTGTCCTAAAAGCTGAGCTAGATTTCTAGCTTGTAATTTTATCGTCCATGCTCCATGTACACTCTCTTAAGAGCAGAAGTATGAAAACGCCAACATTTGCAATATACTTGCAGCCCTCAATTGAAATACATATATTTGGATTTGAAAAATTCTTTTGAAATTAGACAATGTTTTCTAATCTCAAAAAAATTGCTGGTTGGGTGATTTTCATTTTCGTAAAATGACAAGTGATACTTCATTTTTAGCAAAAGGTTAATGTTAAGTCTCCAAACTTTATAAATTGCACTTCCTCCATAAAACAAACTATTGCATGCTCATGTGCAAGATTAGAAGGAAATGTTCATACTGTCGAAAATGGATGGATTTTGCATTTCAAGGTGACAAGTCCAATGTCAGACACAATCAATCGATCACTGCATAATTATTATTGTAAATGATCCATATCCATGCTGCAAACCTTAAGGGGAATTTAATGAAGCAGTAAGCACATCAATAATAAGATCTACTTTGGTCCCTGTTAAATCTCATGATTCATAAATACCTTGGCATGTTTTATTCTTCCTTAAAACCCTACAAACCTACCTAAAAATACTGGTCCTTAAAGGATATTATTTAAAATATTTGATAAATAGAATTCTAAGCTCTATTTTTAGATCAAAAGCAAACTTCAGATCAAAGTTCATTGCCAATACTTCATCTTCCCTCTTGACATGGGTTAATGGAACAAAAGAGCTCAGAGAAATATATAATATTGTAGTATCAGTGTGGAGTTAGAATCAATATAAACATCTTCATTTTCCTCCAAATTAAGAGACTTGACAACACACACACACACACACACACACACATACATATATGTGTGTATTTATACATACGTACCTATTGAAATAAATGTATAAATACAACTCTCAAAATATACTTTTCCCTCTATCTACTTTTACTATGAATTCTGAACTCTTCAACGTGAGAAGATTTTGTTCTAATGTTTATCTTCTACTTGAACAAACATTGCTATACCCAGTAATTACTATTACTACTATCTCCACAAAGTGGTATTTGGTTTCTCATCAAACCACTGATTATTGATACTGTTAGTCCTATTCTCAATGAATAATGCATAATACTTCAGACAAATGTGGGAAATTGCCGGCATTTCACAAACCGCTGCTGACTGCTGGTATGTGGGGAGCAGTGCCAATGCAGGTTTGTATTGTAAAGGGAGTTGCTTTCTAGCCCCATGAATGAGTGATGGGCAGGCTTCGACATAAGGGGGGAACAGACGGTAGTACACAAGAAACACTTGGGCAGTCTGGACCAACTTTTAACTGAACACACAGTGGGTGGTAAAAAAAACAAAACCACATTTCTGGGAAATACCATATTGTGAAATTGTGAATATCTCCTAAAAATCACAATAAATTTCTCTCCTGCACATTATCCAAAATGCTTGTACCATATCTTAGTACCAATTAATTTCTCCAGAACATTAATTACCAAACATTCTAAAATAGATTGCCTTCCCCTGCCCTCTTAACTTTGGAGCAAGTTAATCAACTAGAAACATGTGGAAACAATTAAACATAAACATTCTTTATATTTCATGAAATTATAACACATGCAAATATGGCCCACGGATACATAGCACACTGTTGTAGAAAAAGCATTAGACTGGTTATTCTGGGAGCTGGCACTAATCACAACCACTGTATTACAGTATAAAAGTTGCTAGATTTGGAGTTAGAGTTGAATCTGGGTTCAAATCCTGGTTCTTCCATTTATTACCTGTATGACCTTAGGCAAGTGATATAATAACAATAATGACACCTGAAATTTGTATGACACCGTACAGTGTTTTGATGCAGTGTAAAGTAGAATAAACCTGGAGTCAGAAGACCTGGGTCTGGCTCAGGCAACTTACTAGCTTTGTGATCCTAACCTCTCTGGGACTCTATTTCCTTATCTGAAAAATGAAGGGTTCGAAGTTGGTGGTTTCAAAGTTTCCTTCTAGTTTGAAATCTATGCTACCATACAACCACCACTGATATTTATAGAATGTGTCACGTTCTTCAAAGTTCTTCTTACACATTTGAACTTGACAATAACTCTGTATAAGTGCTAAAGATATCACTGTCCTCCTTTCATAGCGATTAAAAACCTTGGGCAAGTCACATCCCCTTCTGATCCTCATGTATCTTATCTGTCAAATGAAGGACATTGATACCTACCATGCCTCCATTATAGATTGCAGTTAGAATTATATGAGATCTAGAAAAAAAATAATCAAATGAACTTCTAGGATCATAGATGTAGAACTGGGAGGGATTTGGGGGGCCAACTAGTACAATCCTCTCATTTTATACACGAGGAAGCTGAGATCTATATCTCTGAGGTGACTTGTCCAAGATCACATAGATAATAATTTGATTCAGGGTTCAAACACAATTCGTCTGGATCCAAATATACTATTCTTTCTGCTATACCAAAGTACTTCTGTTCTTTGTCTACTGTTATGTGTTATACAAATTTCAGGCATCATTGTATTTATACTATCACTAAAGTCCTTCCTTAATGCCTTCTTGTAGAATGGAGATGACCCTGAGTGCTCTAAGTATATGCCAGCAAAACTCAAGTCATGATGGTCTTAATAATTTGGGAAGGTTTTGCATACAGGCTCAAGCAATCAATTTTTCCTCTTTATTCACTTGGTCAGACAAGTACAACAACATAAAGAGAAGCTTATCATCACAAGGTTGGCCACAACTACCAAGGCTCCTCTTTGAGGACTCATGAATAATGGGGAATGGTTGTGAATTTGGTGATGGGCAAATACCATACCATTTTTTCTAAAAGAGAAGATAGTCCCTTTGAACAACAGACAGGTATAAGCCTGATGTTAATGTTAGGCAAAATTCTAGAAAGAATGCGAAGTAGTGATTTGTATGAGCCAGCTTGTATTCATTAAGAAAAAAGTCATGCCTGACTAACCACATTTTCTCTTCTTTTCTTTTTTTTTCTTTTTCAAAGATATGAGACTGTTAGATCAGGGAAAGACTCAAGTCTCTACTATCTTTAAGAACAAACAAACAAACAAGCGAAAAGCTCTCTCTTCATTCTGCCATTCCCAAGTTAACATTCTACAGCTTTCCTCCCTTTCATCAAATGCCTAGAATTTCTCAACCTCTTTTTATTTAGTTTCCAAGTCTACCATTCTACTGAGATTGCTCTTTCAAAGCTTCCAAATGATGTCTTAACTTTGAAATCTGAGACCCTTTTCTTAATTTTTGTCCTCCATCTCCCTGCAGCTTTTGACATTGGGGAATCACATTCTCCGGATAATCTCTCTTAATTTGGGTGCAATTCAATGAACATTTATGATGCACCTACTTAATACATAGAGATAGAGAATGAAAAGACAAATTCTAACAGTCCTTGCCCTTGAAAAGCTTTCATTTTACTAGGATATAATGTTTAAATATATGACACAGCTCTCTCTTAGTTATCCTATTGCAACCACTTTTTCTCAGCCTCCCTTGCTGATTCATCCTTTATGTCATGCTCACTAACTGTAGGCGTACATACAAGACTATCCTTCATTTACCTTTCTCTCCTTTCTATGTTTTCATGGGTTCAATGATCATCTTTATATCTCACATATTTACTTTAGATGATTTTTAAAAGCACATATCCAGCCCTAGTCTCTTTCTTGAACTCGAGACCCTCAACAATTCCTTGACTAGTTCTGCATCAGGGTGTCCCACTGTCCATTTCAATTTGATTTCTAAAATAAAACTCACCTTCTGCTCCCTCAAAAACCTCCCATGCTTATTGTCCATCAAGATTAGGTCCTCGGTCTTCTTTTCTTCAATCTGTCTCTCAATACCTTAGCAATCTCATTCACACTCATGGCTTTAGCTCCATATATACAGTTAACTCCCATCCTTATTTTTTTAGTCCTAACCATGTTTTTTTTTCTTTTCTGAAGTGCATAATTATATTTCCAGTTGCCAATGGGACAACTTCACCTGGTCATCCTGATGGCAATTCGAATTCAATAAATCCCAAATTAGTTCTCCCCTTGACCCTCCTCTTCCTTCTGATTTCACTCAGAAGTGTTGTGAGCTTCAAATGAGAAAATGGCTATAAAGCACTTTACAAATCTTACACCTTTATATGAATGCCAGTAGTTATCATTACAAGACTGCTTTCACCAAGTTTCCAGGCTGGTAATGACTTCATTCCCTGAGCCTTCTACTGCACTCCTGGTGAGCTCAAACAATGTTTCTAGAGCAATACAAGGCTATGCTGGTAAATGCTCAATAACTTGGCACAAATACTTTAAAGTTTAATATGCATTAGTAATGTTATTTCTTAAGTCTAAAGAATCAACCAAATAGTACAATAAATCAAGTCCTGATTTATAGTGACTACAGATTCTAAGGTGTAAATGCTCACACCAAAAATTTAACAATCAGCTCTTCCACTGGGTTAAAGTTGGTCTTATCAAACTCTGTCTTCAATATTTTTGGCAATGATGTCTTCATTCAGCCATTCTCCCACGTAATAAATTTTAGTCTTTGGGGTTCATTTTGGTGTTACGATACTATGATTATACCTCCCGCAGCTAACGAGTCCCAGTCCCTATTTATTCTATCTTATCCATCAAGAAATTGGAGTGTTGCAGGACAAAGAGGTGAAGAGAGACTGACACAGGTGTTACTACTTTCCTTTTCACCTCTCACTGCTGTAGAAATTATTTCAAAGAGACTCAGCAATACTGCAATTAGGTATATACCCTAAAGAGCTTAAGCAACAGTAAATGACCCATACAAAGATATTTATAGTAGCTCTCTTTTGTGGTGACAAAGAAGTAGGAGCTGAGATGATGTCCATTTATTGGGGAATGGCTGTTCTAGGATATGAATATGATGGAACACTGCTGCGGTGTAAAAAAAATGATGAAGGGGATAGTTTAAAACAAAACCTAGGAAGACATGTGAACTGCTGCAAAGTGAAGTGAGTAAAAACAGGAAAAGAATTTCCACAGTAACAGCAATATTGTAAAGATAATCAACTGTGAAAGACTTAACCCTGATCACTATAATGATCAATCACAATTGCAAAGGATTCATGATTAAAAGTACTAGCCTTCTCCAGAAAGAGAACTGATGAACTCAGAGTGGATATTGAAGGATATTTCCCTCTTTATTTTTATTGTTTTTCTTTTTAATGTAGCTAATGCAGAATGTTTTGCATGACTTCATACTTTTAATGGGTTTTGCATTTCTTGCTTTCTAAGTGAGTGGGGGATGGGGTGAGGGGAGGAAGAGAATATGGAACTGAAAATAAAATAAATATCAATTTTAAAGCAATGTTTCAGAGGAGAAATGTAAAATAAGTCTACAAGGCATCAGAAATTCAATTAAAATGCATTTATTAAGTGCCTATGATTTTCCAGGCCCTCTACTATATGCTTGGTATTGAAAGACAAAAATGAAACAGATTGCTCTCAAGAAGGTTACCTTCTGTCAAGAGAGACAATATGTATATACATGGATATATAAAGGATATGTTTGCATTTGGATCCTAAAGAAAATAGGGAGCCAGTGGAATTTAATGAGTAGTAGAGTGACATGGTCAGATTTGAGCTTTAGGAAAACTACTTGGTCAATTATGTAAAAATGCCTTTCTATTTTCATTGTCATCACTCTAAGTTCCAAACTATCTCTGTCCCTTGAAAATCTCCTATGCTTTCCCACATCTGTGCCTTTGCTCACGTGGTTTTCTATGCCTGGGATTCCTCTGTACCACTCTTTGCCTCTTGAATTCCTACCAAGCCTTTAAAAATCGAACTCATACTCTATATTCTTCATGAAGTAGATTCTAACTACTGCCATCATTAATGACTTCCCCTTTTTGACCTCAGATAACAATTTGTTTTGTACCTGTCTAACATATACATATATAATCATAGATTTAAAACTATAAGGGAAAAAGGAAGTCCTTTAGTTTAACCACTCTCATTTCATATATAAGAAAGCTGAGGCCCAAAAGTGTGGTAAGACCTGGTCAAGGTCACAGAAGCCGCAAGTGGAAGAATAATAACTAACTTTCGGCAGTAAACAAAAGTCTTCTAACTTCAAACGAACTGTTCTTTCCATTGCACCACACATGATTGTGTATTATAGTGATCTGCATGTGTGTTTTCCCCCTCTAATAGACTGCAAGTTTCTTGAGAATATGGACTACATTTTTTCTAACATTTTTTATCTACCACCAAACCTAGCACAGTCCTTTATACATAGCTGGCACTTGATTTCCATGAGTGCAAAAGGTCAAAGAGATTTTTTAAAAAAGACAAACAAACAATAAAGAACAAGGGAGACACAATTAGAAAGTAATACATGTTTTTAAAAAAGAACTAGGGGTTTTGGGGGACTATAAGCTCAATATGAAGCAATGACATGAGACTGTGCCAAAATGACCAGTGCAGTCTTAGAATCTATTAACAGCATCACAGCGTCCAAAACAAGGGAGGTTAAGGTTCTGTAGTTCTTTGACCAAATCAAATCATTTCTAGAGTGCTGAATCTAATTTGAGAGAAAAGACACACTTTTCAAATAACCCTGACAAGTTTGAATGCATCTGGAGGAAGGTAATCAGAAAGGAGAAGGGCCCAGATAAAGGAACCAGAAATGTTGTGCCTGAAGAAGAAGAGGAGGTAGGGGCATAATTATAGTCTTCAAATATTTGAAGGACTGTCATGAGGAGGAAAGATTAGACAGTGTTGCCATGGTGTAATGGACAGAGGCCCAACTTTGGAGTCAGTTAGACCGGGATTTAAATCTTACCTCCACAACATAATAACCATGTGAGCATGCAAAGTCACTTAATCTCTATAAATTGCAGAGGAATTACCAATGTATCAGAGGATAGAATTTCTGTGTAGGGAGTTTTCCTACAATGATAAAATTACAAGTGTGGACCAAAAAAGAAGAAAAAAAATATCAGACCTATTTTGTTTAGCTTGAGAGTGCAAAACTGGAACCAATGGGCAGAAGTTATGGTGGGGTTCAATTTGACTCAATGTAAAGAAATCTTCCCAAGAATTAGAGCTGTCCAGCATTAGAACGGGCTGTTTTGAAAGATGGTGCATTCCCATCTTTCAGAGAAGCCTTGATAACTAAGAATACTGTAGAAGGGATTCTTGCTCAAGGCATATATTGGGCTAGCTGACTCATAAGGTCCCTCCAACTTTGTTAAGACTACGATTACTGGTGTCATTATTAGTTGTGACATATTTACTTGTTACAAAGTTTGTTAATAGCTTACACTAATGTAGAGCTCAGAAAATCACACAACAGCTTCAGAGGTTAAAGAATGAACCTATTCTAAGAGTCACTTGAGAGTGTATTTTTCCCCCTTTTGGAGAAGCAGAAAACGTGCCATTTTTGGCCTTGAATTTCCAAGAAAAGGACAGAGTTGAATTTTAAGCCAATTTAAATGGTACATATCATAGAGGGCTACAAGGACTATGTACAAACACAGTGTACAGTTAAGCAAAAGGATCCACTCAGTATTATTCTGAGCCCTAGATTAACTAATTGTGTTCCTGCTCTCATGGGCAGCACTTGTCCATTTGATTAGCCCTTCAATATATAACATTAACAACAGACTCGCTCTACTTGAATACTCCACCATAGAACTCATTCAAGTCAAATGCCCTTGAAGATACTTGAAATTCCTAACAAGGCTCTCTATTATTAAACTGTTTTGTATTTCTGATGCTACAAACCCAGAGCCTAGGTTTATTCAATAAACAGTCTGTTGTACAAGGCTGCATGTTTTATTCAAAACTCCCCACACTCCATCCTTTTTCCTTCCAAAACAAGTCCATAGAAAATCTATGAAGTCTCCAAATTTTGATATGTTTGATCTCTGAGTTTGTCCCTATAAGATAGATTTAGAGAAAAAAAATCAATAGCGGTATGTTGGACCAAGTACCTGTTCTTGCAAACCTGGCATACAGCTAACTAACACTCAGGATAGTGTCCCAAAAGTCTTGGTGCACTTTAAGACTTTTGTCTTGATGCTCTTTTAAAGGTTCAAAAATGCATTAAGATTTATGGAACACCCTGTATATGCAGACAAATCTCTAAGAATAGTAGCAAAGTCTCTTTGTTTAGTGGCAAAATAATTGGGAGGCGGGAACAGGGAAGAGAGGGAAAGATGCAGGGACTTAAATTCTATGTAAGACAACCATTACTGGCTAATCCTAAGCACTCTTATATATAAAGATCAGTGAGAAGTGCTTGCCCTAAGTCCTCCATATTCCATGACTCCTCTCCACTACACCCATAAGGCTGGATGATTCTTAGGATGCTCTGGGATATTTATGGCTGCTACTAGCCATTCTTCTGGTGCATGGGAATTAATTATCTTCACCTATCTTACCATACACTTTATACCTGTAGATTGATCAATCTCAAATAGTGTACATAGGCACAATCATTAGCTTTGTATAACTAGATTTTTCTTTGCTTGAACGAATGTACAACTTTGAAGGCTGAGGTTCAAGCCCCAAATCCATGACTTACTATTTCTGGGGCCTAAAGCAAAATATTTCACTTCTTTTAGTCTTAGTTTCCTTGCCTATAAAATGAATATCAATGACACCTAAATAATAATAGATTTATAAAAGGCACATTGAGCTATTTACTGCTTACTTTAAGATAAGGTTATTATAGAAAAAAAAATTGAGGCCATTCACTGGAAGCACTCTCTTCTCCTATAGACTTCTCACATTACCCAGGTGCCTTCTTCTGCTATCTTTTCCTTCATTCCTGTTGGTTCTCTTCACTTTCTATGTGCATAACTGATACCATTCCATTCCTCTTCTCCAACACACTGCTCCCCATCTATGTTTCCCACTCTTTCACTAAGTTACAATCTCTCCTGGTTTACTGGCTGCTTCTCTACTGCCTAAAAACATACCCATGCCTCCCTCATCCTAAAAAAAAAAATCTCACTTTTGATCTATCCATTCCTCATAGTTATCATCCCCTATCTCACCTCTCTTTTGTAACTAAACTCCTTAAGAAGGCCATCTACAGTAGGTGCTTCTATTTCTTTTTCCTTTTACTTTCTATCAACTACCTTACTTCTGACCTCTCATCATGTGACCAAAACTGCTCTCTAATATCCTCTACTAATGTCCTCTTACTTGCCAAATCTAATGGCCTTTTCTCAGTCTTTTTCTTGACATCTCTACAGCCTTTTGTCATTGTCAATCACTCTCTTCTCCTTCACACTCTATTCTTTCTAGGTTTTAAGGACACTATCCTGGTTCTCCTCTTGGCTTTCTGATTACTCCTAAGATTCCTTTGCTGGATATTCCTGCAGGTCACGCCCACTATCCTTGTGTATTCCTCAGGGCTTTGTCCTTGACCGGCTTCCCTTCTCTGTCTACATTATTTCACTTGGTGATCTCATCAGCTTCCATAGTTTCAATTATTACCTCCACGCTTGTGATTCTCAGATTTGTCTCTCTAGCCCCAACCTCTCTGACCTACAGTGTCTTATCTCCAGTTGCCTGTTAGGTATTTTAAATTCAACAACTTCAAAATCAAACTCATTATTTCCCCTCTAAAACCCTCCCCATTTCCCAGCTTTCACGAGGGTATGACCATTCTCCTAGTCACCCAGATCACAACCCAGGTATCATCTTCTACCCCTCAATCTCATTCATCCCCTATATCTAGTACACTGCCAAGGCTCATGGATTTCACCTTCATAACATATCGCACAAATACCCCCTTCTTTCCTCTGACAGTGCTACCACCCTAGTTCAGGTCCTCATCATCTCATACCTGGACTATTTATTACAATAGCCTGCTGCTTGGTCTCCCTGCCACAAGTGTCTCTCCATTTCAGTGGAACTGTCAAAGTGTTCTTCCTAAAGCCCAGGTCTGACTATATCACCATCACCTCCCTCCTCCCTGCACCCCATGCACATTATAATCCCAGCAGCTCCCTATTGCTTCCAGGATCAACTATAAAAATCCTCTGACAAAGCCTTTCACGACCTGTCCCCTCCCAACCTTTCCAGTCTTCTTGTACCTTAAACCTCCCCCTACCCCATTTTCTTTGATCTGATGACAATGGCCTCCTTGTTGTACCCTGAACAAAACACTCACTTCCTGACTCTAAGAATTTTCACTGCTGTCCCTCATGCTTGCAATGCCCTCCCTTCCTCTGCATCTCCACCTCATGGCTTCTTTCCAGTCCCAGATAAAATCTCTCCTCTACAAGAAGCCCTTTCTGATCCCCCTTTCCTAGATTCTAGTGCCTTGATCATTTTCAATTTATTCTATATTGAGTTTGTACATAGTTGTTTTCATGTTGTCTCCCTCATCAGACTGTGAGCTTCTTGAGATCAAGAACTGTTGTTTGTTTTTTAATTTTTTTTATCCCCAAAGCTTAACATAGTGCTTAGCATAGAGTAGGCATTTAATAACTATTTACTACCTGACTGATACAGCCTGCTGCGTGAAAATTTAAATACATTGCTATTTATCCATGAGTTTCAGTACATTCACTGAAAATAAACATATATGTTATATATAAAATATATTGTAGATAAATATAATTTAAAATACATTATTTAACTTTTATAATAAAGATATCTAATTAGTTAATTTACCAACTATTATTCCTTGCTTTGGAATGTACTCAGAGTTGGATTTTTGATGTCAAAGCAATAAGAAATTACATATAGCCATTTCCTTACTGTTCATGTTAAGAGACAGGAACAAGAGTAAAGATAATGCAGGACAACAAGTAATTCAATAGATTATATTTTTGGTTTCTGAATTCAGAGATATAGACACACACAGTAAGGTATATGCCCACATACAGATGGATTCTTTCTTTTCCAATACTGACTCCCCCTCCTTCTCATTCTGACTACTTAGGACCTGAATCATGTCAAGGTGGCAGAGAAGAAAGTCTAGATGGCCAGAAAATAAATATTCCACTTGCTGATTAAATAAAATGCTCATCTACCTGTGTAGGATATAAGTACATATGTACATTATGAGTAGAATTGTGAAATGATTCTTGCTATCTCTTAGTACATATACATAAATAGGATGTATGTGATATATACATATATATAATATTCTCACACAAATGTATTTACATATACATATATGTGCACATATGCACAGAAGTTGAAAATTTTTAAGGTGCTGAAAAAACCCTAGGAAGTTTTTTTTAACGCAATGACTTCAGTTGATTTTTTTACCAAATCCACTGTCATTTAAAAAGACTAGTGTTATATACTATATTTCTCCTAATTTGGTCTCTGAATTTCTTTTTCTTATTTCTCCCTTAGTCTTCCAGTTGTCTCCTTGAATTTCTAGCTAAGATATGGTTATGCTAATAAATGGAAGCACAATATGCAATCCTTCTCTCCATTTGTCCTAAAAGCTTTATGTTCCTGAATTGTCAAAACAATGTTCTATTGCTTTGTGAAATTATCTTGTTGGTATTGAATATCAATTTTTCAATTTGTTGTTTTATGAAAGGGGCACTTGAGGTTTGTATGGAAACTGATTTGCTTATGTCTTTCAAATCCTCATCATTTGATCATATATTTGTTGACAGCCTCATAAGAAATTCTAAAATAGCATGCAAAAGGTGAAATGAAGAATACAAAGTCCTTTTGAATCATCCAAAGATTAAGTATCTTCTGGAGCTAAAGAGATTACACAAACAAAATATTATGCTCAATATCTAAAAGTGAAACCTCCATGAATCTTATTAGGTATGAAGGATTTGGTCCCAGAAAGGATCATAAATTTTGTGTTGGAAAGGACCTTAGTAGTCCAGCTTACTTCTTTTACAGATGAAGAAACTGAGCTTTGTCAAGGTTACATTACTTTCTCAAGGTCATCCAAGTATCAAGGAGCATATCTTAGACTCAAACCCAGGCCTCTGGACTCTGAATCTTGTGCTTTTTCTAGGGTACTAAATTGCCTCACTGATCCTATTAATATGAACTGGATTCACCTTGAAAAGGAAATGGGGCCTAATAAAAACCAGAGTCCAAGGATTTTCTATATTGTGAAGCTGCCCCTCTTTTTACTTTTGTGAGCTTAAACTTATAGGAAATATGATGTGTGTGCATATATGTGCATGTCCTAGATAGCTGAACCATTTTTTTTTTAGCTAGAATCTTTGGACTCAAAAATCCAATGAGTTTAGTAGCATTATTAGATTGGAAAGAAAAATGGATGGGCCTTTATAATACAAATTACTTTACAGACAAAGAGGAATGTTCATGTAAACAGAATTTCAGAAAAATACAAAAAAGTACCGATCAATTTACATCAATGGCTTCTGGGTAGTGAAGCGGAAAATAATGTATTACTCCACTGCCTCTCCACTACCTACGTATGCGGGAACAGTCAGACTACAAGTTCATGCCACTGCTGCAAGGTGAAAGAAAAGGAGAAATAATGTTCATCTCAAGCCAAGCCCTAGTTTAATAACTCTCAGTTGGTCCAGTTTCCCATTGATCAATCAGAATCGGATTGTGGCTCAGAGTGGCTTCCTTTCCTTCTTGGTTCAATCTGATAAAGTTGGAGGGGTTTCAAAGTCAGGAGGGGAGAGCCTTAGAACCAAATCTTCCTCAAATATTTTATTTATATTAATCTTGGGCAAAGTTTGCAATGAGAAGAGCTGTCAAGGTAAGAGGAGTGTGTGTGTGTGTGTGTGTGTGTGTGTGTGTGTGTGTGTGTGTGAGAAAACCTTTCCCTTTCAATTGGATTGTTAGCTTCTTGAAGGCACAGACTGTCTTTCGCCTTTTTATTGTAGCTTCAGCACTTAGCATAATGCCTGGCACATAGTGGACACTTAATAAATGTTTATTGATAGACTGAACCCCAGTATGTTCTGCTTTCCATATAATATTCCAAATCAACTCAGTTCAATTCTGTTCAAATATTTATTAAGTACCTACTACATGCATAGCAGAGAGGTGATATGGACTAATGGATATAGAACTGACCTAAGAAGGAGGGAAGAGGTAGCTAGTTGGCTCAGTTGATAAAGCACTGGGTCTAGAGTCAGGAAGACCTGAATTCAAATCCAGCCTCAGATACTGTGTGACCCTAGGCAAGTCACTTACCCTCTATTTGCCTTAATTCGATGGAGAAGTTAATGGTAAACCACTCCAGTATCTTTGCCAAGAAAACTCCACGGATAATAGTTGTGTGTGATAGCCAATGGGGTCATGATGAGTGGGATACAACTGAATGACAAAGGATGGAGGGATAAAAGAAGGAAATGAAGGAGTGTGCTAGGCACGGTGCTTTCACAAAGACTTTCTCGTTTCATGCCTACAACAATCCAGCAACGTAGTTGCTATTATTATTCCTATGTACAGTTGAGGAAATCAAGGCAAACAGAGGGTATATGACTTGCCCAGGGACCCAGAGCTAGTAAGTGTCCAAAGTCTAATTTAAACTCAGGTGTTCCTGACCCTAGTCCCAAAACGCTATCCACTGAGCCGACTAGCTTCCTCTGAGTCTTTCATATGATATATGCTGGCTGTAAGACTCTTTTCTAATTACTTAATCTCTTAGTGCCTCAGGCAATAGTCTAAGACTATAAATAGCAGAGTAGGTGCTGGTCTTCATTGGTTTTTAGGGGTGTTTCCTTATTAAACAATGCTTATGTTAATGAAATCTTAGGCCTGTCACCCCAAAACATGTTGTTTTAAATATGCTGGACATTCAGGGAGATACAAAAAATAGAATGTATTCTCTGGCTTCAAGAAATTTACTTAGTAATAGGAAGATTAGATACATGTATACATAATTGCACTATTTTAAAAAACAGTAAGTCTATGTAGTCACCTCAGGAAATATGTATAAAGTACCTACTGTGCTCAGAGCACTGTTCTGAGAATATAAAACCCAAAACAAAAATAGTTCCTCCTTACCCATTGCTTATATTCCTTGGTTGAGGGAGAGGGTAAAACGGATGCACCATTAAGTTGAGAAATACAAACAAGGTAGGGGCAGCTAGGTGGCACAGTAGATAGAGCACCGGCCCTGAAGTCAGGAGGACCTGAGTTAAAATCCGGCCTCAGACCAAACACTTGACACTTACTAGCTGTGTGACCCTGGGCAAGTCACTTAACCCCAATGCCTTGAAAAAAGAAAAAAAAGAAAAGAAATACAAAAAGGGGCTATGATGAGAGTTCCAAAGAAGGAAAGATCATCCCATGGTGGGGTGATGATGAAGATGAAGCAGGGCAGTCTTCATGGAGGTAGTGAAGAATAGGAATGGGGAAGAAGGTACTGCAAGCATGAAAAAGAAAATGAGCAAAACTGGAGAAATGGTAAAGCACTAGATGTCTTTATGAAACAGTGAATGATCCCAGTTTTAAGAAAATAGAGGGAAAAAATGAAGGTTAGTAATATAACAAAGGTTACACAAACAGAATCATGTCAGACTATATGAACACCAAGCTAAGGAGACTGGACTTTTGGCAATGGGTATTTAGACAATGGGGAACTGATGAAGGATCCCTATTCCAGGATGTTCAGAAATGGGACAACATACTAACACATTAAAATAAGACCTATATCACAGAGAATCAAATGAGGTAATGTGTTAAGTGCTTTGCAAACCTCAACCACATACACACACATATACACACATATGTATACTATATATGGATATATACACACAGATATGCATTTGGATATTATGTGCACAGCATAGATGTGTTATTATGATTATGATCTATGCACGTGAAGATTAACCAGGTATGAAAGCAAGGAGATCTGTTCAAAAGCTATTAAAATAGTTGAAGCAAACAATAATGAGGAACAAAAGCTGCTTTGTCCTTCATTCTCAAAGAGGACCATGACTTCAGGGAGGTTACTAATATCTTCTTAATTGTTAAATCTAATGACCTTTTCTCAATCTCTTTTCTTGACATCTCTACAGTCTTTTGCCATTGTCAATCACTCTCTTCTCCTTCATATTCTATTCTTTCTAGGTTTTCAGCATACTACCCTATCCTGGTTCGCCTCCTGGCTTTCTGATTACTCCTCAGATTCCTTTGCTGGATCTTCATGCAGGTCATGCCCACTAACCTTGTGTATTCCACATGGTTTTGTCCTTGACCATCTTCACTTCTCTGTCTATATTATTCCATTTGGTAATCTCATCAGCTCCCATAGTTACAATTATTGTCTTCATGCTTGTGATTCTCAGATCTGCCTCTCTAGCCCCATCCTCTCTGTTGGTAATGACATGCAAGTGAAATGGATTTAAGTGAGGGAGGGCTGTGCAAAGTCACCAGCTTCACTTTCTCCTCTACAGCCATCAGGCTTCAGTGGTCAGATACGAATCAGGACAACTGGAGAAGGCCCAGGAAGCAGTGGGAGAACTTGGCCTTTTCAAAGGTCTTTAACAGGTCTCAGCTTGACTGAGGCAGAGCCCATTCAGTGATTAAAGTTCATTAAAATTAGGCAAAGAATAGCCTCTTTAAAAGAAAAAAAAATAGATGTGGGAGGCGAAGACCCTCAGGGTTTCTAGCCAAACAGAAACAATTGTTATTTACATTCATTCTGAGCCAATCATGGCCCAAATGGTGATCAAGTAGGGCTTGGTCTGGGACTAGAGTGATTTGGGGATCTATAGCAGGGGAAATAGAAAAGAGTTGATGGATATAAGAGAAAATGCAGAGCTAGAACAAGAGGATGTGGACTTAGCAACTACACCATTCTGAACAGCAATCCTTGTGATGATAAAAGAACAATAGAAACAAACTTGCAGGTTGAGGAGACTCTCTTTGGTGGATTCGTAGGAGAATAGATATAACCTTAGGTGAATTAGAAGCTGAAGCAGCTAGGTGGCACAATGGATGGACCTAGAGTCAGAAAGTCCTGAGTTCACAATCAGACACAGATACTTTCTAGGTTTGTGACCCTGGACAAATGACTGTGTCTGCCTTATTTTCCCCCTCTATAAAATGGGATTAATAATAGCACCTATTTTGCATGGCTGTTGGGAGGATAATGGGATACAACACTATTATTAGAAGGTGTTGAAGGGTTACAGTTTGCATTAGTCAAGAAAATATCCAGAGCAATGAAATCACAGATACAGTAAAGAATAAATTAAGTAGCAACTAATTATGTATAGAAGGTAAGGGAGAGGGAAGAGTCAAAGGTGAGTCCAATATTGTGCAAAAGAAAAAAAAATGATTTGCAGAATTGTGATGCCATTAACAGAACTAGCAAGTTAGGCAGAGAAGTAGGTCTTAATGCAAAAATAATTCAAATTTGAGGTACTAGCAGGACATTCAAGTGCACACCTAGCCATTGCTGTTATTATGGTTCAGGTCCTCACCTAGAACTTGGTCAATAACCACTTAAAAGAAAAATGGATTTGGGGCCTGAAAGACCAATTAGGACTGAAGATACCAAAGCGGCAGCCATCTGCTTAGTCACAATAATCAACATCATGGGAGTGAACAAGATTGTCAAATGACAGAGCATAAAGAAAGAAGATAGTTGAGGTGTGAATTTGGGGCGGAGGATGCAAAATTAAGTGAGTGTGACAAAGAAGAGGACTCAGTTTAAAAAAAGAGTCTGGCTAGATGTATTTGGGGAAAACCAGATGAATGAGGTGACCTTAAGGGAGGAGAGGACATCCATAAGAGATGAAGATGGTCAACAGTGTCAAAACCTGCCAAGAGGTTAAGGAGGATAAAGAAGATTAGGAGGTCATTGTTGATCTTTGAGAGGGCATTTTTAGTAAAGAGGTTTGAATAGAAGATGGGAATGTAAAGAGCTCTAAAGAGAGTACTGTGGAAGTTGTGGCAACAAATGTCAACTTCTTTCAAGAAGTTTGGGAGTAAAAGGTAGTAGAGAGACAGCAGTTCAACTGAATGGAAGGTCATGATTTGTTCTTTTCATTCTTTTCCTTCCTTCCTTCCTTCCTTCCTTCCTTCCTTCCTTCCTTCTTTCCTTCCTTCCTTCCTTCCTTCCTTCCTTCCTTCCTTCCTTCCTTCCTTCCTTCCTTCCTTCCTTCCCTTTTTTTCTTCCTTTCTAGAAAATATGAACATAGTGGTAGATAAAAGACAAGAATCCAGGGGAGAAGAGATTTTATTTTGCACTGAGAATAGTTCCTGAACAGACTGGAAAATCCCATCATATGGACAAGGCATATAGTTCTTTCTCCAAAGATAGGTAGTTTGCTCTATTTCCTTGGAATCTCCCAAGAATGAAGTATATAAGACTTTGCAACCATAGGACACTGAATCAGTGCTACTTATGAGTTTGGAAAACTTGACTGTGAGGTCTTAAAGGAAAACAGCTCAGCTGTGTACTATATTGGGAATAGGAAGACTCAAAGTAAAAAGAAAGAGAAATCAGGCTACATCTTGGAAAATAACAGCCCAGGGGTAATATACACATTAAGGAAGAAAATTTGGGCAAATTTATGAATCAGCATACGGTATACACTTCAAATGGAGCAAAATCAACAAATATTTATTAATTATTTATCAACAACTATTGGTATAATGAGAAGAGTACTTTGATCCCTCCATTAGGGGATCAAAAAAGTAGGAATTTTTTTGAATATACTTAGATTTTCTGAAACTAGCATACAGTCTAATTTTGGAAATTCTTTTTACATCTCAAATAATTAGATAACAATACAAAGCAATATAGTTTTTATAAAGTTCTAAATTTTATGGAATGCAGCAACGGTTCCTAACTTCTTAAAGCATGACAGATCCCTTTTAACTTAAAAAAATTATTTGGATATTTGCATAATAATGGCTTATTATTACTATCATTGATTAATAAACTACATAATAAAAAGCCTTATTCATATATACATTTTATATATATATATGTATATATACACACACACATGTGTGTATGTATACATATATAATGTGAATATTGTGAGCAATACATTTGACAGAAGTCTTTCATGCTATTCTCAGGAAACAATGGAGAAATAAGGGCTAGATAGGAGTAGCGATAAGTGGATTCAGACCTGCCTAAATAACTGGATCTGTAATCATCAATAGTTTGATGCCAGCTTGAAAAGAAGTCTCTAGTATAATAGCCCAGGGATATGTGCTTGGCCCAGAGATGTTTAATGTTTTGTCAATGACATCTGGCTAACTTACCAAATTCACATGTGAAAAAAAAAACCAGCAAGTTAATTTGTTAGATATCTGGGTTAAGATCCTGAAAAGCTAGACCAAATCTAATAAAATGAAATTTACAGCAATAGAGAAAAATATAAAGTCTTATACTTCGATTAAAAAAATCAACTTCAAAAATTATAAGATAAGTAAGGCATAGCTAGAGAACAGTTCATGTGGGGGAAAAAAATCTGGATACTTTAGTAGGCTAGAAGTTCAAAATCAATCAATAATGTGATATGACAACTAAGAAAATTATTATAATACCAAGTTATATTGATAGTGGCTAAATCTAGGGAGGTGAAGCTTCTGGTCAGACTGCAGTGCTGTGTTCTGTTATGGGGACCCCATTTTAAGAAGCACATTGATGAAGACATTCTTTAAGTCTCAACTAAAATCCCCTCTTTCCCAACCTCTCTTAATTCTAGTGGCTTCACCCTGTTAAATATTTCCTATTTATCCTGTAAACAGCTTCCTTTGTCTGCTGCTTCTCCCATTAGATTATAAGCTCCTTATGGGCAGGGACTGTCTTTTGCCTCTGTTTGCATTGCCAATACTTAACCCCATGCATGAAATTTATTGGACACTTAATAAACATTAATTGATTAATTGATAAGCTGGAAAATATTCAGAGGAAGGCAATATAGGTATTGAAGATCCTTGAAGTCAGACTACATAAAGATCAGTTGAAGTTACTCAGATTCTTTTTTTTCTTTTAGCTTACAGAAGACTCGGGATCCAAGAGGACATCAAAGTATTTGAAGAGCAAAAGGATAAAAAGGCTATTACAGTTGGTCTATTTAGGCACAGGAGTACAAAACAAGGAGCAGTGGAAGGAAAATGTGAAGAGGCAAATACAAGTTTTGATATAAGGAAATACTTCCTAAATTTGAGCAATCCAAAAGTAGAAAGAGCTACCTTGGGAAGTGGTAGGTTCCCTTTTAGCAGAGGTCTTCATGCAGAAGCTGAATCATCCATCACTTATCTGCTGTACTGGTGGAAGTATTCTTGTTTAGGTATGGCCTCTAATTTGGAGTTTCTGGGAAAGTAGGATTAGTGGAGCTTAAGGAGATAGGAAGATTGCTGAGAGGGGAAGGGACAGAACCCACTATCAACTATTTCACATTTGTCTTGAGTTGATTCTAATAGAACCAGCTGAGCAGATAATACTTTCTGTTGGGAAAATAGCCAATTCGACTTTGAGGTAGTGTGATATAGTGGATGGAATACCAGACTCAGGAATCAGGAAGACCTAGGTTTGAATATTGACTCAACATTTACTACCTGGGCAAATAACAATGTCCCTGAACCTCAGTTTCTTCATCTCCAAAATGAGGGAGGCTAGATTACATGACCTTTAAAATCCCTTTCAGCTCTAAGTCTATGACTTTTTCGAAAGTTAGAGAAGGAAATGATTATTTTTTTTTTAAAGTAGCTTCAAACAATTAGGAATACCAGCAACATATCTTTCAACACTGAAACTTTCCACTTGTTGCTCACTCTTCAGTTGTCTTAGGCCCAAGTACACATATATGGGCATATACATGCATTCCAGACACATGTCTGGAAAAAAGATAGATGAGTAATTAAAAAAAAGGAGCTAGGCATACTAAACCTATGAGAAAATGGTTAAAGGAGTTGGGGTTATTTTAGGAAGTCAGGAGACTTCATGGAAACCACTAGGGCCCTTTCTAGCTTAGAAATTCTGTATGTTTTTTTTTTCTTTAAAAGACCTCATAAAGGGAAATATATGCATTATTAATATTGCTTTAAGCATTAGTTAGTTCTCTACTTACATAATCACAGAAGATGACAGAATCAAGCACCCATATCTATCTGATTTGAGTAGACTGTGGGTTCATGTCTGACTATGGCTTGGTCAACTAGATACATTTTAGGTTTCTAAGAATCAACCTCCATTTGGGTTTTTCCACTTAAGGAAATAATTTAGGTGGCATGAGCTAGGTATATAAAGCAAATGCTGAAGGAATGCTGATAAAATTATTTTCATTATTCCTAAAGCTGTCCTAGATTGACCTGTTGGGAGTCCATGGTTCTGTCACTATGGCACCACATAAGAATTTGACATCATAAGTCAGAAACCCCAACCACCCCTATAATTAGTAGACTACCAGGAAACTATATTTTCTTTTTCCTGTATAACTGGAGGAAAACCCTCCAGACAGTGTTTTTGACAGAGAGAAAGAAAAAAATGATGAGCGAATGGTGCTACTAAATAATTTAAATGAAACATAACGAACAAACTTTATCAGTGGGAATGTCTTAGGAGGGTTACACTCTGTTTTAAATGGGTGTTAATCCACAGTAGCATGCTCTGTCAGTTCTAAAGGGAAAGACTACGAACCATTAGAAAATGCTGTGCGTGCTGCAAAAGATGGATCTGCATGAATCCTTCAAAATAAATTCTCAATTTTAATATAATTTTAGTTCCTAAAAATCATGTTATTAAAACAGGGACACATTTAGAGTCCATACTTAATTACTTTAAGATATGGTGACATGAATAACTGAGGATGAATATTTAACAATACTTCAAGATGCATTTTTTAACTGTACATCAATGTTCATCTTAATTTTAGACACACGGGCAAGAGTTTTCGTAAACTATCATGACTGAGCCTCATTTTCCTAAAATGACATAAGTGCTAAAACTGAGCTACCAACTATATTCAGAGTATCTTTATTTACAGAATAGTAGTCAGTAGAAGTAGCAATGCTTGTGTTTAAAAAAAAACAACCACTCCACAACATTAATGCTTATTCACTAATTCATATCTATTTAAACAGTGCGCACCCAGCGGTTCCAATTTAAGGACTATGCCACTTTTTGAAGTCAAAAAGAAGCAATGTTAAAGATGTAAATAGAATATGTAAGTGCAGTGCAAGAAAGTACCAACCATTTTTCAATTTGATAAATGCTGCTAATAAAAACATGCAGCACTATAAAGCATCAGTCAGAAAGAAGAAAATAGAAATTGAGGGACATGGCTTTTAAAGGTCAAAGATTAATTACTAAGAAAGCAGGTCAGCAAGCTTTTAGAACCCGAGAGAGTGTACCATCATAAACTACTTATTCCTGTGCTCGGGGTAACAGCAGATGCCTGAGTAAGTGAGAGGAGCAGAGAGCAAACTTCATAAATAAAATGAACCCTACCACTTAACAACACCAAGGAAAAGTATGACTGAATAACTACCTCCCACCACAGCATCAAAGAATTATAATTTATTTCCATTTAACTAGAAACCAGTTATAAAAAAGGAAAGGTCTTTTTTTGGAAATACTTGCATTATCTTTAGCAATGAATGCTGAGATGAGGTGTTAAAATTCATGCTGGAAAAAAAGGTAAAAAAAATCAAATATGCCACCATTAACAAATATTTTAATAGGAAAAATTGGGTCTTCTATAATTTAAAAGAAGTGATTAGAAGACTCAGTGCTCACATGAAAAATCTATTTAGCTTACCGTTCAGAGTATAGCTATTATACCATGAGTTTATATTTCTAGTCAGATCTCTAATGCCATTCAGATTTTAAAGGTGCAGATAAGTTTGAAAATGAAATGAATATGCAACCAAAGCCAAAATAGGATATTTTGGGGAAAATCCCCCCATCCTTAGATGACACAATTTCTTTTAATGAACAGAATATGAGCATCTTTTATGAAAAGGAAGCTTAAGTCAGGGAAAAGGAAAGTGTGGAAGGGGCAAAGAAAAAGCAACTAGTCAAAATCATAGGGCTTGTTGATTGGTGAAATTGTTGGAAACAAGGCAGGACAGAGAACTGCTATGATTAACAAAGAAGTCTACAAAGAATTCTTTTTCTCCAGCTAAGAGAAGTTGATGCATCCACGGAGTCCAAAGAAATTAGAACAGAGATTGTAAAACCAAGATTTACTTTTAAGTATTATTGAACAGCAAAAGAAAGCAGCAAAAATAAGTGAGAGAGGTAGATATTTCTTTCCCAAATGCTTCTTAAGTATAACTCCAATGAATAGGTGGCCTGTTTCGGTTTGCGGTAAATTAATGTACACTCATTTAATGACAGAACTAAACTATTTAATCATTTCCCCAGGATAAATATACTTGAAAAGACATGACAAGAACTCTCCTACAACAGGCCATATCACTGATTTTTTTTTAAAATTACAACATCACTAGATTAAACGTTTTAGTAAACTGACTCCTTTGGCATCATGCATTATCATCCCAATGCCTTCTTTTAATTCCTCAATTTGCCCAGGTTTGGCCACAAAGGTGTAAGAACAATGACAATCTCGTACAGCCTACATCAACTAAAGCTAGAATAAATGTATTTAAGTGCCCATTATCAACACTGGTCTTTTTTTTTTTAAGTACACATGCTCAAAGCAAATATAATGCAGTACTGTCAAATATTATGCTACCAGAGAAACACCAAGAAATAAGTTGTGGCTTTTGAAAACCACAACCACAACAACAACACCCCACCCCTACGAATGGGGGTCCTATCTGGGTAATGAAGCCAAATGCTGCTCAGCCACAAGTGATGCAATGTCTGCTTCAAGCCTGAGCCCGGCACCACAGATCTTTCTCTTTCTGAGTCGCAGTCATCAATGTTTAAAGAAAAGAGAAAGCCATGCATTCCAGCAACATTTTCTTTTCTTTTCTTTGTTTCTTTTTTTTTTAACAACTGAAAAAAAAAATTAAATTGCAGCTCAATGCTAATGAACCGGTTCTGCTTAAACTCCCACTGGAAATGCAGCCACATGGGTTGTAAGCTCTCCCGTACTCTCCCTGCAGTATAATCACCTTGCACATAACACAATCTTCGATTACTCTGGGCTACAATCTATAGCCCCAAAGTCAATGTATTAATGAGAAAAGGAGAGAGAAATAAAGAAAGGGGGAGAAAAGAGAAAGAGGGAGAGAGAGAAAGAGACAGAGACAGAGAGACTACCTACCCACAAATACATCATCATCTTGAAAGAAAAATCAAGGGCTCTGTCAGCAAACAGAAGTCTCCTTACTTCACCAAGTGTATCTGGAAGGAAAACTGAAACCAGTGGGTAGAAAAATCTTGCCTTTTTTCTGTCAAGTCCTCCCAGTTCTCTTCTTTCTTTTTTCTTACACAAGGTCTGGTTTGTTTGTTTGTTTATAAGGACAGCATTCGGTTCAGTTCAGTGGTTCTTTCTGTTTGTGAAGTGACTTGCTCCGGGCTGCCTTGGTTTGTTTGGTGTTTTTTTTTCTCTCTCTCTCTCACTCTCTCTCTCTTTTTTTCCCTTCTCTTTTTCTTTTCCTTCCCTTCTCCCCTCCCTAACTCTGCCTTGCCCTTTCTTTCCTGTCAAGCTCGCTTAGGTAACAGTTCTTGGTGTGTCTGTTTAATGAGCAAGTCCAGCGACTAAAGAGGCAGCCAAATACGGTGGTAGTGAAGGGGGGAAAAAAAGAAAGAAAGAAGGAAAGAAAGAAAGAAAATAGCAAGAAGGGTGATGCCAAATAAATAAGTAAGTAAATGAAGGCTACAGCTACACCATTTCCAGCTGGCTGCTATGGGATTAACAGGAAACCCCCACTGTCGGAATTTATAGGCTAGAAGGCTTCTGAGTCGTCTTGAGGCAAACACATCTGTGTGAAGTAGGTCCCTCCAGTGGCATCCAACCCATTCCCTGGCTGGCCAAAGGGGCTGCCCATCCACAAGCCCCGAGTTTGAATTTTTTGGGGGGAGGGACTCAAAAGTGAAGCTCCAATGGCAAAGGAAGGAAACATGTGCGGTGTGCCCGGCTCCCCCTTTATCTCTTTAAATGTACTTCAGATAAAAGCAGCATCCAGTCAGGTCAAGGCCTTCCCCAATCTCATTACTCTAACACCACAGTGTTCAACATACTTTTCTACAGCCATCTACTGACTCCATGGTGTCATTGCTTCTGGCTGCTCCTAGCGCTGCTGGGGAGCCCAGCCTGATGGTGTACCGGGAAATGGGAAAGGGGGCAGTGGGAAGGGAGGAGTTTAAAGCAAGGCTCTGCTAAGTCAGCAGATCCAGCCAAAAAGCAGAAAAAAAATACCAAAATCAAAACAAAATTTCCTTACCCACCACCCAGCCTACATCTGTTTAATTTTCATGAGAAACGACTGGGGGGTGGGAGGGGAGGAGAGGAAGGGGAAGAGGGAAGGAAAGGGGAGGGAGAGGAAGGAAGGTTTAATTTATTAACCTGAATACCTGAGAATGAACATGAGACGAAGGCAATCGGTTTGAGATCACATTTCTTGATCATTCTTAAGCTTTGCAAAAGCAGCTACAGTAAAGAGTGTAGTAGAGGTACAGATATACATGTATATTTATATATACATAAACCCCACCAACTCCAAAGGGTCCTCTTTAAGAATCCATGGAGGCACACACCTTGATAACAGAGGCACCCAAGAACTTCTCTAAATTGTCTTGAATTCCCTTTCCTGAATTAACTTGCCATTATTAGCTTTTTTAATCAATTCTAAATCAGATATGTCATCTTGAAAATAATCTCCTTTACTGCAATATACATTGTTTGAGAAGGAACAGCATGCAGTTTGTCCAGCATCTTAATTGATGCAGTGTTCAATTATTGATAAGTGAATAAAGGAGGAATTAATATTATAGCAGATTATGTGCTTGTACTTAAATATATATCTACATCTATATCTATCTATAATTATTTACCCTGTCTTTTGGTTGGGTGTGAATTTTGACCAACTGTTAGGCATTTAAACATTACACAAAAAAGAGCTGCCTTAATGGAGCCCCAGGGTGATTTACATATTTAGCTAAACTATGCAATGTAAAATGTCACCTAAATAATTAAAATGCATTAGCTAAATTGTGGAATCATTCACTGCACTAGGGCAGGTGGCAAATGGATAGGCACCTGCTGAAACAGCCCATAACAAGGTCCATCAAGAGACATAATGGTGAAGCAGGATGAGAAGAACTAACTCCAATTCGTACAGTTAAGCAAACAGTGATCAAGAGAGTCTTACAGCTGCCTACCTCATGGCCATAGAAAGTAATGACAGAACCACTGGTTTGTAAATATTAAATCACACATATGCATGGAAATGTCTGTCTTATATCACTAGAATATTTAGAGGATAAGTTGTATCAGGCCTTGCATTGCAGCCAGAGGGGAGATACAAACTGAATTTCATTAGTGTTAGAGGTATAACTTTACCAAAAATCACCAGAATGTGCTCAAGTAAGGTTCCTTCAAAGGTGCCACTGGCACAAATTTTTATATAAGGAAAAGAGTAATGTAGTGGATAGAGTGTCAGACATGGAATTAGGAAGACTTGGGTTTGAATCCTGAAATTACTGTGAGATCCTGAGCAAATCATTTCACATCTCTGGCCCTCAGTTTCCTCATCCATAAAATTAGGAGCTTGGACTTAATGACATCTAAGGTGCTCCAAGATATAAAATCTATTATCATCTGTGATCCTATCCTATCTGCAACTAGGTGGCACAGTGGACAGAGCTCTGGGCCTAGAGTCAGCAACACCCTTGGGTGAGTCACTTAATCACTATCTTCCTTAGTTTCCTCAGCTGTGCAATGGGGATGGTAATAGCACCTACCTCCCGGGTTTGTTGTGAAGATTAAATGAGAATATTTGTAAAGTGCTTAGTCACATGCCTGTCACACAATAGATCTTTATGAATTTCGTTCCCTGCCCTTCCCTTTCCCCACCTGATATTTTCAATTTGGGATGAAATTAAATACCACACTCTATACCATGGCATACATATATGTGTGCTTAGATATGATCATTGGATGTAATACAGATCTATTATTTCCCTGGAGGAGAGTTTCTTTGCCAGTGAAGATTGATGATTATTCTGCTATACATAGTCTTTTTCTTTTTTTTTCTTTCCTTTTTTTTTTAGTGAGGCAATTGGGGTCAAGTCACTTGCTGAGAGTCACACAGCTAGTAAATGTCATGTGTCTGAGGTCAGATTTGAATTCAGGTCCTCCTGACTCCAAGGCCAGAGCTCTATCCACTGTGCCACTTAGCTGCCCCATCATGCATAGTCTTAAAGAATTACCTGGATCACTGAAAGACTGTGACTTTTTTAGGGTCATATAGTCATAAGTCAGTGGCTATTTGACTTTTTGCTTTCTCATAGGACTCTGATCACTATACCACAAGGCCCTTATCAGATATAGAGATATGGGGGAGCAGTGGATAGAACGTCAAGCCTGAAGTCAGGAAGATGAGTCTTCCTGAGTTTAAATCTGGCTTCAGACACTAGCTGTATGAGCCTAGGCAAGTTACTTCAACCTGTTTCCCTCGGTTTCCTCATCTGTAAAATGATGGACAAGGAAATTGCAAATTGTTCCAGTGTCTTTGCCAAGGAAACTCTAAATGGGGTCACAAATAGTTGGATATGACCGAAATGACTCAACAACAACAAATGGGGCAGAGGACCATGGGTTCAAATTATTTAACTTCTCTGGATCTTGTTTTCTTCATCCGTAAGACAAGGGTTATGAACTAGATGAGCAGTGTCAAGCTCAAATAGAAACAGGAGCCACTAAGGATCCTTCCAGGTTGCATGTTGACTTAGAAAACCACTTATCAACATTATCTATGTTCTGTTTTTATTTATTGGGTTAAATATCTCCCAATTACATTTTAATCTGGTCCTGGCTATACTTGTGAGTGTTGTGGGCTACAGGCTAGGTTAAACATCTTGGGACTAGATGACCCACACAGACCTTTGCAGCTCTAAATTTATGATGGCATTCTCCTGTATACATATATGTGTGTATGTATGTATATATATATATATATATATATATATATAATGCATATATACATATACATATTAAATATGTATAATAGCCATGTTTTTCAATTTCAGAGCTATCACATTCATATGAAAACCATTAACATTTATAGTTTAATTATTAACATCAATACGTCACTTAATTTTAATTCATATATTATCCTTGTCAAAGAGGAAAGGGATCATGTTACAGCTGCTAACATCTCGAGTTCTATATCAAAACTCACCCTAATAAGATTGAGTAAAACGTTGTGTTGACTTTGGAAGTTACATATTCCCACACGAGTCTGGTGTTTTCTCATGGGGCAAAAGTGTCTAACAAAGGGTGGAAAAACTAGGGCATCTAGAGAGCTAAAGAGGATTCAAAAGGATAAGAAGCCATCAGGTCAAACCGTTTCAATTTACAAATGGGGAAACTGAGAACCAGGAAGGTTAAATGACCTACCTGCCCAATAGGACATGGATAATAAGTAATCAAACTGGGATTCGAATCCAGGTTCTTGGATTCCAAAACCAGTGCTCTTTCCATGACACCTCACCACCTTTATAAAATTTAAATATGCTTGCGGATAACTGGGATCATAACCACAGAGATTTATCAGTCTTCTCAAATTGTAATTTTTGACCAGTACACATTGTATCTTTCAACCGCTTCTCATTGTGTCCAGAAGGCTAACAAGCTGTGGGGCAGGAGGATTTCATTACAATGCTCACAAAAAGCCTACAAGTAGTACAATGGATAAGACTGTCTTATAAGCAGCTAGGTGGTGCACTGGATAGGGCACTCACTGGGCCTAAAGTTAGGAAGATGAGTCTTCCTGACTTCAAATCTGGTCTCAGATGCTTACTAGTTATGTGACTCCAGGCAAGTCACTTAACCCTGTTTACCTCAGTTTCTTCATCTGTAAAATGAACTGGAGAAGGAAATGGCAAATCACTCTAGCATCTTTGTCAAGAAAATTCCAAATGGGGTCACAGAGTCAGACATGACTGAACAACAATAAGTCCTATGAGCCACTAGGGTGTCAACCTTCTTCTGCATTCTCTTCATCACCTAGCTCTCAGTAACCTTCAGTTCTACGAGAGAAACTTGATTTTTCCAAGCTAGCAGCCTCTGCAACTATTTGCAGTCCAGCTTTCCTTTCTCCTCTTTACGAGGTAGTACATCTTAGAAGCTGAAAGGGAAAGTATACATGATCGGCTTTTTTTTTTTGGAAGAAGCGTGAAGCACAGTATTGGGCAGTAGGGGGAGAAGAGGTACCAAATTGCACTCTCTTCCTGGCTATTCATTCACTTGCTTTTAAATTTAATTCCCAGGGACTGACTGTTCACCAGAATGTGTTTTCCAAGAAGACATATGTACTCACTCTTCTTGCTTGAATGAAGCCAGCCATTTTCACCTGCAACACTCATTGTGAATTAGACACCTCCACAACAGCTTGAAATGTTCCAAAAGATGGTTAAAGATTTGATTAACATGACACAAGTGTGCACAGCTGTTGCCTATAAATCAAGTATGTGGTATGTCACAATTCCCCTGCTCTGGAGCACAGAGGTTAAACAGACAGAATAGAAAATTTCAGTGGACTGCCCCCCAAGGGTGTGTCAGCAAATTATTTCTGTGTTTGAAATTCTGCTCATAACCTAATTGATTATTCAGTCAATTCCTCAAACCCTGTTCCTTGAAATGAGCAGAATGACATTTTCTATTTACTGCTACCCTTAAACTTTCATTTTAAATCATTTAATAACATAGTGAATATACTCAAATATTTAATTCAAAACTAATCTTCCCCACTCTTTTTGTGACACTGTTGCTAGGTAGGAAACTGTTTTCATTGTGAATACATTTGAGGATTCTTCTTTTTAGGTTGATGGAAATTACTTTAAAATAATTAATGCAATTATCAATCCTTGACATAATCAATCAATTGCAAAGCAATGGCCTAAAATCAGTCATGATTATACTACTAGGGCCTGTTGAGTTATTAAGTCCCTATTGATCAGTGCTGCAAGCTAGCACCACCATGAGGTATTAGAAAATCTCAGGTAAAGTTAGCAGTCCCAAAAAAAATTTTTTTAAAGCATCCAAGAAAGAATAAGGATTTTGCACATAAATACAATGCAAATAAATTGTTTCCCAAATATCCCATTGCAATTATCATCAGTGAACTACTTTTATTGCTGAAAGAACCCTGCACTGGAGTCAGAAGAACTGTGTTCAGTTACAAACTCTGCCACCCACCAACAACTTATTTAACTCCTCAGAGCCTACTGTCATCTATAAAATGGAGATAATTCTCATACTTGCTACTTCATAGGGCTGTTGTGATCAAAGTACTTTGCAAACCACAGAGTGCTATATAAATTCAAGCCAGTGTTAGTATAACTGTCATTTGATTATTTTACAATTGCTCTGGAATCTCTGTATAACAGTCTTTGCTACAAAGCAGATCTCACTCAAAGGAAGATTCATAATACAATAGCAGTAATAATAATAATTATAATAATAGCATCTATATAGCACCTACTGTATTGCAGACACTGTGCTAAGTGCTTTATAAGTATCATCTAATGTGATCCTCGTAACAACCCTGAGAAGTCTTGATTATTATCTCCACTTTACAATTGAGGAAACTGAGGCAGAGGTTATGTGACTTGGACAAGATTACACAGTTAGTAAGTGTTTGAGGCTGGATTTAAACTTAGGTTTTCCTAACTCCAGGCCTAGCACTCTAACCACGGCACCACTAAGCTGTCTGCTTTTCAGGTACCTCAGCACTCTGAGGTGACCAGGGTATTTTATTATAATGCCCCCAAAGAACCTATAAGTAATCTTATGAACCATTAGGACAATATAATATTTTGAAATACTGAGTAAAATGGCATGATCTGATTGAGTAGTGGCTGATAAAATTGTGGCACGTGAATGTAATGGGATGTTATTGTGTTGGAAGGAATGAAAAATATGAAGAATTCAGGGATCAAAAAAAAAAAACCCAACACAGAAGACTTACGTGACCTGATGCAAAATGAAGTTGTCAGAAACAGAAAAACAATATAAGCACAACTATTATCAAGTTAAAAAAAAACGGCCACTAAAATGAAATGGAATACCATATATTTGTAATACTAGCCCAGGGAAAATATGAGGCAATGCACCTCCTTCCTTTCCTTGTAGATGGGGGACCTATGGGTTCAGAATGCTGGATACATTTTCAGATGTTGCCGTGTTGGTTGGAAGAGAAGAAGAGTGCATGGAGGGGGCTATCCCAAAATGACACAATAGAATCCATAATCCTTTGACAAATAAGATATGAAGAAACAATGATCAATTTAGTTATGATTATTGGTAATCAATCGAGTGACCTGCAATTGAAGTAGTAGATATAAGGAAAGATACTAGATCCTTTTCATCCCTTGGATTGCAGACTTTACATTTTCCACTAGTGCCCTAAATATCAGGGGTCATTTCAGAGGTTCCTATAAGATCCTTCCCAATATAAATTCTTTTTCCTGCTACACAGAAAAGCCAAATTCCCCTATTTCAAGATCTATATCAGATCCCTAGACAGATAGATAACACAAAGAGACAAACAAATCTATGAGTTTGTAAACAAGTACATTGCCTTTGGTTCATGGCTTGATTATCTGATCACCTAGAAAATTAGTGATTAAATTAGCCATGTCAATGAGGCCAGACCAATGGAAGCCCTCATCATGGTCATATATGACATCACTAAACCTGCCTAGCCAGCTGATAAATGCATGCCCACTTCCCTAGGAATTTCAGAAGGAGAGTATGGATGAATCCACACAAAATGAATCCTGATGGTGGAAAAACAAATCAGAGCTCATGCACTGCTTATGACTGGTTACTAGCATCATGTTTGTATATGCAGAACAGCACATATTCACTAGTGAAGGAATGGAAAAAATATTGATCATATTTGTCATACAGTGGCAAATTTATTGTATGCAGAGGAATAAAATATAGTTCTTAGTGTATCCTAGGATGATAAGATGAAGGATAAGAGGGAACCAAAAAGGCAAAACATTCCTAAAGTCTTTGGAAAGATCTCAAAGAGCTTAAGTAGTGGGTTAAGGATTTTCAAACCTTAGAGCAACCATGGAGGAGAAACATGCATACTCCCACAGACAGAAGGGTCTGTTAAATTTATCCAACACAAACAGAACATTCTCTTTCATGGCTATGTAATGACAGCCATTTTATCAGGACTTTTTTATATAGACAAGTCAGTCACTGCTGTGGTTTGAAAGGGAGGAAAGTTACAGAAACACAGACAAGAATTTGGAGAAAAACAATCACCATATGTATATATGCAAGACAATCATTCAAGGAGTTGAATTTTACTTATGATTCCTACATGTTCTGAAAAACTCCACTCCAAAGAGAAATGACAGCATTACAAAATAGAAATAAGTCCTGATACTGGTGTCCAAGATTAAATTAAAAAAAAAAAACAACTGCACAAACTCATATAATGGATGACAGAGTCCAGATCCAAAGAGATATTGACAAACCAGAACAATGGGATGAATGCAATAATTTGAAATTTAATAGGTAGAAATATAAAGTTCCATACTTGGATTAAAAAAATCAACTTCCCAAATACAGGATGGCAGAGGCATGGTTAGAATAGGGTTACCACGAAAAAGATCTCTGGATTTTAGTAGGGTGCAAGCTCAGTGAGAGTCAATATTTTGGCAGAGCAGCTAAAACTAATCCTAGGTCACATTGAGAGAGGATGGTGTTCAGAGGGAGGAAGCTAATAGTTCTACTCTTTCCATCCCTGGTCAGGACACATCTAGAATACTATGGTCATTTCAAAATAAAAACAAGCTGGATGGAATATGTGAAGAAGGGGGCAACCAGGATGAGAGAGAACTGGAGAACATACCTTTGGGAATAAAATTAAGGAACTATGCTAGGCAGCCTGGAAAAGTGAAGCCTGAAAAGAGACAAGAAATCTGTTTTCAAATATTCAGATACTGGAAGAGTAATAGGCTTACTTACTCTGGCCTGGTCTTACAGAGCATGTTATACATTAGGTAGAAGTTATAAAGAGATGGATTTCCATTTGATGAAAGAAAAAAAAACCCAATAGATTGTGTCTATCTAAAATATAAATAATCTTTCTTGAGAGGTAGTGGGTTCCACTTGAGGGCTATAGTTAGAGACCAGATATTGAAGGTACTTTATAAGGGATTCCCATCCAGGTACAGACTGGACCGTGTGGCATTTGTGGTCCCTTCCAAAATTTATAATCTATGATTCTGAGAAGTAGGGTGAGGTCAAATTACATGGGTACATATACATATAAATATACATACGCATATATAGATAAATACATATTACGTATGTGTGTGTGAATGATTGCGTGTGTATCCATAGACATATGTGTATATACATGGATATATGTATACATACACATACATACTGGAAAACCAGGATATATGTGGAATTGATCTGGTGATAGGGTGCCACTGGGAGCCTATGTTGGTACTAGCTCTATGAAAATACTTCTCAGTCCTTGTTCCACTCCCTATATTATAGTTTCTTTCTCCCAACAGCCCACAACTACCTGCCTGGTACCTTTAATCTCACTGAGATTAACCCCTTTTCTCTTCTAGATTCCTCTCTCCCAGGTCTTTCTGCAAAGGAGCTTGCATATTTTCAGCATCTCCTCTATCCTTTTGCTTTTCTGAAATAAACATAAAGCCCTATTTTTGAGTCTTTTTACATGTATTAATTACGAGAAATGCACAGAAGCTAAAAAAAAGGTGGGGAGAGAAGTAGAAAGAAATCATAAAAACTTTGAGAAGTATTTAGTCTTGTTCTTCAAGGATAATGCACATACTTTTATCTTAGCTTCTTCTAACCATAGAGAAAGGGAAATAGTTCAGTTTGGTTGGAACATTGCATAGGTTAAGAAAACATGACATAAGTTCAGAAAGTAGACTGGAGCCAAACCTTGAATGCCAGGTTGACAGGACTTAACAATTAATTAGATGTGGAAATGTGGGAGAGAGAGGTCAAAGATGATGGCTCAATGGCTCTGAGGTAGGTGACAGGGAGGACAGTGGTACCATCCTTGAAAGGCAGAAGTTAGGAGGAGTGGTAGGGGTTTTGGAGAAATGAGTTCAATTCTAGGTAAGGTGAGTTTTGGGTGCTGGGAAGATATTTTTTTGGCTGTTGGTAATAGAAAATTTAATCTTATAAAAGAAGTTAGGCATGGAAATACAGATTTAGGGATCATCTATTTAGAGCTAATTTATAGCCATGAGATTGCATGAGATCACCAAGGGAGAGAAATATAAAATGAGAAGAGATGAGAGGCAAAAACATAACCTTGGGGACAGTCATGGGAAGATAAGGAATGAATGAATGAATGAAAAAATTATTGAGTGCTTACTATGTTACTTATGCTAAGGGTTGGAAATATAAAAATAGGCTAACAAGACAATCTCTGATCTAAAGAGCTTACTTTTTTTTTTAATAGGGAAAGATAACACTTAAGTGTGAGATGTAAAGGAGGATGAAGTACATATTGAGTAGTATAGTTCAGAAACAGCCATATCTTACATAAGAAAGTTAGGCAAAAAAGGAAACTTATCAGTTTCCTTTTGTATTAATGAATGGGCCAGACTAGATAGTAATGATACTAATACATAGATAAAGAATTTACTATCTAAGGTCCCTTCCAGTTCTAATATGCCAAATATTGCAGCTAATTGTGATCATTCAGTCAGCTAATATTTCTTAAACACCTACTCTTATGTCTAGCACTGTGCTAAGTACTGGGATTACAAAGAAAGGCAAAAGACAGTCCTGGCTCTCAAGGAGCTCAGTCTGAAGGAAGGGAAAGCATGCGAATAACTGTGTACAAATAAGATATATCCAGGATAAATTGGGGGCAGTCTCAGAAAGAACACACTCAGATAAGGGAGGACTGGAAAAGACTTTTTTTTTTTAATATAAATTTATTTATTTTTTTGTTTTCAACATTCCCTTCCACAAGTTTTTGAGTTCCAAATTTTCACCCCATCTCCCCCCTTCCCCCACCCCAAGATGTCATGCATTCTGAATATCCCTTCCCCTACTCTGTCCTCTCTTCTATCTCTCTCCCCTTCTCTTATCCCCTTCCCCTTCTATTTTCCTGTAGGGCAGGATAGACTTCTGTACCCCATTTCCTATATTTGTTTCCCAGTAGCATGTGAAAACATTTTTTTAAACATACATTTTTAAAACTTTAGGTTTCAAATTTTCTCTCTTCTTCCCTCCCCACTCATCCTCATTGAAAAGGCAAGCAACTCAATATAAGTTGTACATGTGCAGTTATGCAAAACACGTCCATAGTAGAGATGTTGTGAAAAACTAACTCTATTTCCCTTAATCCTATCCTGCCCTCCCATTTATTCTATTCTTTCTTTTGACCCTGTCCCTTCTCAGAAGTATTTACTTCTGATTAACTCCTTTCCCAATCTGCTCTCCTCTCTATCATCCCCCCTGCTCTCTTGTCCTTTTTCCCCCCTATTTTCCTGTAGGGTAAGACAGGTTTGGGAAAGACTTCTTGCAGAACGTGGGACTTTTACTGAAAAGTGAAGGAAGCCAGGGAAGTCAGAAGGTGGAAACAATGAGGAAGAGTATTCCAGATATGTGAACAGCCAGAGAAAATGTTTGGAGTCAAGAGATGAAATTTCTTATTCTAAGAACAGCAAAGACCAGTGTCACTGAATCACAGAATATGTGGGAAGGGAATAAGATCTATGAGGTGAAGACGCCTTTCACTGTGGAAAAGACATTGAATTTGTAGTCATAGAACTTGAATTCAAATCCTAGTTGTTACTTAATGCCTCTCAAATCATTTAGCTCCTCTGCTTCCACATTCATTTTCTCATTCTAGGAAAATGGAGTGGGGTCAGACTAGATGACCACTAAGGTTCCTCCTAGCTCTAGATACATAAGGATGCTGTGATCCCAGGATCCCGGTGGAGAATACTATCATTTAGTGGAGTCAGTGGAAATGGAAAGGGGTTGATTCAAGATTTATTTAAGAGGAAGAAATGAGAATTTGGACAAAGAAAATTACTCCAAAATTTCTAGCTTGAAGAACTAAATGAGCTCACTTTGTGAGTGAACATAGGTAGCAAAGACCAAAGGAGCAAAGGTATCAGAAACCTACAACACAGCATTATCTTGTACCCTGTCAACAATTCAAAGTTAAACAATTCAAGTTATAAGCAATGAAATAGCCTTCAATTTTCCAGCTATCAATGGGAAAAGGTGATTGAGGGACTATATTCTTTCTTTCTTTCTTTTTTTTTTTTTTACAATTGGGGTTAAGTAACTTGCCCAGGGTCACACAGCTAGTAAGTGCCAAGTGTTTGGTCTGAGGCTGGATTTGAACTCAGGTCCTCCTGACTTCAGGTGCTTTATCCATTGCAGCCACTTAGCTGCCCTGAGGGATTGTAGTCTAAGCAAAGAAATAGCTAATGTAAATGTATGGGATTTTAAAAGGACAGGACAATACTGCAGAAAGGCTACTAGATGAGTAGCATGAAATCAGGCTGGCAGTGGAGGGGGGAGCTAGGTGGCACAGATTCAAGAGACAATGTGTAGGTAGAATTGACAAGGATTGGCAATTGATCAGATGTGGAGGTCAAGGATGAGAGAAGAACAAAGATTACTCCAAGACTTTGAGTCTGCATGACTAGGAAGATGCTAGTGCCACCAAATAGGAAATTTGGCAGGTGATGAGTTTAGTTTTTTACAAGCTGAGTATGCAGGGTTGGAGGGTCATTCAGGTACCGATGGTGGTTGTGGGGACAGTCACAAGGATTGAGCTGGGAAAGAGGTTACAAAAGAGACTTCGCATAGTTGATTTCACACAAACAATAGGATTGTAGTATTGTTGAATCTGAGGATTATAATCACCAGTTACTCTGATAAACCAATGGAGAGACAGTATATGCAGTTGGGGTTGGGAAGAGGGAAGGAGAAATGATTCAAAATCTAAAAATGGCATGTAAATAAAAATTAAACCAACACCAAAAGTCAGCTGAACTAAAATTAACTGTGAAGACTTCTTTTGGTCCTGGGGGATCATTGATAATACATACTTTTCCTCTCTATAGAGAGATAGGAGACTTCATATATTGTGAATATATTTAGATGTAATTACTTTGTCAATCAGTTTTGCTTTAGTATTTTTCTTTATTACAATGTTGGGAGAATTTATCAGGAAATATATATTATATATAAATAACTTTTGCTACATACATACATATGCACACAGACATATGTGTATATATATATATGTACATACATACATGTATAACACATATAGACACACATATGTATATACACATATATGGGTTGCCAATAAAAATTTTTAAACAACCTAGCAGTGGATATATTAATCTTCCACCAATTGTAAAGTTAGCTTTCTAAATACTTAATTCAATGAGTTGAGCAAATATTTCCTCTCCCCCAATGAAAGTATAATCTCTCAAGTTTCTTAAAAGGGAGGCAAAGTGGCTAATGGGCTGGGAGAAATTGGTTGTAGCTGGAAGCACATTTCAAAAGTGCATTTTGTTTATATTAAAATCTCATTTAAGTTTCAGTTCAAGCTGCTAACAGGGCAAGTTTAATATCACTAATACTTGTACAACCTCAGAAAACTCCATTTTTGTCAACATGATAGATACAATTTTAAAGGCACAAATATGGTAAGATGCAGCTAATAGACTACCAATTATAACAGAAGGAACAAATAGGATACTGAAACCTCACTGTGGAGCTCAGTGGCAAACTTGATAATCATCAATAATATGATGAAAGGTTACTAATACTAACATTTCACTATGCTGGCTTCCCTTAATTCTGCATTTATGCATTTACAAATGAGTTGGTTATTCATAGATGCATCAATCCTTTAGACTTTATGTACCAAGTTTAATTTTCTTTCTTAGTGTTTTTGCTCACATTGCTTCCTCCCTACATTAGATGCCCCTTTCTTACTACACTATATAAATATCAATTAATATTATTATTTTCACCATTACAGTGACTGTCATACTCTGCTTTGTATCCAAGGGTTTGAGAACAGGAGGAGTTAAATATTTGTTGGATGGATGAATGATTTAACACTAATGCTAATAGAAAATCCCAGTTTTACCTTATCATTAAAACACATTCACCTTCCAAAAACACATCATAGTGGGTAAAAGTATTGTTCTTTTGTCTTCTAGATACAGAGAATGCCTAAATATTTTGATGCAACTGGGTTAACAATACGTACCCCAAAATGTTGAGATGTAAGTTCACAGACTGCCTGAACTAGTGCCATTTTATACAAAATAGTTCGCCATTTATGGAAGTGTGAAGAAGCAATGGGGTCCTATAAGAACTGAGAACCTGTGAAGGGCAGGCTTTCTTTCAGAGCTCAGACCATATCTGGATTTTACAGGTTTCTCTGCATATTATCATATGTTCATCTTTCTGGCCATGGAGAGTTCTGAGTAATAAAAATCTAGTTGCTAGCCATAGGATCAACAAATTAATAGCTAAGAGGAATGTTAGGTATCATTTACTCCAATGTTCATATTTACAGAAAAGGAAATTGAGATCTAGTAAAGGTAACTGATGATTTGACAGGTAGAAGAGCTGGTACTTGAACCCAGGTTCTCTGATTCAAAATCAATCATTCTTTTTCACTGAACTATGTTGATTTCATTTGAGTCATGGCACAGAATTATTCTGCTTTAGCAAAGTCTAAGACTGGAGACCAGTAAGTGTGACCCTCAACACCCACACTATCACTGAGCTGCACTCTAGCTAGCTAATCCAGAAACACAACGGAAGAAAAAGTATTTAATTAAGACAACGGCTAACAAAAAGTCTCTCTAGTCTCAAGAGATGTATGTAAATGTATAGCCTATTCCAAGAAGTTGTGTAATAACAATACTCAGGGTCAAGATAGAAAATGAAAAAAAAAGGAACACCCATTATATAAAGTTACTATATTAATTGTATAAAATATAATGCTTATATGATTTTATAATGATTATATAAAATAACCAGCAGACCTTTACCCTTACAGTATCACCCTGGGGGAGGGGTGTCATTAAATATAAAATAGAAAGCGGTCTAGGACTTTCTGGCCATGCATGCAATTGCCTCCATTTCTCTTTCCTCTGCCTCAAAGACTTTTCTCAGGAGTTTTATTTGGCATATAGTAGTCTGCTTTCATCTTTTTTTGGTGGGGGGAGGTGTAGCTAATGACAGACATTTCCATACACACAATCAAGAAGAATCAGTAAAAATACCTCTTCTCCTCAGAATCCTTGCCCTCATGGAGCTCATGGTTTAACAGCAGGGGATATGATTAAAACCTAAAACTAACTAAAAGACAAATTAGAAAATAAGAGGGGAAAGTTTCAGGTGAGAGATGAGACTTGAACTAGAATTTGTGGCTGTAAGAAGAGAAAAGAGGGGATGTATTTATTTTTCCTCCAAAGTACCATTTGTATTGATTTTTCTGCCTCATCTCTCTTCTTTCCAACACATCTTAGAAACTGCAGTCAGATTAAAGTGATTAATACACAACTATGATTCCATTGCTTACTAGAAAAACAAAACTAAAATTAAAAACAAACCGAAACAAGACACTTTTATGCCTCCCCACTGCTTATCAAGTCTAAATTACATAGCTTAACATTCAAGACCCCTTAGAACTTGGCTCCAAACTGTCTTCCTAGCCTTAATTTATACTACTCTCTTTGTATACCTTTTATTATATTCAAATTAGAACTACTGGTTATCATTGTTTAGCAACAGGGATATTAGGGGGAAAAATAGTTCAATTCAATTCATCTCAATTCAATAAATATTTATTAAACACCTACTACAGGCAAAATCCTGGAGGTACAAATATGAAATAAGATATAGTCCACAGCTTCAATGCTTATTTATGATTGACTGGGAAGAGGGGAAGTGAGACAAGATAAGGCATACACAAAAGCAGAGTGTGACTTATACAAAGAGGAAGTCTAAAATGATCTGAGACATTTGGGGGAGGCAAAATTACTTGAAGTTGGGGAGATTTGAGAGATGGACAAGACAGCCACTTGAGTCCCTAAAGGAGGAAGGAGTTTCAAAAGACAATGCTGGTGATGATGATGATGATGATGATGATGATGATGATGATGATGATGATGATAATGGTGATGTTAGAGAAGGAAAGGAAGAAAAAAAAGAAAGAAATATTGGGAAATGATTATTTATTTCTCATATTATGAAATGGAATGACTGCCAGTACCCTCTAGGGTGTGAGATATCCCAGAAACCTTCTATAGTATATTTTTTTCTCAAAAGCACAATTATTAAATTAATTATTAAATTTCTAATTTATTTAATTTTAATTATTAAAAAATTGAGGGTTTTTTTGAAGGTACCACAGAAATTTTCTAGTCCAACCCTCTAATTTTTACATAGAGGAAATTAAAGTGACTGGTCTGAGATTATGCATCTGGTAGATGGCAGAGTGTAGTATGCCTAAAATGCAATTCTTTTGGCCTCAAATCCTACTCCTCCTTGATTTCCATATTTCTTGTAAAGGCATCCACCATTGTCTTGTCTCTCATGCTTGTAACTTCACAGTTATCTTGGATTCATTCTACTCTCATTTCCTATATATGACCAGTTCTTGAGTCTTATCGAATGTGATGAAGTGAAAAGGTAACTAAAATGAGAAGTAGAGGACACCTGGATCTAAAACTCACCTCTGCCCCTTAACTAACTATGAAACTAAAGTCACTTACATTTTCTAAGCCTTGGTTTTCTCATCTGAAAAATAGGGATAATACCATATTTGTAACACCTATCCCACAAGTTTGTGGTTAGGGAATCAAATAACAGAAAGTAAGTAAAGTGCTTTGGTAAAGCTAATTTTGTTGTTTAGTTGTTTCAGTCATGTTCAACTGTCTGTGACCCTATTTGGAATTTTCTTGACAAAAATACTGGAGTGATTTAACATTTCCTTCTCTAGGTTATTTCATAGTTGAGGAAAACGAGGTAAACAGGGTTAAGTGACTTGCCCAGGGTCACACAGCTAGTAAGTGTGTGAGGCCAGATTTGAACTCAGGGAAAAGAAATCTCCCTGACTTCCAGCCTGGCACTCTGTGCACTATGGTGCCACCTAGCTGCCCTGGATATTGGACTAGAGAATCCCTAAGGCCCTTTCTAGGTCTAAATCATTTAATCCTGGCATTCAAGGTCCTCCAAAACTGAATTCTAAAAAGCCCTTTTAGCCTTATCTCACAAAACTCTCCTTCATTCTGGCCAACTGGACTATATGCTCTATATTCTTTTATGGACCTGCCATAAGCCAGTATGTATTATGTTTATCTATGTACATTTATTATCTCCTTCTATATTTGTCAAATAAGTGGAAGCAAATTAGATGATCCCTACAGTCCCTGTTATTTAAGGCTTTTTTTTTTTTGGATAGATTTCACTGGTATATGGAACTCTCAGTGCAGAAAGTCCCTCTACCAATGCAGATCTTCACCTTCTTAGTCAATTTAGATTCTTAGAGAATTATCAAGTGACCAACTCAGGGTTCCATAAAAAATATATGTCAGAGATGGAACTTGAACCAAGATCTTCCCATTTCTAACATAGGCTCAGGCTCATTACTTCTCTAAAATTCTATGAACCTACTATCATATTGGAAGCTCCCTGAAGGGAGGGGCTATCTCATTTAGTTTTGAATCTCCCTCGATACCTTTTACTCAGTAGGTGCTGACCTGGAGGATAACTGCCTCAATTAGTCCTCTCAGAGGTCATTTATTACTTCGCATTGCGGATGACCTGACCTGCAGGATGGCAGCCTGGGCAAAGCAGTCAGAGAAGGAATCTCCCTTGTAATTCAGCATGTCTGGGACATATGATGGGTTAAACTAGATGGGACCTGCATTTTTCATGCTTGAGGAAAAGATTTTCTCACGAATGGCTACACTGGTTATTAGGAGTTGGTTTTCCTTAATGGCGAATGTAGCCAGAGGAAACCTGACAAAATGCTACTCTGGGAGAATTTGCATGCACAAAGGTTTTTCAGCATTCGAAGCTGACTTCTGTTCACTGGTCCATGAATACCACAGCCACAGCCTTGTCAGCTCTGGTTTTGTCTACCTTAATCAGTTTTGGAATGTATAGTTAGGTTCCAATTTCACAATCTACACTACCTGAATAGCTGAAGGGGAAAAATAAAATAAATCACAAGTCCTCAGATTAGGATGATTTCAGGACATGTGACTTTCAGGGATGATGTGATTAGCTATTTAGGAAATTATGTTATTTAGGCCTAGCCTCCAAAGCTATTACAGGCAAAAGGAGACAAGAGCATGTTAAACATTTAGCAGTAAATGAGTAAAGTCAAGTTGATCAAAACTGTTTTGATAATATCTTCAGCCATCCTGGAGGATGTCTGGCACTTTGTTTTAAGTGCTGTAAAAATATGCCTTTGGCTAAAAAAAAGTGTTACCCTGAATATGCATCCTACACTACAGGATCTTTAATTACTACTACAGTGATGTAAATATGATCAAATGACTTCAAACATGCATTGCTAGGTCTAATTCCTAATAGCTGTCAACAGAACACATGTGTATGCACCATGCAGACACACTCACAGAGATACACATATACATATACTCTCTCTCTCTCTCTCTCTCTCTCTCTCTCTCTCTCACACACACACACACACACACACACACACACACACACACACACCCCAATAAACATAATCTTCTAGGGAGCATGAATTCATTCATCTCTTCTTCATCTAGGAAGGCCTCCATGAATTCTTAAAAGGAAATTGCAATTAAAATGTGCTTGAGAGAATGTACAAATTTCTTCTTTCCTGTAGCAGAAGCTCAGTTGCAAGCAGGGCATTCTTCTATCAAACTCAGATTCCCATCAGTGTTCCCAATCACTGTTCCACACAGGTGTTGAAAATAGAAGGAAAGAGCTCAGGCTTTGGAGGTTCCCAAACTACCTAATAATCTATAAGTCCCATCAAGAAAAATCACTGAAGTATGATGAAAGAAAAAAAAAATAGCAGGGCCCAAAGAGATATCATGAAAAGGAGCATATGATGGAGCCCAACTTCATAGAGTCAATTCATTCTTCGTAAGAAAAGACTTCAGAGAAATAAGGTCCACTTTGTTAGGGCTCAATACGTTGAGGTTAATTGGAAGAGACACAATCTAGGGGCACTTAAATAGTTCATGATGATGATGATGACGATGACGATAATGATAATAATAATAAATAGCATTTATATAGTGCTTTAAGGTTTTCAAAGCACTTTATATGTCTTATTTCATCAAATCCTCACAACAACCTTGTGAGATAGGAAATATTATCCTCATTTTACAGCTGAGGAAACAGTGCTGAAAGAATTTAAGTGACTTGCTAAGGGTCACAGAGATAGTGACTAAGGAAGGATTTGAAATCACACTTTATTGACTCCTACTCCAGAGTTCTCTCCACCTACCCACCTAGCTACCTCACATATCCAGTCTTCCTTTCTTATGACTACAACTCTTCAACTTTGATATAAACAAATGAATAAACAAATGAATGGCTGAACAATGAATAAAAAAACCAAGCAAATAAATAATAGAAGTGGTCAAATCTAGTCCTTATAGCACAGTAGATAGAAGACCTGGTTCAAAACCTCGCTCTGGTATTTACCACCTGTATGGCTTTCCACAAGTCACTTAACTTCTCTGTGACTTAGTTCCTTATCTATAAAGTGCCAGGGTTTGATTATATGACCTCTAAGGTTCTTTCCAGCTCCTATCATCTCATAAACAGGAAATTAAAAAAGAGATAACCTAAGTCTGGCATTGATAACAGAAGAAACTGATAATCCCTTGCCTCCCACCAACCTCATCAGAGGTTCAGAAAGGACAATGTTCTCTGTGAATGGGAATTATGGGAAGAGGAGCTGAAATAGGCTTTAATAAGGTAGTCTCAATGAAAGAAAAATCATTGGCAGGAACCTGACATGGGTCTAACAATGGGAAGAAGTGGGGGGAAAGGTGGGCGGTTCTTGTAGTCCTTCCAAAGGAAAGTGAAATGGCTGTTCTGCTTAAACTGAGCACTAGGTTTGTGTTCAGTCTTTGGAAAGAAAATGGGTATTTCAGGATTGTGAATAATTTAATCTCACATGTACTTATTTATCACCCACTATGATTAAGGCTGTGCCCTAGGTACTAGATGGTAGGGATAGAAGAACCCCTTCCAAACAACAACAACCACCACAACAAAACAGTCCCTGCCTTCAAGAACCCTGTGTGTGTGTGTGTGTGTGTGTGTGTTGTGTGTTGTGATATTAAAATAGGCAAACACACAAGTATAAATATGATAATTTTATTAGAGAGACAACACTAATAATGAAGGGTATTTCTGGTCAATTTTCCCCCACCTTTGTGCTCTAGAAGCAGCTAGGTGGCATGCTGGACAGGGCCCTGGGCCCTAGAGTCAGGAAGACCTGAGATAAAATTTTGCCTCAGATACTTTTTGCCTCAGTTTCCTTACCTGCAAAATGGCGATAATAGTACCTACTTCCCAGAATTGTTGTGAGGATAATATCTGTAAAGCACTTTGCAAATCTGAAAGTGCTATATAAATGCTAGTTATTATTTTTATTTTTATTATTATTATTATTACTTTTTTTTAAAGTACTTCCCCAACTTTTAAAGCCTCTCCCAGGAGAACAGGTGTTACATTCAAATGACAATTGAAAAGTTTAACTCATAGATCAGACTTAATTTGCCTGGTATCCATTCAAAGAAAAGAGAGGTTGTTTAGCTAGCATCACAGTCACTACTTGGAAAGACGAAGCTTGGACTATTGTAAGAAACTTTACTCACTACTCCTTTCTGCAAATAGTCCAACAGGATAATCTCATACAGAGTCCTTTCTACTAGGTAGAAGTCATAAGGTTGCCAGGTATTCTGGCTCATCTTAGTGGTGGACAGTTAGGATGATAATTGAACCTCTGGGAAGTACCAAACATTTTTCATTGTTTGAGAAACACATAACCTGGAGAAGGAAAATGAGCATTTCAGATTATAAACCACTGCCCCTGGAATGTATTAGCCTGGATTAAGTGCTCTGGTGGAAAATTTAAGAAACCAGAAGAAATCACCTTCCTTCTTGTCCTTGGTGAGCTTACAATCTTTTTTTAAATAGATTTTATTAATATCTTCTGGCATTGCTTTAACTAGAATTATCTTTATATCCCCTTCCTCCCCATTCAGAAATCCCTTAAAACAATCTTTTTAAAAGAGGATGAGAAAAATTCAGCAAAACTGATAAATACATTGAAAAATTCTGATGTTATAATGCAACATTCAACATCAGTGGACCCCTCAGCTTTGCAAATAAATGGGGGAAATTATCTTTTCATGTCAAGTGTGGAACATTAAATTTATATGATTTTCTATATTATATATTTATGTATTGTATTATATATTTATATATTATATTATTATATATTTTGCATATTGAATTTATACTATTTAATTCTTTATATAATGCTTATTTCCAGACAATTACTGACACGTGCTACCTCCATAAACCCCCTCCATAAACCCCCTTAAGTAAAACTATTGGAAAAAGTGACTGAATTTGATGGCATTTGCAATGTTTGATACCCACTGTCACCTCTTTTCTAAAAGGAAGTTTTTATATATTCTCCTGGACTAGATAGGTCATTACAATTTCTTAGGATCTGGTTTTCTTTTACTGTTCTTTTGGTTTCTTGATGTAAAAAGTTTAACCAAAGAGTCAAAACAAATACTCTCCTCCGGCCCCAAATTATTCCACATTGGATGACCAAAAAAAATACAGAGAAACATGTCAATAAATGAAAATTAAGCAACTGCTCTTTAAACAGAGGATATAATAGGCTGGTGTGGTTAATCAAGGAAAGTGGTGGGTTTTTTTATTTTTTTAGGCAATTGGGGTTAAGTGACTTGCCCAGGGTCACACAGCTAGTAAGTGTCAAGTGTTTGGTCTGAGGCCAGATTTGAACTCAGGTCCTCCTGACTTCAGGGCCGGCACTCTATTCACTGCACTGCCGAGCTGCCCCTGAAAGTGGTGATTTCTAAAGCAGGCTTGGAAAGAAGTAATGAATGTGAAGTAAAGCAAAAGAGATAATATAGCCAGATCAGAAACTTTCAGGGAATATAGGCTATTGTTGCCTTTACATTATGAAGAGAGACAAAAAGTTAAGTGCGCAATTCTGAAGTAATTGGTGATTGAAATATGAAAAAGAATTCTAAGATTTCTACAACTTTTCTATGAACAAACACTGTTTTTTTCCCCTTTCCCAGAGAGTTAAAACTTTCATTTAGGGCTTGTTTCTGCATACTTTAGACCCCTTTTTCTCATACTATAGCATATCAAGGACTAAAACCTCAATAGGCCAAGAGAGGGGAAGGAATAATATTGAAGTTTCATAAAACCTCCTCCCTTATCTTCTCCTAGGTCACAGTTATTAACCAACCAGTCACTTAATCTATCAATGAAGCCTTTTTGGAGTCTCTAGTCCAGAAGTGGGGAACCTGCTGCCTCAAGGCCACATGTGACCCTCCAGGTCCTCAAGTACAATCCTTTGACTGAATCCAGATGTCACAGAACAAATCCTTTTATTAAGGGGATTGTTATTTATTTTGTTATTTATTATATTATGTTATCTGTTAAGAGGATTTGTTCTGTGAAGTTTAGATTCAGTCAAAGGGCCACACTTGAGGACCTAGAGGGCCAGTGTGGCCTTGAGGCCATAGGTTCCCCACCTCTGCTCTAGTCTATGTTGAGTACTGTATTTGGAGTGGTGGGGGTGCAAAAAAATTAAAAACATCACACTTGTCCTCAAGGAGCTTATAATCTAGTGAGGGAGACAAAGCAATGCTATATAAAATTATCTCTGAACATCGCAAAAGCTAGGTGGTGCCATAGTACACACAGTGTCGAACCTGGAGTGAGGAAGTCTCATCTTCCTGAGTTCAAATCTGGCCTTAAACACTGTGTGACCGTGGGCAAGTCATTAATCTTTGTTTACCTCGGTTTCCTCATTTGTAAAGGGAACTGGAGAAGAAAATGGCCAAGAAATATCTTTGCCAAGATCTTTGCTAAGAAAACCTGTGATGGGGTCATGAAGAGTCAGACATAAATGATAAACAACTGAACAACAATGTGCTATATATGGAATGGCTACAGAGTCATTCTTTGTAGTTCAGAGGAGAGGTCGATCACGGAAGAGATTCCCCTTTTCTTCAGACAGGTGATCTTACCTGTCTGGAATGCAGAAATCCTGACCTCTTTGATAAGGGAAGGAAGACACTCATCTTGAAATGACACTTCAGAGGGACTCCAGACTATGGAAAGGTCATGGAAATACTTGAAGAAACTCTATTTCCTGAATTTCCTGATTTTTTTTTACTTGAACTATAGAACCCAAAATTATCTAAGTCCAGCCTACTGACACACATAGTTCTATTTATTTATTTGTTGTCTCTTCTGTTAGAATCTAAGCTACTTGCAGACAGGGACCTTTTTTCTCCTCCTTTCTTCATTTCTCCTAATTTCTCTGTTCTCCAACAGTGGCTCGCTGGCACATAGTAAGCAGTTAGTAAGTGCTTGCTGATTGAATGATTGCTTGACCAGGCTGAATGGAAGTGTATATTGGTAGAGGGGATTGTCTTGCTGGTCAATGTCACGACTGGGTTGTTCTCTCTTTTTCTTTTTTCCCCCTTTCTTTCTTTCATTTTTTTTTTAAGGAGGGAGAACAGTTTGTTCACATTATCAAGAAATGGCGGCTTCCCATCACTCATTCCTACTGAAGGCCTCCCTAAGATTAGGAACCACAGGACTGGCTGTTCATTCGTTCCCCTTCGTTCCCCTCTTTCAAATATTTTTTGGAATGACATTTGTGTCTCTTAGAAGAGTAGAGCAGGGAGATGAGTCCTCACTGAGACATCAGTCACAGAAATGAGAAACATCTCTGACAAATTGAAATGCCAGCGTTATTAGCTGTTTCACTCGAAGCTGGTTGATTCAGTGATAAAAATAAGTTAAGCGGCTGATTTGCCCTGGAAAAGGGGAAGATGACAAGGATAAAGGGCTGGATTTTTTTAAAAATAAAATTGAGAGTTAATATTTAGGCCAAGACTTCTAAAAGCATGAACCATTATTGGTTCCCAAGAAGAAACTAAAACATTTAGTAACATTAAGGATGCATTAATGGGGTGCCAGTGTTACAGGGCCCATCATAAGGCAAGCTGAAAAATTATATAATTTTCTTCCTTTTTAAACCATGTCTCTCTTTTTTTTAGGATTGGGGGAACTAAAAGCCCTAGTCAGTCAGTAGAATTCTGGATAATGACAACCTAAAGGTTTTATTCATCAGTTAATATTCCAACAGGCAATATAGTATGTGTACTTCATCTAGATTAGGAATTCTTAAACTTTTTGTGCATCATGGACCTGTTTGGTAGTCTGCTGGAAAACCCATGGACCTCTTCTCGGAATTAGGTGTTTAAAGAGTTGAAAGACATGCTAGAAATCAAGCAGAGGTCAGTAAAAATAAAATATACTCCCCCCAACCAACTGAAGTTCATGGACCTCCTGAAATTTGTCCAAGGACCCAAGGTTCATGGATTCCAGGCTGAGAAATCCTGTTCGAGGATATTGGGGGTGGGGTGCAGTGGGAAGATTGCTGAGAGTCTAGGTTCAAATGACAACTCTGGTGCTTCATACCCGAAAGACCTTAGGTGAGTTGTTTTCTTTCTGTGGGCCTCAGTTTCCTCATGTGAAAAAGAGAAGAAGTTGGACCAAATTGAATGCTGAGGGCCCTGTGAGCTTTAAATCCATGGTTTTAGATTGTATCCTGTCTCTAATTTCCTTATGCTCTTAACCACAAAAGGACACCCAGGAGCAATTAGTTAGCCCTGGCTAAGGGTCCAATAGCCACACAGAGGAGTTGGGGGGGAGGAGGGGCTCTCTTTTTCTTCTTAGACCTCTGCTACCTGAGGCATACATGCCCAAATCCAAATCCCAGGTGGATCTTGGCACCTTAGGGCCTATTCCGTTTTTAACCTCAGAACCCCAGACCTTGTCTCAGCTACTACGAATGAGATATCTCTTATAATCTGAGCCTGTTTTCCCTCTAAAATGAAGGTGAATCTCACTGGCCCTTTCTGTACTTTAAAGTTCCATTGGCACCTACAAGGGATTTTTTTTCCCTTACAGATTCTAAATGGAAAAAGAAAGGGAGGAGACACCTTTATGGCCACCTATCTGTTCCCCATTATTACTTATAATAAAAATCTTTAGAAAATCTCAAAAGGCATATTATATATTTTCTTCATGGATAGTTAGACAAAAAGTTGGGACAGTGAATTGCTTTCAACAAGGGAATGGGGAGAAGAAAAGTTATACTTGGAGGCATTAGGTGCTAGCAGACAAAATGGAAGCCACAATTCACAGGTCTCAGAGGACATCAATTTAAATTCTATTTCTTATACTTTATTCCTGGTGTGACCTTGGGCAAGTCACTTAATTTTTCTAGATCTCAGTTTTCCTATTTATAAGATGAGGAGGTTGAACTAAATGAGGAGTTTTTAACCTAAGATCCATGTATTTGCCTCTGTCAGTTTGATAACTGAATTTCAACATAATTGGTTTCCTTCGTAATCCTAGGTATTTTATTTTGCATATTTAAAAAATGTTATTCTGAGACACAGTCTGTGACCTTCCTCAGTTTTCTTTTTTTTTTCTTTTTTTGGAGAGGCAATCAGGGTTAAGTGACTTGCTTAGGTTCACACAGCTAATAAGTATCTGAGGCTGGATTTGAGCTCGGGTCCTCCAGATTCCAGGGCCAGTACTCCATCCACTACACCACCAAGATGCCCCAGCTTATTCAGATTTCTAAAAGGATCCATAATACAACAAGGTGAATAATCTAGGACTTGATGGTCACTGAGATCTCTTCCACCTCCAGATCAGTGATTGTATCATCCAATGATCTTGTGGGGGTCTTGGAAGAAAATATCTTGGTTCAAGTCTTAGTTCTGCTATTTGTGACTCTAACCTTATGTGACCTAGGGCAGGAAAATTAACAGCTCCGAATCTTTGCATTTTCATCTATAAAATGTGGGGCATAGACTCTAGGAACCTAATGCCCTTTTTAGCTCTAAATCTTTGATTCTATGATCTCTTGGGGGTTTATATTTATAGAAAGACTTACTCCTAAAGCCCCCTTCATATTGGAATCTCTACCTTTCCACTTATCCCCTTTCTTCATCATGTCTTTAACTTCCTAGGTTTATACCCAAGCTATAAGAACAACTATGCCTGGCTTGCATTTAGAAATTTAAATTCAGGGGCAGCTGGGTGGCGCAGTGAATACAGCTCTGGCCCTGGAGTCAGGAGGACCTGAGTTCAAATTCAGCCTCCGAGAATTAACACTTACTAGCTGTGTGACCCTGGGCAAGTCATTTAGATCCAATTGCCTCACCAAAAAAAAAAAAGGGGGGGGGAAGAAAAAGAAAAAAAAGAAAATTCAATTTAGTGACACATACTTATTAAGGACCTACTATGTAACAGGAACTAGGGAGAGGAGGAATAGTCAGTGCCCTTAAAAAACTTACATTCTACTAGGAGGATACACTATGTGCATAGGTAATTCAATCTAAAACAAGAGAGAGAGAGAGAGATTAATTGAAATATACACTAGGTACATAGGTAATTCACTCTAAAATGAGAGAAAGAGAGAGAGAGAGAGAGAGAGAGAGAGAGAGAGAGAGAGAGAGAGAGAGAGAGAGAGAGAGAGAGAGAGAGAGAGAGAGAGAGAGAAAGAGAGAGAGATATTAACTGGGGGTAGGGGGATGGGGTAGGTGGAAGAGGGAGTCAAAAAAAGCTACCTGTAGGAAGTGGCACCTGGACTATGTTCTGAAGACCACCAGTGGAATATGAAATAAGGTGGATGTAAGAAGAAAGTATATTCCAGATTTGGACATGAGAGGTGGTGCTAGTACAAAGACACAAAGTCAGGAAATGAAATGATGTCTATAAGGAACAACTAACAGGCAATTTTAACAGGAATAGAGTGTGTGTGTGTGCGCAGGGAAGTGATAAGAAATAGGACTAGAAAGTTAGGGGGGAACTGAAATGTAGAGGACTTTAAATGCAAAGATGAAGATTTTGTATTTTATCCTAGAGACAATAAGGGACCTTTGAAGGTTCTTTAGGTTGGTTTCAATCTGATAGCTACATGGAGACTAAATTAGAGAGTGGGGGAGAGAATTTGGACAAGAAAACCAATGAAGAAGTTGGAAGTTATTGCAATAGTTTGGGCAAAAGGTGCTGAGGACCTAGAGTAGGGTAGAAGTAATGTGATTAGAGGGAAAAGGGTGGATGAATGGGATGTGGTAAAAGTAGGATTAACATGACTTAGAAATTAATTGGATGGGGGATAAGGGAGGGTGCAATGTCAATGATGACTCCAAAATTGTAAGCTAGCGCACCTACAAGCTGGTTACGTTATCAGCAGAAAAGAAGTTTATAGGATTGGATGGGTTCTGTCCTGAACCAAACATAATTGGTTCTGTTTCAGACATACTGAATTTGAGATGTCTACAGGACACCCAAGTGGAGAAAGCCAGTAGGTAGAGGATTATATAGGAGTAAGATTCAGGAGAGAAAGTAGGGCTGGAGACATAAATATAGGAGTCCTCTGTAGAACTGGAATTGAACTAAAGGTGGAATATTAAGTGAGATGAGAAAAAGAACTTCTTCATTCTATTATTTTTCAGAGGGACCATATTTCTGGAGTTTCAAATTGGAACTCTGAATGGATTTCCCCAGAGAAATATCATGGTGGGCTTTCAGGTCTGCATTTAGAAATTTTATACTAATGAAGCTCTAGGAATAATTAAATAGTACATAGATATTTAGGGAGAGGAAACAGCTTTCTATTTTCTAGCTATCTGTCCACCAATGTGACTGGCTGACTGGGATTTCCATCAGCATAAGGTTGGTTAATCAGTAATGGTTTTGATTAGCTAGTATACTATTGCTAAATGTCTTGATGCAAACTAATCACAGGCAGTGGTGAATGTGGACTTAGCAGATTGGTTCAGACTTGATTCTTCAAGGTAAAGAATAATGGAGACAGCAGTTCAGGAAACAAAGTTGTCCACTGTTGCTCCGGAATCCCAATCTTCAGACTTCTGCCTTATAAGGAATATGTGGGTATGTATGTGTGGGGCTGAGTGGGATGGAGGCACTTATAGACAGAGCTTGGGGATCCTCAGTGGGGCAATGCTTCTTAATGTGCCAGTGTGGGTACTGCCTGAATAATACTGCTTAATACAGCATTGTACTTGAAAGAGACACTATTGGTTAAATCGAATGCCAAATGTACTCTTGCCTAAAAGACCATTTCATAGAGAACAAGGCAAGTATTCACATGGTGGTCAGAAGAAGCAATACAAGGACATTCTCAAGATCTCCCTAGAGAACTTTGGAATTGATTGTGTGACATGGGAGACAGTGGCGCAGGACCACCTAGAATGGCATGCTCTCATCAGAGAAGGTGCTGCTGTGCTCTATGAGCAAAGCAGAATTGAAGTGGTTCAAAAGAAATGAGAGATGCACAAATTCTGAGAATCCCCCTCAAATGTTCACATGAACTATTTATGCCCGTCCTATGGTAGAACATTCTGAGCTCACATGGGTTTGATCAGCCACCGTTGGACACACTGTAACTTGACTCTAACATAGTGATGTCATTTTGGTCCTCTTGGAGAATGAAGGAGAACAACCAACCAACCAATGGATTAAATAGACTTTTGTGGACTCCCCTGGGAATATGTATGACATATGTGAACAAGCTGCAATACCTTATTAATGCAAGAGAAACTACGCAAATAACATTATCAACAAAGTAGGGCTAGAAAGTGAGAAAGGCTGGTCACGTGGGGAGAACAAGTAATGACTGACGAATAGATTGCATGTGCTATTGCTACTCATATGAGGAAGGTCTTCAGCACTTTTGGAGGAGGAGGAAAAGGAGGAGGGATTTATGGAGGGACATGAACAAGAGATGTAGAAGATAGGCAGGTAGGTATGGGTTATGACTCATTACAACAGAAGTAGTGCCCACACTAATAAGATCATATCTACTGGAGCTCTATGATAAAATTCATTCCATATAATTAATCAGTGGATTTTTGGAATAAAACATTTATAAAGTGGGGACCACCTGGACTTCCAGTGCTAAATGCCAGCAAAGCACCGAAAGCAAGCAAGCAAGCAAACAAAGGGGCACTTTAATACAATTTCCAGAAGTCGTGGTCCTCTCCTAAACTGCTAGATTGCCCAGCCAGGCGTCCCTAAACTAGTAAGGGTGGTGACTCCCCCAAGGCAGGTCTGAATTTTAATAAAGAGGGAACTGATGCCTGTGATTCTCTTATCTCCCTCCCAAGGCTGTTGGGAGGCTTAATTATCTGATGCCTGGATGAAAGGCATTATGTAAGTGAATATTATCATTAGCAATTTGCATTTTGTAACTCACATTACTCTTCTATCTAGCAGAAATGAGAAACTAGCTTCTAACTGGCAAATTAAATATTGATACTGTAGATATGCTCCGCCAGATCTTTCATGGGTTGGGACAGTGCAAGATGTAGGCTGTTTTCCAGGGCTGTTCCCTAAGCAGAATAGCACCTAGCCATTAACAGTCTGAGCTGGCTTTTGAACACATTTCTGTCCCATCAACTTGACCTATGCTTTATCTTACTGTAGTTGCTGGCTTTCTAATTGGTTGTTTTTGTTTCTGTTTCTGTTTTCCAGTACAGGGGATGGATGTACAGTGTTCCATCTATGGTCCCTGACCTGCTACTCCTCTTTAGAATCCATAGCATGCATTTTCCAGATGGCTAGGCAGGGTTGGGGATACAGTCTATGACCATGAAACAGCTTCTCTAATTAGCCCCAGGGGGAGCAAACCCACCAACTTGGCCTCATTAGCAGGGTGCTCTAACCAAATGAGCTATCCAGCTACAGAGCCACCCAGCACACAGCACACAGACACTCACTTGTCTCAAAAGAATACCAGGAACTTCTCCTTATGTGAAGCCAAGCAATGCAAAAAATATCCATGGATGTGTATGTGTGGCACCCAATTTCACTCAATTTTCAACCAAAGCAAAGAAATGGAAGGACAGAAGAACCATATGGATATTGAACAATTAGACTTATTTCAAAAATCTGGGATGTGGAATATCAGTTCTGAGATGCCCTGTAAGTGGTCTCCCTTAGGGAGTGCATTATTAATTCTACCAGACCACTTTGGCACAAATTAGCTCACTGTCTTAGTACCATTTGGCAAGCAAAATTATTAACTCTTGGGGCCAAGAATTAATATGCAGCTTTCACAATGAGCTTTTTGACTCCCTTCTCCCCAGCAAGATCAGGCCTACTGCTTTGAAAATAGAGTTGTGAAGTGTCTTCCTTTCACACCAGTGCTTCTAACAGCTGACTGTCTCTTTTGCACATTCTCCTCCCCTCCTCCAAACACACTCAAAGTCATACACACACACACTTTCCATGGCAGCAAGGAATCCCTATTTCTATTGGCAGATTCTGGAGGGAGAATCAGCATTTATGATTCCCTATAAAATCAAGGACTAGTAAGTTTCCTTTTGTAGTGTTGTAGGGGCAACAAAACAGGGAGCAAAAGGAATACAGAAAAACTAGGATCTCAGCAGAGGGTATCACGGGCAGGAAAGGTGCCTCTATTACTGCAGTTTCCTCTTTCTAATTGGACAAATAAAGGAGGTTAATTATAATAGTAGTCACATTAATTTCTGGTTCCTAATAGCAGGACAGAATGTGCTAATCAAGGAATTCTAAACTTGACAACACTGCCATAATTCAGTCATCCTGCACAGCAATTCTGAAAATGTATTTTGACTGCTGTATTTAAAAATACATATATTTTAAGAATCATGGCTGGCAGGCAGACACTCTTAAATATCTTTGCTAACCAAATCACTTGCTTCCCCTCTAAAACAGAAATAAGGGAAAGTATACCCTATTGAGATATACACATCAATCATTTGAGATCAAGATTTCCATCAGAAAATTGGAAAAATAAGCAATATCAGAAAAATTCTCAATGAGAAAAGGCATTGTTTTACATTGGCATTTATATGTGTCATATCTATCTTCGATATTTTTAGACAAAATAGTCCTGCTTTGTGTCTCAAAGATAAGGCATTTTATTTTGAACAAAAAAGTACCAGCCTGTGAGCCAAGTGTATGGGTTGACTGGCATTATGATTTTCATTAAATTGAGTATTCTATTCTGCCAAATATCTGTTCAGATCTATCTGTCTTGTTGAAATCTCTAGTAAAATACAAGCTCTTTGAGGTCAGGGATGATTTTGCTTTTATCTTCGTATCTTCAGCAGTCTAGCAAAGTGCTTTGCACTTAAATACTTAATTGGTTGAGTTGACTGGCTGCCTAACTTAATTAATAGTATCACTCAATTAATTTAGTGTGATGCAGAGACGACAGAAGAGGCAAAGATATAGATGACAGTCCTGGAAATTGAAGCCACAGCCATTTGGAAAGACCAAATTTCTAGCCCTCACAACTGACAGCTCCTAAAGACCCCAGCATTCATTTATACTGCTCACCCATTTTATGTTATATCTGATGAGCCCAGAGTTCATTTGGATGACACATTTCAAGGTATCTTAATTCTGTGGAATTATTAGTGACTCATTAAAACGAAAGCAAAGATAACTCCTTATCGAGCTCTGACCCAGATCTGACCAGTGTCCTCTATCCTAACAGGAACAAAAATCTGAAGTTGTAATGCTTGTAATGCATTATTTACCAGGACGAACCAGTGATTCAGACAGCAGGGAGAAGCAACAAGGGAGTCCTGGAAAAGCTTAAAGCATTTTGAAGGCTCTTTCATATACTAGTCACAACTGATGTAAACACATACACACACACACACACACACACACACACACACACACAGCTACTTAGTAGTGGGCGGATGTAAAAAGGTTAATCGAAAGGATATGGATGAGGAAGGACGTGGTCTTAATTCTTAGTATTAGTGGAATGACTTCAATTTTGGATTG